>NC_034192.2:51341722-51941722 GCF_002021735.2 Oncorhynchus kisutch | reverse complement strand
GGCTGAAGTTCGAGTCCATGGCCGAGTCACCAATGGTCGAGTCACGAGTCATGTCAGGAGTCCCTCAATTTATACTAGGTGTTATTATGCAATTGTTTTTAGTCGCCACCAGATGGCAATATATGAGGGGTCCAGCTGTGACACCTCAGTGCAGTGCATCCCTCAGGAAAAGTGGACGTTTTGAAAGGAACCATATAAGGAGAAGTGGGTGTTTCGAAAGGTGCCACTCAAGACTTCGTTTGAGTTATCGGATGTTAGTCATGCTCTGCAGAGATGACAAAGTGTGAGTTGTTTTTCCTAAATGTAAATGCTAGTTAACGTTAATTTTACAATGTATTATTTGTTATTGAATATTTGAAATAATAATTGAAATATCAAGTCATGGCGGTTCTAGTAGTTATGTAATTCCAGCGCTTCTAGTGTTGACTCCTTTCGAAATGCCTACTTCTCCTTTATATGGTTCCTTCTGAAACGCCCATTCCTTTCCACACCCCCACTTTTCCTGAGAGATGACATATCAGTAGGTGAGAACATAGAGACTCAGAGATGATGTCGCAGCTGGACCCTACTGCACTATATCGCCACTCGCTCATGAAAAACCCTAACGAATCCCTATCACTACCTCACAAGTTCTACTCAATACCTGTGTTACTTATTTACTACATAAATGAATGGTAAGTCAGGCTCTCAGCTACTTTTTTTGTAATCACCCACTGATTTATGTGTAGGTTTTATTGTCAGAACCTGGCTGTGGGATACAAGGGGAAAGTGGGAAGGCAGAGCTACAAGACAAAGACAGATTGGAACAACATGATGCTTGAAATACAGTACATCCACAGATTCACCTCCAATTGACTCAAATTATGTCAATTAACCTATCAGAAGCTTCTAAAGCCATGACATAATTTTCTGGAATTGTCCAATCTGTTTAAAGGCACAGTCGACTTAGTGTATGTAAACTTCTGACTCAATGGAATTGTGATATAATGAATTATAAGTTAAATAATCTGTCTGTAAACAATTGTTGGAAAAATGACTTGTGTCATGCACAAAGTAGATGTCCTAACCGACTTGCCAAAACTATAGTTTGTTAACAAGAAATTTATGGAGTGGTTGAAAAACAAGTTTTAATGACTCCCAACCCAAGTGTATGTACATTTCCGACTTCAACTGTACATACCTACATACTTTTTCCTGCCACTGTAGGTATGTATGTATGTATGTGAACCCTTTGGAATTACCTATATTTCTGCATAAATCTTTGTCACAACAATAGACAAACACAGTGTGCTTAAACTAATAACACACTAATAATTTTATTTTTCTTGTCTATATTGAATACATCATTTAAACATTCACAGTGTAGGTTGGAAAAAGTACATTATGTGAACCCCCAGGCTAATGATGACTTGGAGTCAGCTAACCTGGAGTCCAATCAATGAGATGAGATTGGAGATGTTGGTTAGAGCTGCCCTGCCCTATTAAAAACACTCACAAAATGTGAGTTTGCTATTCACAAGAAGCATTGCCTGATGTGAACCATGCCTCGAATAAAAGAGATCTCAGGAGACGATTAAGATTAAGAATTGTTGACTTGCATAAAGCTAGAAAGGGTAACCAAAGTATCTCTAAAAGTCTTGATGTTCATCAGTCCACGGTTAGACAAATTGTCTATAAATGGAGAAAGTTCATCACTGTTGCGACTCTCCCTAGGTGTGGCTGTCCTGCAAAGATGACTTCAAGAGCACAGTGCAGAATGCTCAATGAGGTTAAGAAGAATCCTAGAGTGTCAGCTAAAGACTTACAGAAATCTTTGGAACATGCTAACATCTCTGTTGACGAGTCTACGATACATAAAACACTTAACAAGAATGGTGTTCATGGGAGGACACCACGGAAGAAGCCACTTCTGTCCAAAAAAAACATTGCTGCATGTCTGACGTCTGCGAAAGTGCACCTGGATGTTCCACAGCGCCACTGGCAAAATATTTTGTGGGCAGAGGAAACTCCAGTTGAGTTGTTTGGAAGGAACACACAACATTATGTGTGGAGAATAAAAAGGACCAGCACACCAACATCAAAACCTCATCCCAACTGTAAAGTATGGTGGAGGGAGCATCATGGTTTGGGGCTGCTTTGCTGCCTCAAGGCCTGGACAACTTGCTATCATTGACGGAAAAATGAATTCCCAAGTTTATCAAGACATTTTTCAGGAGAATGTAAGGCTATCTGTCCGCCAACAGAAGTTGGGTGATGCAACAGTACAACAACCCAAAACACAGAAGTAAAACAACAACAGAATGGCTTCAACAGAAGATAATACGCCTTCTGGAGTGGCCCAATCCGATTTTAAAATGCTGTGGCGTGACCTCGAGCGGTTCACACCAGACATCCTATGAATATTTTTTATTTCTACTTTGCACATTCTTCCATTGCAAAACTACCACTCCAGTATTTTACTTGCTATATTGTATTTACTTTGCCATCTTGGCCTTTTTTGCCTTTACCTCCCTTCTCACCTCATTTGCTCACATTGTATATAGACTTGTTTATACTGCATTATTGACTGTATGTTTGTTTTTACTCCATGTGTAACTCTGTGTCGTTTTATCTGTCGAACTGCTTTGCTTTATCTTGGCCAGGTCGCAATTGTAAATGAGAACTTGTTCTCAACTTGCCTACCTGGTTAAATAAAGGTAAAATAAAAATAAATAAAATATGAATATTGCTGAACTGAAACAGTTTGTAAAGAGGAATGGTCCAAAATTCCTCCTGACCGTTGTGCAGGTCTGATCCGCAACTACAGAACACGTTTGGTTGGTGTTATTGCTGCCAAAGGAGGGTCAACCAGTTATTAAATCCAAGGGTTCACATACTTTTTCCACCCTCCGCTGTGAATGTTTACACAGTGTGTTCAATAAAGACAAAAAACGTATAGTTGTTTGTGTGTTATTAGTTTAAGCAGACTGTATTTGTCTATTGTTATGACTTAGATGAAGATCAGATCAAAGTTTGACACATTTCTGCAGAAATTCCAAAGGGTTCACATACCGTTTCTTGCCACTGTGTGTGTATATATATACACAGCTCTGGACAAAAATTAGGAGACCTGTTACGATCAATTAGGAGTGGTGGTGGGTGGAATCAGGCGCAGAGAGCAGGGTTCAGTCTTTCCTTCAAATTTATTCCCCAGTGCAACAAAACAGTCACGCCAACACACAGGGCGTATAATAGGTTGCCGGTCCAAACAACAGGACAAAATAGTCCGGAGAATAAATGTACAAATAACTCACACCATCAAACACAGAGTAACACAAACAAGCCCGCACAAATACCCAGCAGGCCTAGTGCCCTTAAATACCATACAAACAAACCCTAATACAAAACAGGTGTACCCAATTACCCAATAACCAAAAACAAACGGAAAGGAAATCGATGGCAGCTAATAGGCCGGCGACGACGACCGCCGAGCACCGCCCGAACAGGAAGAGGCACCGTCTTCGGCAAGGTTCGTGACAGTACCCCCCCCTGACGCGCGGCTCCCGCAGCGCGCCGACCCCGGCCTCGAGGACAGGGCAGGCGGAGGGGCAGGTTTCGGGTCGAGAGCCAGACCCTGTCCCCTGGTGCGAACACCGGGGCCTCGCTGCGGTGGCGGTCAGCGTCTCTCCTTCTGCCGTTCACTGGCCTGCCTGAGAGAATCCTGGACTGCCCGCCAGGTCTCTCTAGAGCGCTGTACCCACTCCTCCACCGCAGGAGCCTCGGTCTGACTCTGATGCCACAGAGCCAGGACCGGCTGGTAGCCCAGTACGCATTCGAATGGCGACATCTTCGTGGACGAATGTCGAAGAGAGTTCTGGGCCAACTCTGCCCACGGGACGTACCTCGCCCATTCTCCTGGCCGGTCCTGGCAATACGACCTCAGAAACCTGCCCACTTCCTGGTTTACTCTCTCCACCTGCCCATTACTTTCGGGGTGATAACCAGAGGTAAGGCTGACCGAGATCCCCAGACGCTCCATAAACGCCTTCCAAACCCGAGACGTGAACTGGGGACCCCGATCGGAGACGATATCCTCTGGAACCCCATAGTGCCGGAAGACGTGGGTAAATAGGGCCTCTGCAGTCTGTAGGGCCGTAGGGAGACCAGGCAATGGGAGGAGACGGCAGGACTTAGAGAACCGATCCACAACGACCAGAACGGTAGTGTTCCCCTGAGATGGGGGAAGATCAGTAAGGAAATCTACCGAGAGATGGGACCATGGCCGTTGAGGAACCGGGAGGGGCTGTAACTTCCCTCGAGGAAGGTGCCTAGGAGCCTTACTCTGGGCGCATACCGAACAGGAAGAGACATAGAGCCTCACATCCCTAGCTAAGGTGGGCCACCAGTATTTCCCCCTAAGACCCCGCACCGTCCTATCAATCCCCGGATGACCCGCAGACGGTAGTGTGTGGGCCCACCGAATCAACTTATCACGGACACCAAGCGGTACGTAACTTCTACCAGTCGGACACTGTGTAGGCGCAGGTTCAACCCTCAACGCTCGCTCGATGTCCGCGTCCACCTCCCATACCACTGGGGCCACCAGCCGAGAGGCTGGAAGGATGGGAGTGGGTTCGATGGCCCGGTCCTCGGTGTCATAGAGACGGGACAGCGCGTCGGCCTTAGTGTTGAGGGAACCTGGTCTGTAAGAGATCGTAAATCTAAAACGTGTAAAGAACATGGCCCACCTAGCCTGACGCGGATTCAGTCTCCTCGCTGCTCGAATATACTCCAGATTACGGTGGTCAGTCCAGATGAGAAAAGGGTGTTTAGCCCCCTCTAGCCAGTGTCTCCACACCTTCAGGGCTTTTACCATAGCTAGTAACTCCCGGTCCCCCACATCATAGTTCCGCTCCGCCGGACCCAGCTTCTTAGAAAAGAAAGCGCAGGGACGGAGCTTCGGTGGCATGCCCGAGCACTGAGACAGCACGGCTCCAAACCCAGCCTCGGACGCATCCACCTCCACTATGAATGCTAACGAAGGGTCCGGATGCGCCAACACGGGAGCCCCAGTGAACAGTGCCTTCAACTGGTTGAAGGCTCCATCAGCCTCTGCTGACCACTGCAGACGCACCGGCCCCCCCTTTAGCAGTGAGGTAATGGGCGCCGCTACTTGGCCAAAACCCCGGATAAACCTCCGGTAGTAATTGGCAAACCCTAAAAATCGCTGCACCTCCTTTACCTTGGTCGGAGTCGGCCAATTACGCACGGCGTTAACGCGGTCACACTCCATCATCATCCCCGAGCTGGAAATGCGATAACCCAGGAAGGAAACGGCTGGTTTGGAGAACACACATTTCTCAGCCTTGACGTATAGGTCATGCTCCAGCAGTCGCCCAAGAACCCTGCGCACCAGGGAAACATGCGCGGCGCGTGTGGCGGAATAAATCAAGATGTCATCAATATACACTACCACACCCTGCCCGTGCAAGTCCCTGAGAATCTCATCTACAAAGGATTGGAAGACGGCTGGAGCATTCATCAACCCATACGGCATGACGAGGTACTCATAGTGGCCTGATGTGGTACTAAACGCTGTTTTCCACTCGTCTCCTCCCCGAATACGCACCAGATTATACGCGCTCCTGAGGTCCAGTTTTGTGAAGAAACGCGCTCCGTGGAATGATTCCACCGCCGTAGCGATGAGAGGTAGCGGATAACTAAAACCCACTGTGATCGAATTGAGACCTCGATAATCAATGCACGGACGCAGACCTCCCTCCTTTTTCCTCACAAAAAAGAAACTTGAGGAGACGGGTGACATGGAGGGCCGAATGTACCCCTGTCTCAGAGCTTCCGTGACATATGTTTCCATAGCCACCGTCTCCTCCTGTGACAGCGGGTACACATGACTCCGGGGAAGTGCAGCGTTCTCCTGGAGGTTTATCACGCAATCCCACCGTCGATGAGGTGGTAATTTGGTCGCCCTCTTCTTACTAAAAGCGATAGCCAAATCGGCATATTCTGGGGGAATGCGCACGGTGGAAACCTGGTCTGGACTCTCCACCGTCGTGGCACCGATGGAAACTCCTATACACCTCTCTGAACACTCGTCTGACCACCCCTTAAGAGCCCCCTGTTTCCAGGAAATAAGGGGATTGTGAATAGCCAGCCAGGGAACCCCCAACACCACCGGAAACCCAGGTGAATCAATAAGGTAGAAACTGATCCTCTCCCTATGATTCCCCTGCGTTACCATGTCCAGCGGAATCGTGGCCTCCCTGACCAACCCTGACCCTAACAGTCGGCTATCTAAGGAGTGCACGGGGACAGGTGGGTCTATCTGTACTAACGGAATACCCAATTTACGGGCGAGTCCACGATCCATAAAACTCCCAGCTGCGCCTGAATCGACTAGCGCCTTATGCTGAAGAGAGGGGAAAAACGCAGGAAAAAAAAATTACAAAAACATGTGACCAACAGGGAGCTCTGGGTGAGTTTGGTGCTTACTCACCTGGGGTGGCCGAGGAGTGTTCCGCCGACCCTCTCGACTCCCAGAGGGACTCCTCCAACACCGGTCCGAAGTGTGTCCTCTCGGTCCACAATAGGAGCAGGAGGAGCCCCCTCTGATCCCCCTAGATGCAGCTCCTCCCAACTCCATGGGAGTGGGAGAGCTGGAAGGTGGAATTAACAGGACCCCTTCTGAACGCCCGCGGGCAGCTAGCAGGTTGTCCAATCGAATAGACATGTCTATTAGTTCATCCAGGGAGAGAGTTGTGTCCCTGCAAGCTAGCTCCCGGCGGACGTCCTCCCGGAGACTACACCGGTAATGGTCCATCAGGGCCCTGTCATTCCACCCAGCACCAGCAGCTAGGGTCCTAAACTCCAACGCGAGGTCCTGTGCGCTCCTCGTCTCCTGTCTGAGGTGGAACAGTCGCTCACCCGCCGCTTTACCCTCTGGTGGATGATCGAACACAGCTCGGAAACGGCGGGTGAACTCCAGGTAGTTGTCCCGAGCCGAGTCTGGACTGTTCCAGACCGCGTTAGCCCAGTCCAGGGCCCTGCCCGTTAAACAGGAGACGAGGAGGCTCACACTCTCCTCACCCGAGGGAGCCGGACGCACGGTAGCCAGGTAGAGCTCTAGCTGGAGCAAAAATCCCTGGCACCCAGCCGCCGCTCCATCGTACTCCCTCGGGGGGGAGAGACGCAGTGCGCCAGACCCAGAGGATGACGTAGGTGATGTCGGCAGTGGGGGAGCTGGGGTAGACGTCGGGAAGGCCACTCCTCTCCCATCGTTCCATCCTCTCCAACTTTTGTACTGTGGGGGATAGTAGATTGACATAAGCTAGTGATTTTGCTGGTCGTTAGGCCTACTCATCTTGTTGGCTGACACAAAGTAAATGAGGACAGTTCTTCTAACATCTTCAATATGCGTCTCGGAATTGGATAAGAGGAACTAGCACAGTTGCGTCCCCGATGTGTTAGTCTTCACTTGTAGCTTACTTCTTAGCTAGTGAAGAGATGCTGAGATGCTTGTGAGAAGGAACCAATCACGTGATGGGCGTTGGCTAATAAGAATTGAGATATCTGAGAGAGCCATGTGAGTGAGAGGTGCTTCGGAGCATGGCAACTGGGAGAAGGGAATTATAATTATTATATTCAGCCCAAGGGCACAACGGCCACTTTATCCGCAAAAGGCATGGATTTTTTTTAGGGAGCATTACGGCCACACAAGGGTTATGCCGCCAGGAATTTTGAGGCCTGGTGAGAATATTATCAAGTACTTGGTGAATGAGAAACTGATGAAGTGTGTGCAGCCTGTGAAAGAAACAAAGCAGAGCTCGTGCATTATTTCATGCAACTTTTTTCAAATCATCATTAGTTGCATCATGCAGCCTTAGAATGTATTACAAATCAAAACATATAGCCCAATGTTTTGTATCACAACTAGAGTTACAGAAATAGTTTTAAATTAAGCATATCGGAGGACCTGTTTCTTTGTTAACCTCTCAACACAGAACAGCTGCATGTGCACATTCCCTCAGAAATCATTTGTAGAAAATATCCTTTCTATTTTATTCAGCTTTGTTCAATTGTATTCTTCATACTATAAAAAATAATGACACGGAATTCTAAGCAAATCTTGTCTGCTAAATGAACTAGTGTAGCCCACAGCCATATGCCATAGCCACATCAGGACCTAACATAAGGACAACAGTATGTTATTCTGTTCTTCTGAAATACATTTTCTTCATATCATGTTTCTTTAGACAATCACAGGCTGACAAAATGTCATGACCGCCACAGCACTAGATCCATTATCTTTTCAACCTACTTTATATCTGGTTATAGTCGTTCAAGTTTACACTGGAAATGTTTTACCATCCCCCAAAATAATTGTGATGTTTTATTTTAATTACATTTTTTACTGTTTGGACAAAAATCGCTGAAGTTGGAGAGTTTTATATCTCCCTCACTAACTTCAAACATCAGCTATCTGAGCTGCTAACCAATCGCTGCAGCTGTACAGAGCCCATCCAATCTACCTACCTCATTTACATATTGTTTTATTTACTTTTTCCTCTGTTGCACACCAGTATTTCTACTTGCATATCGTCATCGGCACATCTATCACTCCAGTGTTAATTTGCTAAATTGTAATTACCTCGCTACTATGGCCTATTTATTGCCTGACCTCCTCACTCCATTTGCACACACTGTATATAGACTTTTCTATTGTGTTATTGACAATGTTTGTTTAGTCCATGTGTAACTCTGTGTTTGTCTCGCACTGCTTTGCTTTATCTTGGCCAGGTCGCAGTTGTAAATGAGAACTTCAACTGGTCTACCTGGTTAAATAAAGGTAAAATAAAATTTTGAAAAAATAGGCTGAGCGATGCTGGACTGAGGGCTTGTAGGCCTGTTGTAAGGCAGGTCCTCACCAGACATCACCGGCAACAAGGTCACCTATGGGCACAAACCCACCGTCGCTGGACCAGACATGACTGGCAAAAAGTGCTCTTCACTGACGTGTCGCGGCTTTGTCTCACCAGGGGTGATGATCGGATTCGCGTTTATCGTCGAAGGAATGAGCGTTACACCGAGGCCTGTACTCTGGAGCGGGGTCAATTTGGAGGTGGAGGGTCCGTCATGGTCTGGGGCGGTAGGACAGGAATGTCAGTGTTCTACCATGGCCAGTGAAGAGCCCCGATCTCAATCCCACTGAGCACGTCTGGGACCTGTTGGATCGGAGGGTGAGGGGTTGGGCCATTCACCCCCAGAAATGTCCGGGAACTTGTAGGTGCCTTGGTGGAAGAGTGGGGTAACATCTCACAGCAAGAACTGGCTAATCTGGTGCAGTCCATGAGGTGGAGATGCACTGCAGTACATAATGCAGCTGGTGGCCACACCATATACTGACTGTTACTTTTGATTTTGCCCCCCCCCCCCCCCCCCTTTGTTCAGGGACACATTATTCCATTTCTGTTAGTCACATGTCTGTGGAACTTGTTCAGTTTATGTCTCAGTTGTTGAATCTTATGTAAATACAAATATTTACACAAGTTAAGTTTGCTGAAAGTAAACGCAGTTTATTGTTGACAGTGAGAGGACATTTCTCTTTGCTGAGTGTTTTTATATACATATATACACTTCTACGCGGAAAAAACACTGCATTAAACTCAGTACTAGTATTGTTTTTCAATTTCGTTAAGCAGTTTGTGTTTCTTAACCAGGCAAAGCTAAATAGTAGGCTGGTGACTAATAGTTAAGGGGAAGCAAGAGGTTTGCTTGTATGATGTGTAGCCTATGATCAGATACGGAGCCTGCCTGCCTCTCTGCCCACAATCATCGCATGCTCCCCCGCAGCTCACCAGCTGATGTAGGCTGCGTGTGCTGGGTGTGGTGCATCCTTCCCACTGCTAGAGAACAGAACCCTTGCTTCTCTGCCCACCCAGTGCTGCTAATAGTCTGCTTATCAAATTAGCCTATCCAGTCCAAGTGCAAATACAAGTCACAGAAGGGCGAGTCCGAGTTACCAAAGGTCGAGAAGGCCAGTCCAAGTCTGAGTTACTAATGGTCGAATCCAAGTTGAGTCACAAGTTATGAAAATCGGGACTCGAGTACAACAAAACCATAACCAATGTTGCCACAACCGACATGGGTAATATTGGGATTGATGTTCTCACCCCCGTTTAACCCCCTCGGGCATGCTTGACTTGTCTTGCACATTCTAAGCGCTAGCAAACCCTCTTCAGAGATGAGGATGAAACTCCCATGGGAAATTCTAGAGGAACCCATTCTACAAGGTTGTATTGTTCTGTGCTCATACTTTTCCTTTTCTATTCCTGCCGTTAAGTAGGGTCGTTAAGTAGGGTCGTTAAGTAGGGTCATTGAATCTGTAAGAGGCGGAAATGAGTCGGTGTTTATTCTGTAGGTCGGAGAGAGGCTGTGTTGCCCGAGAGCTCTCCTGATGCTGGAGCAGTGTGCATTCTCTCTCCTGCTACTCTACTAGGAACGTAATTAATTTGTATCAATTGAATGTCATTGCCAAAGGTTGTCAGTTTTGTACTGTACTACGATTAGTGCTACTCAGTGAGAGGTAGTTAAATGGACAGGAAGAGCACAATCACATGGGCTAGCTAGCTCACTGAAAGGTTTCAGAGATTAGATGGCTGGTGCACACACACACACACACACACACACACACATGCCCTTACCGTCGGGGAGATGGTATGACGTCTGATACCAACAGACAGTTTCTATCTACAAGCCATCAGAATGCTGAACACTGGCGCACGTTGTCTCGCTCTCCTCCCTACTGCAGCGAAAGGGCACCACAGCACAGCTGTGTTTATAGCTCTGTCTTTTGCTGAAGCATAATTTCAGCCATTTAGTTTCTTACTTGTTTCTGACTGAAAGGTTCTGTTACTGAAATCCCTCAACCCTTACTCTCTTTACATGAAACATATATGCATCGCATGCGACCAATATCTCCTGGTTATGACAAACTCAGAACACAGTAACACGTGTCAGCTCGATAGTGTTTGTACAAGCTACTAATGATAACATTACTTATTATAATATTGATGATTAATAATAATAGTAATAATAACAATAAGGAGATCAAGAAAAAGGAGGGTATAGTTGTGAGAGCTGTGTGTATATTATGTGTGACAAACAGGTGCTGTTAGATTACAGTATCATTGTTCTGCCTGTTTGAAACAGTGTTGTCTGTATGTATATGGAGGATTTATGAAGACGGGCACGTTTGACATTTAGGCTATTGATTATAGACCTAATTAAGTTTGTTTCCTCAATTTTCTTAGATAATTAGGCTAAGGCAGGGAATGTATCCTCGTCTCTGCTGTGGCCTCCGCCACATTGTTCTCAATCCCAATATGCTGGTTAACTTTGCTATTATGCACATACAGTGGGGAGGACAAGTATTTGATACACTGCCGATTTTGCAGGTTTTCCTGCTTACAAGCAAGTAGAGGTCTGTCATTTTTATCATAGGTACACTTCAACTGTGAGAGACAGAATCTGAAACAAAATTGCAGAAATTCGCATTGTATGATTTTTAAGTCATTAATTTGCATTTTATTGCATGACATAAGTATTTGATCACCAACCAATCAGTAAGAATTCCGGCTCTCACAGACCTGTTAGTTTTTCTTTAAGAAATCTTCCTGTTCTCCACTCATTACCTGTATTAACTGCACCTGTTTGAACTCGTTACCTGTATAAAAAACACCTGTCCACACACTCAATCAAACAGACTCCAACCTCTCCACAATGGCCAAGACCAGAGAGCTGTGTAAGGACATCAGAGTTAAATTGTAGACCTGCACAAGGCTGGGATGGGCCACAGGACAATAGGCAAGCAGCTTGGTGAGAAGACAACAACTGTTGGCACAATTATTAGAAAATGGAAGAAGTTCAAGATGACGGTCAATCACCCTCGGTCTTTGGCTCCATGCAAGATCTCACCTCGTGGGGCATCAATGATCATGAGGAAGGATCTGGAGAAAGTCTGTATGGAGGAGTGGGCCAAAATCCCTGCTGCGGTGTGTGCTAACCTGGTCAAGAACTACAGGAAACGTATGATCTCTATAATCGCAAACAAAGGTTTCTGTACAAATATTAAGTTCAGCTTTTCTGATGTATCAAATACTTATGTCATGCAATAAAATGCAAATTAATTACTTAAAAATCATACAATGTGATTTTCTGGATTTTTTGTTTTAGATTCCGTCTCTCACAGTTGAAGTGTACCTATGATTAAAAATTACAGACCTCTACATGCTTTGTAAGTAGGAAACACTGCCGATTTTTGAGGTTATCAAATACTTGTTCTCCCCACTGTAGCAACATAGGGAATGGTGCCAGTTCTACGGGGCGCACTGAAGATGGTTTCAGAACGGTGGACAGCGACCGTATCCAATGACGGACAAAGCACATTTGTTATAAAATAATATTAGATTTATTAGTGTTGCACCATTATTTTAACATAATATAACCATATACAATGTCAGTATCACATGTCTTAGAGTGATGGACTATCCACCCCTATGGCCTCCACAATGGATTAGTCCACTCATACCGGTGCCAATCACACAGGTGTCTTGTGCACCATATATCGACCAAACAATCGACCAGTCAACTAAATCGGGTCAGCCCTATGCTATTCTACTGCGCCATTTACTTTATATTCGTATTGTTATCTTTGATTTCATATTGTTGTTGCGTTGTCATAATGTTGAGCGATTTTAGTGCTTTTTGAGGTTTTGACAGAATTAATTAGCCCGGTTTTCGATTTTGGTTTCGATATTTTTTTTAAACATTAAATGCACTGTGTTATATGGGTTGAGTGCTGTAACAGCACATAAAAGTATTAATAAAAGTCCCATGATGGTAGTGATTGAACATTACTGCTTATCATTTATTAACCATCATGTACTCACATTACTTGACTTGTTGTTTATATTACATTTGTTTTATTTGATGACTTTATTATTTTATTCCAAGTCATCATCTCCTCTCTATGCTGTCTGACAAAATCACTATTTTAGTAATTCTTCAAAGTAAATAAGGCATGCTTTTATGACAGAGTACCAATTATTAATCACTTAGATCATGTATTTTCAGGTAGAGATACCTTGCGACACAACTGCTCTCAATCCCAGGTCTTCAGTCTCTTCTCTCCCTCTCTGGTCTGCAGCACACAGCCCGGATAATTAGGTGCACAATGGATTATGGTCATTGTAGTCAATTACCACGTTTTCTGCACTAAACTATGTAGAATATTGGCCTGTTGGAAACTACAAATCCCTACCACACAGTTCAGGCTTGATTGGATTTATTTCTAGAGAAACTGAGCATTGAGGTCACAGAAAAGCAACTAACGAAATGTAATTCAAATAATTAAACCAAGGTAGGTGAATTAGTTTAAAAATAACAGACCTTTTGGTTAGTCACTCAGCACTACATTGTCGAGAAGGAAACTGCAAGTAAGCATTTTGTTGGACGGTGTATATGTGTATCCCGTATGACTAATACAACGTATAAACACAGACACACCCGCCCTGTACTGTGTTACACAAACTGTTTGTCTGAGATAGACACTTATGCCCTCCCTGGCTTGTTATATTGATTTGTGCTTACAGCATTAGTACTCACTTAGAATGGGAGGCTTGTCCTCACGTTAACATACAGACAGACTATGTAGACTAGATGCACACACACACACACACACACGTCTCCAGACCATATAGACTAGATACGCATGCACGATCAAGAGCATGCTGATACACACTGGACGATACACACCTGGACGAGCCGAGGCGGAGCCGTGGCGGGGGGAGCCTGGGCGAGCCGGGGCGGGGGGAGCCTGGGCGAGCCGGGGGGAGCCTGGGCGAGCCGGGGGGGAGCCGAGCCGAGGGGGAGCCGGGCCGGGCGAGCCGAAGGGGAGCCGAGGGGGCGGAGCTGGGCGGGGGTGGGGGGCGGGCGAGAGCCCGAGCGGGAGCCCGGGCGAGAGCCGGGCGCTGGGGAGCCAGGAGAAAAAACTCTGATGCTTCCAATATGTGATGTCAGCATTCTGTGAGGACTGACGATGGGAGACGAGAAGCAAGTACAGGGAGTGAATATTTTAATAAATAACCGACATGAAACAAAATCTACCAAAGCTCATGCCAGAGAATTAAATGTTAATTTCTCTACCATAAGCCGCCTCCAACGTCGTTTTAGAGAATTTGGCAGTACATCCGACCGGCCTCACAACCGCGGACCATTTGTAGTCACTTCAGCCCAGGAACTCCACATCCAACTTCTTTACCTGTGGGATCGTCGGAGACCAGCCACCCGGACAGCTGATGAAACTGAGGAGTATTTCTGTCTGAAATAAAAACTCATTCTGATTGGCTGGGCCTGGCTCCCCAGGGTTGGACCTGGCTCCCAAGTGGGTGGGCCTATGCGGGTGGGCCTAAGCCCCTGCCCAGTCATGTGAAATCCGTAGATTAAGGCCTAATTTATCTATTTCAATTGACTGATTTCCTTATATGAACTGTAACTCAGTAAAATCGTCAATTGTTGCGTTTATATTTTTGTTCAGTATATTTAAGTTGACTTGATTCTTCCTAATATTATGCCAGTATATTTGTACAGTATAATTTAACACAACCCACCACCACCTCTCAATAAAACACATATGAAAACATTTGAAGTTTAACCAATATATTTTTTTTATTCGCATAGAAAATCAAAGAAACCAAACAAACAGTTCTCACTGTTTAGATTTATACATAAGACATTGTGAAAAGCTGAGCGTATTGAAAGGAAAGGTTTCTAAGACCTAAAGAAGGCTCTAGATCTTTTCTCTTCCCCCAGAATGCTTTTCCCACTGGAGTTTTGGATTGGAAAAAGACACAAGGCTAATTAAGTTTAGCATGGTATATTTAAGCAATAAGGTACGAGGGGGTGTGGTATATGGCCAATATACCACGGCTAAGGGCTGTTCATATGTACGACGCAACGCGGAGCGCCTGGAAAAACTCCTGTGGTATATTGGCCATATACCACAAACCCCCTCGGTGCCTTATTGCTATTATAAACTGGTTACAAATGTAATTAGAACAGGAAAAATACATGTTTTGTCATACCCGTGGCCAATCAGCACTTAGGGCTCGAACCACCCAGTTTATAATAAAAACTATAGTGTATACATAACTCACTCAAACACTCTTTTCTTTCTCTCCCTCCTTTTCCCATCACTCTCTTTACTCTTCTCTCCATTGTGATTCAGTTGTGATTGAGAGGCCAGAACATTGTTATAATATACGTAGAGTGACAGAAATACACTTCAGAGTGTGTGATTAGAGTGCATAGATGCACAGTGCTGCAGTTTGGTTCATCCATGATTTCTACGGAACTCTTCCCCCCCCCCCCCCACCTGTGACCTGACTGTCTCGCTGGATCTGAATGACTGACTATGATGCACACAGAGCTACTAAGTAGATACTAAGTAGATACTAAGTAGCTGTAATGGTACGGCTATTACAGCTTGCTGTGTTCAGATGTTTGCGTGCTGAATGGGTACATCACTGTAAACACATGCTTTTCCCTTCATCTTTCCTGATAGCAACCAATAGAAAATGCCTTTTGCTTGATTTACTTAATTTGATTGCAGACATTTCTGTATGATTGTCCAGTTAACATGCCTTTGCCATTCATATTATGATGACATGCAATAAGCAAAAGGATATATCCTTTAATATTGGTGTTCTGTATGTTAAGGGAAATGCCAATATGTTGAATTATTGTAATAACAATTGTAATTGTAATAACAATTTTATCTCTTTAAAGATGGGCACGTTTGATGAATACACTCTTTTCACTGTCTGCCCCTTCCTGTACTAAAATATCAATAATAGGTCAAGTAGAAATGAACTGGTCCTGTTAAGAAGTAGCAGGTTTTGGATGAGGTCCTAGCTATATTCCTACCCTTTTCACTGTTTCCCTCTGCCATTAGTCCTCCCTTTGCGCTCCCTCTTCACTCTCCCTCCTCTTTTGTCTATCTCGCTCCCTACTTTTTCTCCCTCCCTCTTCACTCTCCCTCCTCTTTTGTCTATCTCGCTCCCTACTTTTTCTCCCTCTCTCTTTATCTCTCTCGAAGGATCAGGGCCTATATTCTTCCTTTTCACCCTTTCCCTCTTTTATTATCTTCCTCAATTATTCTGTCTCTCTTTTTAACCTCCCTATGCTTACTCCTATCTCTCCCTCTCACTAGAGTCCCCGGGCGGACATCGCTGCAGTAGGAGCCCCTGTCCCTCAGAGCTGCTATCAGCTCTTCTCAGCTAGAACAAAGTTATCTCGCTCTCATTCTCTCTCTCTCTCTCTCTCTCTCTGCAGCACAAAATAAACAGAGAAATAAAATATAAAAACAGGAGGGGAAAGAGAAAAGTAGAGGTCTAAGATAGGAACATATATATTTTCTGTCAGTCAGTGATGAGTTGTTGTGACTATTACCATCAAACCCTTACCCGTGTGTCTACTCAGCAAATACAGAAGTAGGTAGTTGTATACACTACATGACCAAAGGTATGTGGACACACTCTCGTCAAACATCTCATTCCATAATCACGGGCATTAATATGGAGTTGGTCCCCCCTTTGCAGCCTCCACTCTTCTGGGAAGGACTTCCACAAAATGTTGGAACATTGCTGTGGGGGCTTGCTTCCATTCAGTCATGAGCATTAGAGGTCAGGCACGGATGTTAGGTGATTAGGCCTGGCTCGCAGTCAGCATTCCAATTCATCCCAAAGGTGTTCGATGGGGTTGAGGTCAGGGCTCTGTGCAGGCCAGTTGCCAGTTATGCTGTAGCGTAAAGATTTCCCTTCACTGGAACTAAGCGGCCTAGCCCGAACCATGAAAAACAGCCCCAGACCATCATTCCTCCTCCACCAAACATTACAGTTGGCACTATGCATTGGGGCAGGTAGTGTTCGTCTGAGATCTGCCAAACCCAGTTTCGTCCATTGGACTGCCAGATGGTGAAGCGTGATCACTCTCGAGTCCACTGCTCCAGACTCCAATGGCGGCAAACTTTACACCACTCCAGCCGACACTTGGCATTGCGCATGGTGATCTTAGGCTTGTGTGCGGCTGCTCGGCCATGGAAACCCATTTAATGAAGCTCCCGACGAATAGTTCTTGTGCTGACGTTGCTTTCCAGAGACAGTTTAGAACTCTGTAGTGAGTGTTGCAACCGAGGACAGACCATTTCTACGTGCTTCAGCACTTGGCGGTCCTGTTCTGTGAGCTTGTGTGGCCTACCACTTTGCGGCTGAGCCATTGTTGCTCCTAGACATTCCCACTTCACAATAACAGCACTTACAGTTGACCGGGGCAGCTCCAGCAGGACAGACATTTGAAGAACTGACTTGTTGGAAAGGTGGCATCCTATGACGGTGCCACGTTGAAAGTTACTGAGCTCTTCAGGAAGGCCATTCTACTGCCAATGTTTGTCTATGGAGATTTCATGGCTGTGTGCTTGATTTTTTTACCTGTCAGCAACGTGTATGGCTGAAATAGCCGAATCCACTCATTTGAAAGGGTGTCCACATACTTTTGTATATATAGTGTAGCAGTCTACAAAAGTGTTTCTCTCTGGAATATATTTGCCTTTTAGCGTCTGCCTACGCCTAAACATCCACCTCAAACTACTAACGGTCTTTTATGGAATAGAAGGAAGAGTACAGTAGCTGTAAAGATACTGAGACCTCAAAACAATGTATAAACATGAGAAGCACTGAAACACTTCTGTCACCCAGCAAACATGTATGTGGGGTGGCCCTGTGGGGACACAGCAACCCAAGCCAGTCAGCCAGTAACAGATAAATAAGATTCAGAGCAGAAGTGAGGAGGCACAGAGGGTACTTTGGAACCAAGGAGACCAACCAACCAACCAACCGCCTGCTGGAACCGTATCCTTAGAACGGCATCCAACCGGTGGGGGTGGGAGAAGTGTGTCTGAGTGGATGTCATCACGTGTAGGAGTAGTCTATATCCGGGATCATCCCTTGCTCCCGGTAACCCTGGTTGGTCCCGTAGCCTGCCGTGTGACCCAGTTGGGTGATGATGCCATTGTGACTCTGGTTGCTTCGGTAGGTGCCGTTACCGTGCGATGAGGGGAAGATGGTGTGCACGTAGGTCACATCTTCACCTCCTTTGGGTTGCAGTGGCTGATGGGTCGTCATGGGCGTCATGGCGAAGCCGGGGCTCCTGATCTCCAGGATGGAGCTGTCCTTCTTAGTACCCGACTCCACGTAGTCATCGTACGGCTTCCCGACCACGCGCTGACCTCTGACCCCATAGGAGTCTGTTTCCCCGGAGACATACCCGGTGCGCTGGCCATACCAGCAGAAGATGCCGAAGATGAGTATGAGGGAGACTAGGGCTGTGGCTCCGCCAATGATCTCGGCCAGGGGGAGGGCTGCCATCTCTGTGTCCGAGTCCTCACCCCCATTTCCCCCCTCGGGGCGCAGAGCCTCCCCCGTCTCTATCTGAGAGCAGACGGGGCTCTGGTCTATTGTGTCCTTTTCCTGTTGCTGTCCTCTCTGTGACCCTCCAGAGTGGGAGGAGGTGGAGCGCAGGGGGAGAAGGCAGATGAGATAGTGTGATCGTGGCGTGAGCTGGGTTAGTAGGTACTGCTGTCTCTCCCCGGGTACCAGCGTCTCTGTGATGGAACCCAGAGCGGCGCTGCTGCCCAGCCTCAGCCAGGACAGCCGGAAGGAGGGCGCCGGCCGCGGGCACAGCCACGTCACCTGCACACTGTCCGCCGACAGAGGCTTCACGGTGAGTTCTAAAGCGTTGTGTGAGGCATGACCCCCCGCCTCTCCTCCCGGTGGTAATGGTTTCACCAGGCCCGGCCGTATGGCTCTGAGGGTGAACAGAGAGCCCTGGGTGGGGGGAAAGGTGGTAGTACTAGTGACACCTCCTCCTCTACCCCCCACACTGTTCACCCCTCCTGGGGGGCCTTCACACTGGTCCATGAGCCCAGAGAGGTCCCTGAGGGCCTGGCCTCGCACCGCCTCCGGTCCGTGGCAGGTCAGGCCCCGTACTGTCACCGCCGCCCCGCGGCCATACAGCCAGGCGTGGAGCCAGTGCAGGTTGCAGCCACAGTACCAGGGGTTCCCCCGGAGCAGCAACAGCTCCAGGCCGTCCGTGTCCCTCAGCAGCCCCCGGGGCAGAGTGGTGAGGTTGTTCCCTGCAGGCATGGAAGTGGACACAAGTCACTCTACGTATGGCACCTGATGTAGAATAATATGCTCATCTGCTGCTAATTTTGTGAGTAGTTCACTAAAGTTACTCTGCAATATACAGAGTATATGTCTAGACTCAGAGCAATGTCAAATCTTAACTAGAATCCTAAGCAAACTATTTGCAGCTGTTCTCATTAGGGTTGAACAGTGGGAACCGGGTTACCGAGATTTACCACCCAAACCCACTCCCTTTTCCCGATTTTATAAATAACTGCGAGAAACCGGTAAATTTGAATGTTATTTTTATGAACAGCATGACTTGAAATGGAAGTGTTAAATTATATGCAATATCTAAATCTGTCTTCTCTACGGGCCAAGGTCTACTCTCTGCTATCTGCATGATCAATCATTAACTCTTAGGGTGGGGACAGACAGCGCATCTCAGTATGAAGAGGAGTTCACAATGCATGTATCATCTCATCATGGCAACTTCTTTTCTTGTGGACGGTAGGAATACATTTGCTGCAGCAGAACAGTAATATAAGGACTGAATGCATGTCCAATTTACACATCTCCATCTGGCTTTCGGAGGTTTCCTTCTTTTTTCATTGTAAAGATGCATTTTTTAAATTGCAACTGCAGAGTTTTAAAACAGCCCATCAGTCTAATATTGTTATTTTAAATCAGTGCGCACGCAAGTGCACCCTGTCTTTCTCTCCATCAATTCTGTGGTTCTGTCGTGCGTAATGTGCAGTAGCCTGTAATTATGTTTTGGATAACGGCACTATTATTTAGACTTTTTTGGCCTTGGGATAATAAAATGTGTAATGTAGGGCTGATCAGGCTCAGGTAGCATCAGGCTGGTTGGTTACCTGACAGATCCAGCCGCTGCAGCCTCCTCATCCCGTCCAGGGTCCCCCGAGGCACGTGAATCAGTCCGTTGTCTTGCAGGTGCAGCCTCATCAGGTGTGTGCTGGGCAGGTTGATGGGTGGGGCCTGCAGGGCATTGCGGACTAGCGACAGCTCCGTGAGGTTGGCCAGGCGGGAGAAGGTGTCGTCGGCGATGCGGGTGTTGGCCAGGAGATTCCCGTCCAGGACCAGGCGTCTCAGTGAGGCCAGGCCCCGGAAGGCGTGGGTGGGGATGGTGTTGATGCGGTTGTCGTCTAACCTCAGCTCCTCTAAAGAAGCCGGGAGGCCAGCTGGGATGCTGGACAGGTGGTTCCGTGAGAGGAAGAGTAACCTCAGCCGCCGCGTACCGGAGAAGGCCCGCTCCTGAATGCTCACCGTGGAGATGGAGTTGTCGTCCAGGTGTAGCCTCTCTAGCAACGGTAACCTGGCCAATACCGTGCGCGGCAACGTCCGAATGTTGTTGTCCTGCAGGTGTAGTTCCCGTAGCGACGGCGGCAGGTGTATAGGAAACTCGTCTAGTTGGTTGGCGTAAAGGTAGACCACACGGATACTACTGCTGCGCTCTAACGACGCCGGCAGGCCGGAGTTGGCCAACCGGTTGCTCTGTAGGTAGAGAACAGTAGCTGTTAACGGTAGAGGAGGGATCATGCTCAGGCTCCGGTCGTTACAGTAAACAAAGCCCTCGTCACACCGGCACACTGACGGGCACGGGAAGTCTTCCTCGCCTTCCTCCATGGCAACTGCTGCCGCCGCCAACTCCAGCATCTCGGCCAATAGAGTCAGGCACAGGAGGAGCAGAAAGAGCCAATCACGGAGCTCGGTCAGACTCTCGGCAGCCATAATCCCACCCTCTGTGAGTGGGAGAGAGACCGAGAGTTAATGAGTTTTGAGAGTCGTTGTGCTTTAGGAAAGAGAAAGAATAAGAGTTACAGCTCATTTCTGGATTTTGAAATTCTTGTGTTGTGTAAATGTGTTGTCTTCAATTTTTAGTGATGTGATGTCTTTTGTTGGGTGTTTGAACAAAGAAAGTGTATGAATAGTCGCTGTGCCCAATGGAGTGGAGCTGTCCTGATAATATGGGTCCCTCCTACCAACCAGAAGCTGTCCTGATAATATGGGTCCCTCCTACCAACCAGAAGTTGTCAGGATAATATGGGTCCCTCCTACCAACAAGAAGCTGTCCTGATAATATGGGTCCCTCCTACCAACCAGAAGTTGTCAGGATAATATGGGTCCCTCCTACCAACAAGAAGCTGTCCTGATAATATGGGTCCCTCCTACCAACTAGAAGCTGTCCTGATAATATGGGTCCCTCCTACCAACCAGAAGCTGTCCTGATAATATGGGTCCCTCCTACCAACCAGAAGCTGTCCTGATAATATGGGTCCCTCCTACCAACCAGAAGCTGTCCTGATAATATGGGTCCCTCCTACCAACCAGAAGCTGTCCTGATAATATGGGTCCCTCCTACCAACCAGAAGCTGTCCTGATAATATGGGTCCCTCCTACCAACCAGAAGCTGTCCTGATAATATGGGTCCCTCCTACCAACCAGAAGTTGTCAGGATAATATGGGTCCCTCCTACCAACCAGAAGTTGTCAGGATAATATGGGTCCCTCCTACCAACCAGAAGCTGTCCTGATAATATGGGTCCCTCCTACCAACCAGAAGTTGTCCTGATAATATGGGTCCCTCCTACCAACCAGAAGTTGTCAGGATAATATGGGTCCCTCCTACCAACCAGAAGAGGATTGATTGGCATGTTAACTTTATTTTTTATTTTTTTATTTAACTAGGGAAGTCAGTTAAGAACAAATTCTTATTTACAATGACATGGAGGGGAAGTGAAGTTTGTGAGAGGAACACCGAGAGATGGGATCAAGTTTAACGAGAACTGGAGAGAGAAAATTAGTGAAAGGATTTTAGATGTTTTAATTCTCATGATGAGGGGGAAACATTAGGAGGGGAATTAGAATCAGATTAGCCTAGGTAATATTGGTAGCCTAGGTAATATTGGTGATGTTAATATTCTGGAAAACATCTTTCCCCCCCTTGATAAATTTGAATAAACCAACAAAAAAGTATTCAGACCCCTTGACTTTTTTCACATTTTGTTACTTTACAGCCTTATTAAAAAATTTATTAAATTGTATTTTTTCCTCATCAATCTACACACAATACCCCATAATGACAAAGAAAAAGGTCAAAAAAATAAAATTGCACATTTATTACAAATACAAAACTGAAATCACAAGTATTCAGACTCTTTACGCAGTACTTTGTTGAAGCGCCTTTGGCTGGGCCACTCAAGGACATTCAGAGACTTGTCCCAAAGCCACTCCTGCGCCCTTATATATTATATTGACCGGTGTGTGCCTTTCCAAATCATGTCCAATCAATTTCATTTACCATTGGGTGGACTCCAATCAAGTTGTAGAAACATCTCAAGGATGATCAATGGAAACAGGATGCACCTGAGCTCAATTACGAGTGTTTATTTATTTATATTTTTTTCACCTTTATTTAAAGGTGAAAAAAACATTTACAATTGTGACCTGGCCAAGATAAAGCAAAGCAGTTCGACACATACAACGACACAGAGTTACACATGGAGTAAAACAAACATACAGTCAATAATACAGTATAAACAAGTCTATATACGATGTGAGCAAATGAGGTGAGATAAGGGAGGTAAAGGCAAAAAAAAGGCCATAGTGGCAAAGTAAATACCATATAGCAAGTAAAACACTGGAATGGTAGATTAGCAGTGGAAGAATGTGCAAAGTAGAAATAAAAACAATGGGGTGCAAAGGAGCAAAATAAATAAATTAATTAAATACAGTAGGGAAAGAGGTAGTTGTTTGGGCTAAATTATAGGTGGGCTATGTACAGGTGCAGTAATCTGTGAGCTGCTCTGAGAGTTGGTGCTTAAAGCTAGTGAGGGAGATAAGTGTTTCCAGTTTCAGAGATTTATGTAGTTCGTTCCAGTCATTGGCAGCAGAGAACTGGAAGGAGAGGCGGCCAAAGAAAGAATTGGTTTTGGGGGTGACCAGAGAGATATACCTGCTGGAGCGCGTGCTACAGGTGGGTGATGCTATGGTGACCAGCGAGCTGAGATAAGGGGGGACTTTACCTAGCAGGGTCTTGTAGATGACATGGAGCCAGTGGGTTTGGCGACGAGTATGAAGCGAGGGCCAGCCAACGAGAGCGTACAGGTCACAATGGTGGGTAGTATATGGGGCTTTGGTGACAAAACAGATTGCACTGTGATAGACTGCATCCATTTTGTTGAGTAGGGTATTGGAGGCTATTTTGTAAATGACATCGCCGAAGTCGAGGATTGGTAGGATGGCCAGTTTTACAAGGGTATGTTTGGCAGCATGAGTGAAGGATGCTTTGTTGCGAAATAGGAAGCCAATTCTAGATTTAACTTTGGATTGGAGATGTGGGTTTGGAAGGAGAGTTTACAGTCTAACCAGACACCTAGGTATTTGTAGTTGTCCACCTATTTTAAGTCAGAGCCGTCCAGAGTAGTGATGTTGGACAGGCGGGCAGGTGCAGGCAGCGATCGGTTGAAGAGCATGCATTTAGTTTTACTTGTATTTAAGAGCAATTGGAGGCCACGGAAGGAGAGTTGTATGGCATTGAAGCTTGCCTGGAGGGTTGTTAACACAGTGTCCAAAGAAGGGCCAGAAGTATACAGAATGGTGTCGTCTGCGTAGAGGTGGATCAGAGACTCACCAGCAGCAAGAGCGACATCATTGATGTATACAGAGAAGAGAGTCGGTCCAAGAATTGAACCCTGTGGCACCCCCATAGAGACTGCCAGAGGTCCGGACAGCAGACCCTCCGATTTGACACACTGAACTCTATCAGAGAAGTATTTGGTGAACCAGGCGAGGCAATCATTTGAGAAACCAAGGCTGTCGAGTCTGCCGATGAGGATGTGGTGATTGACAGAGTCAAGCCTTGGCAAGATCAATGGATACGGCTGCACAGTAATGTTTCTTATCGATGACGGTTAAGATAACGTTTAGGTCCTTGAGCGTGTCTGAGGTGCACCCATGACCAGCTCTGAAACCAGATTGCATAGCAGAGAAGGTATGGTGAGATTCGAAATGGTCGGGTAAATCTGTTTGTTGACTTGGCTTTTGAAGACCCTTAGAAAGGCAGGGTAGGATAGATATAGGTCTGTTGCAGTTTGGGTCAAGAGTGTCCCCCCCTTTGAACAGGGGGATGACCGCAGCTGCTTTCCAATCTTTGGGAATCTCAGACGACACGAAAGAGAGGTTGAACAGGCTAGTAATAAGGGTGGCAACAATTTCAGCAGATAATTTTAGAAAGAGAGAGAAATGGGGGAGGCTTGGGCGAGTTGCTGTGGGGGGTGCAGTGCTGTTGACCGGGGTAGGGGTAGCCAGGTGGAAAGCATGGCCAGCCATAGAAAAATGCTTATAGAAATGCTTAATTATAGTGGATTTATCAGTGGTGACAGTGTTTCCTATCTTCAGTGCAGAGTGTCATAGCAAAGGGTCTGAATATTTATGTAAATAAGGTCTTTCTGTTTTTTGTCTTTGTCATTATGGGGTATTGTGTGTAGATCTCTGAGGAAAATGTTAATTTAATCAATTTTAAAATAAGGCTGTAACAACAAAATGTGGATAAAGTTGAGGCGCCTGAATACTTTCCGAAGGCACTGTGTGCATGTCTGTAGTTTGTTGTACAAGTCGGAGAGGCAACGTAACTGGGATTTAGAAAAACCACAAACATTCACTCACAACAACCTGAGATGTACAGTATTATGCATGCTGTCTGTGTGTGTGGCTACAGTGGTTATTGTTCTCTAAATGTGGTATAAATTATTCAGTGAAGAGCTTCTGAATTCCCAAGAAATATTTAAGTGGATGTTTTACATGTCCTTTTTTAAAAACATTTATACGTTCCTCGGTTTACATTTCTCTGCTTGTCTTTTGGTGTTGAATATTTGAGGGCGCCATCAATTTACAATTCAGAAAAACAAAAAGGAATGTCAGTTGAGTTTTATAGCATACTGTTCATATGACAGAAAAATAAAGAAATGAGATGATACGTTATTGTGTACAGTGCAGTATATTCTAGGGGTTTCAGTCTTGAACATGTGTTTTCCTGTCCTCTGAAGTGCTTGACATGATTTGACAGAACATTTGACAAACAAATGCTCTGCAGGCAAGTTTTTCCACAAGTGTGTATGTGTGTGTGTTCTCACTCTCAGGACAACATGCAAAATTGCCCCTCGGCTCCAGTCAAAAGCAAACAAGAGATGCAAAGCAAACAAGAGATGGCAACAATGAGAGGGAGGAGTAGAGCAAGAGACTGAAAGAGACAGATGGAGAGATGGACAGACTGAGAGAAGGAGATGAGGCTGACTCTGGCAGTGGGTTGTGAGATACTCAGAATTGGATGAATTGGTTTTAAAAGGAGAATCATTAATAATGATGTAATGCTGCTGTGTATCTAGTGATATCCTCATGTGGACGTCAGGGCCTTGTGGAGGAGTTTTGGCACGTTGATGATAATGATTGATAAAGTTATATCCGGATTCAAGACCGGATCTGGAGGTGTTTCAGTCTATGTATATTTAGCACAAAACGTCCGGTTTCAAAGTAGTGCAACAGCCAACGTTCACCCAACAGAGGGAGGGAGGGAGTCAGGGAGCATAAAAATATATTGGAGAGTCTCCACTATGAATAACAAATAGCATGTAGCGCTCTGTGACGCCCGCCCGCCTGCTCTCTCTACCCTCTTTCTCCTTTCCCTCCCCCCTCTCTTTTCATCTCTCTCTCCTTGGATAATCTCTTTCATCTGTTCAGCTCCTCGTCCTTTTGTTTATTCACTCACTCCATTTCTTCTGACTGAGATTGGCTCAATCAGACCCCACCCAGCTCGCTCCTCCTCCAATCCTTCTCTCCTCCCTAGTGAGTCTGTTTTCCTTGGTCGTTTAATTTGGATTCTGTCCTTCCTACCTCACTCACTGCTATTTACTCTGAGGCATTGCTCTAAGAATTTCAAAACATCTTCTGAAATGACACAAATGAGCTGTATATCTCAGTAGAATATAGAGAACTTATGACAGGGTATGTTTTAAGACATTACAGAGCAACTTTGTACAAATATGTTGAACCTCAAATCTCTGAAGATGATGTTTGAGAAACCTGTTTAACTTACCCTCTCAGTGCTTAGTATCTCTTTGCCTTCTGTCTTTGTCTGTTCCACAGCTGAAGGGGCTGTGTGTGTGTGTGTGTGTGTGTGTGTGTGTGTGTGTGTGTGTGTGTGTGTGTGTGTGTGTGTGTGTGTGTGTGTGTGTGTGTGTGTGTGTGTGTGTGTGTTTCCAGTTCACTCTGTCCGTAATAGTTGAGGTTCAGTCAGTCCCCTCCTAGGCACCGTACTTCCTGTGGCATTGGTGAGTGATGAAGATGACGGTGACGATAATGATGTTTGTAGCCCGTAGGTCTCCTGGAAGCAGCATGGGAGAGGAGGAAGGCACAGGGAGCAGCATGGCCTAGCTAGCCTAACAGCCTACAGCCTCCAGCCCCATCCAGAGTAGCATCTGACATCTCAGGCAGTATCCAGGAGAGTCCGTCTTCAAGGCCTCTCTGCTGGTTGGTTTGTTGTCTTCGTGTTGATTTACATAGGTCCAGATGGTCATCCAGTCAGTCTGTGTCTGCATAGATTGAACCAGCCGGGGGGAATGGAGAACGTTACACAGTTTAGAGGTTAGAGGAAATGACTCGAACAGAGTGAAGGTGAAGGAGGAGGTGGTGGGATGAGAGGTCACAGGAGTCTGGGCCACTTGTTATCCTTCACTTTGAGGTTTAGAATGAATCATCTCTGGCTCTTAAGGCCTATAGTGACACTGGCACTTTTTCTCTCCTCGAATTTGCAGGGATTAGCGGCTAAAGATGATATTCCTCCCACTGTCTGTGACACTTGGGCCAGAGACACTGCACCCCCCCTGTGGGGAGAACAGAGAGGGCAGTTAGCTAGGACTCCTCACTCATATACACACACACACACACATGACATAATAGTGGATTATGGCATTAAAGAGCAGGCACCCTAGGGCTCTGGACAAATGCAGTGCACTATATAGGGAATAGGGTGCCATTTGGGTCATTACCATTCACTACTTTATCAATGAGTCAACTGTATACCAGCAGGGAAGGTTTCAGAATAACCATTATAATTTTTTTTGCTTAATACGAATGCTCAAGTCTAACCATGCTCAAGTTAATCTTCAAAGGACAGACACTCCAGCTTCAGTGACTAGACAGTTATGTGTGGCAAGGTGACGAGTCTAGGATTAAAGCACTGTTCTTCAGTCCACAGACTTTCAGTCCGGCCCAGTACTAATACACCCAATGCAGTTATTCAACTTCACATCAAGACTTTTGATTTGTTGAATCAGTTGTGTTAGTGCTGGTCTGGAACAAAAGCCTGCACACCCCAGACTTGAAGCACACCAGATTGAGAGGTCTAGAAAGGGAAAAGTGTAGCGTGTAGTGCGGTGAAGTAGTAATGTGTGGTGAGGTGTGGTAGTGTGGTGAGGTAGTGTAGTGAGGTAGTGTGGTGAGGTAATGTGGCGAGGTAGCGTGGTGAGGTAGTGTGGTGGTACTGTGGTGAGGTAGTGTAGCATAGTGTGGTAAGGTAGTGTAGCGAAGTGTGGTGAGGTAATGTAGCGAGGTAGCGTAGCATAGTGTAGTGAGGTAGTGTAGCATAGTGTGGTGAGGTAGTGTAGCATGGTGTGGTGATGTAGTGTAGCGAGGTAGCGTAGCATAGTGTAGTGAGGTAGTGTAGCATAGTGTGGTAAGAGAGTATAGCGAAGTGTGGTGAGGTAGTGTAGCGAAGTGTGGTGAGGTAGTGTAGCATAGTGTGGTGAGGTAGTGTAGCGTAATGTGGTGAGGTGGTGAGGTAGTGTAGCATGGTGTGGTGAAGGTAGTGAGGTAGTGTAGCGAGGTAGTGTAGCATAGTGTAGTGAGGTAGTGTAGCATAGTGTGGTGAGGTAGTGTAGCGTAGCGTAATGTGGTGAGGTAGTGTGGTGAGGTAGTGTAGCGTAGCGTATTGTGGTGAGGTAGCGTAGTGTGGTGAGGTAGTGTAGCGTAATGTGGTGAGGTAGCGTAGTGTGGTGAGGTAGCGTAATGTGGTGAGGTAGTGTGGTGAGGTAGCGTGGTGCGGTAGTGTAGTGTGCTGAGATAGTGTAGCTTAGTGCGCTGAGATAGTGTAGCTTAGTGTGCTGAGATAGTGTAGCTTAGTGTGCTGAGGTAGTGTAGCTTAGTGTGCTGAGGTAGTGTAGCTTAGTGTGCTGAGGTAGTGTAGCTTAGTGTGCTGAGGTAGTGTAGCTTAGTGTGCTGAGGTAGTGTAGCTTAGTGTGCTGAGGTAGTGTAGCTTAGTGTGCTGAGGTAGTGTAGCTTAGTGTGCTGAGGTAGTAATGTCAGTGTAGTGTATTTTGGTGTGGTGGTTGTGTTTCTGTGCTCCTCTCTCCCCATGCTGACACAGCCTATATCCAGCCATGGATAGCTAGTACTGTAGCAGTAGAATAGAATATAGAGTAGAATGGTTCCTCTGGGTCTCATTGGCTGACAGCTCTATTGTCCTGACCTCTGCTGAATGTCTGTTCTGCAGCACAACACTTAGAACAGCAGTTACACTGTACTACTGGAGATGGACTGGGTCTTTTACAGCGTTATGGACTGGGTCTTTTACAGCATTATGGACTGGGTCTTACAGCATTATGGACTGGGTCTTACAGTATTATGGACTGGGTCTTACAGCATTATGGACTGGGTCTTACAGCATTATGGACAGGGTCTTGTGTGGCAGTACCACAGATGGACTGGGTCTTGTGCGGCAGTACCACAGATGGACTGGGTCCTGTTCGGCAGTACCACAGATTGACTGGGTCTTATGCAACAGTACCACAGATGGACTGGGTCTTGTGCGGCAGTACCACAGATAGACTGGGTCTTGTGCGGCAGTACCACAGATGGACTGGGTCTTGTGCGGCAGTACCACAGATGGACTGGGTCCTGTTCGGCAGTACCACAGATTGACTGGGTCTTATGCAACAGTACCACAGATGGACTGGGTCTTGTGCGGCAGTACCACAGATAGACTGGGTCTTGTGCGGCAGTACCACAGATGGACTGGGTCTTGTGCGGCAGTACCACAGATGGACTGGGTCTTGTGCGGCAGTACCACAGATGGACTGGGTCTTGTGCGGCAGTACCACAGATGGACTGGGTCTTGTACGGCATTACCTCAGATAGTCCGGGTCTTGTACAGAATTATGTACTGGGTCTTGTACGGCAGCACCACACACGGACTGGGTCTTGTACAGCAGTAACACAGATGGACTGGGTCTTGTACAGCAGTAACACAGATGGACTGGGTCTTGTACAGCAGTAACACAGATGGACTGGGTCTTGTACAGCAGTAACACAGATGGACTGGGTCTTGTACAGAATTATGTACTGGGTCTTGTACGGCAGCACCACACACGGACTGGGTCTTGTACAGCAGTAACACAGATGGACTGGGTCTTGTACAGCAGTAACACAGATGGACTGGGTGTGTTCTAGTAAACTTTTATGGTCCTCTATATTACCAGAACACTCGCAGCGCAGCAGTATAGGAGATGCATGGTACTCTGGGGTGTGTTCTGGTAATATTTAGCCCCATAAAGAGGTTTCTCCAGAGGACACTTCTATCTACCTACCACCAATGAGGAGAAAAGCATTCTTCATATTTTTGACTAGAGCGCCAATGTGTACTGTGCAACGAACATTCATTAAAACCTGTGTGTGTGGAAGAATGCAAATGATGTGCATGTGCTATGGTGAGCACAACATCTAATTGTTTGTCTGTGTTAAAGCATGAGTCTCCACTCGTGTGTGTGTGTGTGTGTGTTAACTGTTTAACCAACAACTCACGTAACCCCCCACTCCCCTCCTATTTCTCATTTACTGAGGGAGAGCTGGAAAGAGGGAGGAAGAGTGGGTGATAGGAGAGGGAGGGGGCAGATTTATGAACCCATTGGAATGTAATTTGGAGGCAGAAATTACTGTCAGCCTGAGCAAGGTTTAAACTCACTGAAGCCTGAATCAACATCCACTGACGTGAGTGAGTACAGGAACGCAGGCATGTTTTATAGTAAATAGAAGTGGTTGGTAAATGTGATGGGGAGTATAATACCACAGAGCATGGTTTGATATGCAGATGGGGTGTATAATACCACAGAGCATGGTTTGATATAGATGGGGAGTATAACACCACAGAGCATGGTTTGATATGCAGATGGGGAGTAAAATACCACAGAGCATGGTTTGATATGCAGATGGGGAGTATAATACCACAGAGGATGGTTTGATATGCAGATGGGGAGTATAATACCACAGAGCATGGTTTTATATGCAGATGGGGAGTATAATACCACAGAGCATGGTTTGATATAGATGGGGAGTATAACACCACAGAGCATGGTTTGATATGCAGATGGGTAGTATAATACCACAGAGCATGGTTTGATATAGATGGGGAGTATAATACCACAGAGCATGGTTTGATATAGATGGGGAGTATAACACCACAGAGCATGGTTTGATATAGATGGGGAGTATAATACCACAGAGCATGGTTTGCTATGCAGATGAGGAGTACTCTACTCTACCACTCCACGTATGAGTGTCACAACTGCACAATATCTGGAGATGTAATACAGAATTCATATTTAAAAGTTCATATTCCTTACTGTGTTTCACTGACTGCTCTGACCTGACTTTTTGACATTACACACACTGACTGCAGAGGCCATGACACCGGCGGGATCAGCCAAGGCTGTCCATCCATACAGAGAGGGAGGGAGGGAGCGAGAGACGGATTGATGAAAAGAGAAAGGGAAGGGGAAAACCAGGAGAGAGAGAATAAGAGGGTGTAAAAGCGAGAGAGAGGGATGTGACTAGCTTTTTAAAACAGTGACACACAGCAGCCATTTTAGTGTGAAAGAGAGGGAGAGAGAGAGAGGCTGGGGGAAATACAGGCAGCCTGACAGAGAGTGATGAGGGAGGGAGCAGGGCTAAACGAGAAAAAGATGGAGGGAGGAGAGGAGAAGACACCATACTGTATTTTCTTATCACCTTTCCTCCCTCTCTGACCCGCTTTCCCTTTCTCTCACTCTCTCTCACTCACTCACTCACTCACTCACGCACACACACACCCCTCACACATGAATATACACTCTTAACAGCAGTCCTTTACTCAATGATAATGATATCACCATATGCAAACCTCTTTTACTCTGTAAAGCAGTTCAGCCCCTGTAAAAAGTAGAGAACCACTTCCCTTCCTGTTCCTCTACTTCTCCATTGATGCCAGCCAGCCATCAGTAAGGAGCTGTACCTTCACTACCCTCCCTCATCCCTGTCTTCCTAGCATCTGTTCTCTTCTTCTCCTCCCTCTCCATTCCTTCATCTCGCCATCTCCCTGCCTAGAGATCTCTGTTCTGTCACTCATTTGGGTAAACGTCATTCTGCACATAAAAAAACAAAAAACATGTAATTTGTTATATTATTTTAGACTGAACCACTTGGCTATAAATGGACCAGCCCCTCCCTCTCCACTGATGCCATCAGGGCTTTGGGTCATTTAAGTGGTTTTCTGTACTAATGCTGTGTTACTCCCTTCCTCCTTAGACCTCTCCTCTTAAATATGACAGAGATAGACAGACACAGACACACACACCCACACACACACACAGACACACCCACACCCACACCCACACATACACACACCCACACACACCCACACACACACACAGACACACCCACACACACACACCCACACACACACACACACACACACACACACACACACACACACACACACACACACACACACACACACACACCCACGCACACACCTACACACACACACACACACACACACACACACACACACACACACACACACACACACACACACACACACACACACACACACACACAGAGAGAGACACAGAGAGAGACAGACACACAGAGACAAACACACAGACACACACACAGAGACAAACACACAGACGCGCACACACAGAGACGCGCATGCACACACACACATACACACACACAAAGAGACAGACACACACACACAGAGACACACACACAGAGACGCACACAGAGAGACACACACAGAGAGACACACACATACACACAGAGACACGCACACAGAGACATGCACACAGAGACACGCACATAGAGAAACGCACACAGAGACACGCACACAGAGACACGCACACAGAGACACAGACACATACACACACAGAGACGCGCACACACAGAGCTACACACACACACAGAGCTACACACACACAGAGAGCTACACACGCACAGAGAGCTACACACGCACAGAGAGACACACGCACAGAGAGACGCACACACAGAGAGACACGCACACACAGAGAGACACGCACACACAGAGCTACACACGCACACAGAGCTACACACGCACAGAGAGAGAGACGCACACAGAGACAGACACGCACACGCAGAGAGACACGAACACGCAGAGAGACACACACATACACACAGAGAGACACACACCGAGAGAGACCCACAAGCACAGACACACACCCACACACAAGAGACACACACACACATACACAGAGAGAGACAGAGACACACACACACACACATACAAGAGACACACACACACACACACACACAGAGACACACACACAGACGCACAGACACACACACACACACATACAAGAGACAGACACACACACACACACAGACACACGCGCACATACATACACATGCGCACACACAGACACACGCGCACACACAGACACATGCACACATATACACACAGACACAGACACGCACACACAGGACGTACACACACACACACACACACATCGAGATACACTCACTGAGAGACAGACACACACAGAGAGACACACACACACAGAGACACAGAGAGCGACACACAGAGAGACACACACACACACACAACTGATTGACTCAAACGTATTAAGAAGGAAAGTAATTCCACAATTAGCTTTTAACAAGGCACACCTGTTAATTGAAAAGCATTCCAGGTGACTACCTCATGAAGCTGGTTGACAGAATGCCAAGTGTGCAAAGCTGTAATCAAGGCAAAGGGTGGCTCCTTTGAAGAATCTAAAATATATCAAATATATTTTGATTACTTTAACACTTTTGTTTACTGCATGATTCCATGTGTTATTTCATAGTTCTACAATGTAGAAAATAGTCAAATAAAGAAAAACCCTTGAATGAGTAGGTGTGTCCAGACCCTTGAATGAGTAGGTGTGTCCAGACCCTTGAATGAGTAGGTGTGTCCAGACCCTTGAATGAGTAGGTGTGTCCAGACCCTTGAATGAGTAGGTGTGTCCAGACCCTTGAATGAGTAGGTGTGTCCAGACCCTTGAATGAGTAGGTGTGTCCAGACCCTTGAATGAGTAGGTGTGTCCAGACCTTTGAATGAGTAGGTGTGTCCAGACCCTTGAATGAGTAGGTGTGTCCAGACCCTTGAATGAGTAGGTGTGTCCAGACCCTTGAATGAGTAGGTGTGTCCAGACCCTTGAATGAGTAGGTGTGTCCAGACCCTTGAATGAGTAGGTGTGTCCAGACCTTTGAATGAGTAGGTGTGTCCAGACCCTTGAATGAGTAGGTGTGTCCAGACCCTTGAATGAGTAGGTGTGTCCAGACCCTTGAATGAGTAGGTGTGTCCAGACCCTTGAATGAGTAGGTGTGTCCAGACCCTTGAATGAGTAGGTGTGTCCAGACCTTTGAATGAGTAGGTGTGTCCAGACCTTTGAATGAGTAGGTGTGTCCAGACCCTTGAATGAGTAGGTGTGTCCAGACCTTTGAATGAGTAGGTGTGTCCAAACCCTTGAATGAGTAGGTGTGTCCAGACCTTTGAATGAGTAGGTGTGTCCAAACCCTTGAATGAGTAGGTGTGTCCAGACTTTTGAATGAGTAGGTGTGTCCAGACCTTTGAATGAGTAGGTGTGTCCAGACCTTTGAATGAGTAGGTGTGTCCAGACCTTTGAATGAGTAGGTGTGTCCAGACCTTTGAATGAGTAGGTGTGTCCAGACTTTTGAATGAGTAGGTGTGTCCAGACCTTTGAATGAGTAGGTGTGTCCAGACTTTTGAATGAGTAGGTGTGTCCAGACCTTTGAATGAGTAGGTGTGTCCAGACCTTTGAATGAGTAGGTGTGTCCAGACCTTTGAATGAGTAGGTGTGTCCAGACTTTTGAATGAGTAGGTGTGTCCAGACCTTTGAATGAGTAGGTGTGTCCAGACCTTTGAATGAGTAGGTGTGTCCAGACCTTTGAATGAGTAGGTGTGTCCAGACCTTTGAATGAGTAGGTGTGTCCAGACCTTTGAATGAGTAGGTGTGTCCAGACCTTTGAATGAGTAGGTGTGTCCAGACTTTGAATGAGTAGGTGTGTCCAGACTTTTGACTGAGTAGGTGTGTCCAGACCTTTGAATGAGTAGGTGTGTCCAGACCTTTGAATGAGTAGGTGTGTCCAGACTTTTGAATGAGTAGGTGTGTCCAGACCTTTGAATGAGTAGGTGTGTCCAGACCTTTGAATGAGTAGGTGTGTCCAGACCTTTGAATGAGTAGGTGTGTCCAGACCTTTGAATGAGTAGGTGTGTCCAGACCTTTGAATGAGTAGGTGTGTCCAGACCTTTGAATGAGTAGGTGTGTCCAGACCTTTGAATGAGTAGGTGTGTCCAGACCTTTGAATGAGTAGGTGTGTCCAGACCTTTGAATGAGTAGGTGTGTCCAGACCTTTGAATGAGTAGGTGTGTCCAGACCTTTGAATGAGTAGGTGTGTCCAGACCTTTGACTGAGTAGGTGTGTCCAGACCTTTGAATGAGTAGGTGTGTCCAGACCTTTGAATGAGTAGGTGTGTCCAGACCTTTGAATGAGTAGGTGTGTCCAGACCTTTGAATGAGTAGGTGTGTCCAGACCTTTGACTGAGTAGGTGTGTCCAGACTTTTGACTGGTACTTTATATTGAAAGCAGGTGCTTCCACACAGGTGTGGTTCTTTAGTTAATTAAGCAATTAACATCCCATCATGCTTAGGGTCATGTATAAAATGCTGAGCAGGCCATTATTTTGGCTGCCATGGCTATGCCCCCATAGGATAACTATCCCCCATCCACAGGGCACGAGTGGTCACTGAATGGTTTGAAGAGCATGAAAACTATGTAAGCCATATGCCATGACCTTCTCAGTCACCAGATCTCAACCAATATTTTTTTATACTGTATAGATTAGTGGTTCCCAAATTATGTATAGCCGCGTACCCCTTCAAACATTCAACCTCCAGCTGCGTACCCCCTCTAGCAGGGTCAGCGGACTCTCAAATGTAGTTTTTTGCCATCATTGTAAGCCTGCCACACACACACTATACAATACATATATTAAACATAAGAATGAGGGTTCGTTTTTGTCACATCCCGGCTCGTGGGAAGTGACAAAGACCTCTTATAGGACCAGGGCACAAATAATAATATAATAATAATCAATACGTTTGCTCTTTATTTAACCATCTTACATATAAAACCTTATTTGTTCATGAAATGTGAATAACTCACCACAGGTTAATGAGAAGGGTGTGAATAACTCACCACAGGTTAATGAGAAGGGTGTGAATAACTCACCACAGGTTAATGAGAAGGGTGTGAATAACTCACCACAGGTTAATGAGAAGGGTGTGAATAACTCACCACAGGTTAATGAGAAGGGTGTGAATAACTCACCACAGGTTAATGAGAAGGGTGTGAATAACTCACCACAGGTTAATGAGAAGGGTGTGCTTGAAAGGATGCACATAACTCTGCAAGGTTGTGTTGTATTGGAGAGTCAGTCTTAAATCATATTCCACACACAGTCTGTGCCTTTATTTAGTTATGTTAGTGAGGGCTGAGAATCCACTCTCACATAGGTACGTGGTTGCAAAGGGCATCAGTGTCTTAACAGTGTGATTTGCCAAGGCAGGAAACTCTGAGCGCAGCCCAATCCAGAAGTCTGTCAATGGCTTCTGATTAAATTCAATTTTCACAGAACTGCTTGTTGCAAGGGCATGAAAGGGATAACGAATCCAGTTGTTTGTCATCTATTTCAGGAAAGAACCTACGTAATTGCGCAGCCAGCTCACTCAGGTGCTTCGCTATATCACATTTGACATTGTCCGTAAGCTTGAGTTCATTTGCACACAAAAAGTCATACAATGATGGAAAGACCTGTGTGTTGTCCTTGTTAATGCAGACAGAGAAGAGCTCCAACTTCTTAATCATAGCCTCAATCTTGTCACGCACATTGAATATAGTTGCAGAGAGTCCCTGTAATCCTAGATTCAGATCATTCAGGTGAGGAAAAATATCACCCAGATAGGCCAGTCGTGTGAGAAACGCGTCATCATGCAAGCGGTCAGACGAGTGAAAATTATGGTCAGTAAAGAAAACTTTAAGCTCGTCTCTCAATTTAAAAAAACGTGTTGAACCTTTGCCCCTTGATAACCAGTGCACCTCTGTATGTTGTAGAAGTGTTACATGGTCGCTGCCCATATCATTGTGTAGTGCAGAAAATACATGAGATATGTGACACTTGGCATCCAGGCCAAAGAGTTCAATCTTGGTTTCATCATACCAGAGAGTCTTGTTTCTCCTGGTCTGAGTCCTTTAAGTGTCTTTTGGCAAACTCCAAGTGGGCCGTCATGTTCCTTTTCCTGAGGAGTGGCTTCCGTCTGGCCACTCTACTATAAAAGCCTGATTGGTGGAGTGCTGAATTTGTGAATATACCACAGGTAGACTCCACTCAAGTTGTAGAAACATCTCAAGGATGATCAATGGAAACAGGATGCACCGGAGTTCAATTTCGAGTCTCATTGCAAAGGGTCTGAATACTTACATATTGTTTTTACAAATATCTGTTTTCGCTTTGTCATTATGTGTTATTGTGTGTAGACTGATGAGGGAACATTTTTATTTAATGAAGTTTAGAAAAAGGCTGTAATTTATCAATGTGGAAAAAGTGAAGGGGTCTGAATACTTTCCGAATGCACTGCATTTCTCAGATATAGGACAGACACTTCAGAACAAACTTACTTCAGATGTTTGTATCTGTTTTTCCATGTAGTGAATCTGTTATTCAATGTGTTTGTATGGGCTAATACCAAAAATATTTTTTCATCCAATCATTGTTTTATATCTTTTTCTGATACTTCAAGGGGTCTTAAAATTATAAATCAAATGACTAAATGATCCTTGGTATGACCTTCTTAAAACAATTCCATATAGCTTAGTAGAATCGCCTCCCCGGGGTTAGACAGGGCTTAGATTCTAAAGGGCCTTAATGTGTACCTTCCTATTCTATTATGTGAGCTAAACATATAAAACAATATATCAAAACGTTTTATTTAAAGTAATATTTTTCGAAAGTATTAATGTTACTGTCCCCACTACAACAACAAAATACTTAAATACATGTATTTTGTTCATTTAAATTAAACACTGTAGAATTCCATTTGTTCCTATGGTGGACTGCTTTTCGGAGGAGTGCCAATATGCCGAACGGTGGCTTCAAAGCCTCTTATTGGCCAGTACATAGCATCAGCAACCCAGAGTTTATATACATCATTTATTGAAACCCAATTGAACACTTATGGGAGATTCTGGGGCAGCGCCTGAGACAGCATTTTCCACTATCTTCAACAACACCAAATGATGGAATTTCTTGTGGAAGAATGGTGTCGCATCCCAGACACGTAGAATCTATGCCAAGGTGCATTGAAACTGTTCTGGCTCGTGGTGCCCAACACCCTATTAAGACACTGTATGTTGGTGTTTATTTATTTGGGCAGTTACCTGTACAGTTTGGCTTATTTGTGATTCCTTACAACCACCATTTTGTATTATTTTGGTACCTGGTAGTAATGGAATTGTTAGGAGTGTTGTATTATTTTGGTACCTGGTAGTAATGGAATTGTTAGGAGTGTTGTATTATTTTGGTACCTGGTAGTAATGGAATTGTTAGGAGTGTGGAATTATTTTGAAGGAAGTACCGTTGTTGCATCAATGAAATAGCAGGTAAACGAACACTAACTACACTGTTTGTTAACTTAAGCTCTCATAGAGTTTTGTTCACATGCAATGGTAACACAGCACACACAATGGCAACACAGCACACACAATGGCAACACAGCACACACAATGGCAACACAGCACACACAATGCGCACATTACTGTACACGCGCTAGAAATGTAACAAATTGACAATTTTGCTTAACGTTTAAACAATGATAAAATAATAAGAATACAATTCCACTCAATTCACAATGTAGAATAATGGTCCTATGAAGTTCTGTCTAGCGCCACCCTTTACAAACAGAACGCAGCTACAGTCACATTTCAATAGTACAGAAGTCCAGAGAGGACATATGAATAAAACAATTATTCCCTTTGGTCCAGATCACAAATGATTTATCTGATGATCACTACATAACAAGAGTTGTTTTGTGGAGATCACAAGATAATCAAAAGTACCACGTAATTATCCATTCATTTGTACAGATGCGCGGTAACAACCTCATCAATGAGCCCTGTGGCTGCGTTGATCAAAATGCTCTCGTGGGGCATTTAAGCCTTGAACAATGCCTGACAGGCAGCTCTGTCTTCCAGGCTGAATGCCGCCCCCAAGTCCACAGCCAATGGCATGCAAGGAACAAGGAACTTTTAGCTTTCTAACCTATAAACGGATAAAGAGCTCCAAAACATGAAATGTTAGCAGGAAATGTACCATCCCTTAGTGTAGTAATTAATAAAAACGTATGCGCTGATCCACAGTGGGCTCTGCTGCCTCAGCCATACTGTCAATTTGTGAACAATACGTCCACATTCCTACAAAACAACAACACTCGACAACGACACTTGTCTTGATAAATAAGTTGTGATCTCGACATAATGAAGGATTGATTGTGTTAATATGTCCTTTCTGGACTTCCGAACAATAGCAACAATTGATAACTTTTCAGACAATTAAAAGAGTGCCGCATCAAGAGTCTGTGGGTGTGTTTGTAAATTCAATCTGTAGTGCCAGAGTGCCCTCTGGGCGTTCGTAAATTCATAGCATTGTCAGATTGTCCATTTGTAAATTCAGAGCGTTTCGCTCTCGGAGAGTTCAGAGCCACACTGGATGCTCTGGTCAAGGAGTAGGGTTGATCTGAACGTTCTGACCAATGGCAGTCAAGCACTCAAGCTAACTGGCTAACTTTGGCTAGCTTGCTAGCTACTTCCAGACGCAAATGAGAGAACACCTCACTCTGACCATTTTACTCACCCTAGCAGAGCTGGTTAGGCTATTTTGATGTTATCCAGAGCGTTGGTGACTGCAACTGTGCTGCTGGCAACAATTTAATTACGCTTTTTTGCCGACGTTTACCGACACCGGCCATATTCAACGGGTGTTGAGCGTTCGTAAATTCATCAGTTATTCTGTACTCTGGCACACTCAGACGAGAGTGCTCTGAAATTGGAGTCAATAACCAGAGCGAATTTACGAATGCACCTTGTATCTTTTCAGACGGTAGAATTCTGCTCCGACTTATAATGTTCTATTGTTTCCCTGACAACAATAAAGGTCGCTGATTGATGTGCTGCTGTGTTGTTAATGCTGTTTTTTATGGTAGGATAGCTAGATGTACTTTATTTCTACTAAATGGGGCGGCAGGGTAGCCTAGTGGTTAGAGCGTTGGTTGCAAGTTCAAATCCCCGAGCTGACAAGGTACAAATCTGTCGTTCTGCCCCTGAACAGGCAGTTAACCCACTGTTCCTAGGCCGTCATTGAAAATAAGAATTTGTTCTTAACTGACTTGCCTAGTTAAATAAAGGTTAAAAAAAAAATGTCTTGCTAAATCACAGTATTTAAAGAACTTTAAAGTACCTTTTTAGGAGAGAGTGGTCTGCGTGCAGGCAGCAGGCTGAGTGGAGCGAAGCAGCTCAAGATTATTCGATTGACAGTTTTGGTCGCATAGTGATGGAAATTAGTCCTGCTTCAGAAGCAGCATTACTTTAGACATGTAAAAGGCCGTAGTGTAGCCTACCCTAACAGATGAGGTGACACATTATTATATCTGAAAAGAGTCATTGATACAGGCTACCGGTAGCCTACTGTAATTTCAGAATACAAGACAAAAACACCCCTACCCACTCAGCAACGAAGAGTACCCCGGACTCAAGTCTGGCCCAAAGATACACGACATCAGTCCCATGAATAAACTAGGATATTCTACAGGCAACAGACCGAAGACTGAACACGCGCTCTGACTGAACACACACTGGCATCATTAGCGAGGGAGAGTGAGGGGCAGCCAGAACCGTGCTCATATGTCTTGCTAATCTGCATTTTACCATCTCTTGTCTTGCATGCCTCACAAATTCACCCAAGTAGCCTAAGGTTTGCATCTTCCTCTCTGGTTTGATTTAAAATACACAACTTTCCGCAGGCTGTTATAGCCTATCGTCTAGTTAGGCTAGAACACGGATAACTGTTTTGTGGCAACTGCACTGTGATTTTAATTATGTGGGGATAACATTGTTAGGGAATTTTCCTAACGTTAAGAATCCCAACTTAGTTTTAACATTTAAACGTTCACACCCCTAATACTCGCACACACTCACACAGACCGACACACACTCACACAGACCGACACACACTCACACAGACCGACACACACTCACACACACCGACACAAACACAGTGAATATGTTTTGCATAAATCGGTTGCGTATTCCAAGCTGAAGGCTCCTTTTAAACTGAGTAGGGAATAATTATCCCAGTCAGATTCTCATCCCCATACTGTATGCGCACACAAAGTACTCACTGTATACACACACACTGTATACACACACACTGTATACACACACACTGTATACACACACACTGTATACACACACAGCTTCATCTCCCTGGCAAACACGTAGCAAGCATGATCACAGTCTACTGTATAAATGCAGCCTATTTGATGCAGCTCCAATAATTTCTCTCTTCATGTCTTTCTCTAACTCTCTCTCTTTCCTCGCTATCTCTGAATGATGCAGACCCTGAGAATAAACAGGCAATTTAAGTGCTGGACACCACTGCTCATACACACATGCCACCACACACACACGCCACCACACACACACGCCACCACACACACACACGACTCACTCCAGAGGCCCAAATATTTAACAATACGCACACCTCACACACCCCTCCCAAGGCCCACACACACACACCTCACACACCCCTCCCAAGGCCCACACACATACACACCTCATCAGAGAGACACACATAAACATTCAGAGTGGATATAGTGAGGGAGTAAAGGTTACAGTCTATATTCTGTTGAAATAGATTCAGTCCCTGAACTTCACTCTGACTCCTACTGCAGCAGTGTGGGTCTGGTGTATTGTGATATTGTACTCCTGCGCCAATAACTAGGGCTGCAAAACACTGCTCTTTAATGCCATAATCCACTATTATGTAATGTGTGTGTGTGTGTGTGTACTCAGATGGACCATGAATTTCCCCTCACTGTAATGCATCCCTCTAATATCTTTATTTAGAATGTAATCTATGTCATCTCCAGAATGTCTCCTAGAGGTTGGGGCCTTGGTTTTAAATAGACCCCTACACAAAGGTTTCGTATTAACGATGTATAAAAACTAAAGCAACATCAGCCAACGTTGTGTAAAATGATACCAGACCAGTTAGGTAAAATAATATTGCATGGTCTAACCATGACGATGTTGTGTATTTTGAATTGTTTGATTTTGACTGAATTCTGTAACTGAATTGAAGTTGAAATCACAGTTCTCTGAAATGATTGGACTAGTAGAGCCTAAATTACTCAAGTGCTGGGACTGGAACTTGGTCTTTGTTGTATTTTCTGGGCATTCTCTCCTCATCATGTTGCCATTGTGCAGTGTTTCTCTCTCCATCTCTCTCCCTGTCTTTAATCTGATGTTCTGTAACATTTCGGCACTGAGAATTTCCTTCTAATCTCAATATGGCCCTGTTTGCTCTGTAATAATCCTGTGTGTGTGTGTGTGTGTGTGTGCATGAATAACGCATATTGTTGTTTTTAATTCATGCCCAGTGAAACTGTAAGACAACTGATCTCTATGCACTCTAAACCCTGTTGTGTTTGTATGCTTAAATTACTTCTGATTGTCATATTTTCCTGGTTATTGTGCTTGAGATGCTGTGCTGCACAACATGTTGCGTTTGTGTAAACAACTAAGTGTGTGTATGTGCGTGTGTGTGAAAACACACACAAAAAAACTTTAAATCCTATGCTGACCTGTAGTCCTTTGTGCTTGGCCTGAGTAGTATATACACACACACATCCAGAGTGACACACACACACACACACACACACACACACACACACACACACACACACACACACAGGATTAATTGTTTATCCAAACAATACGAAACAATATGCACCACACAAATACTAAGCGTGTAAGAGTGCCCTTTCTGTCCTATTCCCCCTCTTATAAACCTGTTGTATTCAGATATAATTTATCCTTAAATGAACCATGTAAAGTCTAATTTGAGGCTGTTTTTATGTACTTTAGCATATAGAATGATACTACCTTTTTTTATTCTAGTCTTCCCTCGCCGATCTCAGGCTTGTCGAGTCGATCGTTTTCTCTCTCTCTTCTGTGTACAGCGGTTAAAAACTGCCTCCAAAATGCTTCATCGCTGTGGAAACCGCCTTCGCACGGCTGTTACATCTCCATCCCAGTGTGTCGCTCTCTCTCTCTCTCTGTGTGTGTGTGAGGGAAAGAGTCACTAACCTATTAAATAAGCGTTGCGCTCCGTTTCCCTAGCTCCCTGCGTCGCTTTGTTTGGGAGCTCGGAGTCTCTGTGCCTAACAATAGAACTGTAGCCTATAACTTCACCCTGAACTAATGTTAAAATAGGTGTCACATCTGCTTAACATTTGCTTTAGTGTGTCTATGGTTACGCATTTTAACTAACCTTTCCATACAGCCTTATGGATCTATAGCCTATAGGCTATATAATGTCATTGTCTCTTTTTTATCCGTTTGGTAAAGGGCGCCCAGGTGTTACCAAGAGCCCGTGCTGTGATCCCCGCGCGTCAAGCTCACGGTCTTCTGTCTGTTCAGCAGGTCGTTGTGGTTCAGTCACACTAGCCTTGCCATGAAAACCAGCAACTATTTCAAGTCCACCATGTGCAACACAACCAGCTCTTTTTATATTGTCCTTTTAATTCAGTTAATCATTCAGTTAATCATTCAGTTTGACCCACACCTGTTGGCTTTGTACAGTGGTGGAAAAAGTACTACATTTTCATACTTGAGTAAAAGTAAAGATACCTTAATAGAAAATGAAAGTAAAAGTGAAAGTCATCCAAGTAAAATCCTACTTGAGTAAAAGTATTTGGTTTTACATATACTTAAGTGTCAAAAGTAAATGTAATTTTTAAAATATACTTAAGTATCAAAAGTATAAATCATTTTAAATTCCTTATATATAAAGCAAACCAGAGGGCACAATTTATTTATTTTAATTTTATTTACAGATAGCCAGGAGCAGACTGCAACACTCAGACATAATTTACAAACAAAGTATTTGTGTTTAGTGAGTCCTCCAGATCAGAGGCAGTAGGGATGACCAGGGTTGTTCTCTGTTTAGTGAGTCCACTAGATCAGAGGCAGTAGGGATGACCAGGGTTGTTCTCTGTTTAGTGAGTCCACCAGATCAGAGGCAGTAGGGATGACCAGGGTTGTTCTCTGTTTAGTGAGTCCACCAGATCAGAGGCAGTAGGGATGACCAGGGTTGTTCTCTTGATAAGTGTGTGAATTGGACCATTTTCCTGTCCTGCTAAGCATTCAAAATGTAACTAGTACTTTTGGGTGTCAGGGAAAAGGTATAGAGTAAAAAGTACATAATATCCTTTAGGAATGTAGTGATGTAAAAGTAAAAAAATTATAATTAGTAAAGTACAGATACCCCTAAAAACTACTTTAGTACTTTAAAGTATTTTTACTTCAGTACTTTACACCTCTGACCTAAATTACAACTGTGCATAAAATAACTCAAACCGTTTTGTCAGAAAAATATGCTTTAGTATTTCCCTGAAAAGAGATATAGCCTTGGTTTATTCTACTAGATAAGTGGTTATTTTAGGCTACAACAGGCCTGTGACTTTTCAGCTGCGTGTGTTCACAGATTCAGAAGGTTGTTATTTAGACACTGTAGAGCAGTCTCTAATTACGATTCTCCTGGGTTTTTTTGACCAAGGAAAGTACAATCAAATGTACAAAATCCAATCAACGAGGGGAAGAAAGAGAGGTTTGGTTGGAGAAAGAGGGGAATAAGAGGTGAAAGGGCAGAGAGAGAACAACACACAAACATGTTGCTCACGGAATAAAAGGGAGGAGATGAGCTGATGGATTATAGAGTGATATATATTCTGGATACATTGTACAGAACTGTTGTTTTTATCAGCAGCAACATCATAAGAATCATCCTCAGCATCACTGTTCAGTTATGAAACCAGTCTTACAGTATATTCCGAGCGTCCCTAAATACACCACAACAGTAGAAACACACACACACACACACACACACACACACACACACACACACAAACAGCCTTAACACACTGGCACCTTAATTGAGGAGAACGGGCTCGTGGTAATTGCTGGAGCGGAATCAGTGGAATGGTATCAAATATATCAGACACATGGTTTGATGCCATTCCATGAACTCCGTTCCAGCCATTATTTTGAGCCGTCCTCCGCTCAGCAGCCTCCACTGATTTTCACTCACTCTCTCATTGTCAGTCACAGCAAGATTTTCTTTCCATCTTTTCTTTCAATTGATATATTTTCACTCTTGCTCTGTCCATCCTTTCAGTGCTGAAAGCAAAGTCTGGTACACATCACCTATTCCCCTCCATTCCGTGCCCTTTCTCTCTCTCTCTCTGTCTGTCTCTGTGTGTTTCTCTGTGTGTGTCTGTCCAGTCATAATTTAATGACTTCCCTTTCCAGGAGAAGGTAGGCTACGCTCCATCTTTTTAGTTTATGTTCACAGAAATGTAGTGCTGCTCCTTCTCTCTTTCTCTCTCTCTCTCGCTCTCATTCTCAGTGCCGCCAGTGTCACCTCCCTCTAAAAAAAAGAAAATACCAGTACTACTTATCAGCAGATACTTTATTTTAATCTGGAATCCCTAATTGAACAATAACAAAACGGCCACAACGCCTCTGTTTGGGTGAAAACCTGAGGATGGGCCTGGAGAAATATAACCACTCTCAAATTCATAGACAGCTATGGATGCAAGGACTGGCCATCCATTATATCACAATCATAGCATAAGTCGATATAGTGTTTGTTTACACACATTGGAGTAAAACAAGGTTATATTTGTAGTTCTGATGGGGTATGACAGTTGAACTAAGCTCATGAGGCATTTAGAAGTTACATTCTTCAAGAATCAGTGGGTACATATCATTCAATTATAAGTCCATAAATTGATGTAGCGACTAAGGATTCTAGCTTTAACTGAAACATGTATCGAGTTCATCATAATTTACAGATGTAGGATCTTAATTTGATCACCCTGTTGCAGGAGACATTTTGTGCAATGCTGGATATTTAAAACGTAGTGTATTTGAGGTTTAAAGGCTTCTGAAGTTTGTAACATGCCATTTGAAATTTCAGACATGGTTTACCCTTACGAAAAATGTATCAACCCCTTCAAAAAATTTCCATGAAATATAATCCTCATAATAATTCACATTTCCTCTTGCAGCTTCTATCTCAAGGCCATCAGACTGTTAAACAGCAATCACTGACACAGAGAGGCTGCTGCCTACATACAGACTTGAAATCATTGGCCACTTTAATGAATGGATCACTAGTCACTTTAATAATGCCATGTAATAATGTTTATGATGTTTACACATCTTGCATTACTCATCTCAAATGTATATGTTGTATTTTATACCATCTATTGCACCGTGCCTATGCCACTCAGTCATTGTTCATCATTCATGTATATATTCTCATTCCTTTACTTAGATTTGTGTGTATTAGGTAGTTGTTATGGAATTGTTAGATATTGCTGCACTGTTGAAGCACAAGCATTTCGCGACACTCGCAATAACATCTGCTAACCATGTGTATGTGACCAACAAAATTTGATTTGATTTGCAGGATAATTTTTTCTTCTGTAGCAAACTGGCTCAAATTAAGATGTACAACACTTGGAAAGAGTCTAATTTACAGCGATATACAGTATATTAGGATTTATATTCAGTTACTCTATTTCTCTCTCTCTTTCACTCTTTCACTCACACCTCTTTCTCTGGGGTGAAGGATACATAGGGGTTTAACAGATGTTAAACCTCTCTCCCTGGGGTAACAGCGGTACACCCCTCTGTCTGTCTCCCCAGTCTCTCTCTCTTTATCTCTCTTTTTTTTCTCTGCCCATCCTCCTGTCTCACTTTCTTCTCTCTCTTCTCACACGTTCATCCTTTAACTGACAGAAGTGGGAGAGGCACCTCTACAGGCTAAGTACTTATTTCACCTCTTTCTGACACCATCTCTCTATCTCTCTCCCTCTCGTGCTCTTTCCACCCATCTCTCTCTCGCTCTCTCCACCCTTCTCTATCCCTCTTTCTCGCTCTTTCCACCTCTCTCTCTCTCTCTCTCTCTCTCTCTCTCTCTCTCTCTCTAATTAACTAGGTTTTAGTAACAAACCTTTGGGCTTTGGAGTTTCCATGGTTACACCAACATCCAATCTTGTCGGTCCACGTCTGTGTGTGTGTGAGATATGTGTGTGTGTGCGTGGTTGTGCATGCACATGGACATGTTTTGGCTGTGCATGCGCTGGGCTCTGTTTTTAATGCTTTTGTCTTCCAGAGGGACAGACAGATGTTGCCATTCTGCTGCCTCCTCTCGCTCCTCTCCTCTCGCTCCTCTTTTCTCCTCTCGGCCGCTCCTTTCCTCTCTTGAGACCATGTGAATAGAGGCTCCTGGATAGGCTGTGTGTAAAATCTCCCTCTCTCCTCTGCTCTGTATTTCCCTGTCTGAATGGCTGTCCAGAAGAGTTACACACTGAACCAGTGTCCAGTGCTGCATCTGGCTGGTGTGGTGCTGTGGTGTCCTCATATCGACCAGCCTGTCAGGTTAAAGTTGCTCTGTATTGGATCATGACTCCTGGTGGCAGGGCAGGAACCGAAATAACTGAATTTTATTCCAGCCCATCTTCAAATCAATTGAGTGATGAAGGCTGATGATGGAGCTTGTGACATCACTGAGATCAAAAGTCAGAGGCAGCGCTGATGACACAATGGACCAATCCCAGAGCTATATATATATATATGGCTCAGCCATACTGCTGTTTATTTCCAGGAAGGTTGGAATAAGACCTTGAAGGGCTATACAATCCTGCCAGCTAGAAGGTATATTTGCATTATAAAGAATGTTTTCTCATGATGTTTCTCTTTTCTGTTTTATCTTTCAGCCAACAAGACTCTGCTGGGGGGAGGAGGAGGTGAGTCATTCTGTCGCTCTTTACTCTGTTATTTCTGTTCCCTTGTTCCTGGAGAGAAAGAATACAGACGTGTGTGTGTGTGTGTGTGTGTGTGTGTGTGTGTGTGTGTGTGTGTGTGTGTGTGTGTGTGTGTGTGTGTGTGTGTGTGTTAGACCTGGGATAACTATAGTTAACTATGTTTCATCGAAAGTAAAATAGAAATTGGGGTTTACCTACTTTGGAGGTGACTACAACTATTTGTAGTCAAATCCCAAAAACAGATCCCAAAAAATGACAACTTTTTAAAACTATTTGAATACAGATCTGAGAAAGCAACTACTTTCCAAAAATATTTCAATACAGATCTCATGAAGTGACTACTTTTCAGAAACAATTGGATTGGCTGCCTTCAACTAATCGCAGGGCTGTATCTGGAACTGCATGTTGATGACAACAATAGAATGAATAGAGCACAAACAATCTTCTATACTATTCCAGACTATCTGACAGTCATATTTGATCTACACAATACATTTCTATCTGAACATTCTGTAAATATTCATTCTGAATGTCCATTGACCCAGGTGTACATAATCAAACCAATTAACCAATAATATGTTGTACAGATAAGTATAGCTACATTTTGACTCTCAACAACCAAATGACTCTTTCAACATGCCAATGAAAAGGTTGAAAGCTGCAATTAATTTAATGAAACCCGAAAATACTGCAGGGAAATTCTAAGCCATTTGCGAACATTACAAATAGCAAGTTGGATGCTTAGCAAAAACAACTCTGAACCTCTTTGTCCATCTGAGGGTAAGTGATCTTGTTTCAAACACACACTATAACATCTTTAAAGGGATAGTTTGCTCAGAATACAAACTAACATGATTTTCCACCTACCTTGGCTATAGTTGATTCAAGTTTTTGGATATTTAATTTCCTTTCTACAGTTAATAGACGTTGTTACTGTTGGCATTCTCAGTAATACTTAACATTAAACCGTTATTGTTCCTGTGTAATAAAACTGTAGTTACATTTGGAGCAACATTTTTTTAGCATGTTATATAATACTTGGATAATTGCATGTTAATTGCATAGCAATGAGCTTAGAGTTTTTGCAGCTACTGTACACAAGAGGAATAGTGACTGTTTCTTATTCTACTGGAATAACTCCATTATTATGCAACTATAAATCAAGATCCTATGTCACAACAATGTTGCTATTGTAATAATCACTAAGTTGCTACACATGTATAAGAACTGGATGTTACTGCATTACCTTTTGTCACTCATTATCAAAATAATTTGTTAGTCATTTTGAAGCGGCAAAAGTGGTTTACACTAATGTTGAGGCGATTCAATGTCAAATCAAATGTTATTTGTCACATACACATGGTTAGCAGATGTTAATGCGAGTGTAGCGAAATGCTTGTGCTTCTAGTTCCGACAATGCAGTAATATCCAACGAGTAATCTAACCTGACAATTTCACAACAATTACCTTACACTTGTGTGTATAAAGGAATGAATAAGAATATGAACATAAAAAAATATATGAATGAGTGATGGTATAGAACGGCATAGGCAAGATGCAGTAGATGGTATAGAGTACAGTATATACACATGAGATGAGTAATTTAGGGTACATTATATGAAGTGGCATTGTTTAAAGTGGTTAGTGATACATTTATTACATAAATTTTTCCATTATTAAAGTGGCTGGAGTTGAGTCAGTATGTTGGCAGCAGCCACTCAATGTTAGTGATGGCTGTTTAACAGTCTGATGGCCTTGAGATAGAGGCTGTTTTTCAGTCTCTCGGCCCCTGCTTTGGTGCACCTGTACTTACCTCGCCTTCTGGATGATAGCGGAGTGAAAAGGCTGTCGCTCTGGTGGTTGTTGTCCTTGATGATCTTTTTGGCCTTCCTGTGACATCGGGTGGTGTAGGTGTCCTGGAGGGCAGGTAGTTTGCCCCCGGTGATGCGTTGTGCAGACCTCACTACCCTCTGGAAAGCCTTACGGTTATGGGCGGAGCAGTTGCCGTACCAGGCAGTGATACAGCTCGACAGGATGCTCTCGATTGTGCATCTGTAAAAGTTTGTGAGGGGTTTTGGTGACAAGCCAAATTTCTTCAGCCTCCTGAGGTTGAAGAGGTGCTGCTGCTCCTTCTTCACCACACTGTCTGTGTGGTTGGACCATTTCAGTTTGTCCGTGATGTGTACGCCGAGGAACTTAAAACTTTCTACCCTCTCCACTACTGTCCCGTCGATGTGGATAGGGTGGTGCTCCCTCTGCTGTTTCCTGAAGTCCACGATCATCTCCTTTGTTTTGTTGATGTTGAGTGTGAGGTTATTTTCCTGACACCACACTCCGAGGGCCCTCACCTCCTCCCTGTAGGCCGTCTCGTCGTTGTTGGTAATCAAGTCTACCACTGTAGTGTCGTCTGCAAACTTGATGATTGAGTTGGAGGCGTGCGTGGCCACGCAGTCGTGGGTGAACAGGGAGTACAGGAGAGGGCTGAGAACGCACCCTTGTGGGGCCCCAGTGTTGCGGATCAGTGGGGGGGAGATGTTGTTACCTACCCTCACCACCTGGTGGCGGCCCGTCAGAAAGTCCAGGACCCAGTTGCACAGGGCGGGGTTGGGACCCAGGGTCTCGAGCTTGATGATGATTTTGGAGGGTACTATGTTGTTCAATTCTGAGCTGTAGTCGATGAACAGCATTCTCACATAGGTATGTGTTAGGGCAGTGTGATTGCGATTGCGTCGTCTGTGGACCTATTGGGGCGGTAAGCAAATTGGAGTGGGTCTAGGTGTCAGGTAGGGTGGAGGTGATATGGTCCTTGACTAGTCTCTCAAAGCCCTTCATGATGACGGAAGTGAGTGCTACGGGACGGTAGTCATTTAGCTCAGTTACCTTAGCTTTCTTGGGAACAGGGACAATGAGGGCCCCCTTGAAGCATGTGGGGACAGCAGACTGGGATAAGGATGGATTGAATATGTCCGTAAACACACCAGCCAGAATGTTTTAATAGACGCTGTGGGTACGACATCGCAGATGCACTTGCTAATAAACACGCTCACCGAATCAGCTTATTCATCAATGTTGTTGTTCGCCGCAATGCGGAACATATCCCAGTCCACGTGATCGAAGCAATCTTGAAGTGTGGATTCCGATTGGTCGGACCAGCGTTGAACAGACCTGAGCGCGGGAGCTTCCTGTTTTAGTTTCTGTCTATAGGCTGGAAGCAACAAAATGGAGTCGTGGTCAGCTTTTCCGAAAGGAGGGCGGGGGAGGGCCTTATATGCGTCACGGAAGTTAGAATAACAATGATCTAGGGTTTTGCCAGCCCTGGTTGCGCAATCGTTATGCTGATAGAATTTAGGGAGCCTTGTTTTGAGATTAGCCTTGTTAAAATCCCCAGCTACAATAAATGCAGCCTCAGGATATGTGGTTTACATAGAGTCAAATTAAGTTCGTTCAGGGCCATCGATGTGTCTGCTTGGGGGGGATATATATGTGGCTGTGATTATAATCGAAGAGAATTCTCTAGGTAGATAATGCGGTTGGCATTTGATTGTGAGGAATTCTAAGTCAGTTGAACAAAAGGACTTGAGTTCCTGTATGTTGGTATGATCACACCACATCTCGTTAATCATAAGGCATACACCCCCGCCCCTCTTCTTACCAGAAAGATGTTTGTTTCTGTTGGTGCGATGCATGAAGAAACCAGCTGGCTGTACCGACTCCGATAGCGTGTCTCTAGTGAGCCATGCTTCCGTGAAACAAAGAATGTTACAGTCTCTGATATCTCTCTTGAAGGCTACCCTTGCATGGATTTTGTCTACCTTGTTGTCAAGAGACTGGACATTGGCGAGTAGTATGATCGGGAGCGGTGCGCGATGTGCCCGTCTACGGAGCCTGACCAGAAGACCGTTCCGTCTGTCCCTTCTACAGCGTTGTTGTTTTGGGTCCCCGGCTGGGATCCGATCCATTGTCCTGGGTGGTGGGCAAAACAGAGGATCCGCTTCGGAAAAGTCGTATTCCTGGTCGTAATGTTGGTGAGTTGACGTTGATCTTATATCTAGTTCCTCCCGACTATATGTAATAAAACCTAAGATTACCTGGGGTAACAATGTAAGAAATAACACATAAAAAAACAATACTGCATAGTTTCCTAGGAACGCGAAGCAAGGCAGCCATCTCTGTCTGCGCAGGAAGTCCCTCATGTATTTAATTCTATCTATAGGCTATATTAAGATTCATATCTGAGAGCCCTCCAAACTATGTGCTAATGATCATATATTTAGACTAATTCAACTAACTGTTGTAGTTTTTGGTTCTTCGTCAAATATTTGGCAGCCATATACAGTTGAAGTCGAAAGTTTACATACACTTTAGCCAAATACATTTAAACTCAGTTTTTCACAATTCCTGACATTTAATCCTAGTAAAAATCCCCTATTTTAGGTCAGTTAGGATCACTACTTCATTTTAAGAATGTGATATGTCAGAATAATAGTAGAGAGAATGATTTATTGCAGCTTTTATTTCTTTCATCACATTCCCAGTGTGTCAGAAGTTTACATACACTCAATTAGTATTCGGTAGCATTGCCCTTGTCACGGCTGGCTGAAGGACTGGACCAAGGTGCAGCATGGTAAGCGTACATTTTCTTTATTTAAACCAAACCGTGAAGCTTTGGGCTATGTGCCCTGAACAAAGTCAAAATTAACTTCCCACAAAACAGGTGCGAGAAAAGGGTAAGTATGGTTCTCAATCAGAGACAACGATAGACAGCTGTCCCTGATTGAGAACCATACCAGGCCAAGACATAGAAATACAAACATAGAAGAAAGGACATAGAATGCCCACCCCAGTGACACCCTGGCCCAACCAAAATAGAGAATAAAAAGCCTCTCTATGGCCAGGGCGTGACAGTACCCCTCCCCAAAGGTGCGGACTCTGGCCGCAAAACCTGACTCTAAAGGGGAGGGTCTGGGTGGGCCTTCTTACGGTGGCGGCTCGGGTGCGGGACGCAGCGGGCCCCGGACTGAAGACCCTCGTAGAGGGCGCCTCTGGACTGAGGGGCTACGACTCTGGACTGAGGAGGGGCTGCGACTCTGGACTGAGGAGGGGCTGCGGCTCTGGACTGAGGAGGGGCTGCGGCTCTGGACTGAGGAGGGGCTGCGGCTCTGGACTGAGGAGGGGCTGCGGCTCTGGACTGAGGAGGGGCTGCAGCTCTGGCAACTCCGGACAGGAGGGCGGCTCTGGCAGCTCCGGACAGGAGGGAGGCTCTGGCAGCTCCGGACAGGAGGGAGGCAGTCTTGTGCACATATGCTGAACACTTGTTGGCTGCTTTTCCTTCACCCTGCAGTCCAACTCCTCCCAAACCATCTCAATTGGGTTGAGGTCGGGTGATTGTGGAGGCCAGGTCATCTGATGCAGCAATCCATCACTCTCCTTCTTGGTCAAATAGCCGTTACACAGCCTGGAGGTGTGTCAAATCAAATCAAATCTAATTTTATTTGTCACATACACATGGTTAGCAGATGTTAATGCGAGTGTAGCGAAATGCTTGTGCTTCTAGTTCCGACAATGCAGTAATAACCAACAAGTAATCTAGCTAACAATTCCAAAACTACTACCTTATAGACACAAGTGGCTGTGGGCTTAGGGTCGTTGTCCTGTTGGAAGGTGAACCTTCTCCCCAGTCTGAGGTCCTGAGCTCTCTGGAGCAGGTTTTCATCAAGGATCTCGCTATACTTTACTCCATTCATCTTTGCCTTTGGTACCCTTCCCCAGATCTGTGCCTCGACACATTCCTATCTCTGAGCTCTACGGACTATTCTTTTGACCTCATGGCTTGGTTTCTGCTCTGACTGTCAACTGTGGGACCTTATATAGACAGGTGTGTGCCTTTCCAAATCATCTCCAATCAATTGAATTTACCACAGGTAGACTCCAATCAAGTTGTAGAAACATCTCAAGGATGATATTTGGAAACAGGCTGCAGCTGAGCTCAATTTCGAGTCCGATAGCAAAGGGTCTGAATACTTAAGTAAATCTTGTAATTTTTTGGTTATTTATACATTTGTAAAAAAATAATGCTTGAATAATATTTTAGCTTATCATTGTAAGGTATTGTGTGTAGGTTGAGGAACAGTTTTTATTGAATCAGTTTTAGATTAAGGCTGTAACGTAACAAAATGTGTTAAAAGGGAAGCTTCCTGAATCCTTTCTGAATGCACTGTATATCATTTATTACTATGGGGTGCTGTGTATATAAACAGTCATTTCTCAGTCTGTTGTTAAGTCAGTGCTTTGCGGCGTGTGTGTGGTGTTGAGAGACTGTGGAGGTAATCGATACCAGTGATAAATCTGTACTACTAGTGGCCAGTCACTCAGACCCCCCACCCCCCCAGCTGAGGGTGTGACCATGTGAGTGCAACCGTGTGTGTGAGTGCGTGCCAAAGTGTGTTTGTGTGTGTGTTATTCACCCAGAAGGCCAGCTGTGTTTGGTCTATCCCAGGCAGTCTTCCTGTCGCTGCATGTCCATGGCAGTGTCTCAGGTTGCTACAATTTTGTTTCTGGTGTCCTTTGACAGCTCTTTGGTCTTGGCCATAGTGGAGTTTGGAGTGTGACTGTTTGAGGTTGTGGACAGGTGTCATTTATACTGATAACAAGTTCAAACAGGTGCCATTAATACAGGTAACGAGTGGAGGACAGAGGAGCCTCTTAAAGAAGAAGTTACAGGTCTGTGAGAGCCAGAAATCTTGCTTGTTTGTAGGTGACCAAATACTTATTTTCCACCATAATTTGCAAATAAATTAATAAAAAATCCTACAATGTGATTTTCAGGATTTGTTTTCTCATTTTGTCTGTCATAGTTGAAGTGTACCTATGATGAAAATTACAGGCCTCTCTCATCTTTTTAAGTGAGAGAACTTGCACAATTGGTGGCTGACTTGCCCCACTGTATGTTAGGTCAGAGTCGAGTCACAGAAAAACACAGCCATTTTTCCAGCCAAAGAGAGGAGTCACAAAAAGCAGAGATAATCACCCAACATCAGCGTCCGACCTCACTATGCTCTTGTGGCTGAATGGAAGAATGTCCCCACAGCAATGTTCCAACATCTTGTGGAAAGCCTTCCCAGAAGAGCGGAGGCTGTTATAGCAGCAAAGTGGGGACCAACTCCATATTAATAAACATGATTTTGGAATTAGACACCATGTAGTGTATCTGGTTCCATACTCAGCTTCTCTCTAAGGAGGATTATACCACCAGATATCTGGTTCCGTACTCAGCTTCTCTCTAAGGAGGATTATGCCACCAGATATCTGGTTCCGTACTCAGCTTCTCTCTAAGGAGGATTATACCACCAGATATCTGGTTCCGTACTCAGCTTCTCTCTAAGGAGGATTATACCACCAGATATCTGGTTCCATACTCAGCTTCTCTCTAAGGAGGATTATACCACCAGATATCTGGTTCTATACGCTCTCCTCTCACAGTATATCAACTCTAGATATCTGGTTCTATATGTTCTCCTCTCACCGTGTATCAACTCTAGATATCTGGTTCTATATACGCTCTCCTCTCACTGTATATCAACTCTAGATATCTGGTTCTAGATCCTCTCCTCTCACCATGTATCAACTCTAGATATCTGGTTCTAGATCCTCTCCTCTCACTGTATATCAACTCTAGATATCTGGTTCTATATCCTCTCCTCTCACCGTGTATCAACTCTAGATATCTGGTTCTATACGCTCTCCTCTCACCGTGTATCAACTCTAGATATCTGGTTCTAGATCCTCTCCTCTCACTGTATATCAACTCTAGATATCTGGTTCTATACGCTCTCCTCTCACTGTGTATCAACTCTAGATATCTGGTTCTAGATCCTATCCTCTCACTGTATATCAACTCTAGATATCTGGTTCTATACGCTCTCCTCTCACTGTATATCAACTCTAGATATCTGGTTCTATACGCTCTCCTCTCACCGTGTATCAGCTCTAGATATCTGGTTCTATACGCTCTCCTCTCACTGTATATCAACTCTAGATATCTGGTTCTATATCCTCTCCTCTCACCGTGTATCAGCTCTAGATATCTGGTTCTATACGCTCTCCTCTCACCGTGTATCAGCTCTAGATATCTGGTTCTATATCCTCTCCTCTCACCGTGTATCAGCTCTAGATATCTGGTTCTATACGCTCTCCTCTCACTGTATATGAACTCTAGATATCTGGTTCTATATGTTCTCCTCTCACCATGTATCAGCTCTAGATCAACAGTGGATATGCATTTTCTCCCATCTTCTCTATCACTGGCAATCTCACTTTCTCTCTCTCTTTTTCTTCTGTTTCCCCTCGTTCCCCCCCCCCCCCTCTCTCTCCTCTGTTCTTTATGGCAGAGTAAAGGGAGATGCTAATTAGGCAGGTACAGACTGGTCAGACCTTTAAAGAGAGGGGGTGACAGAGATAAACAAGTAGGCAGGTACAGACTGGTCTGACCTTTAAAGAGAGGGGGTGACAGAGATAAACAAGTAGGCAGGTACAGACTGGTCAGACCTTTAAAGAGAGGGGGTGACAGAGATAAACAAGTAGGCAGGTACAGACTGGTCAGACCTTTAAAGAGAGGGGGTGACAGAGATAAACAAGTAGGCATGTACAGACTGGTCAGACCTTTAAAGAGAGGGGGTGACAGAGATAAACAAGTAGGCAGGTACAGACTGGTCAGACCTTTAAAGAGAGGGGGTGACAGAGATAAACAAGTAGGCAGGTACAGACTGGTCAGACCTTTAAAGAGAGGGGGTGACAGAGATAAACAAGTAGGCAGGTACAGACTGGTCAGACCTTTAAAGAGAGGGGGTGACAGAGATAAACAAGTAGGCAGGTACAGACTGGTCAGACCTTTAAAGAGAGGGGGTGACAGAGATAAACAAGTAGGCATGTACAGACTGGTCAGACCTTTAAAGAGAGGGGGTGACAGAGATAAACAAGTAGGCAGGTACAGACTGGTCAGACCTTTAAAGAGAGGGGGTGACAGAGATAAACAAGTAGGCAGGTACAGACTGGTCAGACCTTTAAAGAGAGGGGGTGACAGAGATAAACAAGTAGGCAGGTACAGACTGGTCAGACCTTTAAAGAGAGGGGGTGACAGAGATAAACAAGTAGGCAGGTACAGACTGGTCAGACCTTTAAAGAGAGGGGGTGACAGAGATAAACAAGTAGGCAGGTACAGACTGGTCAGACCTTTAAAGAGAGGGGAAGACAGAGATAAACAAGTAGGCAGGTACAGACTGGTCAGACCTTTAAAGAGGGGGGAGACAGAGATAAACAAGTAGGCATGTACAGACTGGTCAGACCTTTAAAGAGAGGGGGTGACAGAGATAAACAAGTAGGCAGGTACAGACTGGTCAGAACTTTAAAGAGAGGGGGAGACAGAGATAAACAAGTAGGCAGGTACAGACTGGTCAGACCTTTAAAGAGAGGGGGAGACAGAGATAAACAAGTAGGCAGGTACAGACTGGTCAGACCCTTAAAGAGAGGGGGAGACAGAGATAAACAAGTAGGCAGGTACAGACTGGTCAGACCTTTCAAGAGAGGGGGAGACAGAGATAAACAAGTAGGCAGGTACAGACTGGTCAGACCTTTAAAGAGAAGGGGAGACAGAGATAAACAAGTAGGCATGTACAGACTGGTCAGACCTTTAAAGAGAGGGGGAGACAGAGATAAACAAGTAGGCAGGTACAGACTGGTCAGACCTTTAAAGAGAGGGGGAGACAGAGATAAACAAGTAGGCAGGTACAGACTGGTCAGACCCTTAAAGAGAGGGGGAGACAGAGATAAACAAGTAGGCAGGTACAGACTGGTCAGACCTTTAAAGAGAGGGGGAGACAGAGATAAACAAGTAGGCAGGTACAGACTGGTCAGACCTTTAAAGAGAGGGGGAGACAGAGATAAACAAGTAGGCATGTACAGACTGGTCAGACCTTTAAAGAGAGGGGGAGACAGAGATAAACAAGTAGGCAGGTACAGACTGGTCAGACCTTTAAAGAGAGGGGGAGACAGAGATAAACAAGTAGGCAGGTACAGACTGGTCAGACCTTTAAAGAGAGGGGGAGACAGAGATAAACAAGTAGGCAGGTACAGACTGGTCAGACCTTTAAAGAGAGGGGGTGACAGAGATAAACAAGTAGACAGGTACAGACTGGTCAGAACTTTAAAGAGAGGGGGAGACAGAGATAAACAAGTAGGCAGGTACAGACTGGTCAGACCTTTAAAGAGAGGGGGAGACAGAGATAAACAAGTAGGCAGGTACAGACTGGTCAGACCTTTAAAGAGAGGGGGTGACAGAGATAAACAAGTAGACAGGTACAGACTGGTCAGAACTTTAAAGAGAGGGGGAGACAGAGATAAACAAGTAGGCAGGTACAGACTGGTCAGACCTTTAAAGAGAGGGGGAGACAGAGATAAACAAGTAGGCAGGTACAGACTGGTCAGACCTTTAAAGAGAGGGGGAGACAGAGATAAACAAGGGGAGATGTTTGAAAGACAGTGAGGGAGGGACATAAAGGCAGTGAGCAGGAGCTCAGTGGGTGATGAAGTTGATAGATTAGGATTTGAAGAGAGAAGGGAAATGATTTGTCCTGCATACATCACATTCACAATAGGCCAGTGTGTTTCACAGAGGCTAACAGGAGGCAGGCAGGCAGAGTGGGTAGCAGAGATGAGCTGTGATGTGTGTGTGCTCTGTGGGCTGCTGGGGAACAGCATAGAATGAGCTCCATGTCAGAACACCTACACATACATAATAATGCAGCATTCACTTATAGTCAATTCACAGATCTGCTAAAGTCTCTTAAGAAAACAAGATCAGTTAAAAAGAAGTGTTGTTCTTGTCAGTACTCTATATACCAGTGGTCACCAACTGGTGTATATCCAAGGCATTCCTAGTCGATCATCAAACATTTCTGTAAAAAAAAACATTATTTATTTATTTGTGCTGTTGGTGCCCTTGATCCAGCAGCCATAGCACCAGGAAGGCAGTGTTCCCATTTTCAACCATTTCATGTTTCTAAAGGTAGAACTCCACCTACCCGGCAGGTCTAGACACTAAGTCAAGAGTGCCTATCGCTGGCCAATCAGATAGCTCAGATCACTGTGTCTGCACAGTTTCCACGAGCCATAGACTGTAAAAAGAAACCTCGAGCTCATAGCAAAGTTGATACTGTGAGATTTCCAAACTTTTAAAGCCATGATGAGAGAGACTGTCAACGAATACAGCAAAGAGCTGCTGTTTTTATAACTGACTTCATGTTTCAGTTGTTATTCAGCCCTGTCAACACTTTAAGCCATGAAATGTGCGTTCTCCCTACTTCCACCCACGCTACAACCAGCACTGCAGCTGAAGTGAAGGAGTACAGCAAAGTGTTCCGATAAACTAGCGTTGGTATTATTAGCTGCTTGTGTCTTTTTTAATATCAAGGAATATTCCACTTTCTCTGGTCATAGGAGTAACAACATGAATTGGTGCATGAGACAGAAATAATGCCATCGCCATCAGCTGGAAGACTATGTCCCCTTTTCTCAGCGGAGTGAGGGAGGAGGGACGCTGCTCCGGGTTAGGGGAGGGCTTGACCGGCTGGGATTTCCTTGTCCCATCGCGCTCTAGCGACTCCTTGTGGTGGGCCGGGACCCTGCATGCTGACTTCGGTCACCAGCTTGGACGGTGTTTCCTCTGACACATTGGTGTGTCTGGATTCTGGGTTAAACGAGCAGTGTGTCAAGAAGCAGTGCAGCTTGGCAGGGTGGTGTTTCGGAGGACTCTCGACCTTCGCCTTTCCAGAGTCGGTCGGGGAGTTGCAACGATGGGACAAGACTGATACCAATTAGATTTCATGAAAAGGGGGTAAAAGTACAACAACAAAATATATACATATATTTGCCAATTATTATGCTCACTCAGCTGTGCCTCACAAGTGACACAACAAATGATAAATTACCAGTGTGATTATATATATATACATACATACACACACAAAAAATATATAATTTGAAAATGGTCTGAGAAGAACATGCAGTGATAATGTATTGGGCCTATAGTCAAATGCACAAACCTCATCGCTACAGAACTGGTTTTAATTGGTTCATGTTGCATAGACTTACGTTTGAAGTCTTGTTTTTACTTTATTTTAAATGAGCGGTAGATCTCAGACTGCATTTTGACCACTGCTATATACACTGTCCATATACAGTCAGCGTAAGATACATGAATCACTTCCCCCAACAGGATCTGGGTTCAAATACTATGTAAAATATCTATATTACTAAGTAGGTGAATATTTGAATTTATTTGAAAATACTGAAATACACTGACTCAAATGCATTTAACCCAGATATTTGAAAATAGTATTTGAAATAAGTAGTTGAAAATACTTTCAAATACTTTCAAAAGAAGAAGTTGATTGGGGCCACATTATTAGAAATACTCAAATACACAGATAACAAGTATTTAATATCAAATACTCAATTACACAGAAAACAAGTATTTAAATATCAATAAATCGAATACACGTGTTTCTGAACCCATGTTTTCCCCCAAAACACACACTATACTGCTGATGTTGTCTTTGAGCTTTGTGTTGGCCGGACTGTACGGTGTCCACCACCAGACCATCCTAAATATTGCCATGGCAACCAGGCTGAAATAAATGATTGGCCCTCTCGCTGGGGGACTCTGGGAAAGGCAATAGTTCCACCCCATTAGTTTAACAGACAGGCTCTGGACCTATCACCGGTCAGCTGGCAAGGTTATCTGCTGCGACTTAGTATTCCATATGTACAGCAAGTAAGAGTGTGTTTTTGCGTGTTGTGTGTCTGAGTGTAGTGGTTTATGTGTGTATCTATGTGTTTGTGTGCATGTGTGTGTGTGCGTCTCTGAGTGTGTTTTGCTGAGAAAAGCAGCCTCCCAGCCAGGTAAGCATAGAGCCAATTATCACCTCCTTCTCCTCTAGCTGACAGTGTTTAATGATAAGGGAGGTTGTAGGGAGATGACAGTAAGACTGAAACACTGTCCTGGCAGGTCCCAGAAGCCAACACTCACCCCTCCTCTCTTCTGCTCCTCCTGCACCACTCCTCTCTTCTACTCCTCCTGCACCCCTCCTCTCTTCTGCTCCTCCTGCACCCCTCCTCTCTTCTGCTCTGCCTGCACCCCTCCTCTCTTCTGCTCCTCCTGCACCCCTCCTCTCTTCTGCTCCTCCTGCACCCCTCCTCTCTTCTGCTCCTCCTGCACCCCTCCTCTCTTCTGCTCCTCCTGCACCCCTCCTCTCTTCTACTACTCCTGCACCCCTCCTCTCTTCTGCTCCGCCTGCACCCCTCCTCTCTTCTGCTCCTCCTGCACCCCTCCTCTCTTCTGCTCCTCCTGCACCCCTCCTCTCTTCTGCTCCGCCTGCACCCCTCCTCTCTTCTGCTCCTCCTGCACCCCTCCTCTCTTCTGCTCCTCCTGCACCACTCCTCTCTTCTGCTCCGCCTGCACCCCTCCTCTCTTCTGCTCCTCCTGCACCCCTCCTCTCTTCTGCTCCTCCTGCACCCCTCCTCTCTTCTGCTCCTCCTGCACCACTCCTCTCTTCTGCTCCTCCTGCACCCCTCCTCTCTTCTGCTCCGCCTGCACCCCTCCTCTCTTCTGCTCCTCCTGCACCCCTCCTCTCTTCTGCTCCACCTGCACCCCTCCTCTCTTCTGCTCCACCTGCACCCCTCCTCTCTTCTGCTCCTCCTGCACCTCCTCTTTTCCCTTGTTTCCTCTCATCACCTGTTGTTTCTTCTACTTAACCCTATTCTTCTTCAACCCTCCTCTTGTTTCTCACATTCCTCTCTTTTCTCTTTATTCTCCCTCTTTAATGACTGCCCCTCTCTGAGTTTTCTTTATTTCTCTCATCACTTTCTTTTTTTAAATCTCTGTCCTCAAATCTCTCCTGTCATGCACTCTACCATTCTCCTCTCCTTTCATTTCTCATGTCTCTTTATTCTTTCCTCTTTTCCTCTCCTCAAGAAGAACAAAAAAGGATGGAGAAGAATATGAATATGTAGACTCACAAATTTCCTTCAGTGTTCTCATGAGGTAGGGGTTGAATTGTACATTTATAGATTCACAATCCATTTTCTTTTAAGTGAACTTGTTAGTATTCCCACTTGTCACATTGAATGACTACAGTCATTCTAGAGCTGTGAGAGATATTGTCTTTGTATCTTTGTTGTTTTTGTGTCGTCACATTGTCTTTGTAGGTCTGCGACTTGAAACAGTCATGTGTCTGTTCTCTGTAGTCTGATAAATGCAGGTTTGTGAGCAGTGGCAGGTATTTGGAGCTGTCTGGTATATAAGCCAGGATCATAGAGAACACATATTTCATACACCCCCACAAATCCTTATACTGGAGGTTGTGACACACACACACCGCAGACACACACACACACACACACACACACACCGCAGACACACACACACACCACAGACACAAACCACATGCGCACACTCACATCACGTAACTCTGTCAAATACAAGGTCAAACATAAGGAACCTGAAATTAAAAACGACCTTGCTATGATCTTCTTCCTCTCCCATCTCTCTCCTTTTTCTCTCTCCTATTCTCTAACTATATCTGTATGTCTCTTCCATCAAACTATTTATACATCTATCGCTCTTTCCCTCCATCTCCCATCTCTCCTCCATCCCTCCCTCTCTCCTTTCTCCTCTCTTGGTCTTGTTATAACACTTGTTCTCTATTTCAGTGAGTGAGAGTGTGTGTCGGTGGGGGTGACTAGCTGTCTGGTGCGCGTCACCTCCAGTTCTATTCACACAGCAGCACTGTAACTAAATGCTGCTTCTCTACCCCCCAGGGGACCTAGACAGTCGGTCTGTGTGTTTCTTTCTCAGACAGTCAGTCAGCCATCGTACCCTGCCTTCCACCCTTTGTCACATGGCAATAATGTATGACACAGTGGCAGGGCAGGGTGATAATGTATGACACAGTGGCAGGGCAGGGTGATAATGTCCTGCCCTGCCACTGTGGGGTGGCAGGGCAGGGTGATAATTTATGACACAGTGGCAGGGCATGGTGATAATGTATGACACAGTGGCAGGGCATGGTGATAATATATGACACAGTGGCAGGACAGGGTGATAATGTATGACACAGTGGCAGGGCAGGGTGATAATGTATGACACACTGGCAGGGCATGGTGATAATGTATGACACAGTGGCAGGGCAGGACACAGTGGCAGGGCATGGTGATAATGTATGACACAGTGGCAGTGCATGGTGATAATATATGACACAGTGGCAGGACAAGGTGATAATGTATGACACACTGGCAGGGCATGGTGATAATGTATGACACAGTGGCAGGGCAGGACGATAATGTATCACACATTGGCAGGGCAGGGTGATAATGTATGACACAGTGGCAGGGCAGGACGATAATGTATCACACAGTGGCAGTGCAGGGTGCTAATGTATGACACATTGGCAGGGCAGGGTGATAATGTATGACACATTGGCAGGGCAGGGTGATAATGTATGACTCCGTGGCAGGGCAGGGTGATAATGTATGGCACAGTGGCAGGGCAGGGTGATAATGTATGACGCGGGACAGGGTGATAATGTATGACACAGTGGCAGGGCATGGTGATAATATATGACACAGTGGTAGGGCATGGTGATAATGTATGACACAGTGGCAGGGCATGGTGATAATGTATGACACAGTGGCAGGGCAGGGTGATAATGTATGACACAGTGGCAGGGCGTGGCGATAATGTATGACACAGTGGCAGGGCGTGGTGATAATGTATGACACAGTGTCAGTGCAGGGTGATAATGTATGACACAGTGTCAGGACAGGGTGATAATGTATGACATAGTGGTAATGTATGACACAGTGGCAGGGCAGGGCGATAATGTATGATGCATGACAGGGTGATAATGTATGACACAGTGGCAGGGCATGGTGATAATGTATGACACAGTGACAGGGCAGGGTGATAATGTATGACACAGTGGCATGGCAGGGTGATAATGTAAGACACAGTGGTAGGGCAGGATGATAATGTATGACACTGTGGCAGGGCAGGGTGATAATGTATGACACAGTGGCAGGGCAGGGTGATAATGTAAGACACAGTGGCATGGCAGGGTGATAATGTATGACACAGTGGCAGGGCAGGGTGATAATGTATGACACAGTGGCAGGACAGGGTGATAATGTATGACACACTGGCAGGGCATGGTGATAATGTATGACACAGTGGCAGGGCAGGACACAGTGGCAGGGCATGGTGATAATGTATGACACAGTGGCAGGGCAGGGTGATAATGTAAGACACAGTGGCATGGCAGGGTGATAATGTATGACACAGTGGCAGGGCAGGGTGATAACGTATGACACAGTGGCAGGGCAGGGTGATAACGTATGACACAGTGGCAGCGCAGGATGATAATGTATGACACAGTGGCAGGGCAGGGTGATAATGTATGACACAGTGGCAGGGCAGGGTGATAATGTATGACACACTGGCAGGGCATGGTGATAATGTATGACACAGTGGCAGGGCAGGACACAGTGGCAGGGCATGGTGATAATGTATGACACAGTGGCAGTGCATGGTGATAATATATGACACAGTGGCAGGACAAGGTGATAATGTATGACACAGTGGCAGGGCAGGGTGATAATGTATGACACACTGGCAGGGCATGGTGATAATGTATGACACAGTGGCAGGGCAGGACGATAATGTATCACACATTGGCAGGGCAGGGTGATAATGTATGACACAGTGGCAGGGCAGGACGATAATGTATCACACAGTGGCAGTGCAGGGTGCTAATGTATGACACATTGGCAGGGCAGGGTGATAATGTATGACACATTGGCAGGGCAGGGTGATAATGTATGACTCCGTGGCAGGGCAGGGTGATAATGTATGGCACAGTGGCAGGGCAGGGTGATAATGTATGACGCGGGACAGGGTGATAATGTATGACACAGTGGCAGGGCATGGTGATAATATATGACACAGTGGTAGGGCATGGTGATAATGTATGACACAGTGGCAGGGCATGGTGATAATGTATGACACAGTGGCAGGGCAGGGTGATAATGTATGACACAGTGGCAGGGCGTGGCGATAATGTATGACACAGTGGCAGGGCGTGGTGATAATGTATGACACAGTGTCAGTGCAGGGTGATAATGTATGACACAGTGTCAGGACAGGGTGATAATGTATGACACAGTGGTAATGTATGACACAGTGGCAGGGCAGGGCGATAATGTATGATGCAGGACAGGGTGATAATGTATGACACAGTGGCAGGGCATGGTGATAATGTATGACACAGTGACAGGGCAGGGTGATAATGTATGACACAGTGGCATGGCAGGGTGATAATGTAAGACACAGTGGTAGGGCAGGATGATAATGTATGACACTGTGGCAGGGCAGGGTGATAATGTATGACACAGTGGCAGGGCAGGGTGATAATGTAAGACACAGTGGCATGGCAGGGTGATAATGTATGACACAGTGGCAGGGCAGGGTGATAACGTATGACACAGTGGCAGGGCAGGGTGATAACGTATGACACAGTGGCAGCGCAGGATGATAATGTATGACACAGTGGCAGGGCAGGGTGATAATGTATGACACAGTGGCAGGACAGGGTGATAATGTATGACACAGTGGCAGGGCAGGGTGATAATGTATGGCACAGTGGCAGGGCAGGGTGATAATAAGTGATGTTCCAGGAAGGACACAGTGGCAGGACAGGGTGATAATGTATGACACAGTGGCAGGGCAGGGTGATAATGTATGGCACAGTGGCAGGGCAGGGTGATAATAAGTGATGTTCCAGGAAGGATCCAACCCAACACACTGAACTCACACACCCCCCCACTCCCAGTCCCGTATGGAGCTGAGGAGTTGTTAGAGCTGGGGTGAGGGGTGCTGTGCACTAATGATTGTTAGTTCAATGATCATGGGAAGGAGATAAAGTGTCTCCCAAATCAAATAATAATTTCCCTTGATTTAGATAACGTCAACTGATATTGCTCATCAATATGAAGGGTTCCACAGTGGGAGCTTGTGTGTGTGTGTGTGTGTGTGTGTGTGTGTGTGTGTGTGTGTGTGTGTGTGTGTGTGTGTGTGTGTGGTGTGTGTGTGTGTGTGTGTGTGTGTGTGTGTGTGTGTGTGTGTTTATATGCATGTAAATTATATCTCTCACCCCTCCTCTCACATTAACAATGCACAGGCAATTGTCAATTCACTTCATACCTCATTAACATTTTTTGTTGTTGACAGTTAATACAAATTGTACAAATATTCATCCTCACTTCTCTCTCTTCCCTCTCTCCTCAGTGGATGGTGCAATCCACCGCACGGCCGGCCCCCTCCTGAGGTCTGAGTGTGCTGAGCTTCAAGGGTGTGAGACAGGAGAGGCTAAGATTACAGGGGGCTACGGCCTGCCTGCCAAGTGTGAGTCCATGAGGAGATGATATCCCAGCTATACTGTACATCTCTATCACACAGTGATGATATCCCAGCTATACATCTCTATCACACAGCGATGATATCCCACCTATACATCTCTATCACACAGCGATGATATCCCAGCTATACATCTCTATCACACAGCGATGATATCCCACCTATACATCTCTATCATACAGGGATGATATCCCACCTATACATCTCTATCACACAGCGATGATATCCCAGCTATACATCTCTATCACACAGCGATGATATCCCACCTATACATCTCTATCACACAGCGATGATATCCCAGCTATACATCTCTATCACACAGCGATGATATCCCACCTATACATCTCTATCACACAGGGATGATATCCCAGCTATACATCTCTATCACACAGTGATGATATCCCAGCTATACATCTCTATCACACAGCGATGATATCCCAGCTATACATCTCTATCACACAGCGACGATATCCCACCTATACATCTCTATCACACAGTGATGATATCCCAGCTATACATCTCTATCACACAGGGATGATATCCCACCTATACATCTCTATCACACAGTGATGATATCCCAGCTATACATCTCTATCACACAGGGATGATATCCCAGCTATACATCTCTATCATACAGGGTGGTCTTATAAAATGTTGGAGGCTATACGACCTGTAACAAACAGAGTGAATTATAACACCACCATGCCTTTGGACATCATTCCAACCAACAAAGATAATTGATACATGTTATATCACACAGAGTGAATTATAACATATTCACTGCATATGGTATTATACATCCCTACCCTCCATCTCTCCTTCTCTCCCTCTTTCATCATTCACTTCCTTCTTCCTTGTTCTCCCTTTCTCTCCTCTGTTCTCCTCCCTCCCTCTCTCTCTCTCCTCCCCCTCGCTCTCCTCACACCCTCAATCTCTCCCACCCTCTCTCCTCCCTCCCCCTCTCTCATCCCTTCCCCTCTCTCCTCCCTCCCCCTCTCTTCCCTTCCCCTCTCTCCTCCCTCCCCCTCTCTCTTCCCTCCCCCTCTCTCTTCCCTCACTCTCTCTCCTCTCTCCTCCCTCCCACTCTCTCTTCCCTCACTCTCTCTCTCCTCTCTCCCACCATCTCTCATCCCTCCCCTCTCTCATCCCTCCCCCTCTCTCATCCCTCCCCCTCTCTCTTCCCTCCCCCTCTCTCTTCCCTCCCCCTCTCTCTTCCCTCCCCCTCTCTCCTCCCTCACCCTCTCTCATCCCTCACCCTCTCTCATCCCTCCCCTTCTCTCACACCTCCCCTTCTCTCTTCCCTCCCCCTCTCTCCTCCCTCCCCCCGCTCTCCTCCCACCCTCACTCTCTCCCACCCTCTCTCCTCCCACCCTCACTCTCATCCCTTCCCCTCTATCCTCCCTCCCCCTCTCATCCCTTCCCCTCTATCCTCCCCCCCCCTCTCTCCCCCCCGCTCTCCTCCCTCCCCCTCTCTCTTCCCTCACTCTCTCTCCTCTCTCCCACCATCTCTCATCCCTCCCCCTCTCTCTTCCCTCCACCTCTCTCATCCCTCCCCCTCTCTCTTCCCTCCCCCTCTCTCCTCCCTCCCCCTCTCTTCCCTTCCCCTCTCTCCTCCCTCCCCCTCTCTCTTCCCTCCCCCTCTCTCTTCCCTCACTCTCTCTCCTCTCTCCTCCCTCCCACTCTCTCTTCCCTCCCCCTCTCTCCTCCCTCCCCCTCTCTCTTCCCTCCCCCTCTCTCCTCCAACCTTCCTCCCGTGTCCTGGTGTGGATGCAGTAATTATGTGGTTGGTCTGACTGTGTTTAGAGATTCATACACTCTTTAATGTATTCACTTAGCTATGATGTCCTCCGTTATTTGTGTTTGTGTGTGTCTTTATCTCTCTGCTTGTGGTTGTCCTTGTTTGGATGTGTGTAGGCGTGTGTGTGTTTGTGTGTGTCTTTGTCTCTCTGCTTGTGGTTGTCCTTGGTTGGATGTGTGTATGTGTGTGTGTGTGAGTGTTAAAAGCATGGTGGTAGACTGTTGGATACCAGCTTTTTGTCATTGTTGAGTTAAACTTCACAGTGGGAGAAAGAGTACATGAGAAGACCAATAGACAGAGAGGGGAGAAAGAGTACATGAGAAGACCAATAGACAGAGAGGGGAGAAAGAGTACATGAGAAGACCAATAGACAGAGAGGGGAGAAAGAGTACATGAGAAGACCAATAGACAGAGAGGGGAGAAAGAGTACATGAGAAGACCAATAGACAGAGAGGGGAGAAAGAGTACATGAGAAGACCAATAGACAGAGAGGGGAGAAAGAGAGGGAATAGATGAGAGGAGGGTGGGAGGAAGGAGTTAGTGAAAATGGAGGGTGGGAGGAAGGGGTGAGTGAAAATGGAGGGTGGGAGGAAGGGGTGAGTGAAAATGGATGGTGGGAGGAAGGGGTGAGTGAAAATGGAGGGTGGGAGGAAGGGGTGAGTGAAAATGCAGGGTGGGAGGGTTGATGACTGTAAGGAATTAAAATGAGATGAGCTGTTGTCACAGTGCCTCGTTTTCTCACTATATCATTCTGTGTGTGTAGATGGTGTGAGTTTGTGTTTGGTGGTGACTAGGACAGTGTCTCAGCCTGTCAACAGCTCAGTTCTACTTCATTCTCGCCCACAGAGATGATCTGTCATTGTGCGACATCAGACAGTTCAGACAATGATCACAGGCCTGTTGAAACACACTTATATTGCTTCCCAAATGGCACCCTACCATAGCCCATACAACTCTGGTCAAAGTAGTGCACAATATAGTGGACAGGGTGCCATTTGGGACACAGTCAGTGTCCCTGTGGTACAGGCCTGCTGGGGTGTCTCACTGTGTAGTGCACACAGCCTGCAGAGCACAGCATGTTCAACCAACAGAGAGATACTAAACACAGCCATCCATTAACTAACAGCCCCTAACAGTTGAACTGCCTCAGACTGTTAACCAACATTAACTGTCCAGACTCCAGTGTAACAGCCCTGGAAGACTGGTGGAGAAGAGGAGAATAATTAAGAAACATGGAGAGAGAAATGGGGAGAGAAAGAGAATCTGGCAGAATGACGTAAGAGCGTCAGGCGGAGTGTGTGTATGTGCATGCGTGTGTGCGTTTGTTGTTGTTGTTAGAGTAGGGAACCTTTGGCAGGTAGACCAGACAACCACAGCCCCAGAGTCCACCTGTGTACCGATACTGCATTGTTACCGTGTCAAAACCACAGAGAGTCAGCAACACACACCAGGGAGAGGAGGGAGAGAGAGACAGGAGGGGAGAGAGACAGGGATTGTTTCGTCATCACTGCCAGTTATCCTCTCTCACCTTATCCCTCCATCCCTCCCTCAGTGGCCAATTATTACTAATTAAAATCTCCACCACAAACCTAACAAACACCCTCGCCCTCTTTTCAACAACTCTCCCCCTCTCTTTCTAATCTATACATCTCCTTTACCTGCTTTCATTCTCCCAGTTCCCCTTAGCCTTCCTTCGCTCTCTTCTCCTCTTCTTTATATCTCCCTGTGTTATTGATATTGATAGTTAGTTGAGTATTGACTAAGGAGACAGGGCATAGGACTAAAGACGCATCATGATATTGATAATTAGTTGATTTTTATTTAAGGAGCCAGGGCGTAGGACTAAAGACGCATCATGATATTGATAGTTAGTTGAGTATTGATTAAGGAGCCAGGGCGTAGGACTAAAGACGCATCATGATATTGATAGTTAGTTGAGTATTGATTAAGGAGCCAGGGCGTAGGACTAAAGATGCATCATGATATTGATAGTTAGTTGAGTATTGATTAAGGAGCCAGGGCGTAGGACTAAAGACGCATCATGATATTGATAGTTAGTTGAGTATTGATTAAGGAGCCAGGGCGTAGGACTAAAGATGCATCATGATATTGATAGTTAGTTGAGTATTGACTAAGGAGCCAGGGCATAGGACTAAAGACGCATCATGATATTGATAGTTAGTTGAGTATTGACTAAGGAGCCAGGGCGTAGGACTAAAGATGCATCATGATGTTGATAGTTAGTTGAGTATTGTTAAGGAGCCAGGGCGTAGGACTAAAGACGCATCATGATATTGATAGTTGAGTATTGACTAAGGAGCCAGGGCATAGGACTAAAGACGCATCATGATATTGATAGTTAGTTGAGTATTGACTAAGGAGCCAGGGCGTAGGACTAAAGATGCATCATGATGTTGATAATTAGTTGAGTATTGATTAAGGAGCCAGGGCGTAGGACTAAAGATGCATCACGATATTGATAGTTAGTTGAGTATTGACTAAGGAGCCAGGGCATAGGACTAAAGATGCATCATGATATTGATAGTTAGTTGAGTATTGACTTAGGAGCCAGGGCATAGGACTAAAGATGCATCATGATATTTATAGTTAGTTGAGTATTGACTAAGGAGCCAGGGCGTAGGACTAAAGATGCACCATGATATTGATAGTTAGTTGAGTATTGACTAAGGAGCCAGGGCCTAGGACTAAAGATGCATCATGATATTTATAGTTAGTTGAGTATTGACTAAGGAGCCAGGGCGTAGGACTAAAGATGCATCATGATATTGATAGTTAGTTGAGTATTGACTAAGGAGCCAGGGCGTAGGACGTTTGATGCATCATGATATTGATAGTTAGTTGTGTATTGACTAGGGAGCCAGGGCGTAGGACTAAAGATGCATTGTGTATTGACTAAGGAGCCAGGGCGTAGGACTAAAGATGAGTTGTGTATTGACTAAGGATCCAGGGTGTAGGACTAAAGATGCGTTGTGTATTGACTAAGGAGCAAGGGCGTAGGACCAAAGATGCGTTTTGTATTGACTAAGGAGCCAGGGTGTAGGACTAAAGATGCATCATGATATTGATAGTTAGTTGTGTATTGACTAAGGAGCCATGGCGTAGGACTAAAGTTGCATCATGATATTGATAGGTAGTTGTGTATTGACTAAGGAGCCAGGGCGTAGGACTAAAGGTGCATTGTGTATTGACTAAGGAGCAAGGGCGTAGGACCAAAGATACGTTGTGTATTGACTAAGGAGCCAGGGCGTAGGACTAAAGATGCGTTGTTTATTGACTAAGGAGCCAGGGTGTAGGACTAAAGATGCATCATGATATTGATAGTTAGTTGTGTATTGACTAAGGAGCCAGGGCGTAGGAGTAAAGATGCGTTGTGTATTGACTAAGGAGCCAGGGCGTAGGACTAAAGATGCATCATGATATTGATAGTTAGTTGAGTATTGACTAGGGAGCCAGGGCGTAGGACTAAAGATGCATTGTGTATTGACTAAGGAGCCAGGGCGTAGGACTAAAGATGCGTTGTGTATTGACTAAGGAGCCAGGGCGTAGGACTAAAGATGCATCATGATATTGATAGTTAGTTGAGTATTGACTAGGGAGCCAGAGCGTAGGACTAAAGATGCATCATGATATTGATAGTTAGTTGAGTATTGACTAGGGAGCCAGGGCGTAGGACTAAAGATGCATTGTGTATTGACTAAGGAGCCAGGGCGTAGGACTAAAGATGCGTTGTGTATTGACTAAGGAGCCAGGGCGTAGGACTAAAGATGCATCATGATATTGATAGTTAGTTGTATATTGACTAAGGAGCCAGGGTGTAGGACTAAAGATGCATCATGATATTGATAGTTAGTTGTGTATTGACTAAGGAGCGAGGGCGTAGGACTAAAGATGTGTTGTGTATTGACTAAGGAGCCAGGGCGTATGACTAAAGATGCATCATGATATTGATAGTTAGTTGTGTATTGACTAAGGAGCGAGGGCGTAGGACTAAAGATGTGTTGTGTATTGACTAAGGAGCCAGGGCGTAGGACTAAAGATGCATTTTGTATTGACTAAGGAGCCAGGGCGTGGGACTAAAGATGCGTTGTGTATTGACTAAGGAGCCAGGGCGTAGGACTAAAGATGCGTTTTGTATTGACTAAGGAGCCAGGGCGTGGGACTAAGGGTGCATTGTGTATTGACTAAGGAGCAAGGGCGTAGGACCAAAGATGCATTGTGTATTGACTAAGGAGCCAGGGCGTAGGACTAAAGATGCATCATGATATTGATAGTTAGTTGTGTATTGACAAAGGAGCCAGGGCGTAGGAGTAAAGATGCGTTGTGTATTGACTAAGGAGCCAGGGCGTAGGACTAAAGATGCATCATGATATTGATAGTTAGTTGTATATTGACTAAGGAGCCAGGGCGTAGGACTAAAGATGCATCATGATATTGATAGTTAGTTGAGTATTGACTAAGGAGCCAGGGTGTAGGACTAAAGATGCGTTGTGTATTGACTAAGGAGCCAGGGCGTAGGACTAAAGATGCATCATGATATTGATAGTTAGTTGTATATTGACTAAGGAGCCAGGGTGTAGGACTAAAGATGCATCATGATATTGATAGTTAGTTGTGTATTGACTAAGGAGCCAGGGCGTAGGACTAAAGATGCATCATGATATTGATAGTTAGTTGAGTATTGACTAGGGAGCCAGGGCGTAGGACTAAAGATGCATCATGATATTGATAGTTAGTTGTGTATTGACTAAGGAGCGAGGGCGTAGGACTAAAGATGTGTTGTGTATTGACTAAGGAGCCAGGGCGTATGACTAAAGATGCATCATGATATTGATAGTTAGTTGTGTATTGACTAAGGAGCGAGGGCGTAGGACTAAAGATGTGTTGTGTATTGACTAAGGAGCCAGGGCGTAGGACTAAAGATGCGTTTTGTATTGACTAAGGAGCCAGGGCGTGGGACTAAAGATGCGTTGTGTATTGACTAAGGAGCCAGGGCGTAGGACTAAGGATGCGTTTTGTATTGACTAAGGAGCCAGGGCGTGGGACTAAGGGTGCATTGTGTATTGACTAAGGAGCAAGGGCGTAGGACCAAAGATGCATTGTGTATTGACTAAGGAGCCAGGGCGTAGGACTAAAGATGCATCATGATATTGATAGTTAGTTGTGTATTGACAAAGGAGCCAGGGCGTAGGAGTAAAGATGCATCATGATATTGATAGTTAGTTGAGTATTGACTAAGGAGCCAGGGTGTAGGACTAAAGATGCGTTGTGTATTGACTAAGGAGCCAGGGCGTAGGACTAAAGATGCGTTTTGTATTGACTAAGGAGCCAGGGCGTGGGACTAAGGGTGCATTGTGTATTGACTAAGGAGCAAGGGCGTAGGACCAAAGATGCATTGTGTATTGACTAAGGAGCCAGGGCGTAGGACTAAAGATGCGTTGTGTATTGACTAAGGAGCCAGGGCGTAGGACTAAAGATGCATCATGATATTGATAGTTAGTTGTATATTGACTAAGGAGCCAGGGCGTAGGACTAAAGATGCATCATGATATTGATAGTTAGTTGTGTATTGACAAAGGAGCCAGGGCGTAGGAGTAAAGATGCGTTGTGTATTGACTAAGGAGCCAGGGCGTAGGACTAAAGATGCATCATGATATTGATAGTTAGTTGTATATTGACTAAGGAGCCAGGGCGTAGGACTAAAGATGCATCATGATATTGATAGTTAGTTGAGTATTGACTAAGGAGCCAGGGTGTAGGACTAAAGATGCGTTGTGTATTGACTAAGGAGCCAGGGCGTAGGACTAAAGATGCATCATGATATTGATAGTTAGTTGAGTATTGACTAAGGAGCCAGGGCGTAGGACTAAAGATGCGTTGTGTATTGACTAAGGAGCCAGGGCGTGGGACTAAAGATGCGTTGTGTATTGACTAAGGAGCCAGGGCGTAGGACTAAGGATGCGTTTTGTATTGACTAAGGAGCCAGGGCGTGGGACTAAGGGTGCATTGTGTATTGACTAAGGAGCAAGGGCGTAGGACCAAAGATGCATTGTGTATTGACTAAGGAGCCAGGGCGTAGGACTAAAGATGCATCATGATATTGATAGTTAGTTGTGTATTGACAAAGGAGCCAGGGCGTAGGAGTAAAGATGCATCATGATATTGATAGTTAGTTGAGTATTGACTAAGGAGCCAGGGTGTAGGACTAAAGATGCGTTGTGTATTGACTAAGGAGCCAGGGCGTAGGACTAAAGATGCGTTTTGTATTGACTAAGGAGCCAGGGCGTGGGACTATGGGTGCATTGTGTATTGACTAAGGAGCAAGGGCGTAGGACCAAAGATGCATTGTGTATTGACTAAGGAGCCAGGGCGTAGGACTAAAGATGCGTTGTGTATTGACTAAGGAGCCAGGGCGTAGGACTAAAGATGCATCATGATATTGATAGTTAGTTGTATATTGACTAAGGAGCCAGGGCGTAGGACTAAAGATGCATCATGATATTGATAGTTAGTTGTGTATTGACAAAGGAGCCAGGGCGTAGGAGTAAAGATGCGTTGTGTATTGACTAAGGAGCCAGGGCGTAGGACTAAAGATGCATCATGATATTGATAGTTAGTTGTATATTGACTAAGGAGCCAGGGCGTAGGACTAAAGATGCATCATGATATTGATAGTTAGTTGAGTATTGACTAAGGAGCCAGGGTGTAGGACTAAAGATGCGTTGTGTATTGACTAAGGAGCCAGGGCGTAGGACTAAAGATGCATCATGATATTGATAGTTAGTTGTATATTGACTAAGGAGCCAGGGTGTAGGACTAAATATGCGTTGTGTATTGACTAAGGAGCCAGGGCGTAGGACTAAAGATGCATCATGATATTGATAGTTAGTTGTGTATTGACTAAGGAGCGAGGGCGTAGGACTAAAGATGCGTTGTGTATTGACTAAGGAGCCAGGGCGTAGGACTAAAGATGCGTTTTGTATTGACTAAAGAGCCAGGGCGTGGGACTAAGGGTGCATTGTGTATTGACTAAGGAGCAAGGGCGTAGGACCAAAGATGCATTGTGTATTGACTAAGGAGCCATGGCGTAGGACTAAAGTTGCATCATGATATTGATAGGTAGTTGTGTATTGACTAAGGAGCCAGGGCGTAGGACTAAAGATGCGTTGTGTATTGACTAAGGAGCCAGGGCGTAGGACTAAAGATGCATCATGAAGTAAGATAGATCATTAATTCTTCTTTCTTCTTCGTGATAGCGGTTCATCTAGCTAACAGCAGATCTGTTGCTCTAGGTGTTGCTTTGTACTGCAGGCTCCATACTGGGTGGTGGTGTTAATACATTAACTTAATTCATTCAATGCTTAAAACACGGTCTGGTGTGGTTCTGAGAAAAAAAAGAGGGGATTAGAAGACTATTTGAAGCTCTGTTTAGGAAAATGATGTCAGATCCTTTTATCATTGTGATTTTGTTCCTCTCCGTCCCCCTGTTTCTCTCTCTCTCTCTGTCGGTTTATCTCTTTCTGTCTCTCCGTCCCCCTGTCTCTCTCTGTCCCCCTGCTACTCTCTCTGTGCCTCTCGGTCCCCCTTTCTTTCTGTCTCTCTCCGTCCCACTGTTTCTCTCTGTCTCTCTCTGTCCCCCTGCTACTCTCTCTGTGTCTCTCGGTCCCCCTTTATTTCTCTGTCTCTCTCCGTCCCCCTGTCTCTCTCTGTCCCCCTGCTACTCTCTCTGTGTCTCTCGGTCCCCCTTTCTTTCTCTGTCTCTCTCCGTCCCACTGTTTCTCTCTGTCTCTCTCCGTCCCCTTGTCTCTCTCCGTCCCCTTGTCTCTCTCCGTCCCACTGTTTCTCTCTCTGTCTCTCTCCGTCCCCTTGTCTCTCTCCGTCCCACTGTTTCTCTCTCTGTCTCTCTCCGTCCCCCTGTTTCTCTCTCTCTCCGCCCCCCTGTTTCTCTCTCTCTCTCTCCGTCCCCCTGTTTCTCTCTCTCTCCGCCCCCCTGTTTCTCTCTCTCTCTCTCTCCGTCCCCCTGTCTCTCTCTCCGTCCCCCTGTTTCTCTCTCTCTCCGTCCCCCTGTTTCTCTCTCTCTCCGTCCCCCTGTTTCTCTCTCTCTCTCTCTCCGTCCCCGTTTCTCTCCCTCTCTCCGTCCCCCTGTTTCTCTCTCGGTCCCCCTGTCTCTCTCTCTCTCCGTCCCTCTGTTTCTCTCTCTGTCTCCAGTTGGATGGTTGTTTACAATAAGTCCTCTCCTCAAGAGGGAACCGAGGGGCCCTCAGGGCTTTAAGGAACAGAACTGGGGCCTTTCTTTGTGCCAAAGCCTGGGCCTGGATTTAGTGCACTTTCTGCTTCACTGAGCACGAACTGAGGCCTGACACCCAGAGGGTCGCCTGGAATGGGAGTTAAAAAGGAAAAAGACAGATGGGAGTGGAGAGAAAGGAAGGGAATGAGAGGATAGAGAAAGAGAGGTGGAGGAGGGACGGAAGTTTTTAATAAAAGGCAATCGCAGTGACTCTCAGGCAAGAATTCAGTGTCCAGGACAGAGGGGAGGTGTCAGGGGGATGAAAATAGAAGTGACACTGAAACAGGTTGAATCGCCAGGATAATAGGGGGGAATATGACACAAAAGCAAAGTAGGAGTGGGTGTTACAGGATCACATGACTTTCACTTTTATTTTGGGTTCAGACTAGAATGACAACCAAATATGAAAGAGGATGTACACACACACACACACACACACACACACATACACACACACACACACACACACACACACACACACACACTCTGAACTGTATTATCCATGCATGGTCAACTGTGTATCATGTCCAAACTTCTCCTCTCATTCCCATCTCTCTCTCTCTTTCAGTAATATGTGCCTGACTCAGGTGATGTATGGGGAAACTAAACAAACAGAAAATCGATAATGTAAACAACAGTGGAGAGAGGCAGTAAATTACACCCCACAGACAGCACTGTCTAACTGAGGTGACAGAGGGGGGAAGAGAGAGGGACAGTGAGGAGGAGGGTTGAGAGCGAGGGAGAAAGTGAAGTGTAGAAAGGAAGAATGGAGAAAGGGACGATTAAAGAGTAGAGAAAAAGTGCGGAAATTATAAATTGTAGTGAAAAACAAAGTAGAGAATTGTGTTTTTAGATTTCGAGAATAAAGAGAGTTGGACTATATGATGGGCTCAGACTCAGTGGTAGAGTGTGGTGGTGGCTCAGACTCAGTGGTTTAGTGTGGTGGTGACTCAGTGGTATAGTGTGGTGGGGGCTCAGTGGTATAGTGTGGTGGTGGCTCAGACTCAGTGGTATAGTGTGGTGGTGACTCAGACTCAGTGGTATAGTGTGGTGGTGGCTCAGACTCAGTGGCATAGTATAGTGGTGGCTCAGACTCAGTGGTATAGTGTGGTGGTGGCTCAGACTCAGTGGTATAGTGTGGTGGTGGCTCAGACTCAGTGGTATAGTGTAGTGGTGGCTCAGACTCAGTGGTATAGTGTGGTGGTGACTCAGACTCAGTGGTATAGTGTGGTGGTGGTATAGTGTGGTGGTGACTCAGTGGTATAGTGTGGTGGTGGCTCAGTGGTATAGTGTGGTGGGGGATCAGTGGTATAGTGTGGTGGGGGATCAGTGGTATAGTGTGGTGGTGGCTCAGTGGTATAGTGTGGTGGGGGATCAGTGGTATAGTGTGGTGGGGGATCAGTGGTATAGTGTGGTGGTGACTCAGTGGTATAGTGTGGTGGGGGCTCAGTGGCATAGTGTGGTGGGGGATCAGTGGTATAGTGTGGTGGGGGATCAGTGGTATAGTGTGGTGGTGACTCAGTGGTATAGTGTGGTAGTGGTATAGTGTGGTGGGGGATCAGTGGTATAGTGTGGTGGGGGATCAGTGGTATAGTGTGGTGGTGACTAAGTGGTATAGTGTGGTGGTGGCTCAGACTCAGTGGTATAGTGTGGTGGTGACTCAGACTCAGTGGTATAGTGTGGTGGTGGCTCAGTGGCATAGTGTGGTGGGGGATCAGTGGTATAGTGTGGTGGTGACTCAGTGGCATAGTGTGGTGGGGGATCAGTGGTATAGTGTGGTGGTGGCTCAGTGGTATAGTGTGGTGGTGGCTCAGACTCAGTGGTATAGTGTGGTGGTGGCTCAGACTCAGTGGTATAGTGTGGTGGTGGCTCAGTGGTATAGTGTGGTGGTGGCTCAGACTCAGTGGCATAGTATAGTGGTGGCTCAGACTCAGTGGTATAGTGTGGTGGTGGCTCAGACTCAGTGGTATAGTGTGGTGGTGGCTCAGACTCAGTGGTATAGTGTAGTGGTGGCTCAGACTCAGTGGTATAGTGTGGTGGTGACTCAGACTCAGTGGTATAGTGTGGTGGTGGATCAGTGGTATAGTGTGGTGGTGACTCAGTGGTATAGTGTGGTGGTGGCTCAGTGGTATAGTGTGGTGGGGGATCAGTGGTATAGTGTGGTGGGGGATCAGTGGTATAGTGTGGTGGTGGCTCAGTGGTATAGTGTGGTGGGGGATCAGTGGTATAGTGTGGTGGGGGATCAGTGGTATAGTGTGGTGGTGACTCAGTGGTATAGTGTGGTGGGGGCTCAGTGGCATAGTGTGGTGGGGGATCAGTGGTATAGTGTGGTGGGGGATCAGTGGTATAGTGTGGTGTGTGGTGGTGACTCAGTGGTATAGTGTGGTGGTGGCTCAGTGGTATAGTGTGGTGGGGGATCAGTGGTATAGTGTGGTGGGGGATCAGTGGTATAGTGTGGTGGTGACTCAGTGTTATAGTGTGGTGGGGGATCAGTGGTATAGTGTGGTGGGGGATCAGTGGTATAGTGTGGTGGTGGCTCAGTGGTATAGTGTGGTGGGGGATCAGTGGTATAGTGTGGTGGGGGATCAGTGGTATAGTGTGGTGGGGGATCAATGGTATAGTGTGGTGGTGGCTCAGTGGTATAGTGTGGTGGGGGATCAGTGGTATAGTGTGGTGGGGGATCAGTGGTATAGTGTGGTGGTGACTAAGTGGTATAGTGTGGTGGTGGCTCAGACTCAGTGGTATAGTGTGGTGGTGACTCAGACTCAGTGGTATAGTGTGGTGGTGGCTCAGTGGCATAGTGTGGTGGGGGATCAGTGGTATAGTGTGGTGGTGACTCAGTGGCATAGTGTGGTGGGGGATCAGTGGTATAGTGTGGTGGTGACTCAGACTCAGTGGTATAGTGTGGTGGTGGCTCAGTGGTATAGTGTGGTGGTTGCTCAGACTCAGTGGTATAGTGTGGTGGTGGCTCAGACTCAGTGGTATAGTGTGGTGGTGGCTCAGTGGTATAGTGTGGTGGGGGCTCAGTGGTATAGTGTGGTGGTGGCTCAGTGGTATAGTGTGGTGGGGGCTCAGTGGTATAGTGTGGTGGGGGCTCAGTGGTATAGTGTGGTGGTGACTCAGTGGTATAGTGTGGTGGTGGCTCAGACTCAGTGGTATAGTGTGGTGGTGACTCAGACTCAGTTTTATAGTGTGGTGGGGGCTCAGTGGTATAGTGTGGTGGTGACTCAGTGGTATAGTGTGGTGGTGACTCAGTGGTATAGTGTGGTGGTGGCTCAGTGGTATAGTGTGGTGGGGGCTCAGACTCAGTGGTATAGTGTGGTGGGGGCTCAGACTCAGTGGTATAGTGTGGTGGGGGCTCAGACTCAGTGGTATAGTGTGGTGGTGGCTCAGACTCAGTGGTATAGTGTGGTGAGGGCTCAGACTCAGTGGTATAGTGTGGTGGGGGCTCAGACTCAGTGGTATAGTGTGGTGGGGGCTCAGACTCAGTGGTATAGTGTGGTGGGGGCTCAGACTCAGTGGTATAGTGTGGTGGGGGCTCAGACTCAGTGGTATAGAGTGGTGGGGGCTCAGACTCAGTGGTATAGTGTGGTGGGGGCTCAGACTCAGTGGTATAGTGTGGTGGTGGCTCAGACTCAGTGGTATAGTGTGGTGGTGGCTCAGACTCAGTGGTATAGTGTGGTGGTGGCTCAGTGGTATAGTGTGGTGGTGGCTCAGACTCAGTGGCATAGTATAGTGTTGGCTCAGACTCAGTGGTATAGTGTGGTGGTGGCTCAGACTCAGTGGTATAGTGTGGTGGTGGCTCAGACTCAGTGGTATAGTGTAGTGGTGGCTCAGACTCAGTGGTATAGTGTGGTGGTGACTCAGACTCAGTGGTATAGTGTGGTGGTGGATCAGTGGTATAGTGTGGTGGTGACTCAGTGGTATAGTGTGGTGGTGGCTCAGTGGTATAGTGTGGTGGGGGATCAGTGGTATAGTGTGGTGGGGGATCAGTGGTATAGTGTGGTGGTGGCTCAGTGGTATAGTGTGGTGGGGGATCAGTGGTATAGTGTGGTGGGGGATCAGTGGTATAGTGTGGTGGTGACTCAGTGGTATAGTGTGGTGGGGGCTCAGTGGCATAGTGTGGTGGGGGATCAGTGGTATAGTGTGGTGGGGGATCAGTGGTATAGTGTGGTGTGTGGTGGTGACTCAGTGGTATAGTGTGGTGGTGGCTCAGTGGTATAGTGTGGTGGGGGATCAGTGGTATAGTGTGGTGGGGGATCAGTGGTATAGTGTGGTGGTGACTCAGTGTTATAGTGTGGTGGGGGATCAGTGGTATAGTGTGGTGGGGGATCAGTGGTATAGTGTGGTGGTGGCTCAGTGGTATAGTGTGGTGGGGGATCAGTGGTATAGTGTGGTGGGGGATCAGTGGTATAGTGTGGTGGGGGATCAATGGTATAGTGTGGTGGTGGCTCAGTGGTATAGTGTGGTGGGGGATCAGTGGTATAGTGTGGTGGGGGATCAGTGGTATAGTGTGGTGGTGACTAAGTGGTATAGTGTGGTGGTGGCTCAGACTCAGTGGTATAGTGTGGTGGTGACTCAGACTCAGTGGTATAGTGTGGTGGTGGCTCAGTGGCATAGTGTGGTGGGGGATCAGTGGTATAGTGTGGTGGTGACTCAGTGGCATAGTGTGGTGGGGGATCAGTGGTATAGTGTGGTGGTGACTCAGACTCAGTGGTATAGTGTGGTGGTGGCTCAGTGGTATAGTGTGGTGGTTGCTCAGACTCAGTGGTATAGTGTGGTGGTGGCTCAGACTCAGTGGTATAGTGTGGTGGTGGCTCAGTGGTATAGTGTGGTGGGGGCTCAGTGGTATAGTGTGGTGGTGGCTCAGTGGTATAGTGTGGTGGGGGCTCAGTGGTATAGTGTGGTGGGGGCTCAGTGGTATAGTGTGGTGGTGACTCAGTGGTATAGTGTGGTGGTGGCTCAGACTCAGTGGTATAGTGTGGTGGTGACTCAGACTCAGTTTTATAGTGTGGTGGGGGCTCAGTGGTATAGTGTGGTGGTGACTCAGTGGTATAGTGTGGTGGTGACTCAGTGGTATAGTGTGGTGGTGGCTCAGTGGTATAGTGTGGTGGGGGCTCAGACTCAGTGGTATAGTGTGGTGGGGGCTCAGACTCAGTGGTATAGTGTGGTGGTGGCTCAGACTCAGTGGTATAGTGTGGTGAGGGCTCAGACTCAGTGGTATAGTGTGGTGGGGGCTCAGACTCAGTGGTATAGTGTGGTGGGGGCTCAGACTCAGTGGTATAGTGTGGTGGGGGCTCAGACTCAGTGGTATAGTGTGGTGGGGGCTCAGACTCAGTGGTATAGAGTGGTGGGGGCTCAGACTCAGTGGTATAGTGTGGTGGGGGCTCAGACTCAGTGGTATAGTGTGGTGGGGGCTCAGACTCAGTGGTATAGTGTGGTGGTGGCTCAGACTCAGTGGTATAGTGTAGTGGTGGCTCAGACTCAGTGGTATAGTGTGGTGGTGACTCAGACTCAGTGGTATAGTGTGGTGGTGGATCAGTGGTATAGTGTGGTGGTGACTCAGTGGTATAGTGTGGTGGTGGCTCAGTGGTATAGTGTGGTGGGGGATCAGTGGTATAGTGTGGTGGGGGATCAGTGGTATAGTGTGGTGGTGGCTCAGTGGTATAGTGTGGTGGGGGATCAGTGGTATAGTGTGGTGGGGGATCAGTGGTATAGTGTGGTGGTGACTCAGTGGTATAGTGTGGTGGGGGCTCAGTGGCATAGTGTGGTGGGGGATCAGTGGTATAGTGTGGTGGGGGATCAGTGGTATAGTGTGGTGTGTGGTGGTGACTCAGTGGTATAGTGTGGTGGTGGCTCAGTGGTATAGTGTGGTGGGGGATCAGTGGTATAGTGTGGTGGGGGATCAGTGGTATAGTGTGGTGGTGACTCAGTGTTATAGTGTGGTGGGGGATCAGTGGTATAGTGTGGTGGGGGATCAGTGGTATAGTGTGGTGGTGGCTCAGTGGTATAGTGTGGTGGGGGATCAGTGGTATAGTGTGGTGGGGGATCAGTGGTATAGTGTGGTGGGGGATCAATGGTATAGTGTGGTGGTGGCTCAGTGGTATAGTGTGGTGGGGGATCAGTGGTATAGTGTGGTGGGGGGATCAGTGGTATAGTGTGGTGGTGACTAAGTGGTATAGTGTGGTGGTGGCTCAGACTCAGTGGTATAGTGTGGTGGTGACTCAGACTCAGTGGTATAGTGTGGTGGTGGCTCAGTGGCATAGTGTGGTGGGGGATCAGTGGTATAGTGTGGTGGTGACTCAGTGGCATAGTGTGGTGGGGGATCAGTGGTATAGTGTGGTGGTGACTCAGACTCAGTGGTATAGTGTGGTGGTGGCTCAGTGGTATAGTGTGGTGGTTGCTCAGACTCAGTGGTATAGTGTGGTGGTGGCTCAGACTCAGTGGTATAGTGTGGTGGTGGCTCAGTGGTATAGTGTGGTGGGGGCTCAGTGGTATAGTGTGGTGGTGGCTCAGTGGTATAGTGTGGTGGGGGCTCAGTGGTATAGTGTGGTGGGGGCTCAGTGGTATAGTGTGGTGGTGACTCAGTGGTATAGTGTGGTGGTGGCTCAGACTCAGTGGTATAGTGTGGTGGTGACTCAGACTCAGTTTTATAGTGTGGTGGGGGCTCAGTGGTATAGTGTGGTGGTGACTCAGTGGTATAGTGTGGTGGTGACTCAGTGGTATAGTGTGGTGGTGGCTCAGTGGTATAGTGTGGTGGGGGCTCAGACTCAGTGGTATAGTGTGGTGGGGGCTCAGACTCAGTGGTATAGTGTGGTGGGGGCTCAGACTCAGTGGTATAGTGTGGTGGTGGCTCAGACTCAGTGGTATAGTGTGGTGAGGGCTCAGACTCAGTGGTATAGTGTGGTGGGGGCTCAGACTCAGTGGTATAGTGTGGTGGGGGCTCAGACTCAGTGGTATAGTGTGGTGGGGGCTCAGACTCAGTGGTATAGTGTGGTGGGGGCTCAGACTCAGTGGTATAGAGTGGTGGGGGCTCAGACTCAGTGGTATAGTGTGGTGGGGGCTCAGACTCAGTGGTATAGTGTGGTGGTGGCTCAGACTCAGTGGTATAGTGTGGTGGTGGCTCAGACTCAGTGGTATAGTGTGGTGGTGGCTCAGTGGTATAGTGTGGTGGTGGCTCAGACTCAGTGGCATAGTATAGTGTTGGCTCAGACTCAGTGGTATAGTGTGGTGGTGGCTCAGACTCAGTGGTATAGTGTGGTGGTGGCTCAGACTCAGTGGTATAGTGTAGTGGTGGCTCAGACTCAGTGGTATAGTGTGGTGGTGACTCAGACTCAGTGGTATAGTGTGGTGGTGGATCAGTGGTATAGTGTGGTGGTGACTCAGTGGTATAGTGTGGTGGTGGCTCAGTGGTATAGTGTGGTGGGGGATCAGTGGTATAGTGTGGTGGGGGATCAGTGGTATAGTGTGGTGGTGGCTCAGTGGTATAGTGTGGTGGGGGATCAGTGGTATAGTGTGGTGGGGGATCAGTGGTATAGTGTGGTGGTGACTCAGTGGTATAGTGTGGTGGGGGCTCAGTGGCATAGTGTGGTGGGGGATCAGTGGTATAGTGTGGTGGGGGATCAGTGGTATAGTGTGGTGTGTGGTGGTGACTCAGTGGTATAGTGTGGTGGTGGCTCAGTGGTATAGTGTGGTGGGGGATCAGTGGTATAGTGTGGTGGGGGATCAGTGGTATAGTGTGGTGGTGACTCAGTGTTATAGTGTGGTGGGGGATCAGTGGTATAGTGTGGTGGTGGCTCAGTGGTATAGTGTGGTGGTGGCTCAGTGGTATAGTGTGGTGGGGGATCAGTGGTATAGTGTGGTGGGGGATCAGTGGTATAGTGTGGTGGGGGATCAATGGTATAGTGTGGTGGTGGCTCAGTGGTATAGTGTGGTGGGGGATCAGTGGTATAGTGTGGTGGGGGATCAGTGGTATAGTGTGGTGGTGACTAAGTGGTATAGTGTGGTGGTGGCTCAGACTCAGTGGTATAGTGTGGTGGTGACTCAGACTCAGTGGTATAGTGTGGTGGTGGCTCAGTGGCATAGTGTGGTGGGGGATCAGTGGTATAGTGTGGTGGTGACTCAGTGGCATAGTGTGGTGGGGGATCAGTGGTATAGTGTGGTGGTGACTCAGACTCAGTGGTATAGTGTGGTGGTGGCTCAGTGGTATAGTGTGGTGGTGGCTCAGACTCAGTGGTATAGTGTGGTGGTGGCTCAGTGGTATAGTGTGGTGGGGGCTCAGTGGTATAGTGTGGTGGTGGCTCAGTGGTATAGTGTGGTGGGGGCTCAGACTCAGTGGTATAGTGTGGTGGGGGCTCAGACTCAGTGGTATAGTGTGGTGGGGGCTCAGACTCAGTGGTATAGTGTGGTGGGGGCTCAGACTCAGTGGTATAGAGTGGTGGGGGCTCAGACTCAGTGGTATAGTGTGGTGGGGGCTCAGACTCAGTGGTATAGTGTGGTGGGGGCTCAGACTCAGTGGTATAGTGTGGTGGTGGCTCAGACTCAGTGGTATAGTGTAGTGGTGGCTCAGACTCAGTGGTATAGTGTGGTGGTGACTCAGACTCAGTGGTATAGTGTGGTGGTGGATCAGTGGTATAGTGTGGTGGTGACTCAGTGGTATAGTGTGGTGGTGGCTCAGTGGTATAGTGTGGTGGGGGATCAGTGGTATAGTGTGGTGGGGGATCAGTGGTATAGTGTGGTGGTGGCTCAGTGGTATAGTGTGGTGGGGGATCAGTGGTATAGTGTGGTGGGGGATCAGTGGTATAGTGTGGTGGTGACTCAGTGGTATAGTGTGGTGGGGGCTCAGTGGCATAGTGTGGTGGGGGATCAGTGGTATAGTGTGGTGGGGGATCAGTGGTATAGTGTGGTGTGTGGTGGTGACTCAGTGGTATAGTGTGGTGGTGGCTCAGTGGTATAGTGTGGTGGGGGATCAGTGGTATAGTGTGGTGGGGGATCAGTGGTATAGTGTGGTGGTGACTCAGTGTTATAGTGTGGTGGGGGATCAGTGGTATAGTGTGGTGGGGGATCAGTGGTATAGTGTGGTGGTGGCTCAGTGGTATAGTGTGGTGGGGGATCAGTGGTATAGTGTGGTGGGGGATCAGTGGTATAGTGTGGTGGGGGATCAATGGTATAGTGTGGTGGTGGCTCAGTGGTATAGTGTGGTGGGGGATCAGTGGTATAGTGTGGTGGGGGATCAGTGGTATAGTGTGGTGGTGACTAAGTGGTATAGTGTGGTGGTGGCTCAGACTCAGTGGTATAGTGTGGTGGTGACTCAGACTCAGTGGTATAGTGTGGTGGTGGCTCAGTGGCATAGTGTGGTGGGGGATCAGTGGTATAGTGTGGTGGTGACTCAGTGGCATAGTGTGGTGGGGGATCAGTGGTATAGTGTGGTGGTGACTCAGACTCAGTGGTATAGTGTGGTGGTGGCTCAGTGGTATAGTGTGGTGGTTGCTCAGACTCAGTGGTATAGTGTGGTGGTGGCTCAGACTCAGTGGTATAGTGTGGTGGTGGCTCAGTGGTATAGTGTGGTGGGGGCTCAGTGGTATAGTGTGGTGGTGGCTCAGTGGTATAGTGTGGTGGGGGCTCAGTGGTATAGTGTGGTGGGGGCTCAGTGGTATAGTGTGGTGGTGACTCAGTGGTATAGTGTGGTGGTGGCTCAGACTCAGTGGTATAGTGTGGTGGTGACTCAGACTCAGTTTTATAGTGTGGTGGGGGCTCAGTGGTATAGTGTGGTGGTGACTCAGTGGTATAGTGTGGTGGTGACTCAGTGGTATAGTGTGGTGGTGGCTCAGTGGTATAGTGTGGTGGGGGCTCAGACTCAGTGGTATAGTGTGGTGGGGGCTCAGACTCAGTGGTATAGTGTGGTGGGGGCTCAGACTCAGTGGTATAGTGTGGTGGTGGCTCAGACTCAGTGGTATAGTGTGGTGAGGGCTCAGACTCAGTGGTATAGTGTGGTGGGGGCTCAGACTCAGTGGTATAGTGTGGTGGGGGCTCAGACTCAGTGGTATAGTGTGGTGGGGGCTCAGACTCAGTGGTATAGTGTGGTGGGGGCTCAGACTCAGTGGTATAGAGTGGTGGGGGCTCAGACTCAGTGGTATAGTGTGGTGGGGGCTCAGACTCAGTGGTATAGTGTGGTGGTGGCTCAGACTCAGTGGTTATAGTGTGGTGGTGGCTCAGACTCAGTGGTATAGTGTGGTGGTGGCTCAGTGGTATAGTGTGGTGGTGGCTCAGACTCAGTGGCATAGTATAGTGTTGGCTCAGACTCAGTGGTATAGTGTGGTGGTGGCTCAGACTCAGTGGTATAGTGTGGTGGTGGCTCAGACTCAGTGGTATAGTGTAGTGGTGGCTCAGACTCAGTGGTATAGTGTGGTGGTGACTCAGACTCAGTGGTATAGTGTGGTGGTGGATCAGTGGTATAGTGTGGTGGTGACTCAGTGGTATAGTGTGGTGGTGGCTCAGTGGTATAGTGTGGTGGGGATCAGTGGTATAGTGTGGTGGGGGATCAGTGGTATAGTGTGGTGGTGGCTCAGTGGTATAGTGTGGTGGGGGATCAGTGGTATAGTGTGGTGGGGGATCAGTGGTATAGTGTGGTGGTGACTCAGTGGTATAGTGTGGTGGGGGCTCAGTGGCATAGTGTGGTGGGGGATCAGTGGTATAGTGTGGTGGGGGATCAGTGGTATAGTGTGGTGTGTGGTGGTGACTCAGTGGTATAGTGTGGTGGTGGCTCAGTGGTATAGTGTGGTGGGGGATCAGTGGTATAGTGTGGTGGGGGATCAGTGGTATAGTGTGGTGGTGACTCAGTGTTATAGTGTGGTGGGGGATCAGTGGTATAGTGTGGTGGTGGCTCAGTGGTATAGTGTGGTGGTGGCTCAGTGGTATAGTGTGGTGGGGGATCAGTGGTATAGTGTGGTGGGGGATCAGTGGTATAGTGTGGTGGGGGATCAATGGTATAGTGTGGTGGTGGCTCAGTGGTATAGTGCTGTGGGGGATCAGTGGTATAGTGTGGTGGGGGGATCAGTGGTATAGTGTGGTGGTGACTAAGTGGTATAGTGTGGTGGTGGCTCAGACTCAGTGGTATAGTGTGGTGGTGACTCAGACTCAGTGGTATAGTGTGGTGGTGGCTCAGTGGCATAGTGTGGTGGGGGATCAGTGGTATAGTGTGGTGGTGACTCAGTGGCATAGTGTGGTGGGGGATCAGTGGTATAGTGTGGTGGTGACTCAGACTCAGTGGTATAGTGTGGTGGTGGCTCAGTGGTATAGTGTGGTGGTGGCTCAGACTCAGTGGTATAGTGTGGTGGTGGCTCAGTGGTATAGTGTGGTGGGGGCTCAGTGGTATAGTGTGGTGGTGGCTCAGTGGTATAGTGTGGTGGGGGCTCAGTGGTATAGTGTGGTGGGGGCTCAGTGGTATAGTGTGGTGGTGACTCAGTGGTATAGTGTGGTGGTGGCTCAGACTCAGTGGTATAGTGTGGTGGTGACTCAGACTCAGTTTTATAGTGTGGTGGGGGCTCAGTGGTATAGTGTGGTGGTGACTCAGTGGTATAGTGTGGTGGTGACTCAGTGGTATAGTGTGGTGGTGGCTCAGTGGTATAGTGTGGTGGGGGCTCAGACTCAGTGGTATAGTGTGGTGGGGGCTCAGACTCAGTGGTATAGTGTGGTGGGGGCTCAGACTCAGTGGTATAGTGTGGTGGTGGCTCAGACTCAGTGGTATAGTGTGGTGAGGGCTCAGACTCAGTGGTATAGTGTGGTGGGGGCTCAGACTCAGTGGTATAGTGTGGTGGGGGCTCAGACTCAGTGGTATAGTGTGGTGGGGGCTCAGACTCAGTGGTATAGTGTGGTGGGGGCTCAGACTCAGTGGTATAGAGTGGTGGGGGCTCAGACTCAGTGGTATAGTGTGGTGGGGGCTCAGACTCAGTGGTATAGTGTGGTGGTGGCTCAGACTCAGTGGTATAGTGTGGTGGTGGCTCAGACTCAGTGGTATAGTGTGGTGGTGGCTCAGTGGTATAGTGTGGTGGTGGCTCAGACTCAGTGGCATAGTATAGTGTTGGCTCAGACTCAGTGGTATAGTGTGGTGGTGGCTCAGACTCAGTGGTATAGTGTGGTGGTGGCTCAGACTCAGTGGTATAGTGTAGTGGTGGCTCAGACTCAGTGGTATAGTGTGGTGGTGACTCAGACTCAGTGGTATAGTGTGGTGGTGGATCAGTGGTATAGTGTGGTGGTGACTCAGTGGTATAGTGTGGTGGTGGCTCAGTGGTATAGTGTGGTGGGGGATCAGTGGTATAGTGTGGTGGGGGATCAGTGGTATAGTGTGGTGGTGGCTCAGTGGTATAGTGTGGTGGGGGATCAGTGGTATAGTGTGGTGGGGGATCAGTGGTATAGTGTGGTGGTGACTCAGTGGTATAGTGTGGTGGGGGCTCAGTGGCATAGTGTGGTGGGGGATCAGTGGTATAGTGTGGTGGGGGATCAGTGGTATAGTGTGGTGTGTGGTGGTGACTCAGTGGTATAGTGTGGTGGTGGCTCAGTGGTATAGTGTGGTGGGGGATCAGTGGTATAGTGTGGTGGGGGATCAGTGGTATAGTGTGGTGGTGACTCAGTGTTATAGTGTGGTGGGGGATCAGTGGTATAGTGTGGTGGGGGATCAGTGGTATAGTGTGGTGGTGGCTCAGTGGTATAGTGTGGTGGGGGATCAGTGGTATAGTGTGGTGGGGGATCAGTGGTATAGTGTGGTGGGGGATCAATGGTATAGTGTGGTGGTGGCTCAGTGGTATAGTGTGGTGGGGGATCAGTGGTATAGTGTGGTGGGGGATCAGTGGTATAGTGTGGTGGTGACTAAGTGGTATAGTGTGGTGGTGGCTCAGACTCAGTGGTATAGTGTGGTGGTGACTCAGACTCAGTGGTATAGTGTGGTGGTGGCTCAGTGGCATAGTGTGGTGGGGGATCAGTGGTATAGTGTGGTGGTGACTCAGTGGCATAGTGTGGTGGGGGATCAGTGGTATAGTGTGGTGGTGACTCAGACTCAGTGGTATAGTGTGGTGGTGGCTCAGTGGTATAGTGTGGTGGTTGCTCAGACTCAGTGGTATAGTGTGGTGGTGGCTCAGACTCAGTGGTATAGTGTGGTGGTGGCTCAGTGGTATAGTGTGGTGGGGGCTCAGTGGTATAGTGTGGTGGTGGCTCAGTGGTATAGTGTGGTGGGGGCTCAGTGGTATAGTGTGGTGGGGGCTCAGTGGTATAGTGTGGTGGTGACTCAGTGGTATAGTGTGGTGGTGGCTCAGACTCAGTGGTATAGTGTGGTGGTGACTCAGACTCAGTTTTATAGTGTGGTGGGGGCTCAGTGGTATAGTGTGGTGGTGACTCAGTGGTATAGTGTGGTGGTGACTCAGTGGTATAGTGTGGTGGTGGCTCAGTGGTATAGTGTGGTGGGGGCTCAGACTCAGTGGTATAGTGTGGTGGGGGCTCAGACTCAGTGGTATAGTGTGGTGGTGGCTCAGACTCAGTGGTATAGTGTGGTGAGGGCTCAGACTCAGTGGTATAGTGTGGTGGGGGCTCAGACTCAGTGGTATAGTGTGGTGGGGGCTCAGACTCAGTGGTATAGTGTGGTGGGGGCTCAGACTCAGTGGTATAGTGTGGTGGGGGGCTCAGACTCAGTGGTATAGAGTGGTGGGGGCTCAGACTCAGTGGTATAGTGTGGTGGGGGCTCAGACTCAGTGGTATAGTGTGGTGGGGGCTCAGACTCAGTGGTATAGTGTGGTGGGGGCTCAGACTCAGTGGTTTAGTGTGGTCGTGGCCCAGACTCAGTGGTATAGTGTGGTGGTGGCTCAGACTCAGTGGTACAGTGTGGTCGTGGCCCAGACTCAGTGGTATAGTGTGGTGGTGGCTCAGTGGTATAGTGTGGTCGTGGCCCAGACTCAGTGGTATAGTGTGGTGGGGGCTCAGACTCAGTGGTATAGAGTGGTGGGGGCTCAGACTCAGTGGTATAGTGTGGTGGGGGCTCAGACTCAGTGGTATAGTGTGGTGGGGGCTCAGACTCAGTGGTATAGTGTGGTGGGGGCTCAGACTCAGTGGTTTAGTGTGGTCGTGGCCCAGACTCAGTGGTATAGTGTGGTGGTGACTCAGTGGTATAGTGTGGTGGTGGCTCAGTGGTATAGTGTGGTGGGGGATCAGTGGTATAGTGTGGTGGTGACATAGACTCAGTGGTATAGTGTGGTGGTGGCTCAGTGGTATAGTGTGGTGGTTGCTCAGACTCAGTGGTATAGTGTGGTGGTGGCTCAGACTCAGTGGTATAGTGTGGTGGTGGCTCAGTGGTATAGTGTGGTGGGGGCTCAGTGGTATAGTGTGGTGGTGGCTCAGTGGTATAGTGTGGTGGGGGCTCAGTGGTATAGTGTGGTGGGGGCTCAGTGGTATAGTGTGGTGGTGACTCAGTGGTATAGTGTGGTGGTGGCTCAGACTCAGTGGTATAGTGTGGTGGTGACTCAGACTCAGTTTTATAGTGTGGTGGGGGCTCAGTGGTATAGTGTGGTGGTGACTCAGTGGTATAGTGTGGTGGTGACTCAGTGGTATAGTGTGGTGGTGGCTCAGTGGTATAGTGTGGTGGGGGCTCAGACTCAGTGGTATAGTGTGGTGGGGGCTCAGACTCAGTGGTATAGTGTGGTGGGGGCTCAGACTCAGTGGTATAGTGTGGTGGTGGCTCAGACTCAGTGGTATAGTGTGGTGAGGGCTCAGACTCAGTGGTATAGTGTGGTGGGGGCTCAGACTCAGTGGTATAGTGTGGTGGGGGCTCAGACTCAGTGGTATAGTGTGGTGGGGGCTCAGACTCAGTGGTATAGTGTGGTGGGGGCTCAGACTCAGTGGTATAGAGTGGTGGGGGCTCAGACTCAGTGGTATAGTGTGGTGGGGGCTCAGACTCAGTGGTATAGTGTGGTGGGGGCTCAGACTCAGTGGTATAGTGTGGTGGGGGCTCAGACTCAGTGGTTTAGTGTGGTCGTGGCCCAGACTCAGTGGTATAGTGTGGTGGTGGCTCAGACTCAGTGGTACAGTGTGGTCGTGGCCCAGACTCAGTGGTATAGTGTGGTGGTGGCTCAGTGGTATAGTGTGGTCGTGGCCCAGACTCAGTGGTATAGTGTGGTGGGGGCTCAGACTCAGTGGTATAGAGTGGTGGGGGCTCAGACTCAGTGGTATAGTGTGGTGGGGGCTCAGACTCAGTGGTATAGTGTGGTGGGGGCTCAGACTCAGTGGTATAGTGTGGTGGGGGCTCAGACTCAGTGGTTTAGTGTGGTCGTGGCCCAGACTCAGTGGTATAGTGTGGTGGTGACTCAGTGGTATAGTGTGGTGGTGGCTCAGACTCAGTGGTACAGTGTGGTCGTGGCCCAGACTCAGTGGTATAGTGTGGTGGTGGCTCAGTGGTATAGTGTGGTCGTGGCCCAGACTCAGTGGTATAGTGTGGTGGTGACTCAGACTCAGTGGTATAGTGTGGTGGTGACTCAGACTCAGTGGTATAGTGTGGTGAGGGCTCAGACTCCGTGTTATAGTGTGGTGGTGACTCAGACTCAGTGGTATAGTGTGGTGGTGACTCAGACTCAGTGGTATAGTGTGGTGGTGACTCAGACTCAGTGGTATAGTGTGGTGATGGCTCAGACTCCGTGTTATAGTGTGGTGGTGACTCAGACTCAGTGGTATAGTTTGGTGGTGGTGGCCAGACTCCGTGGTATAGTGTGGTGGGGGCTCAGACTCAGTGGTATAGTGTGGTGGGGGCTCAGACTCAGTGGTATAGTGTGGTGGGGGCTCAGACTCAGTGGTATAGTGTGGTGGGGGCTCAGACTCAGTGGTTTAGTGTGGTCGTGGCCCAGACTCAGTGGTATAGTGTGGTGGTGACTCAGTGGTATAGTGTGGTGGTGGCTCAGACTCAGTGGTACAGTGTGGTCGTGGCCCAGACTCAGTGGTATAGTGTGGTGGTGGCTCAGTGGTATAGTGTGGTCGTGGCCCAGACTCAGTGATATAGTGTGGTGGTGACTCAGACTCAGTGGTATAGTGTGGTGGTGACTCAGACTCAGTGGTATAGTGTGGTGAGGGCTCAGACTCAGTGGTATAGTGTGGTGATGGCTCAGACTCCGTGTTATAGTGTGGTGGTGACTCAGACTCTGTGGTATAGTTTGGTGGTGGTGGCCAGACTCCGTGGTATAGTGTGGTGGTGACTCAGACTCAGTGGTATAGTGTGGTGGTGACTCAGACTTAGTGCTATAGTGTGGTGGTGGCTCAGACTCAGTGCTATAGTGTGGTGGTGGCTCAGACTCAGTGGTATAGTGTGGTGGTGACCTGACATTTATCTCTATGACATACAGATGAATAGCCACCATAAATGACCATACTCTGAACCTTGAGTCATGTTGGGCTTTTAACGGGAGTACTGTGATGGTTGACCTTTGTGTTACTAACAGAGACCCCCCCCCCCCCCCCCGAGACCCCCTCTAACCCCTACTAACCCACCCAGACCCCCAAAGGTCCCCTTGCTCTTGACTGAGGCTCAGTGCACAGAGCTAATGTACTCTGAGACAAGCCAGCCCAGTAGGAAAAGGGCTTCAGTGTAGTAATAGATTGATGCAGTGTCCCTGTAGGTATTGTGTTCAGAATACCAGAGTAGTGCAGTTTGTTGATTGCAGTGTGCTGTGAATGAACGTAATCTCGCTCTTCGTCTCTGTCATTCTCTCTCTCTCTCTCTCTCTCTCTCTCTCTCTCTCTCTCTCTCTCTCTCTCTCTGTGTCTCTCTCTCTGTCTCTCTCTGTCTCTCTCTCTCTCTCTCTCTCTCTCTCTCTCTCTCTGTGTCTCTCTCTCTGTCTCTCTCTGTCTCTCTCTCTCTCTCTCTCTCTCTCTCTGTCTCTCTCTGTCTCTCTCTCTCTCTCTCTCTCTCTCTCTCTCTCGCTCTCTGTCTCTCTCTGTCTCTCTCTCTCTCTCTCTCTCTGTCTCTCTCTGTCTCTCTCTGTCTCTCTCTCTCTCTCTCTCTCTCTGTCTCTCTCTGTCTCTCTCTCTCTCTCTCTCTCTCTCTCTCTCTGTCTCTCTCTGTCTCTCTCTCTCTCTCTCTCTCTCTCACTCATATATATATCTGTCTGTGTGTTCCAGATGTGATCCACACAGTGGGGCCCATAGCGATGGGGAAAGTGGGGGAGGAGGAGAGGAGCCGCCTCAGGGACTGCTACCATCACAGCCTGCAGAAGGCCACCGATACCAAGCTACGCACTGTGGTGGGTGGAAGGGTTATTATCATCAATCAGTTTTAAATGTATTTTCTCTGTTTTACACTGTGTTTTATACCCCCAGGCGTTCCCTTGCATCTCCACTGGAATCTACGGTTAGTCAACAAAAGTGTTTGTCTGTGTGTGTTCTCTGTGTGTTCTCTGTGTGTTGTTGTGTTTTCCAGCATCACTACTCAGAGGGTAGTGATGCAGAGGGGTGAATTGAGTTCAGCACACTAGATATTAGTTTTCAGTAGAAAGAGGTTTCCAGATTAGGGGTTGAGATTAAACAGGCAGATTAACAGAGATTAGGGATGAGATGGTGTCAACTGGGATGTAATCCCTCCATTTGCTGCTGGCGAGTTTAGCGATGCAGTGCTCCAAGACTCCCCACGGTTTCTGACTAGTGTTCTTCACACAGAGTTCAGAGAAGGTCAAACTCAATGAAACTGTCTCAATAAAGATATAGTTTAGAGTTACTCAATATTGTCACCAATTGAATTGTAGTGGTAAGATGATTGAGAAAGTGGGAACATCCACAGTTAGTGCGCTATATAGGGAATAGGTTGCCATTTGGGACTCAGGAATATAAAATGTAGATAAAAGTGAAGCAGAGAGAAGAAGAGAGTAGACAGCCACTATGTTAGAAGAGAGAAGAAGAGAGTAGACAGCCACTCTGTTAGAAGAGAGAAGAAGAGAGTAGACAGCCACTCTGTTAGAAGAGAGAAGAGAGTAGACAGCCACTCTGTTAGAAGAGAGAAGAGAGTAGACAGCCACTCTGTTAGAAGAGAGAAGAAGAGAGTAGACAGCCACTCTGTTAGAAGAGAGAAGAAGAGAGTAGACAGCCACTCTGTTAGAAGAGAGAAGAAGAGAGTAGACAGCCACTCTGTTAGAAGAGAGAAGAGAGTAGACAGCCACTCTGTTAGAAGAGAGAAGAGAGTAGACAGCCACTCTGTTAGAAGAGAGAAGAGAGTAGACAGCCACTCTGTTAGAAGAGAGAAGAGAGTAGACAGCCACTCTGTTAGCAGAGAGAAGAGAGTAGACAGCCACTCTGTTAGAAGAGAGAAGAGAGTAGACAGCCACTCTGTTAGAAGAGAGAAGAAGAGAGTAGACAGCCACTCTGTTAGAAGAGAGAAGAAGAGAGTAGACAGCCACTCTGTTAGAAGAGAGAAGAGAGTAGACAGCCACTCTGTTAGAAGAGAGAAGAGAGTAGACAGCCACTCTGTTAGAAGAGAGAAGAGAGTAGACAGCCACTCTGTTAGAAGAGAGAAGAGAGTAGACAGCCACTCTGTTAGAAGAGAGAAGAGAGTAGACAGCCACTCTGTTAGAAGAGAGAAGAAGAGAGTAGACAGCCACTCTGTTAGAAGAGAGAAGAAGAGAGTAGACAGCCACTCTGTTAGAAGAGAGAAGAAGAGAGTAGACAGCCACTCTGTTAGAAGAGAGAAGAAGAGAGTAGACAGCCACTCTGTTAGAAGAGAGAAGAGAGTAGACAGCCACTCTGTTAGAAGAGAGAAGAGAGTAGACAGCCACTCTGTTAGAAGAGAGAAGAGAGTAGACAGCCACTCTGTTAGAAGAGAGAAGAGAGTAGACAGCCACTCTGTTAGCAGAGAGAAGAGAGTAGACAGCCACTCTGTTAGAAGAGAGAAGAGAGTAGACAGCCACTCTGTTAGAAGAGAGAAGAAGAGAGTAGACAGCCACTCTGTTAGAAGAGAGAAGAAGAGAGTAGACAGCCACTCTGTTAGAAGAGAGAAGAGAGTAGACAGCCACTCTGTTAGAAGAGAGAAGAGAGTAGACAGCCACTCTGTTAGAAGAGAGAAGAGAGTAGACAGCCACTCTGTTAGAAGAGAGAAGAGAGTAGACAGCCACTCTGTTAGAAGAGAGAAGAGAGTAGACAGCCACTCTGTTAGAAGAGAGAAGAAGAGAGTAGACAGCCACTCTGTTAGAAGAGAGAAGAAGAGAGTAGACAGCCACTCTGTTAGAAGAGAGAAGAAGAGAGTAGACAGCCACTCTGTTAGAAGAGAGAAGAGAGTAGACAGCCACTCTGTTAGAAGAGAGCAGAGAGTAGACAGCCACTCTGTTAGAAGAGAGAAGAGAGTAGACAGCCACACTGTTAGAAGAGAGAGGAAGAGAGTAGACAGCCACTCTGTTAGAAGAGAGAAGAGAGTAGACAGCCACTATGTTAGAAGAGAGAAGAGAGTAGACAGCCACTATGTTAGATGAGAGTAGACAGCCACTATGTTAGAAGAGAGAAGAAGAGAGTAGACAGCCACACTGTTAGAAGAGAGAAGAAGAGAGTAGACAGCCACTCTGTTAGAAGAGAGAAGAGAGTAGACAGCCACTTTGTTAGAAGAGAGAGGAAGAGAGTAGACAGCCACTCTGTTAGCAGAGAGAGGAAGTGAGTAGACAGCCACTCTGTTAGAAGAGAGAAGAGAGTAGACAGCCACTCTGTTAGAAGAGAGAAGAATAGAGTAGACAGCCACTATGTTAGAGAGTAGACAGACACTCTGTTAGAAGAGAGAAGAGAGTAGACAGCCACTTTGTTAGAAGAGAGAGGAAGAGAGTAGACAGCCACTCTGTTAGCAGAGAGAGGAAGTGAGTAGACAGCCACTCTGTTAGAAGAGAGAAGAGAGTAGACAGCCACTCTGTTAGCAGAGGAAGAGAGTAGACAGCCACTCTGTTAGCAGAGAGAAGAAGAGAGTAGACAGCCACTCTGTTAGAAGAGAGAAGAGAGTAGACAGCCACTCTGTTAGAAGAGAGAAGAGAGTAGACAGCCACTCTGTTAGAAGAGAGAAGAATAGAGTAGACAGCCACTCTGTTAGATGAGAGTAGACAGCCACTATGTTAGAGTAGACAGCCACTATGTTAGAGAGTAGACAGCCACTCTGTTAGAAGAGATTAGACAGCCACTCTGTTAGAAGATAGAAGAGAGTAGACAGCCACTTTGTTAGCAGAGAGAGGAAGTGAGTAGACAGCCACTCTGTTAGAAGAGAGAAGAGAGTAGACAGCCACTCTGTTAGAAGAGAGAAGAATAGAGTAGACAGCCACTATGTTAGAGAGTAGACAGACACTCTGTTAGAAGAGAGAAGAATAGAGTAGACAGCCACTTTGTTAGAAGAGAGAGGAAGAGAGTAGACAGCCACTCTGTTAGCAGAGAGAGGAAGTGAGTAGACAGCCACTCTGTTAGAAGAGAGAAGAGAGTAGACAGCCACTCTGTTAGCAGAGAGAGGAAGAGAGTAGACAGCCACTCTGTTAGCAGAGAGAAGAAGAGAGTAGACAGCCACTCTGTTAGAAGAGAGAAGAAGAGAGTAGACAGCCACTCTGTTAGATGAGAGTAGACAGCCACTATGTTAGAGTAGACAGCCACTATGTTAGAGAGTAGACAGACACTCTGTTAGAAGAGAGAAGAATAGAGTAGACAGCCACTTTGTTAGAAGAGAGAGGAAGAGAGTAGACAGCCACTCTGTTAGCAGAGAGAGGAAGTGAGTAGACAGCCACTCTGTTAGAAGAGAGAAGAGAGTAGACAGCCACTCTGTTAGCAGAGAGAGGAAGTGAGTAGACAGCCACTCTGTTAGAAGAGAGAAGAGAGTAGACAGCCACTCTGTTAGAAGAGAGAAGAATAGAGTAGACAGCCACTCTGTTAGATGAGAGTAGACAGCCACTATGTTAGAGTAGACAGCCACTATGTTAGAGTAGACAGCCACTATGTTAGAGTAGACAGCCACTATGTTAGAGAGTAGACAGCCACTCTGTTAGAAGAGAGTAGACAGCCACTCTGTTAGAAGATAGAAGAGAGTAGACAGCCACTTTGTTAGCAGAGAGAGGAAGTGAGTAGACAGCCACTCTGTTAGAAGAGAGTAGACAGCCACTATGTTAGCAGAGAGAAGAAGAGAGTAGACAGCCACTCTGTTAGAAGAGAGAAGAGAGTAGACAGCCACTCTGTTAGCAGAGAGAAGAAGAGAGTAGACAGCCACTCTGTTAGCAGAGAGAAGAAGAGAGTAGACAGCCACTCTGTTAGCAGAGAGAAGAAGAGAGTAGACAGCCACTCTGTTAGCAGAGAGAAGAAGAGAGTAGACAGCCACTCTGTTAGAAGAGAGAAGAGAGTAGACAGCCACTCTGTTAGAAGAGAGTAGACAGCCACTCTGTTAGATGAGAGAAGAGAGTAGACAGCCACTCTGTTAGCAGAGAGAAGAAGAGAGTAGACAGCCACTCTGTTAGATGGTCCAAACAAATGGGTGTTTCTCTAATTGTATTGATTCGACAGTTCTCTTGGCCACCCATAACACAGTTCTCTTGGCCACCCATAACACAGTTCTCTTGGCCACCCATAACACAGTTCTCTTGGCCACCCATAACACAGTTCTCTTGGCCACCCATAACACAGTGCTCTTGGCCACCCATAACACAGTGCTCTTGGCCACCCATAACACAGTTCTCTTGGCCACCCATAACACAGTTCTCTTGGCCACCCATAACACAGTGCTCTTGGCCACCCATAACACAGTGCTCTTGGCCACCCATAACACAGTGCTCTTAGCCACCCATAACACAGTGCTCTTGGCCACCCATAACACAGTTCTCTTGGCCACCCATAACACAGTTCTCTTGGCCGCCACCCATAACACAGTTCTATTGGCCACCCATAACACAGTGCTCTTGGCCACCCATAACACAGTGCTCTTGGCCACCCATAACACAGTTCTCTTGGCCACCCATAACACAGTTCTCTTGGCCACCCATAACACAGTGCTCTTGGCCACCCATAACACAGTTATCTTGGCCACCCATAACACAGTGCTCTTGGCCACCCATAACACAGTTCTCTTGGCCACCCATAACACAGTGCTCTTGGCCACCCATAACACAGTGCTCTTGGCCACCCATAACACAGTGATCTTGGCCACCCATAACACAGTGATCTTGGCCACCCATAACACAGTGATCTTGGCCACCCATAACACAGTGCTCTTGGCCACCCATAACACAGTTCTCTTGGCCACCCATAACACAGTTCTCTTGGCCACCCATAACACAGTGCTCTTGGCCACCCATAACACAGTGCTCTTGGCCACCTGCACACCACAGTAATTGCTGTGTTTTTGTGTCTAGGATACCCACCTGAGCAGGCTGTGCACGTCGCGTTGGAGACTGTCAGGAAGTACCTGGATGAACACCATGAGAAGGTGTGTGTGCTCTTGTTTGTTTGTGTGTGTGTCTAATTATTATTTTTTTCCTTTCCTTCTGGTATTCTGTCTCACAGCTGTTGTTTTTGGTTTTCTGGAGAGAGTCAGGAGAGGGCGGACTGCAACAACACGCACACACACACACACACACACACTCGTGGCTAAGGCTGTGTTTTAATTGGCTCCTGACGGGCTTAGAGGACTAATACACACCTTTTCCTGACAGAAGAGAGAAGAGGGAAAAGAGGAATAGATGACTGGAGGGAAGTTAGTCTGTCGCCTGTCTGTTATCTTTACTATATTCTTCTTCATCATTCACTCCTTCCTCCTCTACTCTTCCTCCAGTTCTCCAGTGTACACTATTTTTGTGATCAATTATTTATAACTTTTTTTAGTTATACTAGTTGACACAACACAACAGCATGAGATATCTACATATTAAACCAAAACAAAAAGGAAGTCCCTAAATTCATAGTACTACAAAATATTATATTTTGACCTTCAGCTTCTGATCTATTGTCAATGTTCCTCTGCACTCTCCCAGCATCCATACAGCTGACTGTTTACCTGATGCCAATAACATCTGCCTCCTACCAAACCCTATGATATATACTGTATAGATAATGATAGCTTCTGCTGGATCTGTGGCCTAATTGTAGTGGACCAGCATCCAGCTCTGCTCCAGTCCAAACACAGACTTAATGACAGTGTGTTCATTGAGTAATGAGGATGTGAAGGGATGGGAGGGTTCACTGCCAGCAGCAGGGTACCTTATAGAAGTCACTGCTGGTCATTATTCAGTGTTCTGATATCGTAGAGATGTTTTCTCTGGGCTGATGAAGACTTGGTCCGGACATACAGCTGTTATATGACAACTAGTTTGTATGAAAATGCTTTGTTCTCAGTATTAAGCATCGCTTCTGAAGATCAACTTTATTCTTCAGTTATACCAGCGGCAGACAACGTCCGGCCCTTCAGCCCATTCAATCTTTTTGTTGTTGTTGATGGGGTAATTATTATTCTGGGGTCAAATAAAACCTGCAGGCCACTGTTGAAAGTCTAAAACTTGATAGAAAGTAGGTAGAAATACTAATGGACCTATACGTTTTCAGATCACTGCTCTTTTTCTGACCAACAAATTGTTCCAAAGAAAATCTGTGCTGCCCTCCGCTGAACTTTGAAATCCTGCTGTGGCCCTCAAGACAAAATGATGGTCTTCCACTTATTTATATGGCTGTTTTTTGTGTGTGTGTCTCATAAAGCTGGACAGAGTGATCTTCTGTGTGTTCCTGCCCACTGATAAGGAGCTGTACCTGAAAAACCTCCCTCTCTACTTCCCTTCCGGTGAGTCAACACATACACAGTGACACCATACATATCCTACACAGCCAAATCATCACCTCTGACTCATTTGACACCAGTGGGAGTAGCTAGTAGTTAACACTGGTTTGCTCTGGTAACACCACTCCATGTAAAAGGACTTGTCATGGTGGCTCCATATCTGGAGCTACGGTACTGACAGGCCTCTTAGCCAATCATCTCTCTTTACCCCTTATCTTTGTACCCGCCCTTAGCCTGCTGATCAGAGCGCCCTGTTCGAACACAAGTAACGCGCATGGTGTGGAGTAGTGTCATGTGTGTCAATAGCTGTAGCAACGATGGTAGTTTTGCTATCAAGGGTCTGACAGTGATTGAACTGATCGTGCTGTGGTGTTTGTGGAACCCTTCTGTAGTTTCCTAACTCCTAACCTAGACCCTTTCCTAACCAACTGACAATGTAGCAGACTGTACAAATTGTGCTGTGCTAGTATCTTAGAAGAAGTCTAACCAAGGATCCCCATAGGTTAAGAATAGCCTTGAGGTGAATGTTCGCTGTTCAAACTGACTGTGTGGAATATTGTACTTGTCTTTTCCTGTGAGAGATGTATGGTGAGATCCTGGTTGAATGACTGTGGTTAACCCTCTCAGCCCTGCTTGTGTTGACAGATATTACTCTCACAGTATAATACATTATGTATATCACACTGAACTAAAATAGAAACGCAACAATTTATACGATTTTTACTGAGTTAAGGTTCATATAAGAAAATCAGTCAATTTAAATTCATTAGGGCCTAGTCTATGGATTTCACATGACTGGGAATACAGATATGCTGATGGTCACAGACACCTTAAAACCAGTAGCTGGAGTGGATCAGAAAACCAGTCGGTATCTGGGGTGACCACCATTTGCCTCGACACATCTCCTTCTCATAGAGTTGATCAGGCTGTTGATTGGGCCTGTGGAATGTTGTCCCATTCCTCCTCAATGGCTGTGCGAAGTTCCTGGATATTGGCGGGAACTGGTACACGCTGTCGTACACGTCGATCCAGAGCATCCCAAACATGCTGAATGGGTGACATGTCTGGTGATTAGGCAGTCCATGGAAGAACTGGGACTTTTTCATCTTCCAGGAATTGTGTACAGATCCTTGCGACATGGGGCCGTGCATTATCATACTGAAACATGAGGTGATGGCGGCGGATGAATGGCACGACAATGGGCCTCAGGATATCGTCATGGTATCTCTGTGCATTCAAATTGCCATCGATGAAATGCTGTTGTGTTTGTTGTCTGTAACTCATGCCTGCTCATAATATTACCCCACCGCCACCATGGGGCACTATGATCACTACGTTGACATCAGCAAACTGCTCGTCCACACTACGCCATCTGACCAGTACAGTTGAAATCGGGATTCACCCGGGAAGAGCACACTTCTCCAGCGGTCATCGTAGTTGAGCATTTGCCCACTGAAGTTGGTTACAACGCCGAACTGCAGTCAGGTCAAGACCCTGTTGAGGACAACAAGCATGCAGATGAGCTTCCCTGAGTTGATTTCTGACCGTTTTTGCATAAATTCTTTGGTTGTGCAAACCCACAGTTTCATCAGCTGTCCGGGTGACTAGTGTCAAACGAGCCCGCAGGTGAAGAAGCCGGATGTGGAGGTCCTGGGCTGACGTGGTTACACGTGGTCTGCTGTTGTGAGGCCGGTTGGACGTACTGACAAACTCTCTAAAACAACATTGGAGGTGGCTTATGGTAGAGAAATAAAGATTAAATTATCTGGCAACATCTCTGATGGATATTCCTGCAGTTATCTTGCCAATTGCACGCTCCTTCAAAACTTGAGAGATCTGTGGCATTGTGTTTTAGTGGCCTTTTATTGTCCCCAGCCCAAGGTGCACCTGTGTAATGATCATGCTGTTTAATCAGCTTCTTGGTATGCCACACCTGTCAGGTGGATGGATTATCTTGGCAAAGGAGAAATAAACAACTGTGTACAAAAGTTGAGAGAAATAAGCTTTTTGTGCATATGGAACATTTTTGGGATCTTTTATTTCAGCTCATGAAACATGGGACCAACACTTTACATGTGGCATTTATATTTTTGTTCAGTGTGTGTGTGTGTATATATATATATCTATATATATATAACTAACCCTAGCTCCTAACCCTATATATATATATATATGTGGCATTATATATATATATATAAATATATATATTTAGATTCAATATATATATACTTAGATTCAATATATATTTATATATATATATATATATATATATATATTTATATATATATATATAAATATATATTGAATATAAGTTTAATCTAAAATATAAGTTGAATCTACATAAAGTTCTTCATACATGAGTTGTCATGCAGTCAATATGCTGTTCTGACCTTGTGTGCAAAGTCAAATATATATATATAAAATGTAGTCATGGCTACTGAATTTCACAGGTTTCTGATGCACCTTGTTCTGTCTTTCCCTTAGGCTCACCTGTGAAGAGTAAACTCTGAAAAAGTGACATGTGGAGTTGTGCAATAATGCGGCTCACCACATGCAATATCCTCATCTTCCTCCTCTTCCTTTCCCCCCACCGGCTCTGCACTAGAGAAGACCTGGGTACATATCTTAACACTGGATGAATGTCTAGAACTGAATAAACTGCTTTATTATCAATGAACCTCAGGCTTCTGACCAAACTCATCTGACGAGCTGTTTGTACATGTTTGAATAATGAGATGCTGGGGGACTTTGTGTGTGTGAGAATAGTAAACAAACAACAATCTGACCATCTGGGGACATTTTGTTAGTCCCCACATGGTCAAATGCTACTTCTAGGGGGTTTAGGGTTAGGAGCTAGGGTTAGTTTTAGGGTTAGGAGCTAGGGGTAGTTTTAGGGTTAGGAGCTAGGGTTAGTTTTAGGGTTAGAAGCTAGGGGTAGTTTTAGGAGCTAGGTGTAGTTTTAGGGTTAGGAGCTAGGGGTTGTTTTAGGGTAATGAGCTAGGGTTAGGAGCTAGGGGTAGTTTTAGGGTTAGGAGCTAGGGGTAGCTTTAGGGTTAGGAGCTAGGGGTAGCTTTAGGGTTAGGAGCTAGGGGTAGTTTTAGGGTTAGGAGCTAGGGGTAGTTTTAGGGTTAGGAGCTAGGGGTAGTTTTAGGGTTACGGTTAGGTTTTGGGAAAATAGGTTTTTGAATGAGACTGAATTGTGTGTCCCCACAATGTTAGCTGTACAATAGTGTGTGTGGAGAAGAAGAAGCTAATTAAAAGAGATCAGAGGATTACGTGTTGGCATTTTGGGGGATTGGATTGGATTCACTGAGTTTGTCAGGTGGGACCGCTCCCTGTGAGTTGTTTCGTCTTTAGTGTGCGTGTGTGTGCGTTTGAGTGTCTACATTTGTGTGTCTGACTGAGTGCGACTGCCTACCTGAAAATGTGTGTGTTGTCATTCTCAGGCAGACCAGGTGGTGGTTTGTTTGAAATGAAATGACAGTTTGTTCCTGTCACCCCACCCTGTGCTCCCGCTTTCATGTTTAGACAACTTTCTTTATTGATTTTCACATTTTCACAACAGCACAAAAATAAATAAGCAATGCTGACAAGAAGCCCCAGCTATCATTACAACTCTCCTAATGTCACTAGCTGTCTGAATATTTATTTTAGCTAAGGAAGAGGGAGGTAGGGAAAAGACAATAATTGGGGAGTGAGGGGGAGAAGAGAGAGAGAGCCATTTTTTATAAGCAGATAGACAGAGGACGAGGTTGAGAGAGACGGATAAAAAGAGAGTGAGACTCATTATCCCCAACCGAATGCTTGCTTAGGAGCCCTTCCCAAACGATGCAGATTTAAAAAAAATAGTAACATGAGGAATAAAATACACAATGGAGCTATATACAGGAAGTACCTGATCAATGCGGAGCTATATACAGGAAGTACCAGTACCACATCAATGTGGAGCTATATACAGGAAGTACCAGTACCAGATCAATGTGGAGCTATATACAGGAAGTACCAGATCAATGTGGAGCTATATACAGGGAGTACCAGTACCAGATCAATGTGGAGCTATATACAGGGAGTACCAGTGCCAGATCAATGTGGAGCTACAGTGGGGAGAACAAGTATTTGATACACTGCCGATTCAACTGTGAGAGACAGAATCTTAAAACAAAAATCCAGAAAATCACATTGTTTGATTTTTTAAAGTAATCAATTTGCATTTTATTGCATGACGTAAGTATTTGATACATCAGAAAAGCAGAACTTAATATTTGGTACAGAAACCTTTATTTGCAATTACAGAGATCATAAGTTTCCTGTAGTTCTTGACCAGGTTTGCACACACTGCAGCAGAGATTTTGGCCCACTCCTCCATAGACCTTCTCCAGATCCTTCAGGTTTCGGGGCTGTCGCTGGACAATACGGACTTACAGCTCCCTCCAAAGATTTTCTATTGGGTTCAGGTCTGGAGACTGGCTAGGCCACTCCAGGACCTTGAGATGCTTCTTACGGAGCCACTCCTTAGTTGCCCTGGCTGTGTGTTCCGGGTCGTTGTCATGCTGGAAGACCCAGCCACTACCCATCTTCAATGCTCTTACTGAGGGAAGGAGGTTGTTGGCCAAGATCTCGCGATACATGGCCCCATCCATCCTCCCCTCAATGCGGTGCAGTCGTCCTGTCCCCTTTGCAGAAAAGCATCCCCAAAGAATGTTTCCACCTCCATGCTTCACGGTTGGGATGGTGTTCTTGGGGTTGTACTCATCCTTCTTCTTCCTCCAAACACGGCGAGTTTAGACCAAAAAGCTCTATTTTTGTCTCATCAGACCACATGACCTTCTCACATTCCTCCTCTGGATCATCCAGATGGTCATTGGCAAACTTCAGACGGGCCTGGACATGCGCTGGCTTGAGCAGGGGGACCTTGCGTGCGCTGCAGGATTTTAATCCATGACGGCATAGTGTGTTACTCATGGTTTTCTTTGAGACTGTGGTCCCAGCTCTCTCTCTTCAGGTCCTGCCGTGTAGTTCTGGGCTGATCCCTCACCTTCCTCATGATCATTGATGCCCCACGAGGTGAGATCTTGCATGGAGCCCCAGACCGAGGGTGATTGAACGTCATCTTGAACTTCTTCCATTTTCTAATAATTGCGCCAACAGTTGTTGCCTTCTCACCAAGCTGCTTGCCTATTGTCCTGTAGCCCATCCCAGCCTTGTGCAGGTCTACAATTTAACTCTGATGTCCTTACACAGCTCTCTGGTCTTGGCCATTGTGGAGAGGTTGGAGTCTGTTTGATTGAGTGTGTGGACAGGTGTCTTTTATACAGGTAACGAGTTCAAACAGGTGCAGTTAATACAGGTAATGAGTGGAGAACAGGAGGGCTTCTTAAAGAAAACCTAACAGGTCTGCGAGAGCCGGAATTCTTACTGGTTGGTTGGTGATCAAATACTTATGTCATGCAATAAAATGCAAATTAATTACTTAAAAATCATACAATGTGATTTTCTGGATTTTTGTTTTAGATTCCGTCTCTCACAGTTGAAGTGTACCTATGATAAAAATTACAGACCTCTACATGCTTTGTAAGTAGGAAAATCGGCAAAATCGGCAGTGTATCAAATACTTGTTTTCCCCACTGTATATTGTGAGGACCAGTACCAGATCACTGTGGAGCTATATATTGTGAGGACCAGTACCAGATCACTGTGGAGCTATATACAGGGAGTACCAGCTCAATGTGGAGCTATATATTGTGAGGACCAGTACCAGCTCAACGTGCAGAGGTACAAGGTATTTAAGGTAGATATGTACAGTGCCTTCAGAAAGTATTCATACACCTTGACTTATTCCCCATTTTGTTGTGTTAGTCTGAAAATAGATTAAATCGTTTTTCTCTCACCCATCTACAGACAATACCCCATAATGACAAAGTGAAAACATGTTTAGACATTTTTGCTAGTTTATTGAAAATTAAATACAGTTCTCATTTACATAAATATTCACACCCCTTTACTATGACACTCCAAATTGAGCTCAGGTGCATCCAATTTCCTTTGCTCATCCTTGATGTCACTGCAACTTGATTGGAGACCACCTGTGTCCAAATCATTTGTTCTGACAGGATTTCAAAAGAAACCTGTCTATACAGTGCAATCGGAAAGTATTCTGACCCCTTTACTTTTTCATGTTTTGTTACATTACAGCCTTATTCTAAAACACAATACCGCATAGTTTTTTAGAAATGTTTGCAAATTATTATTTTTTTAATTGAAAAGGGAATTGTAACATTTGCATAAGTATTCAGACCCTTTACTCAGTACCTCAAGTCTTTTTGGGTATGTCGCTATAAGCTTGTCACACCTGTATTTGGGGAGTTTCTCCCATTCTTCTCTGCCGTTCCTCTCAAGCTTGGATGGGGAGCGTCGCTGCACAGCTATTTTCCGGTCTCTCCAGAGATGTTCGATAGGGTTCAAGTCTGGGCACTGGCTGGGCCACTCAAGGACATTCAGAGACTTGTCCCGAAGCCACTCCTGAGTTGTCTTGGCTGTGGGCTTTGTCCTGTTGGAAGATGAACCTTCGCCCCAGTCTGAGGTCCTGAGCACACTGGAGGAGGTTTTCATCAAGGATCTCTCTCCTTTGCTCTGTTCATCTTTCCTTCGATCCAGACTAGTCTCCCAGTCCCTGCTGCTGAAAAACATTCAATACTACAGAAATGTATTGTATTACCCTTCTCCAGATCTGTGCCTCGACACAATCCTGTTTCGGCGCTCTAAGGACAATTCCTTCGACCTCATGGCTTGGTTTTTGCTCTGACATGTACTGTCAACTGTAGGACCTTATATAGACAGGTGTGGGCCTTTCCAAATCATGTCCAATGAACTTAATTGACCACAGGTGCTCCAATCAAACATCTCTGGAAACATCAAGGATGATCAATGGAAACAGGATGCATCTGAGCTCAATTTCGAATTCTCATAGGTAAGGGTCTGAATACTTATGTAAATAAGGTATTTCTGTTTGACATTTTTAATACATTTGCAAACATTTCTAAAAAGCAGTTTTTGCTTTATCATTATAGGGTATTGTGTGTAGATTGATGAGGACAAAAACATGTTTAATCCATTTTAGAATAAGGCTGTAACTGTAAAGTCAAGGTGTCTGAATACTTTGCAAAGGCACTGTATAAGGTCCCACAGTTGACAGTGCAAGTCAGAGCAGAAACTATAGCATGAAGTCCAAGGAACTGTCCATAGACCTCTGAGTTAGAATTGTGATGAGGCATATATCTGGGGAAAGTAATAAAACCATTTCTAGAGTGTTGAACGTTTCCAAGAGCACAGTGGTCTCCATCATTGGGAAATGGAAAAAATATGGATGCTTTTCAGCGGTAGGGACTGGGAGACTGGTAAGGATGTGGGAACAGTGAATGGAGCCAGATACAGGCAAATCCTTGATGAGAGTCTGCTTCAGAGTGCAAACATTCCAATGGGACAATGACCCCAAGCATACAGCCAAATCAAAGGTGGAAGGGCTTCAGAACAAGACTGTGAAAGTCCCTGAGTGGCCCAGCCAAAGCCCTTTGAAAATATGTGGAAAGACTTGAAGATTGATGTTCACCGCCGCTTCCTGTTTTACTTAACAGAGCTTTTGAGAGAATCCCCAAATACAGATTTGCAAAGCTGATACAGACATACCCAAGACAACTCAAAGCTGATACAGACATACCCAAGACGACTCAAAGCTGATACAGACATACCCAAGACGACTCAAAGCTGATACAGACATACCCAAGACGACTCAAAGCTGATACAGACATACCCAAGACGACTCAAAGCTGATACAGACATACCCAAGACGACTCAAAGCTGATACAGACATACCCAAGACGACTCAAAGCTGATACAGACATACCCAAGACGACTCAAAGCTGTAATCGCCGCCAAAGGTGCTTCTACAAAGTATTGACTCAGGGCCACTATTCAATATAGACTGTGCCCTGTGTGTGTGTGGGTTTGAAAAAAGTTAGCAACGTAATAGAATTAAGCATTTTTTTCACAAAACGTTTGACCTAAATCCAATAACATTGTGAAATTTTTTGTTTTCATGTTGAAGTCACGTTATTTGGCAACTCAACCAAATGTACATTTGAACTGACGTGTGTTTGTGTTTGTGTTGTCTGTATGTGTGTGTATGTGAACGTGTGTCGGTGTAGTGAGTGTGTGTATATATAGTCTTGTGAGTTTGGATAGAGTGCAAGATGTATCCAGGCTGCAACACAACCGTCCGTGATTGGGAGTCCCATAGGGCGGCTCACAATTGGCCCAGCTTTGTCCGGGTTTGGTCGGGGTAGGCGGTCATTGTGAATAAGAATTTGTTCTTAACTGACTTGCCTAGTTAAATAAAGGTTAAATAAGAAATGTTAAAAAGATAGAGTCAGTGCAGGTAACCATTGAATGAACTATTTAGCAGTCTTATGGCTTGGGGATAGAAGCTGTCTCGGAGCCTGTTGGTCCAAGAGCCGAGGCTCCGGTGCTGTTTGCTGGAGGGTAGCAGAGTGAACATTCTATGACGTGGGTGTCTGGAGTCTTTTGCCAATTGTTGGGTCCTTCCTCTGACACCGCCTGTTATAGAGGTCCTGGATGGTAGGGAGCTCGGCCCCAGTGATGTACTGGGTTGTACACACCACCCCCTGTAGCGCTTTGTGGTTGAGGGTGGTGCATTTGCCATTCTAAGCTGTGATGCAGCCAGTCAAAATGTTCTCGATAGTGCAGCTGTAAAACATTTTGAGGAGCTGAGGGCTCATGCCAAATCTTTTCAGCCTCCTGAGGGGGACAAGGCGCTGCTGTGCCCTCTTCACCACTGTGCGGTTTACAGTCTGTTTACAGTCTGTTTTATTAGTATACTGTTTCTCAACGTTTAAGCTGTTTCTCTTCTGGGTGGAGAGTTGTTTTTTCTTTCAGTCAGGCCATCACCAAGTGGGAGGGAGACAAAGAGAGAGAAGGATGGAGAGTATATGCAGGGATAGAGGATCAGGTAGGAGGGTTGGGTGATGTGTATGGAGGAGGGTCTAATGGGAGGAGGGATGGAGAGGAGGAGGAGGGGTGGGGGGATGTTTATGGATGGGGGAGCAGGGTGGTAAACTGCTAGTGAAATGAAAATGGCTCTTTAGCAGAATCCAGGACACTTGGGCGCTGCTGCTGGATAAATGTTTCTGATTTACCGCCTGAAAGCCTGTCAGAGCGAGGGAGAGGAGAGCGGGAGGGAGTGAGAGAGAAGGGGAGAAGTTTGAGCAGAGCCCGTGGGAGAAGAATCCTGAGACCGAAGGGGGGAGAGAGGGAAATGCGGGGTGTTCAAGAGGGAGACAGGTAATAAACGGAGTAATGTAACGGTGTTCAACCACTTCCCTCTGTCCCAAAACACACACACATTCACAATAAAACAAACAGCACAATTCACACGTTAACACCACATGTACAACCCCATAAGGAACATTGTCCTTGGGTAACCTGGAGTCCTCAACACAGTTCTTTTAGACCTACTTAATGGTGTTCCTGTAGTTCCCGACCATTCCCACGAACTACATTAATGTCTACTTGAGAATGTGTGATATTGATGTGTTTAAGTGTGCGTGTGTTTGCTGGGAGATCTGTGTGCGCGCTGACCTGTGGAAAGTTTGACTGAGACACTATTCAATATAGACTGTGGTCTGGGTGTGTGTGTGTGTGTGATGGAAGTGTGTGTCTCTCATTCATACACACACACTCCAGACGTGCTGAAGGCCGGGGACGGTGGACGGGGCGGACGTCTCCTCTCCCAGAGCGTTTACTTGCACCCTGGGGAGGTTAGGATTATTTTATTTTTATTTGGAGTGTTTAATGTATTAAAAGGGCCGAGGTAATGAATTATAATCTTTAATGCAGCGACCGATCGATACCACGAGAGAATAAATCAGCTTTTACGGAGAGGGACAAACCCTTTAATACACTAGGAGAGAGGGGGAGAGAGAGGGCGGGAGGGAGGGGGAGAGAGAGACATAGGAAAGGGAGGGAGAGAGGGACAGACTGAAGGAAGGAGAGCGATGGAGAGAGGAGTGGTAAAGAAGAAAGTGTGTGGATAGAGTTACCTTAGGGGTAGCCTCATTGACTAAAAGGCCCTGAAAGCTCTGAGATTTTGACAGTTTTGTGATGACGCAAGGTTGCAGGGTCAGACTCTGAGTTAAGACAAACACTTATTCTCTCTCTCTCTCCTGCTGTCTGTTGTTGTGTTTATGCTTTTCTCCTCTCAGCAAATCCTCGTCGATCTCAGAGTGTCTCCACAGCCCGGGGCTGGACTTTAATTAATTAGGCGAAACCTTATTCCTCTCTCTTGATCAGAGTTCAGCTTTCTAGACCTCTCATTGTACCTGCTCTAGTCCTACAGGTAGCTAGCACCTCCGTCTTTGGAAATAATACAGCAACAAAAATAAAGATACACCTTGAATATCTGATATCACCAAGGGCCGGTAACTACAGTACCATCTATGAGGAAATAAAACATCAAAAACAAGGAATGTAATATTTTCAAAGTCTCAATTCATCGTGCTTTTTAGTCTGGGAATAAGCCTAGTCTGTGTCCTGGAAACTGGACCCTGGTGTTTGCTGGGTCCAAGTCAGTGTTACTGTCTTTCAGTTTTTGCTCGGTCAGTGTGATTTCAGGCAGGCAGTAAAATAAAAAGCTGGCCATTAGTGGTTCTTTAGAGAAGGCCACCCACATTCACATTTGATGTCCAGGGCTGAAATAGTTAAATAGACATACTCAAGACAGAGAGAGTTCTTCACTGACAGAAAAACACAGATGGCATTACACCACTCCACTTGTCAATTACAGTGCCTTCAGAAAGTATTCATACCCCTTGACTTATTCCATATTTTGTTGTGTTACAGCCGGAATTCAAAATGTATTGTTATTTTTCTCTCACCCATCTACACACAATACCCCATCATGAGAAAGTGAAAACATTTTTTGGGACATTTTTGGACATTTATTGAACATATAATTCAGCAATATCTAATTTACATAAGTATTCACACCACTGAGTCAGTAAATGTTAGACTCACCATTGGCAGTGATTACACCTGTGAGTCTTTCTGGGTAAGATCTTTGCACACCTGGATTGTACAAAACTTTTACATTATTCTTTTTTTAAATCTTCAAATTGGTTGTTGGTCATTTCTAGACAGACATTTTTAGGCCGATTTTAAGTCCAAACTGTAACTAGGCCACTCAGGAACATTCAGTGTTGTCTTGGTAAGCAAACTAGTGTCTATTTGGTTATTGTCCTGCTGAAAGGTGAATTTGTCTCCCAGTGTCTGTTGGAAACCAGATTGTCCTCTAGGATTTTGCCTGTGCTTAGCTCTATTCCATTTATTTTTATTCTAGTCCTTACCAATGACAAGCATACCCATAGCATGATGCAGCCACCACCGTGCTTGAAAATATGAAGAGTAGTACTCAGTGATGTGTTGTGTTGGATTTGTCCTTAACATAACACTTTGTATTCAGGACTTAAAGTTAATATTTTAGCCAAACTTTTGGCAGTTTTACTTTAGTGCCTTATTGCAAACAGGATGCATGTTGAATATTTTTATTCTGTACAGGCTTCCTTCTTTTCACTCTGTCAATTAGGTTAGTATTGTTGAGTAACTACAATGTTGTTTATCCATCCATTAAACCCTGTAACAGTTTTAACGTCACCATTGGCCTCATGGTGAAATCCCTGAGCGGTTTCCTTCCTCTACAGCAACTGAGTTAGGAAGGACGCCTGTGTTTTTGTAGTGACTGGGTGTATTGATACACCATCCAAAGTGTAATTAATAACTTCACTATGCTCAAAGAGTTATTCAATGTCCATTTTTTATTTTTACCCATATTTGTCCTTCTTTTTGAGACATTGGAAAACCTCCCTGATCTTTGTGGTTGAATCTGTAATGAAATTCATTGCTCAACTGAGGGACCTTACAGATAATTGTGTGTCATGTAGAGAAATTAGGTACTTAAAAAATCATGTTAAACACTATTATCGCACACAGTGAGTCAATGCAACTTATTATGTGACTTGTTCAGCAAATGTTTACTCCTGAACTTATTTAGGCTTGCCATAACAATGAGGTTGAATACTTATTGACTCAAGACTTTTCAGCTTTTTATTTTTAATTAATTTGTTTAAAAAATGACAAACATACAGTGGGGCAAAAAAGTATTTAGTCAGCCACCAATTGTGCAAGTTCTCCCACTTAAAAAGATGAGAGAGGCCTGTAATTTTCATCATAGGTACACTTCAACTATGACAGACAAAATGAGAGAGAAAAAATCCAGAAAATCACATTGTAGGATTTTTTATGAATGTATTTGCACATTATGGTGGAAAATAAGTATTTGGTCAATAACAAAAGTTTATCTCAATACTTTGTTCTATACCCTTTGTTGGCAATGACAGAGGTCAAATGTTTTCTGTAAGTCTTCACAAGGTTTTCACACACTGTTGCTGGTATTTTGGCAATCTCACAATACATGGCCCCATTCATTCTTTCCTTTACACGGATCAGTCGTCCCTTTGCAGAAAAACAGCCCCAAGCATGATGTTTCCACCCCCATGCTTCACAGTAGGTATGGTGTTCTTTGGATGCAACTCAGCATTCTTTGTCCTCCAAACACGACGAGTTGAGTTTTTACCAAAAAGTTCTATTTTGGTTTCATCTGACCATATGACATTCTCCCAATCTTCTTCTGGATCATCCAAATGCTCTCTAGCAAACTTCAGACGGGCCTGGACATTTGGGATTTGAGTCCCTGGCGGCGTAGTGTGTTACTGATGGTAGTCTTTGTTACTTTGGTCCCAGCTCTCTGCAGATCATGCTTACCTATTGCAGATTCAGTCTTCCCAGCCTGGTGCAGGTCTACAATTTTGTTTCTGGTATCCTTTGACAGCTCTTTGGTCTTGGCCATAGTGGAGTTTGGAGTGTGACTGTTTGAGGTTGTGGACAGGTGTCTTTTATACTGATAACAAGTTCAAACAGGTGCCATTAATACAGGTAATGAGTGGAGGACAGAGGAGCCTCTTAAAGAAGAAGTTACAGGTCTGTGAGAGCTTGTTTGTAGGTGACCAAATACTTATTTTCCACCATAATTTGCAAATAAATTCATAAAAAATCCTACAATGTGATTTTCTGGATTTTTTACAGGCCTCTCTCATATTTTTAAGCGGGAGAACTTGCACAATTGGTGGCTGACTAAATACTTTTTTGCCCCACTGTATTTCCACTGACATTATGGGGTATTTTTTATAGACCAGTGACACAAAATCTAAAATTCACGCTGTAACACAACAAAATGTTGAAAAAGTCAAGGAGTGTGAATACTTTCTGAAGGCACTGTGTTGAACCACCACTACAGACACATACTGACAAGTTCAGATGACCACTGGGCTGTGTACCTTACATGTCATTTGACTTTTATTCTAGTCTATTGGCTGAAAGGAATCAGAAATGTCTCTTTTTTTACACCCCTACTCTTCAAACGTACATGTTAATGACTACTGGCACAGATGTACAATGCATTTAGTTTTATTGAATGTAAGGAATGAGAAGGAGTTTCATTGTCTTTGTTCTGGGTTTTTATGTCACTGCTTTTTTCATCTTGTGGTTGCTGTCTGTCTGCAGGTGTCAGATGGAGATGTCTGACTGAGTGGCAGGCCCAATATCATCCTCCACACTCACACTCACTCACGCTGGATGCATCTCAATTTCATAAACAAAATGTTCAGAGGCTGGGGCCTCATTTTGATTAATGTTGCCATGACAACTACATAATTCATGAATTGTATTAGCCTTCCATTTGTCTTTTTCTGAATCGTAATTCACCGGGGCTTCGGTGGAGATCCTCTCTCTCTGCTTTTATCCTTTAGTGTCAGTCTTCTCTCCCCTTAATCCCTCCATCCCCCCCACCCTCCCCAGCTGAAATGCTGAGGTGTTGCTTCCTTGGTGTGGGATGCAGGGAACCAGAGAGGCCCTACAGTCGTGATGGACCTACAGGCCATGTTTCTAATTTCAAAGATTCTCCCGCATCTGATCTGTATTGGTGTCTAACTAGCTCTACACTGACACCTGTTGGCCACAGAGAAGAAACTGCTGCTTATCACCCCAGAAGAACAGAGGCATCTCTTCAATGATATATACAAATACAGTACTAGCTGGTAGAAAAACATTTCGTTTACAGTCTATGGAATCGGAAAAACTGTATTTTCTGGCACCTTTTACAAAAATCAGACAAAACATTTGAATTTGACACTTTTTTAATTTGAGTCCCTATCTGGATTTAGATCAGATCTGTATGCAGAGGTCGGATGTGTGCAAAGGATCATGTTAACAGTTGAAGCAGAAAGGTAGTAATTCTCTTTTAGTTTTCCGGTTTATCCTTACTGGACTGACAGCAGGGATCTGAGTTGAGATGTCCTTCAATGTTGTCCCCACTCACGGCTAAAACCAAACACACACAGAGGTCCTGTCAAAACCAGTCACTTCACTTCAATTTGTCAGGGTTGGTCAGGGACATCAGTGCCAGCTCATGTCTAACCCCTCCCTCCACCTCTCCCCTATAGTCCACACCTGCATGTTCGCCTCTCCCCCCACTCCTTCCTCTGATCCCTCCTTACCTCTCTCCCCATTTCCTTCCACTACCTCCCTCCCTTGTTATCCCTTCTCACCTCTCCCTCCCCCGTTTCCCCCCACTCCCCCCCTCTTCATCCATCTCACCTTTATCCTCCTCACCTCTTCCTTCCTCCTCCATCACATTCTCCTGGCTGTTGTTGGCTGAGGTCATGGGTGTGGTTTTGGGTGTGTCTGTAGGGCTGCTCTGCCCTTCCCAGATCACTCTGTCTGCAGATTGGAGACGCTGGAGGGGTGAAGTCTTCTGGTCTCCGGGACTGAAGGACTGGGAGCCCAGCTTTCGATGGGAGCCCAGCTTTCGACGGCCCCCCAAACCTGAACGCAGCGGCAGCCCACACAGCCCCCCCGCCTGGTCAGAGTCACCCAGAGAGGTGGCATGTCGCAGGGGGGAGGGGGAGACGGGGGCACTGCGGGGGTCTGGAGGAGAGAAGAAAGAGAACAGATGGGAACGATGTAACGGAGATAGAATAGAGGGGACAGTGAGGGAGAGAAAGAGACGTATGAGTAGTAGTATCAGTACAAATGACTCATGTAGGGATTTGTGTATAATAGTGTCTGTGGTCTCTCACGAGTTGTTGTTCTGTCTGTCTGTCTTGTATAGTCTCACCAGAACCAGCAGCTGTCTGTGTGTCTGGTGGGTAGTCTGCACTGTCAGCCAGGTTCTCTATACTGCCAGCAGCGTAGAACAGAGCACGTCCCTCTCTCCCTCCTCCTCCTTTAGGCTTAATCAGCTTCTTCATCCTGTCTGCTATCCAGTTGGACTTCCTACAGAGATGGAGGAGGAAAGGAAGGAAGGAGACATAGTGAAGGAGATCAAGATCAATAAGAAGTGAGGGAGGTGGAGAGAGTGGGTGGAGAGGATGATGACAAAAAGAGGGATTTGGCCTTGATCTGTGTCTGCATCCAAACGAATTGCAGGAGTCCAGAAGAAACGCTGGAACCTCTCTCGACAAGTCCACCTGTCCATGACAGCATCTTTACAGCGGGGCATCAGCCTCCACAGCCCCAATCTTAACGGCACATCATTGACTTCAATGGACAACCTGTGTGTGTGTGTGTGTGTGTGTCTTTACTTGGCCTTGATGGGTGTAGGCATGCTGGGGTCCAGGACTCTGTACTGATCCATGATCTTCTCCACCAGCTTCTGTTTCTCTCTACGCAGTTCACCCATCTTCTCCCTGGAGAGAGGGAGGAGAGGACAAAGAAGAGAGATGAGAAGTTAGGCGAAAATAGAATCATATTTACATTTGTGTGTGTGTGTACTGACTGGTACTCTCTCTGCTGTGTGTGTGTGTGTGTGTGTGTGTGTGTGTGTGTGTGTGTGTGTGTGTGTGTGTGGTGTGTGTGTGTGTGTGTACTGACTGGTACTCTCTGCTGTGTGTGTGTGTGTGTGTGTGTGTGTGTGTGTGTGTGTGTGTGTGTGTGTGTGTGTGTGTGTGTGTGTACTGACTGGTACTCTCTGCTGTGTGTGTGTGTGTACTGACTGGTACTCTCTCTGCTGTGTGTGTGTGTACTGACTGTGTGTGTGTGTGTGTGTGTGTGTGTGTGTGTACTGACTGGTACTCTCTCTGCTGTGTGTGTGTGTACTGACTGGTACTGTGTGTGTGCGTGTGTGTGTGTGTGTGTGTGTGTACTGACTGGTACTCTCTCTGCTGTGTGTGTGTGTACTGACTGGTACTCTCTCTGCTGTGTGTGTGTGTGTGTGTGTGTGTACTGACTGGTACTCTCTCTGCTGTGTGTGTGTACTGACTGGTACTCTCTCTGCTGTGTGTGTGTACTGACTGGTACTCTCTCTGCTGTGTGTGTGTACTGACTGGTACTCTCTCTGCTGTGTGTGTGTACTGACTGGTACTCTCTCTGCTGTGTGTGTGTGTACTGACTGGTACTCTCTCTGCTGTGTGTGTGTACTGACTGGTACTCTCTCTGCTGTGAGTGTGTGTGTGTACCGACTGGTACTCTCTCTGCTGTGTGTGTGCACTGACTGGTACTCTCTCTGCTGTGAGTGTGTGTGTGTACTGACTGGTACTCTCTCTGCTGTGTGTGTGTACTGACTGGTACTCTCTCTGCTGTGTGTGTGTACTGACTGGTACTCTCTCTGCTGTGTGTGTGCACTGACTGGTACTCTCTCTGCTGTGAGTGTGTGTGTGTGTGTGTGTACTGACTGGTATTCTCTCTGCTGTGAGTGTGTGTGTGTGTGTGTGTGTGTGTGTGTGTGTGTGTGTGTGTGTGTGCTGACTGGTACTCTCTCTGCTGTGTGTGTGTGTACTGACTGGTACTCTCTCTGCTGTGTGTGTGCACTGACTGGTACTCTCTCTGCTGTGAGTGTGTGTGTGTGTGTACTGACTGGTATTCTCTCTGCTGTGAGTGTGTGTGTGTGTGTGTGTGTGTGTGTGTGTGTGTGTGTGTGTGTGTGTGTGTGTACTGACTGGTACTCTCTCTGCTGTGAGTGTGTGTGTGTGTGTGTGTGTGTGTGTGTGTGTGTACTGACTGGTACTCTCTCTGCTGTGAGTGTGTGTGTGTGTGTGTGTGTGTGTGTGTGTGTGTGTGTGTGTGTGTGTGTGTACTGACTGGTATTCTCTCTGCTGTGAGTGGTGCTGGTCCTTGCGCTCCAGGCTCTGCTCCATCAGGTCTCTGTTGTGATTGGTCAGACTCTGGTTCTGCTCCAACAGGTGACGGTTCTCCTCCTCCATGTTCCCCTTCAGCTGGGTCAGCAGCTACACACAGGTTTCAGAATTATTTATAGTAAGCAAGGTAAGGTGTGTGTGTGAGGTCTAACTTAAGTATACTTTTATGTTCCAAAAGTCATCACAAGGATAGTAAAACAAGGACAATTTGACAATGTGGACATTTCGCCGGTCCTTAAAAGCAACAATGCTATTTTGTGCTCAGGGTTTAGGGTACGGTTAGGGTTAGGGTTAGTTTTAGGGTTAGGGTTAGTTTTAGGGTTAGTTTTAGGGTTAGGGTTAGTTTTAGGGTTAGTTTTAGGGTTAGGGTTAGTTTTAGGGTTAGTTTTAGGGTTAGTTTTAGGGTTAGGGTTAGTTTTAGGGTTAGAGGAAATAAAATAAAAACTCCTTCCTCCTGACCTGGTACTGGTTGGTGAGGCGGTCAGTGCAGAGCTCCAGTCTCTGGTTGTTCTCCCTCAGAGAGTTGATCTCTCCCTCCAGCCTGGTCCTCTCCAGCTGGGCAGCACTCAGCTCACCCCGCAGCATCGAGCCCTGAGCCAGCAGCTCACTCTGTACCTGAGCTGACTCCCTCTGCACGCCCTGCAGCCTGGGAGAACAGAACAACACAACCAGATAGGATCAGATCAGACAGACCGACAGACAGAGACAGAAAACCAAGGAATTACTTGACAAAATAAGACAGTGATACAGCAACTCAAGCTATTTGTCAGTCATACAACCAACTGCTTGGTGTCGGACTGAATAGATCAGGAATGAACTGAATAGATCAGGGATGAACTGAATAGATCAGGGATGACATGAATAGAACAGGGACAAACTGAATAGAATAAGGACAAATAGAATAGATCAGGGATGAAATTAATAGAACAAGGATGAACTGAATAGATCAGGAATTAACTGAATAGATAAGGGATGAACTGAATAGATCAGGGATGAAATGAATAGAACAAGGACAAACTGAATAGATCAGGAATTAACTGAATAGATCAGGGATGAACTGAATAGATCGGGATGAACTGAATATATATGGGATGAACTGAATAGATCAGGAAAGAACTGAATAGATAAGGGATGAATTGAATAGATAAGGGATGAACTGAATAGATCAGGAATTAACTGAATAGATCAGGGATGAACTAAATAGATCAGGAATTAACTGAATAGATCAGGAATTAACTGAATAGATCGGGGATGAACTGAATATATATGGGATGAACTGAATAGATCAGGAAAGAACTGAATAGATAAGGGATGAATTGAATAGATAAGGGATGAACTGAATAGATCAGGAATTAACTGAATAGATCAGGGATGAACTAAATAGATCAGGAATTAACTGAATAGATCAGGAATTAACTGAATAGATCAGGGACTAACTAAATAGATCAGGAATTAACTGAATAGATCAGGAATTAACTGAATAGATCAGGAATTAACTGAATAGATCAGGGATGAACTGAATAGTTCAGGGATGAACTGAATAGATCAGGAATGAACTGAATAGATCAGGGATGAACTGAATAGAACAAGAAGTTATATTACATGAAACAAGTTGAAGAGAATAAGTGATGACGGAGCAGTTAGTTGTTTGACTGAGAGGGTGTTTTTTTTACCTCTCATAATCCTCTTTCAGTCTCTCTAGTTCTCTTTCTCTCTCCGCTTTCTTCTGCACCTCTCCCTCCATCTTCTCTCTTTCCATCTTCATCTCTGTTTCTTTCTCTTCCAGATGGGATTTGAGGCCCAGGAGCTCCTGATACCTGGAGAACATGAAGGAGTTATGAACATTGCTATGACTTATACTTAAACACTCATTAAGGTGTCATGACTAATTTCATAAACGTTATTTTATCAGGGTTTTTCTGAGTGTCACAAGTCAGTTTACAGTGTATTCAATGGCATATGAAATTACAATCAGACTGGTTTCATAAAGTTAAGAATGCCTTATACTTCTTTACATAAAGTGTTACTTTGTGTTCACTACCTTCCTTCTAGCTCCCTACCTTCCCTCCGGCTCCCTACCTTCCCTCCGGCTCCCTACCTTCCCTCCAGCTCCCTGTACTGTGTCTCCAGGTTACGGTTGTTGCTCCTCAGGTCAGAGTGTCTATCCAGCAGCTCCTCTAGCTCCACCTCCTGCCTCTGCTGCAAGATTGTCATTCGCTCCTGGTCCCTCCTCAGCCCCTCCGTCCTGGCCAATGACTCCTCATGCTCCCTGGCCCACACCTTAGACTCCACCTCCAGAGCAGCACACCTGGCTTCGCTCTCGCTGCACCTCGCCAACACTGCTGCATGCTGGAAGCTCAGGGCCGCCTGGTCCACCTGGGAGAGGGGGGGGGGGGGGGGGGGGTTGGAAACCAAACACTGTGACTCTGAGATAGTTGACAGTACTACAGTCTGAAGTGGCGAGAGGTAACAGTTTCAGTATAATAACTATATAAAACAATAGTAGCTGTATGATACCTGTAGCTGAGTGTTGAGTGTCTGCAGCTTGGTGCAGGTCTCCTGCAGGCTGATGGAGTGATGATGCAGGGTGTCTATCTGCTCCCTCAGGTGGCTACCGGCTGACTGGGACTGAGACAGCTGGCATAGCAACACCTCCCGCTCTGCACCCACCGCTGCATTCTGAGGGGGAGGTGAGAAAGAGATGATTTGACGAGAGAATGTTGACAATCACATGACTAGTTGTCACAGCATATCTCAGCAGATTAGAATCTGTCAGGTGAACACACACAGACACACACCTCCCTCTCCTAACCCACCGCTGCATTCTGAGAGGTGAACACACACAGACACACACCTCCCTCTCCTAACCCACCGCTGCATTCTGAGAGGTGAACACACACAGACACACACCTCCCTCTCCTAACCCACCGCTGCATTCTGAGAGGTGAACACACACAGACACACACCTCCCTCTCCTAACCCACCGCTGCATTCTGAGAGGTGAACACACACAGACACACACCTCCCTCTCCTAACCCACCGCTGCATTCTGAGGGGTGAACACACACAGACACACACCTCCCTCTCCTAACCCACCGCTGCATTCTGAGAGGTGAACACACACAGACACACACCTCCCTCTCCTAACCCACCGCTGCATTCTGAGGGGTGAACACACACAGACACACACCTCCCTCTCCTAACCCACCGCTGCATTCTGAGAGGTGAACACACACAGACACACACCTCCCTCTCCTAACCCACCGCTGCATTCTGAGAGGTGAACACACACAGACACACTCTCCCTCTCCTAACCCACCGCTGCATTCTGAGAGGTGAACACACACAGACACACTCTCCCTCTCCTAACCCACCGCTGCATTCTGAGAGGTGAACACACACAGACACACACCTCCCTCTCCTAACCCACCGCTGCATTCTGAGAGGTGAACACACACAGACACACACCTCCCTCTCCTAACCCACCGCTGCATTCTGAGAGGTGAACACACACAGACACACACCTCCCTCTCCTAACCCACCGCTGCATTCTGAGAGGTGAACACACACAGACACACACCTCCCTCTCCTAACCCACCGCTGCATTCTGAGAGGTGAACACACACAGACACACACCTCCCTCTCCTAACCCACCGCTGCATTCTGAGAGGGAGGTGAGTTGATTAGAAATATGTGATGAGGGTATAAGCAGAATATTCTTCCTAGAGAGGTACACTGGGGGACAGGGTACGGTCCACTGTAGCTAGCTTCTGTTATCTAGGACATATGATATGGCACAGCAAATATAAAAAAGTCAAATAATAACGAAAGGTGAACACACACCTCTCTCTCCAGGTCTATCAGTCGTTCACTCAGAGACCAGTCCGTCTTCTCTACTCCAGCTTTTGGGGTCGTAGGGAGGTCGTGGCCCTCCTTTGATTGGGCATCTTTAGCCTCTGGGTGCTCTAATGTGAGTGTGTCTGAGGATGTAGCCTGCTGTGTGTTAGCAGGGCTTTCTGGTGGGATATTAGCAGGGACAGCATCTCTCTCCCGCTTCTCTGAAAGAAGAAGGCCAGCGGTAACTGTCTTCAGTTCCGCCTCTGCCCTCTCTAACTCCTGCTTCAGCCGTGCAGCCTCATTGGACAGTTTTTGAGACTGCACCTTCTCATTGGCTAGCTCCTGTGGGAAAAGGAGAGGATGAAAACTTGTTTCTAGGCTCAAGGCACACACACACACACACACACACACACACACACACATACACACACCTGAGTCAGAGATCTGATTTTATCCTGGGCTTCTGTGTTCAGCTCTTTAAGCTCCTGGCTCTCCTTCTCCAGACCCTGTAGCCGAGTACCGACCTCCTGCTCCAGGTCCTGTAGTTGAGCACAGAGCTCCTTGGATTGAGACAGCTCCTGACACACATGCCTACAGAGACAGAGAGATCAACTAGGTCAGACCCATAATATTGTAATAGTACAGAAACACACTGTATGTACATGGAGGGGACTGTTCTGCTACCTCTTCTGCTATTGTGTGTGTGTGTGTGTGTGTGTGTGTGTGTGTGTGTGTGTGTGAGCACGCAGCTTCAGGTGTTTGTGTATCACCTGTGCTCTGTCTCCAGACTGCAGGCCCTCTGGTTGCTGTGTTCCAGGGCTGATGCTGTACTCTGTAGCTGCTGCCTCAGCCTGGCCGCCTCCCTCTCCCTCTGCCTCTGCTCCTTTCGTTGGCTGTCCAGCTCGCCCTGGCACGCCTCCTTCTCCTGCTCCAATCGCAAGGCTTCCAGCAGAGCCTGGTCCCGCCCCCGGGTCAGAGACTCCACCTCTAGTGCTACCTCACGAAGCTCCGCCTCTAGCTCCTCCTCATTGCGCCGTGAGGATTCCAGACTCCTCCCCTGGCGCTCTAGCTCCGCCCTCAGAGCTTGGGTCGTCAGCTCCAATTGGTCACCCTGTCAAACAAGGTAGCGTTCAGGATCACAGTATTCAGTGACATTGTGTAATCTAGTCCTGATCTTTCTGTTGGTAGTAATGTGTGTGTTTTGCAGTGCATAGTGTGTGTACTGCAGCAGTGGCACCTTGCGTTGGGCAGTGCGTAGGGTGTCCACAGAGCTACGGAGGGTCTCTCTCTCTCTCTCCAGCGTGGCTCGCTCCCCCTCCAGAGTAGCGATGACCGAGGCCTGCATCCGCTGCAGCTCAGCCTGGCTCCGCAGACGACATAGCTCCTCCTCCATCTCCAGGCGCTCCCCCTGTAGCACCTAACACACACCAGAGAGGAATGATGTGGAAGGGACAGAGGGACGGACCATCTGACAGACAGACTACAGTAAGGAGGACTAGGAAGACTATGGTACTCTATGGAAGACTATGGTACTCTATGGAAGACTATGGTACTCTATGGAAGACTATGGTACTCTATGGAAGACTATGGATGGATGGACAAGGGATTGAGTAACTGTCTATGACAGCTGCAATGTGAAGGAAGAAAGCCCTATGAGTCTGGTACATGAAACTACTGGCAGAGTAATGATTTTTTCGTGATTGGTTCCATACCTCTATCTGTCTCCTAGCCTCCGCCAGGCTCTCTGAAGCCTTCCTCAGTCTCTGGCCCTCGGCCTCCAGTAGCACCAGTCTCTGCTCAGCCTCCCAGGCTTTCCTGCTCTGCTCCCCCAGCTTGGAGCGCAGGTCCTGGGCTACAGACACCTGCTTGTCAGCCTCCTCCAGGGCCTGCTGGAGCTCAGAGGCCAGGCGCTCCACTTCAGGCCCAGGGAACACACACACGTCTTTTTCACTGAGTTCCACTTTGTCTTCTCTCTCCTTTGTTTTTGGTAGTTTCTCTTCTTCAGTGGCTGGGCTGGGGTCTTGTATCTCTTTCCGGTCAATATCTGCCTTCCCAAGATCTTCTTCCTTCTCATTTGTAACATGTTTTATCTCTCTCTCTATCTTCTCATATTCTGCTTCTTCTTCTCTCTTTTTGGGTTTCAGCACCTGATCCTCTGCTTCCACCTCTCTCTCTTCAGGATGGAGCAGCTCTGCCCCAACTCCAGCTTCTCTTTGGGTTCTAATGATGTTGGCTCCCCTTTCACTGTCCAACCCTCTCCGGGCAGTACCCTCCCCTTCTCCTCTTGAGGACTCAGAACCTTGGACTCCCCTCTCCTCCTTCTCTCCCCTCTCCTCCTTCTCTCCCCTCTCCCCCTTCTCTCCTTCTTCCTCAATACTTTGACGCTTTGTCAACAGCAGTTCCAGGCTCTTTTTCAAAGTGGCATTTTCATTCTTGACGTTCTGAAACTGAGAGTGGAGAGGAAGGTAGACAATGACGAGAACAGTTAATGTGTCAGACGACACAGTGAGGTCACATCTAGATACATGTCGGACGACAGTGAGGTCACATCTAGATACATGTCGGACAACACAGTGAGGTCACATCTAGATACATGTCGGACGACACAGTGAGGTCACATCTAGATACATGTCGGACGACAGTGAGGTCACATCTAGATACATGTGGGACGACACAGTGAGGTCACATCTAGATACATGTCGGACGACAGTGAGGTCACATCTAGATACATGTCGGACGACACAGTGAGGTCACATCTAGATACATGTCGGACGACAGTGAGGTCACATCTAGATACATGTCAGGCGACAGTGAGGTCACAACTAGATACATGTCGGACGACACAGTGAGGTCACATCTAGATACATGTCGGACGACACAGTGAGGTCACATCTAGATACATGTCGGACGACACAGTGAGGTCACATCTAGATACATGTCGGACGACAGTGAGGTCACATCTAGATACATGTCAGGCGACAGTGAGGTCACAACTAGATACATGTCGGACGACACAGTGAGGTCACATCTAGATACATGTCGGACGACACAGTGAGGTCACATCTAGATACATGTCGGACGACACAGTGAGGTCACATCTAGATACAGTGCCTTCGGAAAGTATTCAGACCCCTTGACTTTTTCCACATTTTGTTACATTACAGTCTTATTCTAAAATGGATTGAATACTTTTTCCCTCATAAATCTACACACAATACCCCATAATGACAAAGAAAAAACTGGGGTTTTGATATTTTTGCAAATGTATTAAAAATAAAAACTGAAATACCACATTTATAGAAGTATTAAGACCCTTTACTCAGTGCTTTGTTGAAGCACCTTTGGTAGTGATTGCAGCCTTGAGTCTCCTTGGGTATGATGCCAGAAATGTTTGAATCGGTTCAAGTCCAGACTTTGGCTGGGCCACTCAAGGACATTCAGGGACTTGTCCCGAATCCACTCCTGTGTTGTCTTGGCTGTGTGCTTAGGGTCGTTGTCCTGTTGGAAGGTGAACCTTCGCCCCAGTCTGAGGTCCTGAGAGCTCTGGAGCAGGTTTCATTAAGGATCTCTCTGTACTTTGCTCCGTTCATCTTTCCCTCGATCCTGACTAGTCTCCCAGTCCCTGCCGCTGAAAAACATCCCCACAGCATGATGCTACCACCACCATGCTTCACTGTACGGATGGTGCCAGGTTAGCTCCAGACGTGACGCTTGATTCTTGTTTCTCATGGTCTGACAGGCTGACTACATCGCTCGCGTCGCCTGCGCCTGCACTCGTGCCGCAAAATAAATGTAGAAATCTATGTTATTCAATTATTGCACCCACACTGCTCGCGCCCGCCAACGAGCGTCTGCGTTGCCACGGGGTAAAATAGAAGTCAGTTCTATTTCTGACAAAGATCGCGCTGCATGTCCAATCAAGATGTATAAACCTCTCAAGGATGATCAATGGAAACAGGATGCACCTGAGCTCAATTTCGAGTCTCGTAGGGTCTGAATACTTATGGAAATAAGGTATTTCTGTTTATTTTTTTTATTTTTTTTGCAAACATTTCTATAAACCTGTTTTCGCTTTGTCATTATGGGGTATTGTGTGTAGATTGATGAGGACATTTAAAAAAAATGTTTTATTCATTTTAGAATAAGGCTGTAACAGAATGTGGCAAAAGTGAAGGGGTCTGAATACTTTCTGAATGCACTGTAAACGTCACTGTAACGGTTTAGTGACCCACATGATGAATAGCGTTCTCTTAGACCTAAATACTTTTGTTAGCCTCCTAATGCCTAGGCTTTAGCTCAGAGGGTTAACACAGTCGGTCACATCAGCTCACCTCTCTTAGCGTATTCTGATGTTCTGCATCCAGACAGGCCAGCTCCTCCCTCACCTCCGGCAAATCAGCTTGCTGCAAAATATAGCAGACAGTTGGATCCTCCAATACCAGTGCCCTTAGCTTGGACACTAATACAAGTACTTGGCAAGCCACAAGGCTCCCTGTGTAGAGTCTCATTCTTCTTTACTGTTCCTTGCTACTGTTGCCTTTGCCTGCCCCCTGGAGGTTTAACCTAGACTCAATCCATTTTGATAGATCGACTCTCGTGACCCTTACCCTCTGACCCCTGAACTCCTGTTCGGACTGCAGGTCCTCCAGGCGTCTCCTCAGCTCAGCATTCTCATTCTCAGCTCCCAGAAGCCTCAGTGACGATGCCTCGCCCACCTCCACACTCAGAGGCTTCAGATCTGAGAGAGAGAGAATGAGAGGGAGTGGAGAGGGAGGGATATATATTTCATTGCTTTGGCAACAGTGGTACCATTCATGCCATTAAAGCTTATTTGAATTTGAATTAGAGAGGAGGGGTCGTTGACAATAATCAAATTAATTTAACTGAAAAGACACACAACAGACAGGCAGACTGACTGACCAATCTCTTCTCTTAGCTCCACTCTTAGCCCAGCCTCCTTGTCAGACTCCACCTCCAATTGGTGGAAATGTGGAGCCGCTGTCATCATGCCTGTATTGTTGTTGTTATGTCTAAGCTCCTGTCTAAGCTCCGCCTCCAGGCCCATATTCATCTCTAACAGCTCATCGACCCTCTGCCTCTCAGTATCCCGCTCCTACACACACACAGACACCAACAAATTAGGGGAAATATCTACGTGAGCCCGGCCAGCAGATACCAAATTTCTTACTTGTGATTCAGAAACACATTACCACACACACATTACCATCATTACCTACCCCCTCCAGGTCTATGAGTCTTCGTCGCAGCAGTAGATTGTCTCTCTCCAGCTCACGTAGGCTCGAGCAGCGTTGTCGTGTGTCCGCCAGCTGCTCCTCCAGCAGGACCCGGGTCTCCTGCAGTGCCACACACAGCTGCTGCTGCTCCTATGGGGGGCGCCATACAGAGACGGGACAGAGACAGGGACAGGGGATAGAGACAGAGACGGGGGATAGAGACAGAGACAGGGACAGGGGATAGAGACAGAGACAGGGGATAGAGACAGAGACGGGGGATAGAGACAGGGACAGGGGATAGAGACAGAGACAGGGGATAGAGACAGAGACGGGGGATAGAGACAGAGAGAGACGGGGACAGGGGATAGAGACAGAGAGAGAGAAAGAGTCAGAGTCAGAGACGGGATAGAAACAGAGAGAGACGGGGACAGGGGATAGAGACAGAGAAAGAGTCAGAGACAGGGACAGGGAATAGAAACAGAGAGAGACGAGGACAGGGGATAGAGACCGAGAGAGAGACAGGGACAGGGGATAGAGACAGAGAAAGAGACAGGGACAGGGAATAGAAACAGAGACCGGGGATAGAGACGGAGACAGAGACCGGGGATAGAGACAGAGACCGGGGATAGAGACAGAGAGAGATGGGGACAGGGGATAGAGACAGAGAGAGATGGGGACAGGGGATAGAGACAGAGAGAGAGAAAGAGTCAGAGACAGGGACAGGGAATAGAAACAGAGAGAGAGAAAGAGACAGGGACAGGGGACAGGGACAGGGAATAGAAACAGAGACCGGGGATAGAGACCGGGGATAGAGACAGAGACAGGGGATAGAGACAGAGATGGGATAGACACAGAGACAGGGGATAGAGACAGAGATGGGATAGACACAGAGACGGGGGATAGAGACAGAGATGGGATAGACACAGAGACAGGGGATAGAGACAGAGACGGGGGATAGAGACAGAGATGGGATAGACACAGAGACAGGGGATAGAGACAGAGACGGGATAGACACAGAGACGGGGGATAGAGACAGAGATGGGATAGACACAGAGACGGGGGATAGAGACAGAGATGGGATAGACACAGAGACAGGGGATAGAGACAGAGATGGGATAGACACAGAGACAGGGGATAGAGACAGAGATGGGATAGACACAGAGACAGGGGATAGAGACAGAGATGGGATAGACACAGAGACAGGGGATAGAGACAGAGATGGGATAGACACAGAGACAGGGGGATAGAGACAGAGATGGGATAGACACAGAGACAGGGGATAGACACAGAGACAGGGGATAGAGACAGAGATGGGATAGACACAGAGACGGGATAGAGACAGAGACGGGGGATAGAGACAGAGATGGGATAGACACAGAGACAGGGGATAGAGACAGAGATGGGATAGACACAGAGACAGGGGATAGAGACAGAGATGGGATAGACACAGAGACAGGGGATAGAGACAGAGATGGGATAGACACAGAGACAGGGGATAGAGACAGAGATGGGATAGACACAGAGACAGGGGATAGAGACAGAGATGGGATAGACACAGAGACAGGGGGATAGAGACAGAGATGGGATAGACACAGAGACAGGGGATAGACACAGAGACAGGGGATAGAGACAGAGATGGGATAGACACAGAGACGGGATAGAGACAGAGACGGGGGATAGAGACAGAGATGGGATAGACACAGAGACAGGGGATAGAGACAGAGATGGGATAGACACAGAGACGGGGGATAGAGACAGAGATGGGATAGACACAGAGATGGGATAGACACAGAGACAGGGGATAGAGACAGAGACGGGATAGACACAGAGACGGGGGATAGAGACAGAGATGGGATAGACACAGAGACGGGGGATAGAGACAGAGATGGGATAGACACAGAGACAGGGGATAGAGACAGAGATGGGATAGACACAGAGACAGGGGATAGAGACAGAGATGGGATAGACACAGAGACAGGGGATAGAGACAGAGATGGGATAGACACAGAGACAGGGGATAGAGACAGAGATGGGATAGACACAGAGATAGAGGATAGAGACAGAGATGGGATAGACACAGAGACGGGGGATAGAGACAGAGATGGGATAGACACAGAGACAGGGGATAGAGACAGAGATGGGATAGACACAGAGACAGGGGATAGAGACAGAGATGGGATAGACACAGAGACGGGGGATAGAGACAGAGATGGGATAGACACAGAGACAGGGGATAGAGACAGAGATGGGATAGACACAGAGACGGGGGATAGAGACAGAGATGGGATAGACACAGAGACAGGGGATAGAGACAGAGATGGGATAGACACAGAGACAGGGGATAGAGACAGAGACGGGATAGACACAGAGACGGGGGATAGAGACAGAGATGGGATAGACACAGAGACGGGGGATAGAGACAGAGATGGGATAGACACAGAGACAGGGGATAGAGACAGAGATGGGATAGACACAGAGACAGGGGATAGAGACAGGGGATAGAGACAGAGATGGGATAGACACAGAGACAGGGGATAGAGACAGAGATGGGATAGACACAGAGACAGGGGATAGAGACAGAGATGGGATAGACACAGAGATAGAGGATAGAGACAGAGATGGGATAGACACAGAGACAGGGGGATAGAGACAGAGATGGGATAGACACAGAGACAGGGGATAGACACAGAGACAGGGGATAGAGACAGAGATGGGATAGACACAGAGACGGGATAGAGACAGAGACGGGGGATAGAGACAGAGATGGGATAGACACAGAGACAGGGGATAGAGACAGAGATGGGATAGACACAGAGACGGGGGATAGAGACAGAGATGGGATAGACACAGAGACAGGGGATAGAGACAGAGATGGGATAGACACAGAGACAGGGGATAGAGACAGAGATGGGATAGACACAGAGACAGGGGATAGAGACAGAGAGAGGGATAGACACAGAGACGGGGGATAGAGACAGACAGGGGACAGAGAAGGAGACATGAGATAGGGACAGGGGACAGAAACAGGAGATAGGGACAGAGACAGACAGGGGACAGAGACAGGTAACCGCATTCAATGTCCCAGTAGAAAAACAAGGCATAGCACCTACAATACCTAGCACCAACACTACAGGTATGTACAGATCTGAAGAAACTGCAAAGTATTATCACTATTGAGGGAGCTCACCTACTGTAAGCCCGTCTGCAAACACAGAGGGAAGTAGCTAGGGGGAAGGGGCTGAGGGTTGTTTTGGGAATGGGCCAACCATCAGCTGAGTGTGGCTACAGTTGACGGGAGAGGTGGTGTGGTACCTTCAATTGTGCCTGTGTGTGGCAACAGTGTGTGGTGTATTGGTGGCGATACCTTCAGTAGAGTCTCTGTGTACTAAACAGTGTGTGTACTAAACAGTGTGTGGTGTATAGGTATAGAAACCCTCAATAGTGTCTCTGTGTACTAAACAGTGTATTGGTGGAGATACCTTCAGTTGTGTGCGAGTGACTTCCAGGCTGCGTAGTCTATGAGTGCAGCTCTGTACTTCTGTCTGCAGCTGCTCAGCTCTGCCTGCACGGTCACGAAGACAGTCCAGCTCGTCACGCAACGCTCGCATTCCCCGCACCTCACCCTGAAGACTGCGGTTCTGCCCAACACACACAAGATAGAGGTGAGTTTAGAGGAGGACAAAAGTAGCAGAAAGTTCTGGTCCAGTTACTGGTAGTGATACCAGAGAAAATCTTACCTCTTTCTGAAGTTTCTTCAGCTGCTCGTCCATAGTTTGTACTTCCTGCTTGTGATCCAATAGTTGATCCCCTTTGTCTTCCCTTTAGAAACAGACGTCATTATTGCAATAGTATTGTACTACTAAACTGCAGACACCTCTTACAGAATAGTCCTCTTCCAATTTAAAAACCTTAAACACACACTTGTATTCCCTAGAAATGGACGACAGACTGTATGTAGTTCTAACAGTTACCAGACATCTTTCAAAGACAAGTCTTCCTCCAATTTAAAAACGTTTTGATGCACACACTGACATGACGGTCTCACACACACAAGCATACACACACGTCTTACAGTTCTTGTTTGAGGCGTCGTAGTTTGGCCCTGCTGTCTGCTAGCTGGACAGCCAGACCCTGGGGCTGCTCGTCAACGTGACCACCTCGGGTTGCCATGACAGACTCAGCCTGCTGGACCTCACTCTTCCAACACAACTCTGCTATCCTCTGAGAGAGAGGGCGGAGGGAGAGACAGAAGGAAAAAGAGAGACGGAGAGAGATGATAGGAAGGTGATGAAATCAGGATCAGGTTCTGTGTGAATCTCGGAGAGGAAGAAACCCTCAGAGCTTTTTAAATCAGGTTTGACACAGTGATGCTTTCATTTGGAATACACTCTCCTATAGAGGCTGAAAGGCCTGGTTTCATCATTCAATTCCTCTTTGTTGTTCTGGACCTATTTGTGAGTATTTGTCTGTGTACCTCCAGGTGTGTGTCCCTCTGTGCCAGCAGGCCTTGGATCTGTCTGGCCATGGAGCCAAACAGCACCTGTAGCTCCACCCCCTCCAGCCCTCCCAGCTCCTCCCACTGCAGCGGCAGCACCGCTCTGGGGTCCTGGGTCACCTGCAGGAACAACAGTTTCTTACCTCTCTATGGTAATAACTTTATGTGACTGAACATTCCAGCACAAAATGGCTGACGTGGTGAACGTTAATAGTGGATATGAATAAATGAGTAGGGAACTGAACTGACCTCCTGGATACAGTTGGCAATGGCAGTTTGAGTCTCGATGTCCAGCGACTGGATTTGCTGTATGAATGTTTCCTTCCTCTCACACTGTTGTTGATCAACAAAGAGTAGTCAGTAAAGCTGGCTCAGTGTGTGTGTGTGCGTGTGTATTTGTGTGTGAGCGTGCGTGTGTATTTGTGCGTGTGTGTGAGCGTGTGCGTGTGTATTTGTGTGTGTGCGTGTGTATTTGTGAGCGTGAGCTTGTGTATTTGTGTGTGTGAGCGTGTGTATTTGTGTGTGTGTGAGCGTGTGCGTGTGTATTTGTGTGTGTGTGTGTGAGCGTGTGCATGTGTATTTGTGTGTGTGAGCGTGTGCGTGTGTATTTGTGTGTGTGTGTGTGTGTGCGTGTGTATTTGTGTGAGCGTGTGCGTGTGTATTTGTGTGTGTGTGAGCGTGTGCGTGTGTATTTGTGTGTGTGTGAGCGTGTGCGTGTGTATTTGTGTGTGTGTGAGAGAGAGAGAAATCACCTGTACAGCACATCCCAGTAAAAGCAGGAGCAATCTCCTCAACTCCTCCACTGCTGCCTCTGAAGACACAGATACCACTCTTATGACTCTCTTGTTCCCATCATACTCTCATAGACAACATAGGAGCCCAATCAGAGATTCTGTACTTTCAACTGGCTCTTTTTACCTGTTAGGGGGTCTTGCCCCAAAATGGCAATGTTCGGAAGAGGCATCAGAATCAGCTGCCGTAGGTCTTCCTGTAGACAGAATCAGAGGGAGAGCTTGAAAGGATTCAAAGATTTATTTATTGAAATTTCCCTAACCACATTGCAGTTACTGTATTCAAATCAACATTGAAATGACAAAACCTTCCAGTTTAGTTCAGTTTAGAATATAAACACAGATGACATCAGAGGGGAAAGTAGACCAATTTGTTCATGTATGTTTCTACGTAGTACGATGACTATATTTAGTTCTCAGACACAAGCCCTGGTAGAGAGAAATTAGGCTGCAGTGACCACATGCTGCTGGTGGTTTAAGGTTTCACAGCCCTGCCAGTGTGACCAGGAAACACGAAGCAAGAAGTGAAACCACAAAAAACAAAATGACATCGTAGCAACATCAGACAAGACGGAATTGTTGTCATGACAAACAGTCATGTCAATAGATTGTATCCAAAACATTTCTAAATAAATCCCAGAATATTATTTGAAACTTGCTGGTGTCCCTCCCATGATGCTCCACTGTTCAGAGGGTTTGAATGACTTATCAAAAGCAGGAACTCAAACAGTGAAGATTCATGTTTTTGTGTGTTTTGTACATTGTATTGGACTAAAGTTCATTTCTCGCAGAGATTTTCCTGGATGTCTCCCTAGGCTCAAGTCTGGACCTTGTGTGGTAAATTACTCTGAGATGTGATTGTGTATCAAACAAAATCATGACACAAATACCAATACCTGGTAGAAGGCCCTGAGGTGTCGGTTGAGGATGGAGAAGTTCTGGACTCGGAGCATCTGGTCATCTCTCCCACTGCGGTACAAATGCTCCAGCTTGGGGTTGGGGTCTCTGGGAATGACAGACAGACAGAGTGGGGATTGAGCCAGTGTGCACGTCTACTTGTGCCATAAAAGCTCTCACCTCTTGGCAGAGGTAACTATCCCAGCCCAGTATTTCACCAGCTATAATACCTTTGATCAGGTAAAGTAAAATAAATGTATTACATTGAATCCTTCAGTATACACTACATGCTATGGAATGTGTACTTCCTGCTTGTGACATTTGAGGCCTGTGCAAAGGTGTGAACTTACATGACCCTCATGACCTCGTTGAGAAAGATCCCATTGGTCAGCCTCAGGTAGCGGTCATGGGAATTCTGGGACTTGGAGTTCACCTCCATGTACTGGTTGAAGAGCATGACATTCTCCTCCCTGTCCACAACACCATCAAAGAGCTGTACCTGAGGGAGGGGGCATCCTATTAGGGCCTTTAATTCAATCCGTAGCGGTGAAGATCCGTTTTATAGCGCGATCAACAATTAATGTCGCAGAGACTGCATTCACAGTAAACGCTGTATACACTATATATACAAAAGTATGTGGACGCCCCTTCAAATTAGTGGTTTTGGCTATTTTAGCCACACCCATTGCTGACAGGTGTATAAAATTGAGCACACAGCCATGCAATCTTCATAGACAAACATTGGCAGTAGAATGGCCTTACTGAAGAGCTCAGTGACTTTTAACATTGCACCGTCATCAGAAGCTATCTTTCCAAAAAGTCAGTTTGTCAAATTTCTGCCCTACTAGAGCTGCCCCGGTCAACTGCAAGTGTTGTTATTGTGAAGTGGAAACGTCTAGGCGCAACAACGGCTCAGCCGCAAAGTGGTAGACCACACAAGCTCACAGAATGAAACCGCCGAGTGCTGAGGCACGTAGAAATGGTCTGTCCTCGGTTGCAACACTCACTACAGAGTTCTAAACTGTCTCTGGAAGCAACGTCAGGACAAGAACTGTTCGTCGGGAGCTTCATGAAATGGGTTTCCATGGCTGAGTAGCCACACTGCACACAAGCCTAAGATCACCATGCGCAATGCCAAGTGTCAGCTGGAGTGGTGTAAATCTCCACGACATTGGACTCTGGAGCAGTGGGAACACGTTCTCTGGAGTAATGAATCACGACTTCCCCATCTGGCAGTCTGACGGAAGAATCTGGGTTTGTCGGATGCCAGGAAAACACTATGTGCCCCAATGCTGTAAAGTTTGGTGGAGGAGGAATAATGGCCTGGGGCTGTTTTTCATGCTTCGGTCTAGGCCCCTTAGTTCCAGTGAAGGGAAATCTTAATGTTACGGCCTACAATGACATTCTAGACAATTCTGTGCTTACAACTTTATGGTAACAGTTTGTCAAGATCGGTGTGGACGAACTTGACTGGCTTGCACAGAGCCCTGACCTCAACCCCATCGAACACCTTGGGGATGAATTGGAACGCAGACTAGACTGCGAGCCAGGCCTAATCGCCCAACATCAGTGCTCGACCTCACAGCAATGTTCCAACATCTAGTGGAAAGCCTTCCCAGAAGAGTGGAGGCTGTTATAGCAGCAAAGGGGGGACCAACTCCTTATTAATAAACATGATTTTGGAATGAGATGTTTGACGAGCATACTTTTGGTCATGTAGTGTATGTTGGCTCAATCGGAAATGACCTTTAAATGTGAACCGTGCCACAACACAGATATTCTGCGCTACGGATTGAATCGAGCCCTAAATTCTATCTAAACATAATAAACAGTGCCTTCTGAAAATATTCAGATCCCTTGACTTTTTCCACATTTTGTTATGTTACAGCCTTATTCTAAAGTGGATTAAATCAATAAAAATCCTCATCAATCTACACACAATACAACATAATGATAAATGAAAACAGGTCTTTTGAAATGTTTACAAATATATTAAAATTTAAAACAGATACCATATTTAAATACGTATTCAGACCCTTTGCTTTGAGACTCGAAATTGAGCTCAGGTGCATCCTGTTTCCATTGATCGCCCTTGAGATGTTTATTCAATTTGATTGGAGTCCAACTGTGGTGAATTCAATTGATTGGACATGATTTGGAAAGGCACACACCTGTCTATATAAGGTCCCACAATTGACAGTGGATGTCAGAGCAAAAACCAAGCAATGAGGGCAAAGGAATTGTCCATAGAGCTCAGAGACAGGAATGTGCCGAGGCACAGATCTGGGGAAGGGTTCCAAAACATTTCTGAAGGTCCCCAAGAACACAGTGGTGTCCATCATTCTTAATGGAAGATGTTTTACTCTTCCTAAAGCTGGCTGCCCGGCCAAACTGAGCAATCGGGGGAGAAGGGCCTTGGTCAGGGAGGTGACTAAGAACCTAAAGGTCAGACAGAGCTCCAGAGTTCCTCTGTGGAGGACAACCATCTCTGCAGCACTCCACCAATCAGGCCTTTATGGTAGAGTGGCCAGACAGACGCTACACCTCAGTAAAAAGGCACATGACAGCCCGCTTGGAGTTTGCTAAAAGGCACCTAAAAACTCTGACCATGAGAAGCAAGATCCTCTGGTCTGAAACCAAGATTGAACTCTTTGGCCTGAATGCCAAGCGTCACGTCTGGAGGAAACCTGGCACCACCCATACAGTGAAGCATGGTGGTGGCAATATCATGCTGTGGGGATGTTTTTTAGTGGCAGGGAGACTAGTCAGTGTCGAGGCAAAGATGAACGGAGCAAAGTACAGAGAGATCCTAGATAAAAACCTACTCCAGAGCGCTCAGGACCTCAGATTGGGGCAAAGGTTCACCTTTTAACACGACAACGACCCTAAGCACACAGCCAAGACAACACACAAGTGGCTTCGGGACAAGTCTCTGAATGTCCTTGAGTGGCCCAGCTAGAGCCATGACTTAAACCCGATCAAACATCTCTGGAGAGACCTGGAAATAGCTGTGCAGCAACGCTCCCCGTCCAACCTGACAGAGCTGAGAAGGTCTGCAGAGAAGAATGGGAGAAACTCCCCAAATACAGATGTGCCAAGCTTGTAGTGTCATACCCAAGAAGACTCGGTCTGAATACTTACGTAAATGGGTTTTGGATTTTCAATAAATTAGTAAGAATTTCTAAAAACCTGTTTTTTCTTTGTCATTGTGGGGTATTGTGAGTAGATTGATGAGGGGGGAAAAACAACTTATTCCATTTTAGAATAAGGCTGTAACGTAACAAAATGCGGTAAAAGTCAAGGGGACTGAACACATTCCGAAGGCACTGTACAACCTAAATAATGTATATGGAGACCACATGGGGATCACTGCAAACAGAGAAAACTGCTATCTGGAATCTGTGGTGTAGATCAATGAAACCCGAGATGGTCATATTTTACTGAGAAATAAATAAGAAAGGGAATAGGAAGTCACAGATATAAAGGTAAAACAACAAGATACTTTCTATGAGCCATTGTAGAGAAAGCTGTGAAAAGGAGAAGTTTGAGAACTAAGTGTTGTTTGCTGTTATGACAAAAGTTATGACAAGCATTTACATCTGATTCAAGTTCAACCCATTCGTGTTGTTATAACTTTTGTAAATGAAGAGTTATACATTATTTACAAAATGCATAATCTCATGTGTTTTTAAATTTACACGTCGTTTATTTACAGGATTTGTATGTATTGATACTTCATAAAAGCAAAACAACAGCAATAGACTATGTGTTGTTATATGTTATAAAAGACTATCATCATCACGTATATCTAGGTCTACTACTATAGCATCTGAAAGTGATTTAAATAAGCTTTGACACATACCCAAGTCACCAACGCACTTTCCATGAATTCTTCTAGAATGTCCATTATGTTAGAGTCCATGGTGTCGCATAAATAATTTACAAACTTCTATAAAAAATATAAATAAAATATATCCTACATTATTAAAGCAATTTGACTAAATACTGAATCCATTGTGTTCGTCATTTCAGTTCCCCTCCCTCTCTCTTCCTCTATCTCACTTTTTCAGTTAGTGCTGGTGGTAAGCACATTGCAAAACCACACCGGAATTTCTTAACGAACACATTTCATTAGTGCTTTAGGCCTACCCGGAACAATCACCACCTTTACCAGTGAGTTTGTTTCCAGAAAAGAAAGTCGCTCAATGACAAATGAGTAGGTGGTTTGAGATGGATGGAAAATATTAGACTACTTTGTGCGCACTGGGGTTCCTTGCCTAGACGTTTGTAACAATGTTTATATTACAATTCACTTATTCAGTTGTTTGTAGCCTGTGCATCCGATTGATCAAGATATACTATAAACAAGTTAGAAATGGTCAATTCAGTAGGACGGGCGTTCGTTGCGCTTTCAGGTGTAATGCAATGGCGAACCCTGGTGGAATTATGGTGAAAGGTCGGTAGTCTACTATCTATGAACATCCTACTTGTAAAATAAAGCTGTTGAATGAACATTGTCGTAAAACACAGATCAGAGTGAATTAACCATTTGACAAAGAAACAAAAATAAACAGCCACTACAAATTAAAACATGTTTGCTATGTGTAAGATAGTGCACGTTTATAATACAAGCGACATTTCTTTTTTTTTTGTCAAAACACAATGGAAAATGTAATTACAACTTTCTACATGACCACACTTTGACGTGAACTTTCTCCTAACCCTGTCCATTGTTGTGGTATGTTTGATAGTCATACATCCCGAGTGATCCTGTTGCTGTGCAGAGAACTGTTGTAGCAGTAGCATATGGATTAGCTATATAGGATTAGGAAGGTGTTATGAGAGCTGTCCTAGTATACCTAGCAGCCCGGATTACATTATACAGTCACTCCTCTCCATACCGTCATAAACCTACAGTAGCCTAGGCCTACTGTATCACTGGCATCACTTTCAGTCATTACACACACCATCATCCTATACCTCTGGGTGAACTGAAATAACCCAATTCAGTTGAATGCTTATCTAGTACAAAAAGACTCAACTCTGCAAATCCATTAAAAGCAACTAACTTTAATATATTCAATGCCAGATGCCAACTTCACATGTTACTTAGCAGTGCGTTAACAAACTCTATAGCCAGGCCAGTATTCAATTGACTGTAGGCCTTCTTCACGCTGGGTGAATGTTTGTATTATTACGTTATTACCTGTGTGATTTAGATTTTGTCTGATCCAAATCAAAGATCAGAACATCAGTTTACTTCCGTGTGTGTGATGTTTCATTTACTCATGTACCAGTATGTGAATATTGTTTTGGAATATTTACAAAATGTATGTGTGTGTTCTTGGGTGCTTTTCAGTAGTTTGACTTTGTTTGTTCTTGACCACATGAAACATCACCCTCCCCCTCAATACTTGATGTATTGTCCATCAGGAGCAACAGGACACAGCATTGTCTCAAAGATTATCATTACAAATTCTGTCAAGTTAAAAAAAACTATAGATTGTTAGATTTTGTCATGTCTAGTCTGTGCGGAGCATGATAAAATAAGATTAATGATAAGATAAGATTCCCTATGTATTTTAGTGCTGATCCATTGTTGCAGTATAAATCAAGCCAAAAAGATCAGTACCTGTGTCAAACCCAACACAGAGCGCTAGCTAGCCAAACATTAGCCTGGTCACAGGCAAGACCATCATGAGGTCACATGACAATACAGCCTCACTCCCCTTCTCAAACCCATATATTGTTACATATTATCTTTCATCTAGCTGGACGTGGCTGCCTTCTCGCCATCTTCCCCAGCTTCTGCCTCGTCACCTGCCTCCACCTGTATTGATAAAGAGACGGGACACGTTAGTGAGATACAACCAAATGCATTACCCAAAGCATTGTACTGTAGTACATCATACAACACTGACGGTCTGATCAGGAGGATGTATTGTTACAGAATGTTAAGATATAAATGTTTTGTGTAGGACAGTTACAGATGTAGGATCTTCATTTTATTACTCTTTTGTTGCTGAGAATTTTCCTGCACTACAGGAAATGCAACCTTGTGGTGTATTTGAGTTTTAAAAAGGCTTCTAACGTTTGTAATTTCCACTTTGAAATTTCAGACTTGATTTGCACTAACGAAAAATGTATCAACCCCTACAAAAAATGTCCATTAATTATAATCTACATAATTATTCACATTTCCTATTGCTGCAGGATTATTCTCCTGCTGTAGCAAACTGGCTCAAATTTAGATCCTAAATCTGTATGATTGGTCAGTCAGATCCAATAGGGGCATTTTTTTCATCTCTGTTTATTCTCCTTCTATCTGCAACATTTAGAGTGTTCCACATCCCTGAGCACACCCCTGACATGTTTCACAGAGCATTATGGGTACTGTAGTTCACTACCTGTCCGAACTGCAGCAGTTTGAACACAGTGGTCTTGACATCCATCAGGGTCTCCTTAACCCCCTTCTCCAGGATGTAGCCCTCGCTGTCAGCTTCGGGGTTCTCCGGGTCCACACCCTCCAGAGACGTGTGCAGGTACCGCAGGCTCACCAACACTGATATCTGTGGAGATGATGTTACAGGGGTCAAGGTTCAACTCAAAGCCAAGGTTACAAAATGTATATCTAAAGCCACCTTATCACAGGGGTAGAAGTTGATGGTAACAAAATCACCAATGAAAACTACTGTTTGTGCATATGTATACCTGCACGGAGATGACCGACAGAATCCCGGGGCCGATGGTGTTCATGAGGCCCATGTAGTAGTCGACCAGCGCCTGTCTGCAGCCGCGGTTGTACAGGTTCAGCTCCTCACTCTGGTGCTCATAGTTGTAGTGGGCAGTGTTGTCAGTCAGGTGGTTCTGGAGACAGGGCCGAGGGGAGCCGGGGTTACAGCAGCTGAAGGGGACTCCATCCATCAGGTAACGACCGTCCACGTTGCTACGCACACGACTGGAGAGGAGAGGAGGTTAACGGTTTGATTGAGCGTTTTCCTTGTACATTTTTACCTTACATAAATGACACTGGCTTTAATGATGGATGACACATCTATGAGATGGCACTTGGAGACATGGTGTATGGAAATCACATGTGAATCATCATCACCTCAGATAAGTCAGACAACTATGGTTAGTGGGCTTCACCTCTCCACCCCCCCCCCTCTCTCTCTCACTCCTCCCCCCTCTCTCCCCCTTCCATCCCTCTGTCCCCCCTCTCGCACTCCCTTTCCTCCTCCCACGTCCCCTCTCCCTCACCTCCTCCCCCGTCCCCCCTCCATCCATCCCACCTCTCTCTCACTCCCTCTCCTCCACCCCTTCTGTCCCCCCTCCACCCCCCCTACTCCCCCTCCACCTCCCCTTACTCCCTCTCCTCCTCCCCCCTCTTTCCTCACTCCTTATCCTCCCCCCTCCATCCCCCTTTCTCTCCCTCCATCCCACCCCTCCATTCCCCTCTCTCCCCCTTCATCCCCCTCTCTCCTCCTTCCATCCTCCTCCATCCCCCTCTCTCCAACTCCATTCCCCTCTCTCCCCCTTCCATCCCACTCTCTCCCCCCTCCATTCCACCCCCCCTCTCCCCCTTCTATCCCCCTCCTCCATCTCTCACTCTTTGACTTCTTTAGAGGTGAAGTCCAGGTATCTGTTGCTGATCCACTGCACCTCGAACCAGTCCCTGTAGTTGGTGTTGCCGCAGCAACGCAGTTCCATTTGCAGCCTGTCGATGGTCTCCTTCTGGAAACAGCGGCCCGGGACGTCCGTGTCCCGGTAGAACCGGATACCGTTCCTCAGGCCCACCTGGGATTGGACAGAGATGATGTCATAAAAAGACCAGGAAGTACTCATGGGAGCCAAGGCTTTTTCTCAATTAATCTTTCCTGGATTCCTCAGTTCTTATGTCCTTGCCTTCTTCTCAAAACGAATTGAAGAGGGTTGGGGGAACCGTGACCTTTTCCTCCAATACGGTTGTGGCGCAGGCGAGGAGATAGGATGCGAGGAATCACAGAAAGACTAACTGAGATAGGACCCGAGTGTTGTCCTTGTGTTATTCGGCATTTACTGTCTCATCCTTCTTCATCCCATCCCAGAGGCCCTTACCTTGAGTGACTCCTCGAGGTGTCCCTGCAGGGCATAGCTGAGCACCACAGCAGACAGCAACCAGACACACACCATCCAGGCCAGGCCATACCAGGGCAGCAGGAAGGGCTTCCAGGGAGGGAATCGGGCAGAGTCCAGGGAGTCCTGACACACCCGCCCAGCAAACAGGTTGATCCCCATGGTTACCAAGCCCACCAGCATCAAGATGTTAGGCACCACGTGGATCTCTGTGTTGTCCATCACCTGGAGGGTCAAAGGTCAAACCTAGGGTCACTTTACTATACCAGTTATAACAAAGGAAATATACTAGTTACAACACAGTAATAAACTACATCTAAACAATCTATCTATGTTACATTACAGAGCTAAGCACCAGAAGATATGTTCTGCCATGTACCATTCCATGATGATGCTTCCATTTATGTACGTTCATCGAAGGCAATATGAGTCAGAGTCAGCACCCTACATAACTACTTCTAGTGGTCCACTATATCCACTTCTGTACTATGACACTGTAGGTAAAGTTCAATCAACTACATCATTTGTCTGTTTTTTCTGTTGTATTGGTGTTAGTGAGTTCAGGAATGTTGTTGTTCTTTTTCAGTAACATTCATGTAACATGTAACAACTTGTCAGATCCAGAAAATCAATGAGTGTTGAAGCTCGGCATTTGTCACCAGCGGAGGCACCGAAAAACAATGTTTCCTTTTTGAAAAGTCCCAGATTGAAGCCACCCGTAGCCAATGGTTCATTGGAGATACACTGTACCGGTGCACCCTACATATCTGAGTGATAGGTTACGGCTTCCAAAATGTCACAAGTGTGAAGCTTCGACCAACCCCTCTCCCTCCCTCCCTCTCCCTCCCTCCCTCCCTCCCTCCCTCCCTCCCTCCCTCCCTCCCTCCCTCCCTCCCTCCCTCCCTCCCTTCATACATACAATCCATACACAGCATGAGTCATGAACACAGCCACATACATACACACAACTACACACCAATATGCCCCCCCTTACCCCCCCCCCCCCCACACACAGCCATACACCAATACGCCCCCCTCCCCCCCCACACACAGCCACACACCAATACACCCCCCTTCCCCCCCACACACCAATACGCCCCCCTTCTCCCCCACACACAGCCACACACTAATACGCCCCCCTTCCCCCCCACACACAGCCACACACTAATACGCCCCCCTTCCCCCCACATACACACAGCCACACACCAATACGCCCCCCTGCCCCCCCACACACAGCCACACACCAATACGCCCCCCCACACACAGCCACACACCAATACGCCCCACTTCCCCACACACACAGCCACACACCAATACACCCCCCTTCCCCACACATACACACAAAGCTTGTCCGAATACAAGCCAACTGCATAATGACAGCCAAGTGTGAATGAAGCTTTGATAGGTGAAGGTGTGTGAGACAGACGCCACACTAAGAGATAACACAGTGGAACCAGCCAGGATAGACCACAGAAACAGTAGTGACACAGACAGTTGTGTGTGGTGTGTGTGCCGAGTGCCAGAAACGTGTGTGTGTGTCATGTGTGAGCATGACACGTGTGTGTGTGCCGTGTGAAATACAACAGTTGTGTGTGTAATTTGCCATGTGTGAACAGGTGTGTGTGTGTTATAGTTTGTGTGTGTGTGTGTGTGTTATAGTTCCAGCCAGTACCTCTGCCCTGCGGAGCAGCTCGGTCTTGAGGTACACTCCCAGGGAGAAGGTGAAGGCCCCAGCCAGCACGGCCAGCCAGGACAGCAGCCACAGACCCTGGGCCAGACGCACACGCCTCTGCAGGGGGAACTGCAGCTTCAGCAGCACCATGGCTGGTGCTCACAACAACCAACACAGCACACAGAGAGAGAAAGCGCGAGAGGATAGAGAAAAGGACTGAAGGAGGAGATGTTGAGATAATCAAGTAGAGAGAGATAGCAGTGAAGGATGAGGAAAGAATATTGGTAGGTTCAAAGAAGGAAAGTTCTGGGCAAAAAAATAAGGTGGGCTACTGCAATTCATAGGAGTAGGTTATGCGAAGGTTGTTGTATTAGACAGACAGGTACGGCTTGGCCTTTCCAGGGTGCGTTGGTGAGTTATTATCAAGTTGATCTCCTGTAAGTTGTTCCTGTGGGCTGAGATAAGAAGGGAGGCCTGTCTGATGTTGAAGGACAGGTTCAGGTTGGGACGATAATCCAAAACTTTCACGTAGAAAGGAAAATATTAGGAATCTCCGTAGTAATCCAATTGAAGTTGTGAGACAAAAACTGAAGGCCAAGAAAATAATGAATCTAATAGATATTTGATAATCCACGTCCTTTTTTGACAGCAAAACTATAATCCTTCAAATCATCAGGTTATGGTTGCACCACGACAGTGACTCTTCGATTCACACAATAACTGACGATGACAACCCCAGTTTGTTTTGGATGGAACCCTTCTGGTGTGGTCTGTGAGTGGTCAAGGTGCATCCTTAAATTCCTGCTGTGGCCATGGTGGAGGACACGAACTGGCCAATGTCGATTGTACAGTATGGATATGGTAATCCCCCATCATAGTCCTTGGGATCCTATTAGGAGAGGAGCACCAATAGGAAAGCAGGCCAGTGTCTGATCAGCAAACCTGTTCTGGGCCTACAGGTTGGATTTGACGGGTAGACTCACAGGGAGTTGAGACAGAGGATTGGGAGGGGGGGCAGGGCTATATTTTATACAGGTAGATAGAGAGAGATGGATAAACGCTTACAGGCCGAGGGACTAGGGGAGAGCGATATACATACACTGAACAAAATTATAAACACAACATGTAAAGTGTTTCATGAGCTGAAGAAAAAAAATCCCTGAAATGTTCCATATGCACAAAAGGCTTATTTCTCTCAAATGTGTGCTGAGGAGTATTTCTGTCTATAATAAAGCCCTTTTCTAGGAAAAAACTCATTCTGATTGGCTGGGCCTAGGCCTGGCTCCCCAGTGGGTGTGGCTGCACCTCTGCCCAGTCATGTGAATGCCATAGATTAGGGCCTAATGAATTTCTTTAAATTGACTAATTTCCTTATATGACCTGTAATTTAGTAAACTCTTTGAAATTGTTGCATGTTGCGTTTATATTTTTGTTCAGCGTAGGTTAGAATAGGAGAGAGAGTGATGGCTTAACACCGGAAGTGGGTAATGTTCAGTAAAGACAAATTAAGAAACCTTGTCAGACATCTTTAGAATCAGTCCTTTTATTGATCTACAACATGAAATGTATTTGGGGAGGATGACAGCAACTTTATTCAGTTTTAGCTAAGAGAGTTTATTAGGATGTACAGCATAGCATTCATAAGTAGGGCCCTGTGTTTTGGACAATCATGTCACATGATCTGGATTTGAACCTTATTTAAAGCATTTTCATCAAACTGTCCACTTTTCTTTTTATGTCAGATGGTCCAGCAGCATCCTCAGACAATTACTTTCATTGTTGGTGTAATTAATATCTCTGGATAAGGCTTCAAATAAAGGTTCAAATCTAGGTCATGTGACATGATAGCCCAAAACACAGTGGGTAGCAGCTGGATCGATGTTTTTCAGATATGAAGGTTACTTCATTGGCTTACTGGAGCTTACAAAATAGCAGTCATTGTTATAAAATAGAAAATTCTACTCACTGTCTAGACACGAACCAAAAACTCTTTCAATTCTGCATCACTTCATAAGGGAAAGAAGGAACTGTATCACATTGTAAACTTTAATCAATTGTTATATTCTGTGCAAATGAGTTGTTTAAGTCTAATACTTTCTTTACCACTGCACAACAAGACATTTGGGAAGGAAGAATGTAATACTTACAATGCTATCACTCAAATGTATAGTGACATTTAGTGAGTCAAATAAATGCAGAACTACAGGCCTGAAACCATCACAAAGAAACCATCACAATTTGAACAATCCTAGCCTATGCAAGATTAGATTACAATTACAGAAATTCACAGGTTCCTTTCACTCCGGCCCCCTCTCATCAGTTCCTCCTCCTCCTCCCCGTTGGCCTTGTGCCCCCTCCCCCCACCTCCACTCCCATCCTCTGGGTGAGTCAGCTGGTGCAGGAAGTCATCTAAAACCCTCTGGGCCGTCAGATAGGAGACATCAACAACAGCACCCTGCTTACTCTCAGCTGCTCTCCCTGCCTCTGCCACACACCCCTTGACAGCAGGCACACGGTAACCCTCCCCCCCTGTACCCAACTCCACCAGAGGGTAGGGGTTGGGAGGGGTGTCAGTGTGAGGTTGGTAGTTGGAAGGCCGGGGCTGTCTTGCTGCTTGGCTGGCAGCTAGCTTCTTATATATAGCCATACTGATGTCAGCGATTGAGAAAGGGGGACTCATCGAGCCAGAATCCTCATTTCCTGTCTGACCTGTCTGACCTATCACCCCAAACCCCTCCTCCTGCTTCCAGGGCATAAAAGCAGTGACCTTTTGTGGACCCGCCTCAAACTCCCTCAGTCCTATGCTTGACCAATCAGACGGCTTCTGCTCCAGTTTTGGAGCCGGTGATTCGATGTCTCCCGTAGATTGGCCGGTTTTCAAGGCGTTCTTCAGGAACTGCTTGACAGCGTCTCCAGAGTCAAAGTGCTTCTCTAGGAGCTCCTTGATCAGACAGGGAACCTGGAGGACAGCACAGACATCCTCTCAGTTCATACAATTACAACAGACACAGAGAAACCAGTATAGGAGTTACAAGAAATTATCATGTAGGTAGCAATGAGCTGAACACGAGTTTAGGAGATTATGGATACAGTGTTTTAATGTAAGGCCACTATCAACTTTACAAAGAAAGTGTGGGTTTTGCACAGTAGATGGTGCTGTGCTCACATTGATGTTCTCCAGAGAGACAATGGTGGCATTGGCCTGCTCCAGCTCTGTGCTGAGATGGGCGATACGCTGCACCATATACTTCCTCTCAGAGCTAAGGCTCTCAGTCTGCAGGGATAGAACAGAGTACATGTTCACTACAGATGGTATAACAGTAGTACTAATTGTGCTCTAAGTCTTCAACATACACATGGTTAGCAGATGTTAATGCGAGTGTAGCGAAATGCTTGTAAATAAAATTTGATTTGATTTGAGTCTTCAACAACTGAACAGAGGACATCAGTCAATACAACACTGTTTGTTGTAGAGGTGACAGAGCGGGAGAAAGATATTCAGAACAGTGTATGTTTCTATGTCTCTCTCTCTCATGGACTTGGGAGAGGCAAAGGTCAAGAGCCATGCGCCCTCTGAAACACAACCCAGCCAAGCCACAATGCCCACTTAACCCAGAAGCCAGCCGCACCAATGTGTCGTAGAAAACATGTCAGCGCGCACTGCCCCCAGCCAGCCACAGGAGTGGCTAGTGCGTGATGGGACAAGGATATCCGGCCAAACCCTCCCCTTGTGCGGGTCTCCCGGTCGTGGTCGGCTGCTACAGAGCCTGGACTCAAACCCAGAATCTCTAGTGGCACAGCTAGCACTGCGATGCAGTGTCTTGCACCACTCGGGAGGCCACTCTCTCGCTCTCTTTTGACTCTCCATCTTTTATGTTTGACCTGATTCTTACCGCTGAGTGCAGTTTCTCCCCCAGAAGGCTGTTGGTGTGCTGGGTACCTGTGTGTGTGTCCTGGAGCCTGCAGCAGAGAGAGACAGCATCATAAGCAGGGGTCTGGCTATGAATTCTGGGCCTATTTTGTATGCCCGTCCTCCTATAGCTCCTCCAATGCCAGCCTCCACTGCCGTCATCATATTATCATGAGCCCTGACCTCTTAAACTTCTCCTTCATGTGGCTAAGCTCCTCCCTGGTCCTGGCTAGCTCCGCCTCCAGGCTCTCGATGCAGACCACTGTTTGCATCAGGTTCTGGTGCAGCTCAGCATTCTCCTCCTGCAGTGTCCTATTTACACACAGGAGGATCATGGGAGATGTAGTTTTCTTTTTAAAATGCAGTCACATTTCCTGAGGAGGCCATTTTAGCACATTAGATGCAGCTCATGTCAGCTTCTAGAGATTTCACATAGCCGAGGCAATCCAGACTGAACGCTGTGCGTTGTACCATTGTTACACACATTTTTCGTCCAGTTTATCTGAACATGTTCTTCATCCATCTTTACTGATGGAGGTGATGAGAGAGCTCTGGAAGCCATTAGTGCAATCCATATCCAGTGACATTTCACAATCAAAAGCATGCTCTTTAGAGTGCATCGATAAACAGAGAGAAGAGGAGGAGAAGAAGGAAAAAATCACACTCACTGGAGTTTGCCTATGTCATCCGTCAAGGCCTGTGGAGAGAGACAGCAAAAGAGAAGATTAAAGATAACTCATTGATTTTCTAATTTAATAACTTTTAATACAGTTCTATTAGTTGTATTAGTAATGTTATTATCAACTTTTTTTTTCTTTGACGATTATTTGACTCATTACTATACACATCATTCACTTTGGATATTGTTACTATAAGCTTTGACAATGTACAGTGCAGTTTCTTCACTTGCTAATAAAGTTTCATAAACTGAATTGAATGTTTTTTGGACTGAGATGAAAATGACAGAGAGAATAGTAGGGACATAACAGGGCGAAAGGAATTGTTTATTGAACTTGAGTTCATACGCTCCAAGAAAAGCTATGGATTGTGTGTCAGATATGGATCAGTGACGTTAATAGAGCCAGAGCCACAGCAGGGTTACTCTGGCCCTCTCTGTGCTAGCTGGTCCTCTCTGTGCTAGCTGGTCCTCTCTGTGCTAGCTGGCCCTCTCTGTGCTAACCTCTCTGTGCTAGCTGGTCCTCTCTGTGCTAGCTGGTCCTCTCTGTGCTAGCTGGCCCTCCCTGTGCTAGCTGGTCCTCTCTGTGCTAGCTGTCCCTCTCTGTGCTAGCTGGCCCTCTCTGTGCTAACTGAACCTCTGTGCTAGCTGGCCCTCTCTGTGCTAACCTCTCTGTGCTAGCTGGTCCTCTCTGTGCTAGCTGGTCCTCTCTGTGCTAGCTGGTCCTCTCTGTGCTAGCTGGCCCTCTCTGTGCTAGCTGGCCCTTTCGCATTGGGTAGCGTGTTATTCCAAATGCAACACAATGCCTATAAAGGTTACTTTATGTGGACAAGCGTCACAGACAGAGGATGACGCTTGAGTTCTCCTTATATAACTGCTACTTTGTGGTTTAGGACACTAACTGACACTCCCTGTGTGGTTTGAATCACTTTGAGAACATTTTTTATTTTACCTTTGTTTAACTAGGCAAGTCAGTTAAGAACAAATTCTTATTTTCAATGACAGCCAGCTCGGGGATTTGAACTTGCAATCCTTCCGGTTACTAGCCCAGCGCTCTAACCACTAGGCTACCCTGCCGCCCCATTAAAGAATTAAAGAACATTGGTACAAATCCTACTTGGGTATCACAATGACATCAATGCATGATTTACCTAACTCTACAGTTAGGACCTACTATCTATAGTATGATTTACCTAACTCCACAGTTAGGACCTACTATCTATAGTATGATTTACCTAACTCTACAGTTAGGACCTACTATCTATAGTATGATTTACCTAACTCCACAGTTAGGACCTACTATCTATAGTATGATTTACCTAACTCTACAGTTAGGACCTACTATCTATAGTATGATTTACCTAACTCCACAGTTAGGACCTACTATCTATAGTATTTAGACTCTCTGACTCCATCGGCATACAGATGTAGGATCTTAATTTGATCACTCTTTTGTTGCTGAGAATTTTCCTGCAGAGCAGGGAATACAAACGTGTGGTGTATTTAAGTTTTTAAAAGGCTTCTAAAGTTAGACATTTTCACTTTGAAATTTCAGACTTGATTTGCCCTAACGAAAAATGTATCAACCCCTACAAAAATGTCCTTTAATTGTAATCTACATAAGACATTTCCATTTACTGCAGGATTATTTTCCTCCTGTAGCAAACTTGCACAAATTAAGATCCTACATCTGTAGTTGACATCCGTTATTTTTCACCCTATATGAAGTAGGACACCAGCGGTAGGTTGACTGGCTGTGGCGGTCATTCTGCTCAGAGTTGGGGCTGGCCGTGTCTTGTTCTCTGTTCCGGGACAAGTCCGACTTGCTGGAGGGAGACTCCGACTCTGGCCCTTGTACTGGAGGAGGGGAATGTGTGTGGATCAGGGTGTGATGGGGTAGCTGGGTCTGCTGGGTGTGTGGAGATGAAGGTGGGCTATGGCTGGGCCTGTGGCTCTGATCAAGGTGTTTGTAGCTCCGGTGTTTGTGATGGCTGGGCTCAGGGCTGGAGCTGACAGTGCCATCTGTAAGAAGCGGGCCATACCGCCCATGCCTATTACCGACAGGACCCTGGAAGTCAGGCAGGGAAGCTGGTTCGTCTTCATAGCCAGCTGGTGGGTGGGGCGGGTAGGGTTGGCTGGAGTGGAGGGTTGGGGGGCTGCCTAGACGAGGAGTGTGGTTCTTGCTTTCATACCCAAACTTTGCAGGCAGAGATATTTTCCGTGACCGTGTGTCAGAGGCATTCCTCAGTTTCCTAGGCAGAGCCTGCGGTTTAGTAACCGTCTCCCTCTCCTCCCCCTGCCCATCTCCCTGCTTTTTTGAGGGAAGCTGGGGCTGACTTTTTGGTTGAGATTTGGGGGAAGCTGGGGCTTTGGCTGGACCCGGTCCTACGGTCTCGACAGGGACCCCCAGAGTATTGAGACGGGCGGGGCTGATGACCTGTTTAGTGATCTCATCCAGGAAGGCAGAGAACTGTATCTTCCCCTTCACCATGCTCTGCCTGGCTGCATCCTTCAGAACATCCACATCCTGCTTCCCCTTGGGCCCTGTCGCCTCGCCTGCCACCCGGGGGGACAGCACCTCCATGGACTTGGCCTTGCGGATGTCCCGTGGCGCCTCCTTGTTTTTCAGGATGCCTTTACTGGGGAGCTGGATAAAAGACACCGCCCTCTTCGGCCCAGCCAAGACCTCTTCACTGAAGGCCAGGCTCCGGCCCAGGCTGGCTGTCTTGTAGAGGGATCCGTGCTTCAGGTGTGGGGGTGTCCGTACTTTCCCTTTGTCAGTTCCTGTGTTCTGCAGCAGCCCCTCTTCACTGCGGCTGTGGCCTCGGTTTAGCTCGGAGTAGTTGGGCTCTCGTCCTCCCCTCTCCTGGGCCCGAGGATGGGTCCCAGGACTGCCTCCTCTGTGAATTCGCCCCTGTTTGACAGTGGCATACACCTGCAGCTCGCTGTCGTCCTCACGGAACTGTCGTCCTCCCGCAATGTTGGAGCAGGACATGGTATGCTGCGGCCGGCTGACGTGCTTCATGGAGAACTTGTCGTCAATGCCGGCCTCAGAGGACCATTCGGTGGAAGAGTCGGAGGGGGAAGATGAGAGGGAGGAGGAAGATGCTCTGGAGAGGGTGACGGTGGTGTGGTGGTCCGACATCTCGTCATCGTGATGAAGGTGCTGAGGATGGTGATGGTGGCGTCTAAGGGGTTGCTCCTGGTCATCTTGGAGATGGTTACCATGGGTATGGTGGTGACCGTGGCTTTCACTGCTGCGTCTATCATTGTCCCGTAACCTGCTGTAGCTGATATTGAGAGATTAAGTAGTAATGATGTATTAATTCAATAACCACACTCAATTATAGTCTTCATCAAATGTGCATTCCTCATAACTGTTTAAAAAAGGAAACTTTAATAAAAGAGAAACTCAATAGTGATCCTACCTGTGTGTCTCCCTTTCTTGATCCCGGTGCTGGTGGTAATGATCGGGGTTGTGATGGCAGTGCTTCCCTGGTTTCATCCCACCTGGAGAAGGACTATGAACAGGAGTGAAAAACTTCTCCATCATTTGTCTCTTCCCTGCAGGGAGGTCGTCGATGCCCTCCTGATGTCTCTCCTGTAAAACATAGTGTTGATCAGCTTCTGCTCTCTGTCTGGGGCTGCGGTCCCTGTCCCTGTGCCCGTCTGATGGTAACCTCTTGGGTCTAACTGCTCCCTGTCTGTCAGCCTCAGAGATCATAGCTCTAGAAGATGAACAACCATCACTCTGTCAGCTGGTTACCGGTATTACTTATGTTCTGTATGAATGAGCAATTCATACAAAATCCTTCAAGATATGTGCACCACAAATGCCTAAATTTCCAAAATGGTCTAATTTAAAAGAAAATCTGAAATGTTTCCAAATATCTAACCCAACGCTGTTTCTGCTGAAAGGGGAAAGTAATTATCTCAATGAAGTATCCAGCTGTTAAGTTATTCTGGACAGTTTATTAGCCTCTCATCTTGGTGCTATCCATCTGTCTCCCTCACCCTCCAACTCTAGAATAGCTGCGTGACAGTGGAAGAAATATGCCACATCCCTGACCCAACATCAGTCAAACTGCATCGAATCCTGATGTAGTGGTGTTTCATCGAACCAATTGAAAGCGCGAGACAGACAATTGTCCTTGTGAATGCAGAACCGGATCGAACCGACACAGCTGGAACAAGAACATTAGTGCAGTTCATTTAGCCTATTGCTCTGGATTATTGATATAAATTTAGGGTTACCCTTGGCCTCTAGCGGCGCACTTACAGGCCTATTATCATTGATGATTATGGATTATATGTAGGCCTTGTCCCCCAGTTTCACTACAGTCAGTCTGAGAGTAAGGTAGGGCTTGTCAAACATGTAACACATGCAGCCTAGGGGCCATTTTGTAGCCTGCCATCTGGTTGAATGTGGGCCCAGACTTGTACTCCCAACTCCAGCTGCCTAATAGAAGTGAATTCACATGTAATTCTGTTGAGGCCGACACTATACCATGACAATAGGCTACTGTAAATAGAGGCATGTAAATCCATTTTTTGTTTGCCAATGTTTGGCCCTACAGACCATTATGTTTACAAAATGGCCCCCCAAATTACTTTGACACCCTTGATGTCAGACCTATCAATTTAAAACTCACGCATCATCAATGACCATTCAATGCAAATTTGCAGTAACAATTGTTTGTTTGTGTGACTCACACCCATGCCTAACAGGGACTAGTCATTATCTATATGCAAATAAGGTGGAAACTGAAACTGCTTATTTACCACATTTGTTAACAAAACAAAGCCTAAACAAAAGCTTTAAAAAGTCAAAAATATATCCTGTTTAAACCCCCAGCAGACAAGACATGGTTACATTGAATCTTTTCAGTTTATGATGAGATGCTTAAACTACCAACATCCAGAGGACAGAACTACACTCCCTACTCTCCCCGATCAATAGATTAGTTGCCTAAGAGAGCAGGCTGCCCAGTCCTCTAAAAATGAAAACACAATGACTGATAGTGTTTTCGCCTGGAGCGACTGATAGATTGTGTCATTAAAAATGTGCATGTTCAGACACATCCCCGTCTGTGTGTGTGTGTGTGTGTGTGTGTGTGTGTGTGTGTGTGTGCGTGCGTGCGTGCTTTTTGTATTTGGGTGTACTAGATTGTGTGATGTATGTCTTGTTCGACATGTGCTATTATGGTCTAGGCCGTTGTTCTTTTCTATATAGGCTACACTCTTAGAAAAAAAGGTTCCCAAAATGATTCTTTGGCTGTCCCCTTAGGAGAAGAGAAGCCTTTTTGGTTCCAGGTGGAACTCTTTTTGGTTCCATGTACAGTGCCTTCAGAAAGTATTCATACCCCTTGACTTACTCCACATATTGTTGTGTTACAGCCTGAATTCTAAATGGATGAAATGTATTTTTCAATACCCCATAATGATAAAGTGAACACTTGTTTTTAGAAATGTTTGCAAATGTATTGAAAATTAAATACAGAAATACAGTTACATAATTATTTACACCCCTGAGTCAATACATGTTAGAATCACCTTTGGCAGCGATCACAGCTGTGAGTCTTTCTGGGTAAATCTCCAAGAGCTTTGCACATCTGGATTGTACAATATTTGCACAATACAATTTTTTTAAATTCTTTAAGCTCTGTCAAGTTGATTATTGATCAGTGCTAGACAGCCATTTAAGCTGATTTAAGTCAAAACCGTAACTAGGCCACTCAGGAACATTCAATGTTGTCTTGGTAAGCAACTCCAGTGTATGTTTGGCCTTGTGTTTTATGTTATTGTCCTGCTGAAAGGTGAATTTGTCTCCCAGTGTATGTTGGTAAGCAGACTAACCCGATTTTCCTCTAGGATTTTGCCTGTGTTGAGTTCTATTCCGTTTCTAATTATCTCCCAAAAAACTCCCTAGTCCTTGCCGATGACAAGCATACCCATAACATGATGCAGCCACCACAATGCTTAAAAATATGAAGAGTGATACTCAGTGATGTGTTGTGTTGGATTTGCTCCAAACATAATGCTTTGTATTCCGGACATAAGTTAATTTCTTGCCTCATTTTTTGCAGTTTTACTTTAGTGCCTTATTGCAAACAGGATGCATGTTTTGGAATATTTTATTCTGTACAGGCTTCCTTCTTTTCACTCTGTCATTTAGGTTAGTATTGTGGAGTAACACAATGTTGTTGATCCATCCTCAATTTTCTCCTATCACAGCCATTAAACTCTGTAACTGTAACTGGCCTCATGGTGAAATCCCTGAGCGGTTCCCTACCTCTCTGGCAATTGAGTTAGAAAGGACGCCTGTATCTTTGTAGTGACTGGGTGTATTGATACACCATCCAAAGTGTACTTACACTGAACACAAATATATAAAATATGCACAAAAAGGATATTTCTCTCTAATTTTGTGCACAACTTTGTTTTACATCCCTGTTAGTTAGCATTTCTCATTTGCCAAGATAATCCAGCTACCCGAGAGAATGATTACACAGATTAAACAGAATAATCATTACACGGGTGCACCTTGTGCTAGAGACAATTAATGGCCCCTCTAAAGTTCAGTTTTGCCACACAACACAATGCCACAGATGTCTCAAGTTTTGAGGGAGCATGCAATTGGCATGCTAACTGCAGGAATGTCCACCAGAACTGTTGCCAGACCATTTAATGCTCATTTCTCTACCATAAGCGTTGTTTTAGAGAATTTGGCAGTACATCCAACCGGCCTCACAACCACAGACCACGTGTATGGCATTGTGTGGGCAGCTTAACTAGGTCTTTCCTTGCAGCACTCGACCTCACCACTGGACAATAATCAAGATCAAACAAAACTAGAACCTGCAAGGCTTGCTTTTTGAATCTGTTGGGTCAAAAAAGCAGAGCATCTCTTTAGTACGGAGAGACCTCTCCCCATCTTTACAACCATTGAATCTATATGTTCTCGACCATACAGTTTACAATCTAACGTAACACCAAGTAATTTAGTCTCCTCAACTTGTTCAACAGCCACACCATTCATTACCAGATTCAGCTGAGGTCTAGAACTTAGGGAATGAGTGTTACCAAATACAATGCTCTTATTTTTTTGGAGATGTTCAGGACCAGTTTATAACTGGCCACCCATTCCAAAACAGACTGCAACTCTTTGTTAATGGTTTCAGTGACTTCATTGGCTGTAGTTGCTTTTGCGTATATGGTTGAATCATCAGCATACATGGACACACATGCTTTGTTTAATGCCAGTGGCAGGTCATTGGTAAAAATAGAAAAGAGTAAAGGACCTAGAGAGATGCCCTGTGGTACACCATGCTTTACATTTGACATAAGAAAACCCTCTGCGTTCTATTAGATAGACAGCTCTGAATCAACGATTTGGCAGAGGTTGAAAAGCCATAACACATACAGTACGTTTTGTCAACAACAAGTCATGGTCAATAATGTCAAACAGCTGCACTGAAATGTAATTGTACAGCTCCCACAATCTACTTATTATCAATTTCTTTCAACCAATCATCAGACATTCGTGTCAATGCAGTAGATGTTGAGTGCCTTTCTCTATAAGCATGCTGAAAATATGTTGTTAATTTGTTTACAGAGGAATAACATTGTATTTGGTCAAACAATTTTTTCCAGCAGTTTGCTAAGAGCTGGTAGCAAACGGATCGGTCTGCTGTTAGAACTAGTAAACGCTGCATTACAACTCTTGGGTAGCGGAAATGACTTTGGCTTCCCTCCAGGCCTGAGGACAAATACTTTTCTCTAGGATCAGATTAAAGATATGACAGATGGGATTGGATCTTAGTTGTAAATGCCACGAGGTTTGTTATTATTGATTGATAACAATATTTTTCCACCTCTCCCACACAAACTTTACAAAATGTAAACTTGCAATACTTTTATTTTTTATGCACGAGTACAAAGAGTCACAGCAAAATATTTTGTATGATCTCTTATACACTATTTTAGGCCCAGTTTTCAGAAATTAGGCTTTTCTGGAAATAGCCACTATTTTGAGATCACTGCATCCAGTGGGTACGGATACAGCTTTAGAACAAAGTTCTACAGTATTAGTAAAAATGTGATCAATAGATGTGGATGATCTTGTTCCTGTAGTGTTTGTAAACACCTTGGTAGGTTGATTAATAATCTGAACCAGTTTACAGGCACTGGTTACAGTGAGATGCTTCCTCCTGAGCGGACAGCCTGATGAAAAACAGTCAGTATTCAGATCCCCAACAACCTCACCATGCTCAAAGGAATATTCTATGTCTGTTTTTTTTGTTTTTTTACTCATCTACCAATATGTGCCCTTCTTTGCGAGGCATTGGAAAATCTCCCAGACCTTTGTGGTTGAATGAAATTCACTGCTTGACTGAGGGACCTTACAGATAATCGTATGTGTGGGGTACAGAGATGAGGTGGTCATTCGAAAATCATGTTAAACACTATTATTATACACAGAGTGAGTCCATGCCACTTATTACGTGACTTGTTAAGCACATTTTTACTCCTGAATTTATTTAGGCTTGCCATAACAAAGGGGTTGAATACTTATTGACTCAAGACATTACAGCTTTTCATTTTTTATTAATTTGTAAAATTTTATTTAAAAAACAATTCCATTTTGACGTTGTGGGGTATTGTGTGTAGACCAGTAACACAAAATCTCTATTTAATCCATTTTAAATTCACGCTGTAACACAACAAAATATGGAAAAAGTCAAGGGGTGTGAATACTTTCTGAAGACACTGTAAAAACATCTTGTGGACAGGGTTCTACATGGAACTCAAAAAGGTTCTACCTGTAGCCAAAAATGGTTCTCCTATAGCACCTTTTATTCTAAGACTGTACTCATACTTCATCAACCTGCTAGACTAGTCTGTGCTTGTCCCTTATGATTTCATTGTGATGTATTTTTTTTAAAATTGAACCTTTATTTAACTAGGCAAGCCAGTTAAGAACAAATTCTTATTTACAATGACGACCTACACAGGCCAAACCCAGATGACTATGGGCCAATTGTGTGCCGCCCTATGGTACTCCCAATCACGGCCGGTTGTGATACAGCCTGGAATCGAACCAGGGTGTCTGTAGTGACACCACAAGCCTTAGACCGTTGCGCCACTCGGGACAGCCTACTCAGATCCAATAATAGGCTTTGGGGCCTCCTGCATTGCTTTGAGAGATGATTAATTCCTAGTTTGATCGCCATCACGATCTAACAAGCGAGTGATGCAGGAATTCTGTGAAGTAGCTTTGTGCCATCTGGTGGTGAAGGCAAACTCATTCCTATGCCCTCCAGAGTGCAGTCTGTACTTTTCCACACAGATTCACAATCACATACTGAGACTTTTGTTAGATTCTCAAGATTATTTTGTAGAATCTTCTAGATTTGAGAGGCAAAAAATGTCCTTGGTTAGCTGATATTGATAATTGGGTGTCTAAAAAGACAGATTGACCTAGATAATTCAAACATTTTGTTGTGCTAAGATATCTAATGGAAAAGCTCATTACAAAACACAAACAACCCTGCTGATGAATAGATAGATAGTGGTTTGGTTGCTGATTTAGGCTACATTAATTATCATCACTTTTCTTTTACAGCATATCAGGTTTGTTATGGGCTACTGTAGCCATCTTGAGTTTTTTTTCTGAGATTGTTATATTTGGAATGCCAATGATGAGTCATTTTACAGCTCCTCGGCTTATTTTTGTTAAAGTAAAAGGAAACTGGTTTGCTCTCCCACAGTTATCAACAAACTCTTCTACAAATGTCTACACCCGTTTAAAAAACGGGTGTGATTTATTGGTTGGTAGGCTACATAGTGTTCGACATTAAGCAAATTCAAATTCAGCAATGCAGTATATGGGAAGTAGACCCGGTAGAATGAACCAGTGAATTCCAGTTTAATCCGGGTTGTATGGACTGTTCACATCTTGCTATGTATTTATCCGAGCACCAAATGCGTTGACGTCAGCTGTTGTTATTCAAAAAGTATGTCGAATGACTCCCTCTTACAACAGCAGCCTTTGTAACCCGCCAAATGAGAACACATCATAATACATAATGGTAATATTTACAGTGCTGTATTATGATTGGCAAGTTTGACGCTGTTTTTGAAAAATGTACAGTACATAGATAGGTTGGTTCATGGTTGAGATGAAAGCAATGCAAGTAAGTACATTTTGATAGACTCCCACATTTACCAAAACCCTTTTTCATGACCATAAAAGTAAAAAGTACGCAGCAATTTTATAAATCGCGACAAATGTGGCCCTATTTCGTGAATCACTAGGTCGGAGGTATTCTCATTGTGACGTTTGCCGCATCACAACTCGTGTATAAATAACACCCGCAACCCCCTTCCAACTCAAAACTCTTTATTGATGCCGTTTTAGTGTTTCTGCGGCGACTGACGGTTCGTTTTCGTCAAGATGTATTTTTCCTGAATATCTTATTAGTTTACTTTAAATTTTAGAATTGACGAATGATAGATAAGACTAATATGTAAAAGGTCTCGTGTGACTGTAGTATGGTAGTTTAAAGTGATCAGTTAAAGTAGCTATTTAACGTTACCTGCTAGCTTGTCTTTCGACGCCTACATTATTTGTTGCCTCAGCTTTTTTGCGATGGTTGCTTTTACTTGAGTACTGAATTACTTACGCAATAAGATTAATATAGCTATAAGAAACGATCAAGCTGACGTGTCCGTTCTAAAAGATGGAAGCCACAACAAGGTTATCGTTAGGTGGCAGGGTATTGTTGTTATCCTCGTCAGTTACCTAGTTAAACACAGAAGAATGGTTGTTTCAGCTGAGTTGGCATCTCTACGCTAAGTAACTGCGAAAATGTCACATTTGTTAACTACGGTACCTAGCCAAGAAGGCTTATTTACCAAGCAAAATGCGCGTGTTGTGGCGCAGTTGTAGGCCTGATTTTTAAAAATCGCGGCGTTTGACGATGTAATGGAGAAATGGCTGCCCGGGTGACTCAGTGCTGGTGCAGCTATCTGAAGTCAAAATGTTTTAAAGCTCATGAAAGAATCAGGTTGTATAAGTGTAATTGAAATAACCAAGTTACAAGACCAGAACCTTATGAAGGGAGTGAAGCCGTTCGAATAGCCAGCTAAATATTTGAATAGAAATTGAGCGTAGGTCCCACTTATCCGGGGCAGTATAGCTACTTCAATGCGTATACTATTTTCTTAACCTAAAATGAAGACTAGCTCACAAGAGAAATTTGAGCCCTTGGGAATGGGCAGTAAAATATAGCACTTACAAGACTACCATCTTGTGAAGACACGGAGAATGGCCAGCTAAATATTTGATGATCAAGTTGAGCTTAGGTCCCATATATACGAGGCAGTTGATATACTTCAGTGCGTTAGAAGTGTTGCTTTTAGTTGGTTGCGCATCAGGAAAAACAATTTTATAGTGAAAAGGGAACCAAGGTACAAGACTATCCTTTCAAAAGTTTACGCGTTGATTCTAGCCAGAAAAAAATGTTTTATCTAAACTGAATAAGTACTGGTAGTTTATCTCAAATCAGTATAGGCAACATGTGAAATAACCAAGTTACTCAACTTGAATCATATGAGAAGTTGTGAAGCCTCTTGAATAGCCAACTGAATATTGTAAGTTGTGCTGTAGTGGCCTTTTGATCATTTGAGTTGTATATTTTTTAAACATTTTTTTACCTGAAGTGAAGTACAATATGTGCTTATGTTGTGAAACTATTTCAATAGCAAATTAAATATTGGAAGATAATTTAGGCCAACAGTGCCTGTTTGTCGGTCATTTAAGCTGCTTCAAGAAGTACAAATGTTTATGAGCCTAAAATGAACATGATGTGCTGCCGGTTACATTTCCAAGTACATCAGTTGCTTTGCTAGCACTAGCGGTAGGTCAAGGAGGTGCAGGCTTGTGACGTTGCTTTGTCACGCTTCAGATTTGATAAACTTTATCTAAACACAATTGGCTCTAGTTGGTGAAGAAAATAAGATTTTGCTGTAGAAGAATGGACTGAGATTGTTTTTTTTTTAAGGGGTGGGGGGGCACTTAGCTAGTATGCAGTTTGATCAGATGAGGAAGGACGACTTCAGGATCAGGCAAGAACCAGGCAGAGGGAAACTGGGAGGACCAGCGGGGAGCCAGGTGGATCGCGGGAGGAGCAGATGGGACCCAGTTGAGCGAGCGGAACGCTGCAGTTTTCAGAGGGAGCGCGCCAGATGGCAGGGTAGCGAGCTGAGAGCGGAGCAGTCCCAGGTCGAGCGTTGCCCCAATGCAGCCAGTGGGTCCCAGCAGAAATGAGGCAGACGAGTAAAAGGGTCAACTAGCTTCGCAAGTGACAAGTGTTTGTATGATGGGTAGCGGTATCGAGTAATGTTTAACTAGGCCAACATCTTTGAAATTAGTCCATATTAAATCTGTCAACACATTTTCTCGCGACATTTTCTTCCTCTTTCAGGTAAAAGTGTTAATTTTCCTGGTTGTGGCCTCTTCCTGTGTGATGTCTGCTGTGATGAGTCCCCCTTGGCCTACTTGGTAGAGTGCACTGGCGAGAGGACTGTCTTAAAGGACTTCACCCTCCTGCAGCGCAGATGTAGTACCCCCCCCGGGCGGAGGAGTTTCTTCATTGAGTTCAATAGGTCTACTCCCCTGAGAAGTGGTCTACATGGGAGTGTTGAGAGTCGAAATTCTTCTGTACGTTTGTGCTGCTTTGGTGCTGAGCAGCTACATCTGCTGGTTAAAGTGAGCAGTGAGTTTAAATGCATGCGATGATCATGTGGGGAGTAACTATTTCCCTCAAATATTGATATCAAATTTCTATTTGCCTCTTTGTAATGGTAACTGAAAGGGATTATCCCTGCATTTCATTTGTAGTATTGGTCAAACTGGTGCATTTGTGGATGGTGGGGGGGGGGGGGGGGGACTTTCCAAGTTCTTCTTTTCACAGGCTCGCACCTTAAAGCAAACCTGACCATCCAAGGGAGTCCCTCTTTAGTACTGCCCACCACATTAATGAAAACGGTTGAGCACGTTCCCGAAACAGATCATTCTAAGGATGGATCAAGGGAAATCTCTGGTGTTAAAATCATGTAGGAAGGTATTTTGTACTGGTTTTCTATAGTGAGTAAATCATTTGCATATACTGTTTTTCTTCCAATATTTTGTAGGGATACACACTTGGGTACTGGGAGGGTTGTGGGGGTGTTAATCAAATATCTTCCTAGAATTTTTTTTCACACAGCTTCGTGTAAAGCAGCATTTTAAAGATCCAAATGATTAGCGTTGATGTTTGAGGAGCAAAGAGTCAACCCAGTGGTCCACGTCTTTCAAGGGTTCCTTTTGCCTTGTGGTGTGGATATTCCTTGGTGTCTACAATGATGTAGCAGGAGGCGGGCCACCTTTTGGGATGTGAACTTGCGGTGTTCTCCCAGGGAGTGTGGTAACTTAACTTTTAGGCTGATGCATTTTATATCCTGGAGTTGAAATTTGCATTTGGGGTTTCTGGGGTCAGGGGAGGGCTTAACTGTGACTCTTCCAGATTATGACCCACCCCTCAATGAAAGAGACTGGAGGTCTACATCTCCCCCGTCTTAAGGAGAACAGCTGATGCCTTGAGGCCAGTGGTATTTAACTGTTTCTTGTGTAAAGTTATTGTGTACGTGAATTTGTGTGTTTTAATTGTATTTTAGCAACTGTTAATACAATTTTGATAGTGGGGTTGCTTACTGTCTGGGTTTGTATGGGTGGGAATGGTGGAAGTCTTGTTTTCCCTTTTGCGTTTTCCAGTGTGCTGTGTCCTACGCTTTCAGTACTGAAGATCAACAGGAACGCCCCTAACTCATTGTATGTCAAGGTTTACTATTGCTTCAAAACACCTCATTAGGTCTCAAGTAAGGTCCCTTACAAATGTTTTCACATTTTATATTTCATTAATGACATTTGGCACCTTGCCTTAATTGCACGCCTTTGCAAATTAGTTAAATGTTTTGTATTGATGCAACTGAACATTGTCACGGAATTATAATTGGTAATAAATGCATAGCTTTTTGTGATTGAAGACAGTTTTGGTATGCATTTGTTATTCTGGGGGACTCTTGTGTGGGGGCTTTTCTTGTGCTTTTTCAGGTAAGACTTAGCTTGGTGCTTTTAGATCACGGAAGTGACCTGGGCTTGATGGCAGCTCTTACAAGGTGGAAAGTGACTGTTTCAGATAAGTTCAATCCAGCTTGTATGTCCAAATGTGGGAATTTATGACATGGCACCTGGTTGTCTGAAGGGGCCCTATTGGTGCCGTAGTTGATTCGTCTTCAATAGAGAAGAATCTACTTAGCGATACAACGACTCTGCCGCTACTTGTGGTATGTAGAAGTTTCACTGCTGTGCTTTCACTGAGTGCAAATCTCTTCTGGTGGAGACTTTTCAACTCAAACTTATGCTAATTATAAAGCATATTTTGTCTACGGGGAACAAATGTCAGTGCTGTGAGGGTGGGTATAGGGCTGTTTGTTTTTGATCTTTCAGAATTACAAAAGCCCAAACGAAGACTGCCATCTACCCGTGACATGACCACAGGAATCGCCCCTCCTTTGAACTCTACACAGGCAGGACCGTTTGAACACCTTCATTACATTAGACTATTTCTAGTTAGCTTTTGACTCTCCTCAGCTACCAACACTTGTGCAACTGTGCAAGGAGCAAGCAGTCTTGTATCTTAGTAGCATTCCATTCCTCGTCAACTGCATATTTGGTTTTCCTTTGCAGCTGTCGTGCAACTGTGACAGCGTTCCCAAATTAAGGTAGCTGAGGAACACTGCGCAACTGTGCAGCTGTAATTTGGACTGTGCAATTGTTTTGCTTTTGGATTGGTGGGGGGGGGGGATTCTGCACTTTTTCTCAACAGAAATCTGAGTGCGTCTTGGTGAAGCACGAATGAAGTCTTCTGACCTGGCGCACGTAGTAAGGTGTTGGTGTACCTTTTCAGTCTTCATTTCAAATCGAACTCCAGACCCCTGCCATATTTTAGTTTGGTTCAATGTACATCTTGAACTAGCTTTCTGTTAACCTCCTATCGTTAATAACCATCATCAAGCCATGCTTTCACTGGCATATGCCCTTTTCTAAGGCTCCGAGCCCTACTGCTTTGCATCTTTAAAGTCAGATGAGTAAAACGTCATGTATGTTATGTGAGTACTGTGGTGGTTTGTGTAGAAACCTCTTTGTTTCAGATCATTATCTTGTCTCACTGTCCGCTGACTGCGCCTCCATCTGAATGTAACGCCGTCGCAGGAATCTCGGCAAATGAATGTGTCCCCTGAATGACGTACCTACCATCTACCCCCTCCGCGCTTGAGCTTAGTCAAACTCCACCCCCACACTCAACGGTCTTCAGACTCCTCTCCCTCTGTGCTGTCTGTGCTCCTTTCCTTTCTCCCTTTTGGTTTCTCAGGTGACAATTTCTCATCCGATGTAAAATAGTCATGAATTGGCATCTGTTCTGCCTCTAACTGCGTGATGGAACACTGAGAACCCAGTCACTTTCAGATCAAGAGCCACAAGCTTGTCTTGCTGAAAATTGGGTGTCACTTCAGTTTCTTGGTTACTAAGTTAAGTTGTTTTGGTTCCCTTTTGATTTTGAACACATCATGGCTATGTTTTAACACAACCTTTTGACTGCATGCATATCAGCTCTGCATAACATTTTGAACTTCAAAATGCGCAACATAACTTTCATATAGTTAATGTGTAAAATAGGCACATTCCAGTTGATGTTGGGTGGGTGGGTACAACACTTTCTTCCTTCCTTTCAGATACCTCTTGAGTGAACTTGTCATTACTGGGTGCTTGCAGCTGCAGGGAGTCACGGGAAGTGTCTTGGTTTGATCCAGTTCTAGGAAGTTGAGAGCAACCGTGTAGAGAAACCAGTTGGTTGTGGTTTGTACTGTTTCTATCAGTCAAAGTAAATGACAGCTTAAAATATTTTCAATTTCAGGGATCTGTTTTGGGAGGGGGGGGGGGGGGGGGTAATTGTTCCTCTTGTCTTTACAACTTCAAATCTAACAGCCCAATCCTTGTGAGTTTTACTGACCTCTGAATCTGGACCAATGTCAGTGATAAGATCTACACTTACGTGGTGAATTTGTCTTACTGGTATCATGGATAAAATGTGGAATTGCTCTAATGGCATTAAGTGTCTATGGGTTTGCTGGGGATGGGGAAACCAGTTGTCTTTTCCTCTAGTTTCAGGCTTGCGACGATGCTAAAGTCCTCGGGTTCGTGTAGAGCAGCAGGTGCAAGGGTTTTTCTTTTCCTGGGGGAACAAACCCTCTGGTTTTTGTTCTTCCAGGTTTTGCTTTTTGTCCTTGTGCAAAAAAAGCAAAAGACTCCGGTGGTGGCACTCCTGATAGTCCTCAGGATGGGGTTCAATTCCCTGCGGTGTCTTTGCTTTTCTCAACCTGCTGCTTAGTTGGGTAAGCCAGTGAAAATGGGAACCTAGGTAGTTAAAGTACGTTCTAGGGTCTTATTGTGAATTTATTTTTTTAATCATTCAAGTAATACCTCTTAAAATATTGACTGTTGCCATAGTTATTGAGGCTGTTTAGTATGTGCCCCTTGTGGAAACTCTCCAATAAAATTCTCAATTGCAACCAAATATGAACTGTTCCAAAAATGTTTCTACTTAGGCTTGTTTCCAACCCATAAATGTCAAGAAACTGGTTTCTACTGGAATTTATTTTGTTTAGTCATTGGTTGAGACATGACTTGCATTTCAAGAAATGAGTAATTACTGTATTTTATGAATAAAGTCTATGAACTGTACAAAATTGTGCTGTCATACCTCATTACAATGTCTTCAATATTGACTTAATTCCCTGGATTTATTTGGGTTATACATTACAATTTTACTTGACATGTTTTTGACATGACATGTGCTTTTCATATTTGACAAATTCAATTTGTGGCCTGAAGTATATTTTCATTACAAAGTAAGCTTACATAACCAATGAATGGGGGTGTATTTATTTATCACTTTGAATTAACCAGGTAGGTCAGTTGACCAAGTTCTCATTTGCAACTGCGACCTGGCCAAGATAAAGCGTAGCAATTCGATGAGATGACGCAAAGCAGTGTGACAGTTACAAACAAATGTACTGTCAACATGATAGACATGTATATAATGTGCAAATGTAGGGAGCTAAGGCAATGAATAGGCCATGGAGGCTAAACAATTACAATTGAGCATTAACACTGGTGTTAGATGAGCAAGTATTTTTTTATTTTACCTTTATTTAACTAGGCAAGTCAAGAACAGATTCTTATTTTCAATGACGGCCTAGGAACAGTGGGTTAACTGCCTGTTCAGTGGCAGAACGACAGATTTGTACCTTGTCAGCTCGGGGATATGAACTTGCAACCTTTCGGTTACTAGTCCAATGCTCTAACCAAGTAGCGCTACTGGCGTGCAAGAGGATAAGTAACATGAGGTTGTTGGGTGTGAGGTTTACAGATTGGCTGTGTACAGTGATCAGTAAACTGCTCTGACAGGATTGATCAGCAAGTACCAGAGGCAATCAAGTACAATCGCACTGCATTCAGCATGTCTCATTTACTGAATCTCATGTTTTACTAAATATACAAACCGGTTCTGTCTGGCTCAGTTGGTAGAGCATGGGGCTTGCAATGTCAGGTTTGTGGGTACAATTTCCATGGAGAACCAGTAAAAACTAAGCCCCCTTTTTCCGCAGCAAACAGTGATCCGGGTCAACAGCATCAATGTAACAGTATAAACGTTACGTGTCCCCTCGCCCCGACCTGGGCGCGAACCAGGGACGCTCGAAGCATCGTTACCCATTGCGGCCCTTGCAGATAAGGGGAACCACTACTTCAAGGTCTCAGAGCAAGTGACGTCACCGATTGAAACGCCACTAGCGCGCACCACCGCTAACTAGCTAGCCATTTCACATCGGTTACACATATTGTAATTATTTTTAGAATATTATGTGTTGACGTCAAGCGCCTGTATTAAATAGGTTGCAGCGATGCTATGCTATTAGCCCATTTGATGAATATCCATCCGAGACAACTGATATAAAGTGTGTTTTCTCATAGTTGACGGAATGTCACGTGTCCTACATATATCATTACACTCGTAACAACTTAACCATTACGAAATGTATATTCGATCAAATAAACCTCACGTAGCAAATAAGCCATTCATGTTTTGAGGTTGACTAAATTCGACACTGACCTCCATACAAAAACGTTGCCTGGTAGTCGAAACAACGCAACCTACTGGTTGGAGACATATTTCCAACCGAGTTGGACCTCCTCATTGCTGTAAAACGACAGGGTCTATGTGGTCCCATGACCATGGAGACAAATATATTTTATTTGTTGGTATTAAAATATTAATTCTGGAAGAAAGAAGTCAACATTTGAGTCACCGCTCACTCTGTTTTTCCCAAGGTGTGGAACGTAAGGATCTGATTTCTCTGGGGTGGCCAGCTTGCTAGCAAGGCTGCGGTTCGCCATAGTTGTTGTTTACTTGATGTAGACTGGAAGATATCAGAAATGTGGGCCTTTTTCGCTCGGGATCCAGTCAAAGACTTTAATTATGAAATTTTACCGGAAACTCAAGAAACGTCCGGAATATGGACACTACATCGGGGCAAACGAAAGGTAAATCAAATTGTGGGGGCAGAAATATATTTTAACAGAATAATTGTCTTGTTAGCTAGGCAACGTGGCGGTTAGCTCATACAAGGCAAGGTCTTGCTAGCTAGTTATTTTTGGGATGAAATTGTATGTATAGAAGCTATAGAAGCTAAAACAGCACTGTTAGCTAACGTTACTGCTAGGCTAGTATAGATACCTAACTAGTAGGTTTTGTTTATGAAGGGCCACGTCAATCTCCGCTAACTAACGTTGGCTAGCCAGTCACTGTTGTAACCTAACGAGCTAACACCTAACAGCTAGTTACATGCGAAATGTATTTGGACCAACTCATTTCATGGAGTGGTGTAAAAAATAATTTCAAGTACTAGCGTTACTTAAGTCGTTTTTTGTTTTTATATTTTTGACAACTTTAACGTTTACTTCTACATTCCTAAAGAAAATAATATACTTTTTATTCCATACATTTTCCCTGACACCCAAAAGTACTCGTTACATTTTGAATACTTTAGCATGACAGAAAAATGGTCCATTTACGCACATATCAAGAGAACATGCCTACTGCAACTGATCTGGCGGATTCATTAAACACGCTTCGTTTGTAAATTATGTCTGAGTGTACCCCTGACTATGCATAAATAAATACAAAAACAAGAAAATGTTGACGTCTGTTTTGCTTAATATAAAGAATTTGACATTATTTTAGCTTTTGATATTTAAGTATATATTAGCAATTACATTTACTTTTGATACTTAAGTATATTTTAAAACCAAATACTTTTAGACTTTTACTCAAGTAATATTTTACTGGATGTTTTTCACTTTTACTTCAGTCATTTTCTATTAAATTATCGTTACTTTTACTCAAGTATGACAATAGGGTACTCTCCACCACTGATATCATGACTAATAATGATGTTTGCACAGTGTCAGTCTTGTTTTGACTGGTAGCTAACTAACTAGATGCTAACATTATCTAGTTCGTTTGTCATCAAAGGTTGCATTGTTTCCTTTACTTATTGTTCAAAGCCATGGGAATGCAATGGTAGAACCTTTGATGGCAGACTTGCCTAGGTGTCGTTCTGTGTTTCACCTGAAATAGCTACTAGACTGAGACAAACTGTGTCTTGACAACAACACTTATTGCAAGGTACAGAACCAAACAACACCTCTCCTGTGAGTGTGGTTGAGGCCTCTGGCCTCACCAAGGAGACTGTAACTTCATCTCTCCTAAACCACAATAACATTTCTCCTCATACCAATGATGAAACATGACATTATCACATTTTGACATCTCTCTCTTCAGACAGGTGGGGACCCAGTATCAGTGTTTGTGTACGAGGTGTCAACCGGGACAGAGGAACAGACCCAGCTAGCGAAGGCAGCGTTCAAACGCATGAAGACCCTTCGACATCCCAACATCCTGGCCTACGTAGATGGATTGGAGGTGTGTTTCACCCCAAATGCATATAGTGTAACATCACAATATAGTTCATATTTAAAAGGCAAACAACACTCTTTTTTCTGTCACCATTGTCGCATTCTTTTGTATCTGTTTTTATTTTCATTGTTTTTCATGCAGACTGTGGTGAGTATCGACTGAATCAATTAGTTCCCCTGTCTACCAGTTCTATAGAGAAACAGTAGCTAGTGTGCTAGTCGTTGGTGTACTCACCATATAATAAAAAAATACTTACAAGACTGGAATGCACATTTTAACCAAGTCATGAATGCATTAATGTTGTCTCTTTCTGGTGCCTTGCAGACAGAGAAGAGCCTGTACCTGGTCACAGAGCAGGTCACCCCCCTGACAGCCCACCTGAAGGCCCAGTCAGACCGGGGGGGCTCTGGGGATCTGGAGATGTCCTGGGGCTTTCATCAGATTGTGGTCAGTAGACTAGAGGAGAGATGAGTGCTCTGATTTCCTCATGTGTTTCTGTATGTTGAGTTCTGCTTGTCCTTTATCAAGCCTCTTCCACTTCTACTCCATTATCCTTCTCCCTTCCTCTGTCTCTCTCTTTCTCTCTATCAATCTCTTTTTCAATGGAAAGGTAACTCTCCATCTTCTCTGAGAAGGCCCTTTTCTATGTTAATCATGCAGTACTGAATGTTCTCTAAACACCAGCCCGAAAGGCTCATAGGAAGTCACAACATCAGCTGCTACAGAATAACAGTCTCACAGATACATTATCAGTGTGTCCCAGGCCCAGAATGGAGCCAAAATGTAACCATAACATTCAACACTGGCAGACAGTTGATACTGGCAGTTAAACAGGTCGAAGGTAGAAACATTAGTACTCCGTGACAACAGATGATTGTAGACTAACTTCCCCCAAGGGAATACTTCTGTCTACGTCTTCCCATACCTAAAATCATGTTTAATACATAGCAATCCATATCAACAGTAAATAAAATAAAATAATTACTCACACACGCTATTCTCCCCATGTAGAAAGCCCTTAGTTTCCTGGTGAATGACTGCCACCTCCTTCACAACAACCTGGGTATCTGGTCTGTGTTTGTGGACCGAGCCGGAGAATGGAAGCTTGGCGGTCTGGACCACATGACCCCAGAGAACGAGGACGCCTCCACATCACTACCCTCTGCTAAAGCTGTTCACTCTGACATGGACAAATACGACCCCCCTGAGTCACCAAACGGTGGAGAGAAATGGTGAGACTGACAGACAATCAGTTAAGAATGAGAGGGTGTAAAATACTGATTTCATTGCAAATTGTATTGCTAGTATCTCACATACAAAGGTTTTAGTTCAATGCTTGATGTATTCTGAAGATACTTAATATTTGTAGTATGAAGTATATCTCTTGGGATCCCGAGTGGCACAGCGGTCTAAGGCACTGCATCTCAGTGCAAGAGGTGACACTACAGTCCTTGGTTCGAATCCAGGCTAAATCACATCCGGCCGTGATTGGGAGTCCCATAGGGCGGCTCACAATTGGCCCAGCGTTGTCTGGGTTTGGCCTGGGTAGGCCGTCATTGTAAATAAGAATTTGTTCTTAACTGACTTGCCTAGTTAAATAAAAAAATATCTCTGTGTTCCAGGGCTGGGGATGTGTGGCGGCTGGGCTGTCTGATCTGGGAAGTGTTCAATGGTCCACTGCCCCGAACCTCCTCCCTACGCTCCCTCGGAAAGGTACCCTCCTCCCCCACCCTTTACCTTCTAACATTTTACCAGAGCATCACACATTTTAAGGAAATCCTAAAGTGATTCTAATATCATCCTGTCAAAATATCAAAGGTCATGAATGAATTGCAAGTGATTTGAAATGTATTATGGTATGTTGTCCCTCAGATCCCTAAAGCATTGGTGCCACACTACTGTGAGTTGGTAGGGGCCAACGCCAGGGCCCGGCCAAACCCAGCTCGCTTCCTCCAGAACTGCAGAGCTCCTGGAGGATTCCTTAGCAACAGCTTTGTGGAGAGCAACCTTTTCCTTGAGGAGATCCAGGTACAATTCCTAACCTCCATCTCCGCTATAGAAAAAGCTTGACACGATAGAGATGACACAGCTTTCATTGAAATGTGTTGGCTTTTCGATAAAATGTTTTATTCTGTAAAGTGTGAAATATCTATGTATCTTATGTCTATCTAACATATATCTATGTGATCCAGATCAAAGACCCAGCAGAGAAGCATCAGTTTTTTCAGGACCTGAGTGAGAACCTGGACTCATTCCCAGAGGACTTCTGTAAGCACAAGGTGCTGCCACAGCTACTCACAGCCTTTGAGTTTGGCAATGCTGGTGCTGTCGTCCTCACACCTCTGTTTAAGGTATGTGTGCTGTGGAGGCAGCGAGGAGGGATTCAGAAGGAATCACCGGCCTGGCATTGAATTGCTCCTCTGTTTTATGCAGAAGTGGGAAAACTATGTAATATCTATGTGAAGCATAATCATTGGAAGTGGTTTGAGTTGAAGCCATTTCTTCAGGGGGAAAGCTTTTGGCAACTAATGATTTCCCGCCATTCCTCAATCAGTCAAAAATATTTTATTAAGCCCTTTTTACAAATAAAATGTTATTGCTCGCATACACATATTTAGTAGATGTTATTGTGGGTGTCGCGAGATGCTTGTGTTCCTAGCTCCAACAGTGCAGTAATATCGAACAATTCACACATCTAAAAAGTAAAAGAATGGAACTAAGAAATATTAGAACGAGCAATGTCAGAGTCCGTGTGTGTATATAGATAGATATAGTACCAGTCAAAAGTTTGGACACACGTACAAATTCAAGGATTTTTCTTTATTTTTACTATTTTCTACATTGTAGAATAATAGTGAAGACATCAAAACTATGAAATAACACACATGGAATCATGTAGTAACCAAAAAAGTGTTAAACAAATCAAAATATACACTGCTCAAAAAAATAAAGGGAACACTTAAACAACACAATGTAAGTCCAAGTCAATCACACTTCTGTGAAATCAAACTGTCCACTTAGGAAGCAACACTGATTGACAATAAATGTCACATGCTGTTGTGCAAATGGAATAGACAACAGGTGGAAATTATAGGCAATTAGCAAGACACCCCCAATAAAGGAGTGGTTCTGCAGGTGGTGACCACAGACCACTTCTCAATCCCTATGCTTCCTGGCTGATGTTTTGGTCACTTTTGAATGCTGGCGGTGCTTTCACTCTAGTGGTGGCATGAGACGGAGTCTACAACCCACATAAGTGGCTCAGGTAGTGCAGCTCATCCAGGATGGCACATCAATGCGAGCTGTGGCAAGAAGGTTTGCTTTGTCTGTCAGCGTAGTGTCCAGAGCATGGAGGCGCTACCAGGAGACAGGCCAGTACATCAGGAGACGTGGAGGAGGCCGTAGGAGGGCAACAACCCAGCAGCAGGACCTCTGCCTTTGTGCAAGGAGGAGCAGGAGGAGCACTGCCAGAGCCCTGCAAAATGACCTCCAGCAGGCCACAAATGTGAATGTGTCTGCTCAAACGGTCAGAAACCGACTCCGTGCGGGTGGAATCAGGGCCCGACGTCCACAGGTGGGGGTTGTGCTTACAGCCCAACACCATGCAAGACGTTTGGCATTTGCCAGAGAACACCAAGATTGGCAAATTCGCCACTGGCGCCCTGTGCTCTTCACAGATGAAAGCAGGTTCACACTGAGCACATGTGACAGTCTGGAGACGCCGTGGAGAACGTTCTGCTGCCTGCAACATCCTCCAGCATGACCGGTTTGGCGGTGGGTCAGTCATGGTGTGGGGTGGCATTTCTTTGGGGGGCCGCACAGCCCTCCATGTGCCCGCCAGAGGTAGCCTGACTGCCATTAGGTACCGAGATGAGATCCTCAGACACCTTGTGAGACATATGCTGGTGCGGTTGGCCCTGGGTTCCTCCTAATGCAAGACAATGCTAGACCTCATGTGGCTAGAGTGTGTCATCAGTTCCTGCAAGAGGAAGGCATTGATGCTATGGACTGGCCCGCCCGTTCCCCAGACCTGAATCCAATTAAGCACATCTGGGACATAATGTCTCTCTCCATCCACCAACGCCACGTTGCACCACAGACTGTCCAGGAGTTGGCGGATGCTTTAGTCCAGGTCTGGGAGATCCCTCAGGAGACCATCTGCCACCTTATCAGGAGCATGCCCAGGCGTTGTAGGGAGGTCATACAGGCACGTGGAGGCCACACACACTACTGAGCCTCATTTTGACTTGTTTTAAGGACATTACATCAAAGTTGGATCAGCCTGTAGTGTGGTTTTCCAGTGTGAGTGTGACTCCAGACCTCCATGGGTTGATAAATTTGATTTCCATTGATAGTTTTTGTGTGATTTGTCAGCACATTCAACTATGTAAAGAAAAAAGTATTTAATAAGAATATTTCATTCAGATCTAGGATGTGTTATTTTAGTGTTCCCTTTATTTTTTGGAGCGGTGTATTTTAGATTCTTCAAAGTAGCCACCCTCTACCTTGATGACAGCTTTGCACACTCTTGGCATTCTCATGATCAGCTTAAAAAATATAAATGAAACATGCAACAATTTCCACAATTTTACTGAGTTACAGTTCATATAAGGAAGTCAGTCAATTGAAATGAATTCATTAGGGCCTAATCTATGGATTTCACATGACTGGGCAGGAGCGTAGCCATGGTTGGGCCTCGGAGGGCATAGGCCCACCCACTGGGGAGCCAGGCCCAGCCAATCAGAATTGGCTTTATTACAGACAGAAATACTCCTCAGTTTCATCAGCTGTCCAGGTGGCTGGTCTCCGAAGATCCCGCAGGTGAAGAAACGGAATGTGGAGGTCCTGGGCTGGTGTGGTTACACGTGGTTGTGAGGCCAGTTGGACATACTGTTAAATTGTCTAAAACGATGTAGTTGTCTTATGGAAGAGAAATTAACATTCAATCTCTGGCAACAGCTCTGGTGGACATGCCTGCAGTCAGCATGCCAATTGTATTCTCCCTCAACTTTAGACATCTGTGGCATTGTGTTGTATGACAAAACTGCACATTTTAGAGTAGCCTTTTATTTTCTCCAGCACAAGGTGTAACTTTGTAATGTTCATGCTGTTTAAATCAGCTTTGTGGAAATGCTACACCTGTTAGGTAGAAGGATTTTCTTGGGATAAATGTTCTCTAACAGAGATGTAAACAAATTTGTGCACCAAATTTGAGAGAAATAAGCTTTTTGTGCGTATAGAAAGATTCTGGGATCTTTTATTTCAGCTCATGAAATATGGGACCAACACTTTACATGTTGCATTAATATTTTTGTTCACATGATGGGATGTATAGACATGATGGATAGAATATGTAATATGTCTGAAGAAGACTGTGTGTGTGTGTGTGTGTGTGTGTATATATATATATATATCTCACACGCACACAGTTGAAGTCGGGAAGTTTATATACAACTTAGCCAAATACATTTAAACTCAGTTTCACAATTCCTGACATTTAATCCAAGTAAAAATTCCCTGTCTTAGGTCAGTTAGGATCACCACTTTATTTTAAGAATGTGAAATGTCAGAATAATAGTAGAGAGAATGATTTATTTCAGATTTTATTTCTTTCATCACATTCCCAGTGGGTCCGAAGTTTACATACACTCAATTAGTATTTGGTACCATTGCCTTTAAATTGTTTAACTTGGGTCAAACAATTTCCCACAATAAGTTGGGTGAATTTTGGCCCTTTCCTCCTGACAGAGCTGGTGTAACTGAATCAGGTTTGTAGGCCTCCTTGCTCGCACACGCATTTTCAGTTCTGCCCAAAACTTTTCTATGGGATTGAGGTCAGGGCTTTCTGATGGCCACTCTAATACCTTGACTTTGTTGTCCTTAAGCCATTTTGCCACAACTTTGGAAGTATGCTTGGGGTCATTGTCTTTTTGGAAGACTAATTTGCGACCAAGCTTTAACTTTCTGACTGATGTCTTAAGATGTTGCTTCAATATATCCACATAATTCTCCTCCCTTATGATGCCATCTATTTTGTGAAGTGCACCAGTCCCTCCTGCAGCAAAACACCCCTACAGCATGATGCTGCCACCCCTGTTCTTTACGGTTGGAATGGTGTTCTTGTAAGCCTCCCCCTTTTTTCCTCCAAACATAACAATGGTCATTATGGCCAAACAGTTCTATTTTTGTTTCATCAGACCAGAGGACATTTCTACAAAAAGTACGTTCTTTGTCCCCATGTGCAGTTGCAAACCGTAGTCTGATTTTATATGGAGGTTTTGGAGCAGTGGCTTCTTCCTTGCTGAGTGGCCTTTCAGGTTATGTCTAAAGACTTGTTTTACTGTGGATATAGATACTTTTGTACCTGTTTCCTCCAGCATCTTCACCTGGTCCTCTGCTGTTGTTCTGGGATTGATTTGCACTTTTCGCACCAAAGTACGATCATCTCTAGGAGACAGAACGCATCTCCTTCCTGAGCGGTATGACGGCTGAGTGGTCCAATGGTGACTAAACTTGAATTCTATTGTTTGTACAGATGAACGTGGTACCTTCAGGTGTTTGGAGGTACGTTTGAAGGTAGGCCTTGAAATACATCCACATGTACACCTCCAATTGACTCAATTGATGTCAATTAACCTATCAGAAGCTTCTAAAGCCATGACAACATTTTCTGTAATTTTCCAATCTGTTTAAAGGCACAGTCAACTTGGTGTATGTAAACTTCTGACCCACTGGAATTGTGATACGGGGAAATAATCTGTCTGTAAACAATTGTTGGAAAAATGACTTATGTCATGTACAAAGTAGATGTCCTAACTGACATGCCAAAACTATAGTTTGTTAACAAGAAATCTGTGGAGTGGTTGAAAAACGAGTTTTAAAGACTCCAAACTAAGTGTATGTAAACTTCCGACTCCAACTGTATACACACACACACACACTACCGTTGAAAAGTTTGAGGTCACTTCGAAATTTCCTTGTTTTTGAAAGAAAAGCACATTTTTGTGCAATTAAAATAACATCAAATTGATCAGAAATACAGTGTAGACATTTTAATGTTGTAATGACTATTGTAGCTGGAAACGATTGATTTTTAATGGAATATCTACCTACATATGTGTACAGAGGCCCATTATCAGCAACCATCACTCCTGTGTTCCAATGGCATGTTGTGTTAGCTAATCCACGTTTAGCATTTTAAAAGGCTAATTGATCATTAGAAAACCCTTTTGCAATTATTTTAGCACAGCTGAAAACTGTAATAAAAGCAATAAAACTGCCCTTCTTTAGACTAGTTGAGTATCTGGAGAATCAGCATTTGTGGGTTCGATTACTGGCTGAAAATGGCCAGAAACAAAACTTTCTTCTGAAACTCGTCAGTCTATTCGTGTTCTGAGAAATGAAGGCTATTCCATGCGGGAAATTGCCAAGAAACTGACAATATCGTACAGGGCTGTGTAATACTCCCTTCATAGGACAGCGCAAACTGGCACTAACTAGAATAGAAAGAGGAGTTGGAGGCCCCGGTGCACAACTGAGCAAGAGGACAAGTACATTAGAGTGTCTAGTTTGAGAAACGGACGCCTCACAAGTCCTCAACTGGCAGCTTCATTAAATAGTACACGCAAAACACCAATCTCTGAAGAGGCGACTCCGGGATGCTGGCCCGGAGTCATATCTCAGACTGGCCAATAAAAAGAAAAGATTAAGATGGGCAAAAGAACACAAACACTGGACAAAGGAAATCTGCCTAGAAGGCCAGCATCCCGGAATCGCCTCTTCACTGTTGACTTTCAGACTGGTGTTTAGCAGAAGGTTCCTTCTTCAATCTCTCCCTGTTCTTTCTGTGTCTGTCAGGTGGGTAAGTTCCTGTCTGCGGAGGAGTACCAGCAGAAGATCATTCCTGTCATTGTGAAGATGTTCTCTTCTACAGACCGGGCCATGAGGATACGACTGCTTCAACAGGTACAGAGTACCACACGTCAGAGTACAGAGACGGCCATTACACCAGAATGAGTTTTTGCTGCAGATCTCTTGTTTTATTCCTCTTTCCAACCCCATCCTCATCTCTCTTTCCTTTAGATGGAGCAGTTTATTCAGTATCTAAACGATGCAGCGGTGAACTCGCAGATCTTCCCTCATGTTGTTCACGGTTTCACAGACACAAACCCAGCCATCAGAGAACAGACTGTCAAGGTATAACTGGCTCACCCAGTCTGTCAGACTGTGATTAACATACTCACACGACCTGATGGCTTCACTCACTTCTTCATTCAAGTGGAACTGACAGGGTTCCTTCCCTGTGGTTAATGGTGTTCCCAACGCTCTGTTCTTGTTTTTTTTTATGCCTCTGTCTTTCTTTTCGTCTCTCAGTCCATGCTGCTGCTGGCCCCCAAGCTGAATGAGAGTAATGTGAATCAGGAGCTGATGAGGCACTTTGCACGACTGCAGGCGAGAGACGAGCAGGGACCAATCCGCTGCAACACCACCGTGTGCCTGGGAAAGATCGCCCCCTACCTCAACGCTGGGGTAACTCACTTTCTATCTTTACCCATCTCCCCTTTTCTCTCCCTCTGCATGCCCATTTCTTCTCTCCCTCCCTCTGCCTGCCCATTTCTTCTCTCCCTCCCTCTGCCTGACCATTTCTTCTCTCCTTCCCTTTGCCTGACCATTTCTTCTCTCCTTCCCTTTGCCTGACCATTTCTTCTCTCCCTCCCTCTGCCTGACCCTCTTATTCATGCCCTTCTCCTTTCCTCCACAGACGCGGCAGCGAGTGTTGATCTCTGCGTTCTCTCGGGCCACTAAGGACCCTTTTCCCGCTTCTCGGGCGGCCGGGGTTCTGGGCTTTGCAGCAACGCACAACTACTACAGTGTGACGGAGAGTGCAGCACGAGTACTGCCAACGCTCTGTACCCTCGCTGTTGACCCTGACAAGAACGTTAGAGATCAGGTGAGAAGCACTACAAACACCTTACACCCCTCACACATTGAACCACAGGACTGGGACATTTAACATTCTGTTTAGAAATATTTCACAAAAACACAGGCTAAAGCTGCTTCTCCAATAGAAATCCCGATCACACTTGTATGTATGTCATGGCAATGATAACTAGTTAAGCTCATACGTAGAAACGCATCATCAGCTCTAGCAGTTGTCTTGCACCGAGTTGCTCCTGTACAGGTCGTCAAATCAAAAGCACTCCTTTGGTATTGTTGTTTTTGACGAAAATGAAAACGTGTCACTCACGAAGTTAAAGTTGTGGCTTTTTAGATTTCGAGAAAATGAACAAAATTGACTTCTCAAACCCCAAACCACGGCCTGATCTTGATCAAGGGTTCCCGTAAGTCTCACAATGTTGCACCTCTGGATTTAGAAACTCTGATTTCACCCTGCAACATTCCATCTGCAATTGTGTGTGACAGTCTATTTTTCCCTACACTCTCATTGCAACATTCCATCTGTTATCAGGTTTCCATCCAACCTTTTTACACGAGTAAAGTGCGTCGTATAAAAGAAAAGGTTACGACAGGCCTGATGGAAACTGCAAATTTGGCAATGAACTTTCCAAATGTCGACACAAAAATATATACTCGATACGGTGGGATGTGTTTGTCTGTAAGATGTAATTATGCTACAAATGTCAGTGGATGTGCTTTTATGTGCAAATATTGATATAATAACCATCATATCGAAGTAAACTTGGAGTCATGCGATATGCTCCTCCCACTACGACTCGGGAAAGCATGTTTATTAGGTTACAGATTAAATAAGTTCTGATGAACTTCACAGGGTGGTGAAAGTGCACGGTGATGAGCTTGATGCTTCTTTCTGATAAATATTGAGGGTTGTATTCTGGTGACATGATCATCTATGCTTGGCTGCTGTTTGACAAATAAAAATCTGTAGTTCTGTAGTTGATAAGACTCTCATCATGTAGGCTATACTGACACTGGATCTGCCAGCTGTTCGTTAGCGCACATGCCAATACCAGAGTGGGGACATTCACTATATAACGCAACATTTCTGGTGACAAAACCATCAGTAGAGTTGAATGCAATGGAAACCCATTTAACTTGTATTTTTTTATTCGGTACATGGTCATTTTTATGTGCACTACATCATCACACACATACTTTTATCCACAACAAGTTAATTTGATGGAAACAATCTGCGTATTTTATTTATGCATATTTTAGAATATTTGCATGAAAATCTGTCACCAATTGGATGAAGAAAAAAAAATTCTGTCCTTCCTCCCTCAGGCGTTCAAAGCCATCAAGAGTTTCCTGACAAAGCTGGAGACTGTTTCTGAAGATCCAACCAAGCTGGCTGAAATAGGTCTGTAAACAAGCACTGTTCTCACATTAAAGGGATACTGTAGGATTTTGGCTATGAAGTCCTTTATCTGCATCTGCATTTTGTCTTTTTTTTTGTGTTCAGTATTTTATTTTAATTTGATTTAATCTGTATTTACCCAGGTAGACCAGTTGAGAACAAGTTCTCATTTACAACTGTGACCTGGCCAAGATAAAGCAAAGCAGTGCGACACAAACAACAACAGAGTTACACATGGAATAAACAAACACAGTCAATAATACAATAGGAGAAGTCTATATACAGTGTGTGTAAATGAGGTAGGATAAGGGAGGTAAAGGCAATAAATAGGCCATAGTGGTGAAATAATTACAATATAGCAATTAAACACTGGAGTGATAGATGTGCAAGTAGAGACACTGGGGTGCAAAGGAGCAAAATAAATAACAGTATGAGGATGCGGTAGTTGGATGGGCTTTTTACAGATGGGCTAGGTACAGGTACAGTGATCTGTGAGCTGCTCTGACAGCTGGTTTTTAAAGCTAGTGAGGGAGATATGAGTCTACAGCTTCAGTGATTTTTGCAGTCGTTCCAGTCATTGGCAGCAGAGAACTGGAAGGAAAGGCGGCCGAAGGAGGAATTGGCTTTGGGGGTGACCAGTGAAATATACCTGCTGGAGCGAGTGCTATGAGTGGGTGCTGCTATGGTGACCAGTGAGCTAAGGCAAGGCAGGGCTTTACCTAGCAAAGACTTAGATGACCTGAAGCCAGTGGGTTTGGTGACAAATATGAAGCTAGGGCCAGCCAACGAGAGCATACAGGTCGCAGTGGTGGGTGGTATATGGGGATTTGGTGACAAAACGGATGGCACTGTGATGGGCTGCATCCAATTTGCTGAGTAGAGTGTTGGAGGCTATTTTGTAAATGACATCGCCGAAGTCAAGGATTGGTAGGATAGTCAGAATGGTAGGATAGTCAGTATGAAGGAAGTTAGATAGCATTCACTCATGAAACTAACTAGCGCTAGCTGTACCTGAAGACTTCCAGTCATTGCGCTATGCTCGTTAGGAATCTGAGTACAGCCTTTGAGTGTCTATTTATCTCCCATTCACCCTAGAAAAGGATGTGATGTCATCAGCCCAGCCGGCGGGGGCAGCAGCCAGTTGGGCAGGCTGGGCAGTGACGGGGGTGTCCTCTCTGACCTCCAAGCTCATCCGAACCGGCCCGGGGGCAGAGGTGGGCGGCCCGGCCAACAACACACCTGTTGCTGCTGGTACTGCCTCTCCTCGCACAGGGAACCCTGTGACAGATGGTGTACCCGTGGGTAAGGAACTGAGTTATGAACATGATACCTCTTAATCACTCAGATCTTATATGTTTCTGTTTAGGTCATTGTGTAGATTAGGGTGGCATCCCCCACAGAAACAGGATGAACTGGCAAAGCTGTACCCATCAGTCCACAACTTACATTCACCTTACCGTTCTTTTCATCCCTCCATCTCTCCTTCCTCCAGGCTCTGAAGTTAAACCACCAACGGCCTCCATGACTCTACCCTTTGCTTCTGGCCTTGCTATACAATCAGACTCCCCTAAGGTGACAGAGAAGGACGAGGAGCCAATTGGAGACCGTTGGGATGACGAGGACTGGGGAAGTTTAGAGGTACAGTTGAAGTCGGAAGTTTACATGGAGTCATTAAAACTTGTTTGTTAACTGTGCCTTTAAACAGCTTGGAAAATTCCAGAAAATGTCATGGCTTTAGAAGCTTCTGATAGGCTAATTGACGTCAATTGAAGGTGTACCAGTGGATATATTTCAAGGCCTACCTTCAAACGTAGTGCCTCTTTGCTTGACATTATGGGAAAATCAAAAGAAATCAGCCAAGAATTCAGAAAAATTGTAGACCTCCACAAGTATGGTTCATCCTCGGGTGCAATTTCCAAATGCCTGAAGGTACCACATTCATCTATACAAACAATAGTACACAAGTATAAACACCATGGAACCATGCAGCCGTCATACCACTCAGGAAAGGAAGGAGACACGTTCTGTCTCCTAGTAATTAATGTACTTTGGTGCGAAAAGTGAGAATCAATCACAGAACAACAGCAAAGAACCTTGTGAAAATGCTGGAGGAAATGGGGACAAAAGTATCTATATTCACAGTAAAACGAGTCATATATCGACATAACCTGAAAGGCCGCTCAGCAAGGAAGATGCCACTGCCCAAAACCGTCATTAAAAAAGCCAGACTACGGTTTGCAACTGCACATGGGGACAAAGATCATACTTTTTGGTGAAATGTCCTCTGGTCTGATGAAATAAAAATAGAACTGTTTGGCCATAATGACCATCGTCATGTTTGGAGGAAAAAGGGGAGGCTTACAAGTCGAAGAAAACCATTCCAACCGTAAAGCACGGGGGTGGCAGCATCATGTTGTGGTGGTGCTTTGCTGCAAGAGGGTCTGGTGCACTTCACAAAATAGATAGCATCATGAGGATGGAAATTATCTAGATATATTGAAGCAACATCTCAAGACATCAGTTAAAGTTTGGTTGCAAACGGGTCTTCCAAATGGACAATGACCCCAAGTATACTTCCAAAGTTGTGGCAAAATGGCTTAAGGACAACCAAGTCAAGGTATTAGAGTGGCCATCACAAAGCCCTGACCTCAATCCCATGGATTGAATTTGTGGGCAGAACTGAAAATACGTGTGAGCAAAGAGGCCTACAAACCTGACTCAGTTACACCAGCTCTGTCAGGAGTAATGGGCCAAAATTCACCCAACATATTGTGGGAAGCTTGTGGAAGGCTACCTGAAACGTTTGACCCAAGTTAAACAATTTAAAGGCAATGCTACCAACTACTAATTGAGAGTATGTAAACTTCTGACCTGCTGGGAATGTGACGAAAGAAATCAAATCTGAAATAAATCATACATTTTCTCTACTATTATTCTGACATTTCACATTCTTGCAATAAAGTGGTGATCCTAACTGACCTAAGACAGGGAATTTTTACTTGGATTAAATGTCAGGAATTGTGAAAAACTGAGTTAATGTATTTAGATAAGGTTTATTTAAACTTCTGACTTCACCTGTAATTGACATGAATGGGATTTGGGGTGGGATTTGACAGCTGGGACCGAGGGACGTCAACTGTCACTGAACATGGGAAACATGGAAATAGTGTTCTGTTTGATCAGTTAAGTTATTAAAGTCTGTCTTTCTCTCACCCCCCCCCAAGGACGCAGAGAAGGTACAGGCAGCTGACCCAGATGACTGGAACTCCTCTGATTGGTCAGGAATGTCATCAGTCAAAAAGAAGGCCAGTGTCAGAGGAGTACGTATCTGGTTTTATTTAGACCTAAGGGTTATTCAGGGAGGCAGAGTGTTTGAAAAAAAAGTCAAAGATAATGGCACTGTAAAGTAACTACCACTCACACTTTTTGAGGAAAAATGTACTTACTGTGATGTGTGGTTGTCTCACCTAGCTATCTTAAGATGATTGTACAAACTGTATTCTCTCTGGCTGTGTCTGCTAAATGACAGGATTGTATTTACATATTCGTCTGCAAAGTGCTGAAAGTTCCAACCTACTGAACAGTGGTCCATGATCTAAAACAGTTATAGTGCTGAAACTTCATTCATTGCTGTCTCCGTCTAGGTGTCTCTAGCCTCCTCTGAGGCAGTAAAAAAGCAGAGCTCTGATTGGAGCAGCTCGGGTTGGGATGCCGACGACAGCTGGTCCAATGAGAAGGAGGCTGACATCCAGGGTCAGAGTTCACCGGGAGAGGATAGGTGGGACAATGACTGGGAGGGTAGGACTGCGCCAGCCACTAAGAGTGCTGCTTTGCCGGAGGGGGTTCGGTTAGCCAGCGAGTATGACTGGGACATTAAGGAAGACACGCAGACTGACTTCCTCGCCAATGTGTCTCAGAGAGCAACGCCCACCCCCACTGCTATGGTGAGGAGAGGGGGGCTTTATAAATAAAATAATTTGACAGGAGTAGGCTTTTTGTTTTGAAGAACTGACAAGCAGGTTTGTCAAAATGGAAAAGTTTGGTTTTGATGTGGAAATGGAAGGACGGCACATGTGCATTTTGCATGCGTTTTCTGGTTCATGCTAGGTTGGTGATGGCTGGAGTGCAGAGCCTGCTGGAGACTGGGGAGCCGAGGAGAGCTGGGAGTCTGTGGGCGGAAGTCCAGGTGAGTCTCAACCTGCTCTAACATCTGTACTCCATTATTTATCTCAATGATCTTAAACCAGGGAGTCATTTAACAAGATGCTATAAGCCTCAAGACAGATGATTAGATGTCTCTCTCTATTTCCTAAGCAGGCCTAAGCAAGACAGAGCTGGCCAAGAAGAAGCGTGAGGAGAGGAGGAAAGAACTGGAGGCCAAACGGGCAGAACGCAAGGCAGCTAAGGGTCCTCTCAAACTGGGCGCTCGGAAACTGGACTGACTGGAAAGAAAAGGAGGGCTGGCGGAAGACGGGAAGCAAAGCGTGTGCTGTGATAACTTTTCCCTGACTCCCAGAGAGGGTGGACTGTATGGAAGGATCAACATTCCATAATAACAAGAGAAACTGAACTGGACGACGGTGCAAGCTGCTTATTGTTTGAGAAAGGGATAAGACAGGACTCATCCAGACTATTCTGGGGTTTAAACATTACATCACATATTTAATTTGTAAAGAAGTGTATTTGTCTGAAAAGGACTGACAAAAAAAATCTGAACATGTTTTTATAAATAAATGATATCAATGTTGTTAGGTTGTAATTTCTGGTACAATAATCCAGACATACTCAGTGAGAAACTCAAGCTAGATTTATTCACCACAGTGGGTGTTGCAGCTGCACAGCACACCTAGAGGTCACACAAGGACATACTGTATATGTATACCTTCCGACTAGGTGCTGTCACCTCCTTGTATTTCTAAGATAAATAATCAGTCTCTGTTTCTGGACAGGAACTGAGTCTGTTCCTCCTCTTGGTGTTCTCGTGTCCCAGCCTAAGTCCGGAACCTTCCTGCTCCTCCGCGCCTTAGTTATTGGGAGTACACATTCCTACAGTCGACTGCAGTCCACTAGATAATTACACTTCTCATACACAAAGAGCTGAAACTTAACACTACCTTCATTCTCTAAGAATATAAAAGATCTATATATTCATATTAAGAGTATATAATGATATAAAACTGTAACGATATTAGACAGTGCTCTGGAACAGATATTAGGATCCATCAGCCTTAACCCCAGACACATGGCTCCTATTCAACCCTCATGGAATCATTCTGGTACTCAGCCTTTGTACTTTACCTGTCCCCAAACACAATGCACATCAACCATTCCAACTGACCCATAACACGATAATTACTACTGTTAGGATTAAACATATTCAAATTGTCTAAAAAAACTATATAAAGTGTGTGTATATGCTGAATGTTTATTTGACATATAAATGGGTTAGGAATGTTTTATATGAGCTGTCACACTGCAGAAATAAGACTGATAGTCTTCATGCATGGGTCTGTATATGTGACTTACCTACCAAACGACATAGGGTAATGATGCAGTCCGGTTTTCTTTTACTTTTGATACTTAAGTACATTTTATCCATGACATTTACTTCAGTATATTTAAAGCCAAATACTTTAAATCATTTACTAAAGTAGTATTTTACTGGGTGACTTTCACTTGAGTCATTTTCTATTAAGTTATCTTAACTTTTACTCAAGTATGACAACTGGGTACTTTTTCCACCACTGCTTATAAGTAACAACATAAAATAAAAAAACAGCTAGCTTAGTCTAGCAGCCTGCAAGGTTATGGCCCCTCCAAGGCTGTATATACCTTGGAATTATAACCAGACACTTTTCCTCCTTTTGTGCTTTCAATTCATGTCTGTGTAACTATAAAAAAAAGAAAAATATTATGGAAATACTCAACCCTTCCTTCTGAAAGCCCCAGAATTATACAAGTGACGATGGCAGTACTGTAGTTAAAAAAATAATCTATTAGGCTTATTGGTGACTGGCTTGCTCAGGAAGCTATTATACAGTTGGTCACTTATCTTCTTATTTTTCTTCATTCTTCTTCTTGCTTCCACCTCCAAAGATGGCCGCTGCGATACCTGCAACAGCAAGGACTCCGAAGCCCAACATTGCAGCCATTCCCGCAGTTTCCACAGCCTGACGAACCTGGGCAGAAAAAGACTAACATTAATTTGAATGAATGAATGACTGACTGATTCAGAAACAGTATCACAGCATAGATGCTTTGAATGTATAACAACAAGTACACCAGTTACTCTACACTCACGTGTGTCTTGACCAAGTTGAGAATGTTATTACGACCCACAAAAATACTACGCTGAGCACAGTACAACTAGCGTTGAGCACCAGTCCACTGTACCTACCTGTCGAGACTCAGCCTTCCCATATCTCAGATCTGTGACAAAGTGCTCACAGTTCCCCCTGAAGACACAGTAGGGCATCTCCTGGTCCACATAGGCCTGGGCTTCCCTCAGTATCTCATGTATGGGTCTGACCTATAATGATAATATAATACATTCCATTTAGCAAAACAACTTAAGACGTTTTGCAGACCCTTTTAGCCTAAGCGAACTTGCATGCATACATTTTTAAAGGGTGGCCCCAGTGGGAATGGAAAACACTATCCTGGCATTGCAAGCACCATGCTCTATCAACTGAGCCACACAGGATCACACAGGCTGTGTCCCACATGGCACCTTATTCTCTACATAGTTCATAACGTTTGACCAGAGGCCCATGGGGTGCCATTTGGGACACAGCCTTACTGTACTTACTGCTACTGACCTGGTACTTCTCATCCAGCTGGTTGTTTACGCACCACTGATCATGCCCCACCACGTCCCAGATCTCTTCCTTCTTCACCTTAGCCTTGTCACTGAGCACAGACATCATGCTGTTGGCCCTGGCCCCAGGTCCCTCGGCTGGGGAGCAAAGAGACATGGGTGAGGGAGAGGGAAAGGTCCAAGGGGGGGGGGTGCACAGACAAGACATCATCAGTGTCAAAGTTGAGTTGAATGTACTCTATATCTACAGTATATCAATTGTTGAGTACACTATATCAAGAGTATTACTCACAGGGTGGGGCCAGGTGAACAACAAAGCCGTCACCAACGTACAAAGCCCAGTGCTGGTAGTTCCCTCTGAATATCTCTATCAGATCCCCTGGCTCCGGCTTCTTATCATACTGTCAAAAAATATATATAAAACAATTAAGTATGACTTAGCAATGTGTGTATTTCCATGGTTACACATACAGGGGTGTTGCTAGACACCATCTTGTTGAAGTGACAAGTATGCAGTTCTTAAAGGGAAAGTGCTCTGATCAGGAAACAAAACTATAAAAAGTTATTCAGTCATGACTGATAAGGGAATTATATGCTTAAAGGTAATGATTCAAATATTCCACCCTGAAACCATATAATTGTATGACATTTATAAGAATCATACATCTATAATCTGATGATGTGTGTAGTTTCAGTCAGAATTAGAACAAGGACCTTTTGTTCCTTTTTAGTATGTAAGCAGGGTGCAAGTGGGAAACAAATGATAAGAGGAGCTATCGACAGACATGTTGTACTACTGTGTTCTTACAGGACATTCTGTCCCCACCCAGGGAGGGGAGAAACTGTTAGGCTTGCAGAAGATTATGAAGCATGTTGCAGATTAAAGAAACAATGTATCTGTGTCGTGGAAAAACACTGACTGTCTGAGCAAGGCGTAGCTTGAGATTTGAACTTGTTTGTGTGTCTGTGTTATAAAGACTGGGTTTGTATTCTTGACTTTAGAACGCTCTCGTGAATAAACTGTACTAGTCTTTGCCTAATTATTATTAAACCCACGGTCTTACAAACCTCTGGGATTGGTCAAAGCTTATTGATTATGAGTTATCATTGTGATTGAAAATTCTCATGACAATGACTCATGCATTGTACAAACAAAATGTGAATTTGTTCTAAACAAACAGGTAAGACTACATAGAGACAGAGGACAACAAAAGAACTGGACTTTACTTACCAATGTTGGGGCCATGGTTACTGTTATTTCCTTTACACAGCTTTGATTTCCCGTCACTGAGCTTCGATCTCAACCCTTTATGTCAAAATGAAACCAATGGGTTATATTTAGGGGGCCTGTTACCATAACACATGAGCTCACAGAATATTAGGCAATCTATTGGCAAATAAATTAGAAACTGATTTCACTGTGTTTTGGTGTCTATAAAAACATGAATTATGCAACGAAATAGATCGCTAGCTAACTGACCACAGACAGCACACAACAGAGACAGTGTTTGCGTGCTGTCAAGAGTCATGGTATGACTTTCGATCCCAGTTAGCTACCTAGCTATTTGTAATCTTCCTCACATACGTATTTCTGTCCAGATAATTTAAATACGTTTAAATTCATATAATTTACAGTAAGTTCGGTGTCGTGGCCTCGATGTTGCTTACTTTCACTTAGAACACAGAAGTATAAATCAGACGTCAACTTGTTTTTCTTCCTCGATGAGGTTTAACGGCGGTTGGCATCCAATAAATGTTTCATTACCGCCACCTACTAGACCGGAGTACAACCCTTATACTTTGCTTGAAAACATAAATAAATAAACTATTACCCTACCATCTAACACTACACTCACAATTAAAATAAATAAATAACATAGTAATAAAAAATAATAGTAATTTTGTGACCCCAGAGAGTCAGGACACCCATTTAACGTCCCAGCCGAAAGACAGCACGCTACACAGGGCAATCACTGCCCTGGAGTATTGGGATATTTTTTTAGACCAGAGGAGAGAGTGCCTCCTACTGGCCCTCCAACACCACTTCCAGCAGCATCTGATCTCCCATCTAGGGACCGACCAAGACCAACCCTGTTTAGCTTCAGAAGCAAACCAGCAGTGGGATGCAGGGTGGTATGCTGACGTCAAGTCTAGCACACCCAAATACCTCTCTGCAGCTGCCACCACAACCTACATTTTTTGTGACTTACGTTCCATCCCTGCAGTACAGTTGACAACCATTGCTATAAATTCTAAAAATCCAATCTTACTGAAATATAAACTCGGGAAAAAAAATAAACGTCCCCTTTTCAGGACCCTGTCGTTCAAAGATAATTCGTAAAAATCCAAATAACTTCACAGGTCTTCATTGTAAATGTTTTAAACACTGTTTCCCATGCTTGTTCAATGAACCATAAACAATTAATGACCTTTCTACTGACTCTGAAAAACACCAAAAGAAAGATGCCCATGGTCCCTGCTCATCTGCGTGAACGTGCCTTAAGCATGCTGCAAGGAGGCATGAGGACTGCAGATGTGGCCAGGGCAATAAATTGCAATGTCTGTACTGTAAGATGCCTAAGACAGCGCTACAGGGAGGCAGGTTGGACAGCTGATCGGTCTCGTGTAACGGATGCAAAACAGCTAGCTAGTTAGCGGTGGTGCGCGCTAAATAACGTCACTTGCTCTGAGACCTTGAAGTAGTGGATCCCCTTGCTCTGGCTTTTGTGGAGCGATGGGTAACGATGCTTCGTGGGTGACTGTTGATGTGTGCAGAGGGTCCCTGGTTCGCGCCCGTGTATGGGCGAGGGGGAGGTCTAAAGTTATACTGTTACACTCGCAGTGGCAGACCACGTGTCATAACACCTGCACAGGATCGGTACATCCGAACATCACACCTGTGGGACAGGTACAGGATGGCAACAACAACTGCCCGAGTTACACCAAGAACGCACAATCCCTCCATCAGTTCTCAGATTGTCCGCTATAGGCTGAGAGAGGCTGGACTGAGGGCTTGTAGGCCTGTTGTAAGGCAGGTCCTCACCAGTCATCACAGGCAACAACTTCGTCTCTGGGCACAAACCCACCATCGCTGGACCAGACAGGACTGGCAAAAAGTGCTCTTGGAGCACTGGGTTCGTGGAGGGTCCGTCATGGTCTGGGGTGGTGTGTCACAGCATCAACGGACTGAGCTTGTTGTCATTACAGGCAATCTCAACGCTGTGCGTTACAGGGAAGACGTCCTCCTCCCTCATGTGGTACCCTTCCTGCAGGCTAATCCTGACATGACCCTCCAGCATGACAATGCCACCAGCCATACTGCTCGTTCTGTGCGTGATTTCCTGCAAGACAGGAATGTCAGTGTTCTGCCATGGCCAGTGAAGAGCCCGGATCTCAATCCCATTGAGCACGTCTGGGACCTGTTGGATCGGAGGCTGGGGGCTAGGAACATTCCCCCCAGAAATGTCTGGGAACTTGCAGGTGCCTTGGTGGAAGAGTGGGGTAACATCTCAAGGCAAGAACTGGCAAATATGGTGCAGTCCATGAGGAGGACATGCACTGAAGTACATAATGCAGCAGGTGGCCACACCAGGTACTGACAGTAACTTTTGATTTTGACCCCCCCTTGTTCAGGGACACATTATTCAATTTCTGTTACTCACATGTCTGTGGAACTTGTTCATTTTATGTCTTAGTTGTTGAATCTTGTTATGTTCATACAAATATTTACACATGTTAAATTTGCTGAAAATATACACACTTGACAGTGAGAGGACGTTTCTTTTTTTGCTGAGTTTATATAATTTGTTGGCCTATCCCTCTGTACTGGTACAGTTCTACTACTCACACCACTCCTCTCAGGATCTCACCTCCTTGACCCATCTTCCTCTACTTTCTTCACTGCCTCAGCATATGACAACTTCCTCACTACTCTAATCCTGGAAACCTCAACCTGCTTCTCTCACATGGGACATTTTTGATCCCCAGCCCCATGGGCACCCCTAAAATTTACACATACCACTACTTTCCCAAAAGCTCGACACCTGTAAAAACGTTATGTATTCGGTACAAAAGCTTGTATGCGATAACTTATATATCCTAACATCACTTTGTCGGGCAAAGACTCAACATCAACATTTAAAAAAACAGACAACGACTCTTCTGTTTCAGCACTCACCCCACCCTGTTTGCGACGTACCAAACAACGAGTATCACAAACACCGGGAATCTTCCCTTTCAGTTGGTTAACTTTTACATTTACCGCTACCCCAGTTACCACTCCTTTCAATGGCGCATTTTCTTGAGAGTCAAACAATTCACATCTCTTGCCCTCATTCGTGTAACGCGGAGCGCTTGTTCCCCCTGACCAGTCGGAAACATAAACAATTAACACAAGACCACTTCTGGTTAACCTCACCTATTCCACAGCACCCAACTCTGTTTTCACCCTGAAACCACAAATGGATCAGCCAAAAGGCATCAAGCGTCAACGATCAACTGAAAAAAAAAAAAGCAAACAAATTCGAGGGCGTCTCTGCTGGGAGCCTGCACAATGACGTAGGTTTCAAAGTACTCCGTCAGGCCAGTAGATGGCAGTAAATATATTTTTTCTGCAGTACCCCTCGAAAGACACGATAGAAGAAGAAAATAAAGCCTTCCGCTTTTGGAGTGTCCTTTTGATATTTTTCCTGAACGTTACTTAAAAAAGATCATAATATTTCAGTTCTAGAGTTGATTATTCGTAGCTTGTTGCTAGGGGAGAGTTGCACATGTTCTATTTTCAGTTTGGGAAATTGAAAGATGTCTGCCTTGTTTGATGGAACTCTTGGGGTCTCTTGGGGTATCTGTACTTTACTACTGTCACGTGTGCACCTCTCCAGCCTCTAGGTCATCAGGCTGCTCGTTATGGCACACACCTTTTTTTATTTTTTTATTTTAATTTTATTAATATCAAATCAATACATAAAGCACATGAGGGAACACAAGCATACATAGATTACAAACAATGGACAATCGAGCTAGGGGGTACAATATCACATTACAATTACACAAGGACCTTAAGGGACATGCATATACTTACAATTCTAACAGCTTTTTTGTTAGTAGAGCATTTAACCGTCTTAAAATACAGTTCAATTTCTTTTTGTAGGGTACGAAAATGTGGTTTTCTGTTTGTAAATTTACATTTGTGTATATGAAATTTGGCCAAAACAATAATGAAATTAATTACATAAAAATGATTCTGCTTATTTCTATTGTATGTAAAGAATCCAAACAGTACATCTCTCCACAATAGTGTAAAATCTTCATAAATGAGTTCAATTATAAACCTACTGATGTCTTGCCACAGTTTTCTTACATGCACACAATGCCAAGTTATGGCACACACCTGTCACCATCGTTACGCGCACTTGCGCATCATCAGACTCACCTGGACTCCATCATCTCCTTGATTTACCTGCCCTATATATGTCACTCCCTTTGGTTCCGTCTCCAGGTGTTTCTGTTTCATGTCTGTGCGTTGTTTGTGTTTGGTATAATGCTCTGTTTATTTATGAAATATTCACTCCCAATACTTGCTTCCCGACTCTCAGCACACACATTACAACTACTTTATTATTTATATTTTTCCAACTTTAACCTAACTACATTCCTAAGGAAAATAATGTACTTTTTACTCCATACATTCTCCCTGACACCCAAAAGTACTTGTTACATTTTGACACAAAAATGGTCCAATTCACACACTTATCATGAGTACGTCCCTGGTCATCCGTACTGCCTCTGATCTGGCGGACTCACTAAACACAAATGCTTAGTTTGTAGGAGTGTGCCCCTGGCTATCTGTCAACAAAAAGAAACAAGAGAATTGCTTAATATGAAGAATTTTAAATGGTTTATGCTTTTACTTTTGATACTTAAGTACATTGAGCAATTCCGAATTCATTGAGCAATCTGTCTATATAAGGTTCCCCAGTTGACAGTCCATGTCAGAGCAAAAACCAAACAAGATTCTCTGGTCTGATGAAACCAAGATTGAACTCTTTGGCCTGAATGCCAAGCGTCACGTCTGGAGGAAACCTGGCACCATCCCTACGATGAAGCATGGTGGTGGCAGCATCATGGTGTGGGGATGTTTTTCAATGGCAGGGACTGGGAGACTAGTCAGGATCGAGGCAAAGATGAACAGAGCAAAGTACAGAGCTATCCTTGATGAAAACCTGCTACAGAGCGCTCAGGACCACAGACTGGGGTGAAGGTTCACCTGACAACAGGACAACGACCCTAAGCACACAGCCAAGACAACACAGGAGTCAAGTCTCAGAACGTCCTTGAGTTGCCCAGCCAGAGCCCGGACTTGAACCCGATCGAACATCTCTAGAGAGAACTGAATATAGCTGTGCAGCGACGCTCACCATCCATTCTGACAGAGCTTGTGAAGGTCTGCAGAGAAGAATGGGAGAAACTCCCCTAATCCAGGTGTGCCAAGTGTCATGACTGTCCTGATCAGGTCAGGTTACAGGAGACCACAACCCTACAGATTATCTCTCAACCCCAACAGAGGAGGAGAGATCTAGGGTTCTGAAGATGTGGGGGTTTTATGGCCCCTCACGCCCCTGGTAAATCTAAGGCCACAGACAAATGCCTTTGTCCTGTTACTATGGAGAACCAGCCTCAGAACATTAAACATGAAATAAAGGGACTTTGGAACAATGGTTTCTGTCAGCCACAATGGTGGTCATGACGATAGATGGAATATGAAAATGTATGTCATTTTTGTTTTTTTATTAAAGGTTAATAGATGACGTTGTTACACCCACTTCTGACCCAAGGGTATAAAACCTGTGAGTAAAGAATTTACAGACAAGACTACGTGACCCAAGCTGCAGCCAAGGTCTAAAAAGTCAACGAACCCAAAACGCAACGCAAGTTTGAAGACAGAGAAATCTTTTTCTACCCAAGCTACGGATGAGTAGCTGTGACTAAGCGGGTGAATTCAAGTCGAACCACCTAGCCTCCATGTCCCATCGAATTGTGGTATCTACACTGTTTCATTCCTTTGCTGTGAGCTCTGAGCTACAGAGCTGTCTGTCCTCAGAAGACCCCTTCCAGAGCAAGGGTGAGGGAACTGTCACGTTCGTCGTAGTGAGAAGACCAAGGCGCAGCGTGAATTGAATACATGTTATATTTTAATGAAGACGGACACTAAACAAACTACAAAAACAACAAAACGAACGTGAAGCTATACTACAAATGTGCAGACACAGGCAACTAGACATAGACAATAACCCACGAAATACCCCAAAAAGATGGCTGCCTAAATATGGTTCCCAATCAGAGACAACGATAAACAGCTGCCTCTAATTAAGAACCAATCTAGGCAACCTTAGACATACATAAACACCTAGATGGTAAACAACCCCATAAACCTACAAAACCCCTAGACAGTACAAAACACATACATCACCCATGTCACACCCTGACCTAACCAAAATATATAAAGAAAACAAAGAATACTCAGGTCAGGGCATGACAGTACCCCCCCACAAAGGTGCAGACTCCGGCCGCAAAAACCTAATCAAAAGGGGAGGCTCCGGGTGGGCCTTTTTCACGGCGGCGGCTCGGGTGCGGGACGTGGACCCCGCTCTACCTCAGTCTTGGCCCACTTAGGTGGCGCCTCTGGAGCGGGGACCCTCGCAGCGGGCCCCGGACTGAAGATCATCGTAGAGGGCACCACTGGACGGAAAGGCGCCTCTGGACTGAGGAGCGGCTCTGGCAGCTCCGGACAGGAGCGAGATTCCTATATCACCGGCGTGACAGGCGGCTCTGGCAGCTCCTGGTTGGCTGACGGCTCTGGCGGCTCCTGGCTGGCTGACGGCTCTGGCGGCTCCTGGCTGGCTGACGGCTCTGGCGGCTCCTGGCTGGCTGAAGGCCCTGGCGGCTCCTGGCTGGCTGACGGCTATGGCAAATCCTGGCTGACTGGCGGCTCTGGCGGCTCCTGGCTGACTGGCGGCTCTGGCGGCTCCTGGCTGACTGGCGGCTCTGAGCGGTTCAGGACTGGAGGGAGACTCTGGCGGATCCGGACTGGAGGGAGACTCTGGCGGATCCGGACTGGAGGGAGACTCTGGCGGATCCGGACTGGAGGGAGACTGGCGGATCCGGACTGGAGGGAGACTCTGGCGGATCCGGACTGGAGGGAGACTCTGGCGGATCCGCACTGGTAGGTTACGGACTGCGACCCGTCGTGGTAGGTTCCGGACTGTGACCTGTTATGGTAGGTTCCGGACTGTGACCCGTCGTGGTAGGTTCCGGACTGTGACCCGTCGTGGTAGGTTCCGGACTGTGACCCGTCGTGGTAGGTTCCGGACTGTGACCCGTCCTAGGAAGTTCTGGTCTGTAGACTGTTGCCGGACGCTCTGGACTGGGTACTGTTGCCGGACGCTCTGGACTGGGTACTGTAGCCGGACGCTCTGGACTGGGTACTGTTGCCGGACGCTCTGGACTGGGTACTGTCGCCTGACGCTCTGGACTGGCGAGGCGCACTGTAGGCCTGGTGCGTGGTGCCGGCACTGGTGGTACTGGGCCGAGGACACGCACCTCAGGGCGAGTGCGGGGAAGAGGAACAGGGCGTATTGGACTGTTGAGGCGCACTATAGGCCTGGTGCATGGTGCCGGCACTGGTGGTACCGGGCTGAGAACACGCACCTCAGGATGAGTGCGAGAAGCAGGAACAAGACACACTGGGTTGTGAAGGTGTACTGGAGACCTGGTATGTATAGCCGGCATCAAATCTTCCAGAACTTTAACACAAGTTTCAGGCTGAGTACGAGGAATTGACACAGGTGGCATCGGACAGCTAACACGCTCCTCAGGGCGAATGCCGTGCATACTACGCCAAACCAACAGCTCTCTCTCTTCACTCTCCTCCAATTTCGTCAACAACTCCTCGAAAGTCTCATAATCTCCCCTCCATTCACTCTCCTCCAATCTGTCCAATAACTCCTCGACAATCTCAGACTCACCCCTCAACTTCGCTGACTGCTCCAAGTGATCCCCCCCTAGACATTTTTGGGGATGCCTCTCGGGCTTCCAGCCGCGCTGCCGTGCTGCCTCCTGATACCGGCGACTCTCTGCTTTCGCTGCCTCCAGCTCTGCCTTGGGGCGGCGATATTCCCCTGGTTGTGCTCAGGGTCCTCCGCCGTCCAGAATTTCCTCCCAAGTCCATGAGTCCTGCGACCTCTGCTGCTGCCTTTTACCATGCTGCTTGGTCCTTTGTTGGTGGGTTATTCTGTCACATTCGTCGTAGTGAGAAGACCAAGGTGCAGCGTGAATTGAATACGTTATATATTAATGAAGACGGACACTAAACAAACTACAAAAACAACAACACGAACGTGAAGCTATACTACAAATGTGCAGACACAGGCAACTAGACATAGACAATAACCCACGAAATACCCAAAGAAGATGGCGGCCTAAATATGGTTCCCAATCAGAGACAACGATAAACAGCTGCCTCTAATTGAGAACCAATCTAGGCAACCATAAACATACATAAACACCTAGATGATAAACAACCCCATAAACCTACAAAACCCCTAGACAGTACAAAAACACATACATCACCCGTGTCACACCCTGACCTAACCAAAAATATATTTAAAAAAACAAAGAATACTCAGGTCAGGGCGTGACAGGAACAGACTCCTAAGCCAAAATGGACACTGACATCGTGAGGATGACCAGAAAGGTGCCGGAGAAGTGCGTCATCGAGCAGCCTGAACTGTCCCCTGAACGGTCCACGCAGAGAATCCTCGTAGGTCTTCCCCAAGTAATTACATAATTATATTCTGACCCATAAGAGCAGCAGTTTGGGGCAAGGCTAGGGTTAGAATAGCATAGCTGACAAATTCACCCAAATGTATATTTCTCTCGTGTACTTTCTTTTTTCTCTCTCTCTTTGAAATCCCCATTTTAGGTAACACGCGCCATAGTGTGTTGGCCCGTTATACTAAGTTCTAATCAATAGCCTATAATGTGTTTTGTCTATGTGTATCTTTTATCATAATTTTAGCTTTCTAATCAATAAATATTCACCTAAGATTGGTGTGGTACGAACTCATTGGTGAGACCCGGGTCCGTGCAGATTCACGGACTATACAGCGTTCAGAACGAGATTGTTGAGGTAACTGGTTAATTAGCTGCTGTTGTAAAATCGATATTCTGATATTCTTTGAGTTAATTTGGGAAATAGAAACTCAATAAAAACTTGTTTTCCCATGGTGCCCCAGGTTAATGAATTAATAATTGCTTGATTCAGTTAATCACACAATTAGAAACTTTAATCATTCGATGAGCAACAGTCTTCACATTAACTAATACAACATCACGACACAAGCTTGTAGCATCATACCAAAGAAGACTCGAGGATGTAATCGTTGCCAAAGAGCTTCAACAAAGTACTGAGTAAAGGGTCTGAATACTTATGTAAACGTCATATTTCAGTTGTTTATTTTAAATACATTTGCAAAAATTTCTAAAAACCTGTTTTTGCTTTATCATTATGGGGCAGTGTGTGTAGATTGAGGGGGGGGAAACAATTTATTCAATTTTAGAATAAGGCTGTAATGTCAATTTCTTTTTTTTTTTAAGTCAAGGGGTCTGAATACTTTCGAATGCACTGTACACCTTCCGACTAGGCGGAGTCACCTCCTTGTATTTCTAAGATAAATAATCAGTCTCTGTTTCTGGACAGGAACTGAGTCTGTTCCTCCTCTTGGTGTTCTCGTGTCCCAGCCTAAGTCCGGAACCTTCCTGCTCCTCCGCGCCTTAGTTATTGGGAGTACACATTCCTACAGTCGACTGCAGTCCACTAGATAATTACACTTCTCATACACAAAGAGCTGAAACTTAACACTACCTTCATTCTCTAAGAATATAAAAGATCTATATATTCATATTAAGAGTATATAATGATATAAAACTGTAACGATATTAGACAGTGCTCTGGAACAGATATTAGGATCCATCAGCCTTAACCCCAGACACATGGCTCCTATTCAACCCTCATGGAATCATTCTGGTACTCAGCCTTTGTACTTTACCTGTCCCCAAACACAATGCACATCAACCATTCCAACTGACCCATAACACGATAATTACTACTGTTAGGCTAATTATACAATTATAAACAGATTCAAAGTGGCTCAAGTCAAATTGTAGATTCCTCCTGTATATTTATGGAGTCACTGAGTTATTTAATATCAAATCATAAAGTGCAAAATAATTCTGTCCATCAACTATCTTGTTAGAGTTGGCTGTGTCAAGGGAAAGGGAAGGTTCTGTTTGTGCCTTTGTTGGATGGCAGCACTATTTACTGGTGTTATGTGGTCAGATGAGCTGTGCTGTGATTTTTAAATATGTTGTGGATGGGGAGGGAGGGAAGTTCATATGGAAGAAGACAGTAAAATCAGATGCATTGTTTTATAAAGGTGGATTCTTGTGTACCATGTGAACAATTCCTAAATAAACCATGACAATAAAATACACATTGGGTGTTTTATGTGAAAGGCTGTGCACTGTTTTACAAAGATATTCAGAACAATTTCTACTTCTGCCAAGAGTCAACATCCAAATCCACTGAAGTTCCTTCTGGGACTTGCAGTGGGCCAACAGAGGTGTTTCTTTTGTTTACTAAGACAAGTATAAGTTAAGTAGACATTTACAAATATAAACCAAAGAGTATGTCAAGACTAAATCTACTAAGATAAAATGCTAATAAGATTCAGTGAATCAATATTTAAAAAACAAACTCTTCAAACTCTTTTTTTAAAGATGAAACACCAATTATGATTTCAAATATTTTCAATCAAACATTTAAATAAAGTAAGAATTTGTTCAAATCAAATTTTATTGGTCACATACTCGTGTTTAGCAGATGTTATTGCGGGTGGAGCAAAATGCTTGTGTTTCTAGCTCCAACAGTGCAGTAACATCTAACAACAATACTCACAATGGACACAAATCCAAAGTAAAGGAATGGAATTAAGAATATATAAATATTTGACGAGCAATGTCAGAGAGGAATAGACTAAGATACAGTAGAATATACATATGAGATGAGTAATGCAAAATATGTAATATTATTAAAGTCACCAGAGTTCCATTATTAAAGTGGACAGCGATTTCAAGTCTATGTACAGTTGAAGTCGGAAGTTTACCTACACTTAGATTGGAATCATAAAAACTAGTTTTTCAACCACTCCACAAATTTCTTGTTAACAAACTAGTTTTGGCAAGTCGGTTCGGACATCTACTTTGAGCATGCAGTCATTTTTCCAACAATTGTTTACAGACAGATTATTTCACTTATAATTGACTGTATCACAATTCCAGTGGGTCAGTTTACATACACTAAGTTGACTGTGCCTTATAGCAGCTTGGAAAATTCCAGAAAATGATGTCATGGCTTTAGAAGCTGCTGATAGGCTAATTGACATCCTTTGAGTCAATTGGAGGTGTACCTGTGGATGTATTTCAAGGCCTTCCTTCAAACTAAGTGTCTCTTTGCTTGACATTATGGGACAATCAAAAAGAAATCAGCCAAGACCTCTGAAAATGTTTTCTAGAGCTCCACAAATCTGGTTCATCCTTGGGAACAATTTCCAAATGCCTGAATGTACCACGTTCATCTGTACAAACAATAGTACGGAAGTTTAAACACCATGGGACCACGCAGCCGTCATACCTCTCAGGAAGGAGACTCGTTCTGTCTCCTAGAGATGAACGTACTTTGGTGCGAAAAGTGCAAATCATTCCCAGAACAACAGCAAAGGACCTTGTGAAGATGCTGGAGGAAACAGGTACAAAAGTATCTATATCCACAGTAAAACGAGTCCTATATCGACATAACCTGAAAGGCCGCTCAGCAAGGAAGAAGCCACTGCCCCGAAACCGCCATTAAAAAAAATGACTACGGTTTGCAACTGCACATGGGGACAAAGATCGTACTTGTTTGGAGAAATGTCCTCTGGTCTGATGAAACAAAACTATAACTGTTTGGCCATAATCACCATCATTATGTTTGGAGGAAAAAGGGAGAGGCTTGCAAGCCGAAGAACACCATCCCAACAGTGAAATACAGGGGTGGCAGCATCATGCTGTAGGGATGCTTTGCTGCAGGAGGGACTGGTGCACTTCACAAAATAGATGGCATCATGAGCAAGGAATGCATGTGTGAGCAAGGAGGCCTAGCAAGGAGGCCTACAAACCTGACTCAGTTACACCAGCTCTGTCAGAAGGAATGGGCCAAATTTCACCCAATTTATTGTGGGAAGCTTGTGGAAGGCTACCCAAAACGTTTGACCCAGGTTAATCAATTCAAAGGCAATGCTGCCAAATACTAATTGAGAGTATGTAAACTTCTGGCCCACTGGGAATGTGATGAAAGAAATAAAAGCTGAAATAAATCTCTACTATTATTCTGACATTTCATGTTCTTAAAATAAAGTGGTGATCCTAATTGACCTAAGACAGGGAATTTTTACTTGGATTAAATGTCAGGAATTGTGGAAATGTATTTGGCTAAGGTGTATGTAAACTTCCAAATTAAACCATTTATAGGGCAGCAGCTTCTAAGGTGCTACTGATGGCTATTTAACAGTCTGCGGGACTTATGTCTCCTTATGTCTCCTGACCCCTCCTGTCTCAGCCTCCAGTATTTATGCTGCAGTAGTTTATGTGTCGGGGGGCTGGGGTCAGTTTGTTATATCTGGAGTACTTCTCCTGTCCTATTCGGTGTCCTGTGTGAATCTAAGTGTGCGTTCTCTAATTCTCTCCTTCTCTCTTTCTTTCTCTCTCTCGGAGGACCTGAGCCCTAGGACCATGCCCCAGGACTACCTGACATGATGACTCCTTGCTGTCCCCAGTCCACCTGGCCATGCTGCTGTTCCAGTTTCAACTGACCTGAGCCCTAGGACCATGCCCCAGGACTACCTGACATGATGACTCCTTGCTGTCCCCAGTCTACCTGGCCATGCTGCTGCTCCAGTTTCAACTTCCACCTGACTGTGCTGCTGCTCTAGTTTCAACTGTTCTGCCTTATTATTATTCGACCATGCTGGTCATTTATGAACATTGAACATCTTGACCATGTTCTGTTATAATCTCCACCCGGCACAGCCAGAAGAGGACTGGCCACCCCACATAGCCTGGTTCCTCTCTAGGTTTCTTCCTAGGTATTGGCCTTTCTAGGGAGTTTTTCCTAGCCACCGTGCTTCTCCACCTGCATTGCTTGCTGTTTGGGGTTTTAGGCTGGGTTTCTGTACAGCACTTTGAGATATCAGCTGATGTACGAAGGGCTATATAAATAAATTTGATTTGATTTGATTTGATTTGATTTGATACAGCCTGGAATCGAACCAGGGTTTGTAGTGATGTCTCTAGCACTGAGATGCTGTGCCACTCGAAAGCCCTGGGTCCTTTAGACAATTTGCTTCATGATAGAAACATTAGAACTTCAGTGGAATACCATTTTATCCCATTATAAAGAGAGTCTACATAAATATGTTAAAACTTTAGTTGGGAAACTTCATAGCTTATAAGTAACTGTCAAATTTTTTTAAACAGCTAGCTTAGTCTAGCAGCCTGCAAGGTTATGGCCCCGCCAAGGCTGTATATACCTTGGAATTATAACCAGACACTTTTCCTCCTTTTGTGCTTTCAATTCATGTCTGTTTAACTGTAAAAAATTAAAATATTATGGAAATACTCAACCCTTCCTTCTGAAAGCCCCAGAATTATACAAGTGACGATGGCAGTACTGTAGTTAAAAAAATAATCTATTAGGCTTATTGGTGACTGGCTTGCTCAGGAAGCTATTATACAGTTGGTCACTTATATTCTTCTTCTTCTTCATTCTTCTTCTTGCTTCCACCTCCAAAGATGGCCACTGCGATACCTGCAACAGCAAGGACTCCGAGGCCCAACATTGCAGCCATTCCCACAGTTTCCACAGCCTGACGAACCTGGGCAGAAAAAGACTAACATTAATTTGAATGAATGAATGACTGACTGATTCAGAAACAGTATCACAGCATAGATGCTTTGAATGTATAACAACAAGTACACCAGTTACTCTACACTCACGTGTGTCTTGACCAAGTTGAGAATGTTATTACGACCCACAAAAATACTACGCTGAGCACAGTACAACTAGCGTTGAGCACCAGTCCACTGTACCTACCTGTCGAGACTCAGCCTTCCCATATCTCAGATCTGTGACAAAGTGCTCACAGTTCCCCCTGAAGACACAGTAGGGCATCTCCTGGTCCACATAGGCCTGGGCTTCCCTCAGTATCTCATGTATGGGTCTGACCTATAATGATAATATAATACATTCCATTTAGCAAAACAACTTAAGACGTTTTGCAGACCCTTTTAGCCTAAGCGAACTTGCATGCATACATTTTTAAAGGGTGGCCCCAGTGGGAATGGAAAACACTATCCTGGCATTGCAAGCACCATGCTCTATCAACTGAGCCACACAGGATCACTCAGGCTGTGTCCCACATGGCACCTTATTCTCTACATAGTTCATAACGTTTGACCAGAGGCCCATGGGGTGCCATTTGGGACACAGCCTTACTGTACTTACTGCTACTGACCTGGTACTTCTTATCCAGCTGGTTGTTTACGCACCACTGATCATGCCCCACCACGTCCCAGATCTCTTCCTTCTTCACCTTAGCCTTGTCACTGAGCACAGACATCATGCTGTTGGCCCTGGCCCCAGGTCCCTCGGCTGGGGAGCAAAGAGACATGGGTGAGGGAGAGGGAAAGGTCCAAGGGGGGGGGTGCACAGACAAGACATCATCAGTGTCAAAGTTGAGTTGAATGTACTCTATATCTACAGTATATCAATTGTTGAGTACACTATATCAAGAGTATTACTCACAGGGTGGGGCCAGGTGAACAACAAAGCCGTCACCAACGTACAAAGCCCAGTGCTGGTAGTTCCCTCTGAATATCTCTATCAGATCCCCTGGCTCCGGCTTCTTATCATACTGTGAAAAATAAAATAAAATGATGAAACCATTAAGAATGATTTAGCAATCTGTGTATTGGCACAATGTTGCTAGACACCATCTTGTTAAAGTGCCAAGTATGCAGTTCTGAAAGGGAAAGAACTATAAAAAGTTATTCAGTCATGACTCATGCATTGTACAAACACAATGTAAATATGTTCTAAACAAACAGGTAAGACTACATAGAGACAGAGGACAACAAAAGAACTGGACTTTACTTACCAATGTTGGGGCCATGGTTACTGTTATTTCCTTTACACAGCTTTGATTTCCTTTCACTGACTGAGCTTCGATCAAAACCCTTTATGTCAAAATGAAATCAATGGGCTATATTTAGGGAGCCTGTTGCCATAACACACGAGCTCACAGAATATTAGGCAATCTATTGACAAATAAATTAGAAACTGATTTCACTGTGTTTTGGTGTCTATAATAAAACATTATGCAACGAAATAGATAGCTTGCGTAGCTATACGTTCATTGACCACAGACAACACAAAACAGAGACAGTCTTTGCGTGCTGTCAAGAGTCATGGTATGATGTTCGATCCCAGTTAGCTACCTAGTTATTTGTAATCTTCCTCACAAGTATTTCTGTAAAGATAATAATTGAAATACATTAAAATTATTATACTTACAGTAAATTCGGTGTCGTGCGGATGTTGCTTGCTTTCACCTCGAACACAGAAGTCAAAAGCGTCAGCTATCAGCTGACTCAAAAAAATAAAACAAATCAGAGCGGCGTCTCTGTTGGAAGCGTGCGCGCTGACGTTGGTTTCGAAGTACTGTGTCAGGCCAGTAGACGGCAGTAAATATATATTCTGCATTGCCGCTCGGTAAACATGATAGAATAATAAAATAAAGACTTCCGGTTTTGGAGCGCCCTTTTGATATTTAGACCGAACATTACTTAAAAAATATCATAATATTTCAGGTGTAGAGTTGGTTATTCGTAGCTTGTTACTAGGGGAGAGTTAATGTTCTATTTTCAGTTTGGGAAGTTGAACGATGTCTGGCTTTTTTGACGGAACTCTCCTGACAGTCACCATGCAGACCTCTCTCGCTCACTCACCGCAGAATGCACTTAGGTTTGTTGCTTAGCATAGCTAGCTAGCCAACCAGTAGTAGTAGCTACAGTATGTGGCTGATTCCCTACTGTACCAGAAAGTTATAAGGCTGTTGTTATGCTAAGGGTATTGTGGAGAGATGTGGTTAGCATTTTTCAATTATATTTATGAAATATTCTAGTCTAGAATAGAAAAATTCAACCAATTAGAATCACATTTGTTAGTTTATAGATTTTTTTGCAACTGTGAACTTTTATTGTGAGTGTGTGTGTGTTTTGTGTAGCCCCCAGGAGCTGTCCCAGGAGATCAAATCCTTCATCAGTGGCGTGGACCAGACCCAGGGTCGTAAACTCAGCGTCCGTGAGCATGCCCGCTGTGCAGTGCGTCTGCTACGATCCGTGCCTGCCTGTCGTGGGGCGGTGCTTGAGCACCTAAGGGGCGTTTACAACGAGCATGTATCAGCCTTTCTTCACAATCTGGAGGCGGACGGCGACGGGGACTCCAACCTGGAGGACGTCATCATGGAGGTCCATGGCGTCCTGGCAGAGTTCATCAGGCTCAACCCCCGAGCCTGGGCTCCCCTCGTCTCCACCTGGGCTGTAGACCTGCTGGGGCAGCTGAGCTCCAAGCATGCTGGTCGCAGGGCAGCTCCCCAATCCTCCAGCCTCAACGAGCTGCTGCAGCTGTGGATGTCCTGTGCAGCTACCCGCTCCCTCATGGAGGCCTATACCCAGTGCCTGGCGGCCATGATAGCCTGGTGTCCTGATCAATGTGTGGACGCTCTCCTGGACACCTCCGTGCAGCACTCCCCCCACTTTGACTGGGTGGTGGCCCACATCGGATCCTCCTTCCCAGGCACCATCATCAGCCGCGTCCTGGCCTGTGGCCTTAAAGACTTCTGCTCCCACGGAACGGCTGACAAGGGTCAGGGAGACAAGAGCAACCGAGTGCCTAAGATCGGCTCTGTGGTGGGGATCCTGGGCCACCTGGCGGCGCGGCACTCTGACAGCATCCGGCAGGAGCTGCTGAGGATGTTCCAGGAGAGCCTCATTCCCCCGACTATACCCCCCAGCTCTGGGTCCACCTCCTGGGAGCACTCAGCTCAGCTACGCCGAGGCGCAGTGCCCTTCCTCCTCCAGCTGGCGGCGCTGTCACCCTCTCTGCTGGGCGCCGTGTCTGCTGAGCTGGTGGAGTCTCTACAGCCTCCAGTCTTGCTCCAGCTCCAGGCTGTTCTACAAGGGCTTCCCAGGGACGAGCTGGACAACATGATGGGGCTGGTTGTTCACCTCATCGCCCAGAGCCCTGCTGGAGGGGCATGCATCCTCCGTTTCCTCGCTGACACGGCCACCCCCGCATCCGTCATTATCTCCGGCCCAACGCCTTCCCCTCACGAGGGGGTCCGGGAGGCCTGCGACCGCCTCCTCCAGATGCTCCTGCTGCATCTCCACAAGCTGGTCTACACCTGCTCAGAGGGGGACGACGGCTACTACAGCCGCCCCCACTCTCCCTCCTCCCAGGCCCCCCGGGTAGTCCCCTTCCTGGAGGAGATGCAGTCACACGTGGGAGAGCTGTGTGCCGAGACATTGAGGCTGGAGAGGAAGCGCCATCTCTGGCTGCACCAGCTGCTGTGTCTGCTGTCTGTGTACAGGGGCCCCAGTGTGGCCACGGAGGCCCTCTGTCAGCTGCTCACCCTGGCACGGAACCCAGACCAGCTGGCCCTGGCCTGGCAGCTCCACACCCCGCTGTCCACCTGCCTGCCAGGCCTCATCCCTGCAGCAGTGACTCGCTGCGTGGCCCAGATCCACACACACACCCTGGGACCCAAGCAGCTCTGCCAGCTCCTCCTCAACCTGGCCTCTGCCATGCAGAGTGTACAGGAGGAGGAGAGGAGGGGTCCTGGAGGCATGGGAGGAGGTGCTAGTCCTCAGTCCTCCATGGCAGTGCAGGTTGGAGCAGCGGTCTCGGGACACCTCCATGATTTCTGTCCTCTGCTCCTCCACGGTGACCAGGCGGTATCCCACGCTGCCGTACGGCTCCTGTCCCGCAGCCTCCTCCCCCGTGCCACCCTGCCTTCCCACCTGCTGCTCGTCTGTCGGGCCGCCGTCACACACTTCTTCCTGGCGCTGCGGAGGAGAGTACAGGCAGGGAAGGGGAGAGACGGAGGGCAGGGAGGAGAGGCGGTGAACTGTTCAGTGCTCCTCCTGTCCCGTCTGGCAGGTTACTCCCCTCTAACCCTCAAATGTGTCCTGCTGCAGCTGGTGGAGGGAGCTCTACATAAAGGAAACGCTGACCTGTTCGGAGGGCAGAGCGAGGACATTAGAGGGGATACCCCCATCTCCTCGACCTTGGCCCCTGACCGGGGGGGCTTCCTGCTGGACATCAACTGCAGGTTTGGCACTACGGTCAACTTCTCTGGCAGTGTGTGGTCTGTGTTCCATGCTGGGGTGATAGGGAAGGGTCTGAAGCAGCGCAGCGCTACGCCTCACCCCGACGCTGCCAGTGTCATACAGAACGTCCAGACTCTGCTGGCTGTCACCGTCCAGTGCTGCAGCGCGCCATCTGGGAATGGTGGCAACAGTGGAGGCACCCGACACCAATCCTCCGTCGTTCCCGACGAGCCGCCGCCCATCAACGCTGAGGCGGCCAAAATGATGGCGGTGACGCTGGTGGAGTATATCTGCCCCGACGTGGCCAACGGGGAACTGTCATGGCCGCCAGAGGAACATGCACGCACAACTGTAGAACGTGACATACACATCCGCCGCTGCTTTGAGGCCCACCCTGTCCTCTTCCCTTTACTCCATGTTGTGGCTGCCGGGCATCCTGCTCTCTGTTACTGTTCTGCGGTGCTCCGGGGCCTGCTGGCCACTCTGCTAGCCCACTGGGAGGCTTCGAGGGAGCCTTTGGCAGTAGACTCCCCCTGGCACCTCCAGGCCTCCTGTATGCTGGTGTCATGTATGGGCGAGGGCCAGCTGCTGCCCCCGGTGCTGGGCAATGTCCACGAGGCCTTCCCCTACCTGACGCCCTTCGAGGTGAGGCTTCTCCTCCTGGCTGTGTGGGAGTATGTGAGGGGCAATGGCCCCATGCCACAGAAGTTTGTCTTCAGTGCCGAGAAGGGCCTGTTCTGCCGGGATTTTGCACGGGACGGGGACGTGGCGAGATACGTAGCGCCCATCCACAGTGTCCTGCATAAGAACATTGACCGGCTGGGGCATCTATGCTGGCGTTTCCAGCTCTGAACAAGGGAAGGAGAGAACTGAAGGAGGGATGGATGGATGAAGAGGATGCAAGAAGGGGACGCTTGGGATTGATTGTTAAAGATGAGGAATGTGTGGTTATAGGTCATTGTGGAGATGTTGCTTTGCCGTTTTCTAAGTTTGATTTTTGCTCTATCACTGTCATCTAGTTCTGTATGCACTCTGAAGCATACAGTGCCTTCAGGAAGTATTCATACCCCTTGACTTTTTCCACATTTTGTTGTGTTACAATGTGAGATATTAAAATGGATGTAATTGTCAACGGTCTACACAAAATACTCTTTAATGTTAGTGGTGGAAAAAGTACTCAATTGTCATACTTGAGTAAAAGATACCTTAATAGAAAATTACTCAAGTTAAAGTCACCCACTAAAATACTACTTGAGTAAAAGCCTTAATGTATTTGGTTTTAAATATACTTATGTATCAGAAGTAAATGGAATTGTTAATGTACTTAAGTATCAATGGTAAAAGTTTAAACCATTTAAAATTCCTTATATTAAGCAAACCAGACGTCACAATTATTTAAAAAAAATGATTGACGTATAGCCAGGGGCACACTCCAACACTCAGACATAATTTACAAACGAAGCATTTGTGTTTAGTGAGTCTGCCAGATCAGAGGCAGTAGGGATGACCAGGGATGTTCTCTTGATAAGTGTGTGAATTGGACCATTTTCATGTCAAAATATGAGTACTTTTGGTTGTCAGGGAAAATGTATGGAGTAAAAAGTACATTATTTTCTTTAGCAATGTAGTGAAGTAAAAGTCATATAAATAGTAATGTACAGATACCCCCAAAAACTACCTAAGTAGTACTTTAAAGTATTTTTTACTTAAGTATTTTATGCCACTGTGTAATAAGTGGAAGAAAAATTATATTTATAAGAATGAAACACTAATATATCTTGATTGGATAAGTATTCAACCCCCTGAATCAATACGTGTTAGAATCAACTTTGGCAGTTTTTACAGCTGAGTCTTTCTGGTTAAGACTCTAAGAGCTTTGCATATCTGGATTGTACAATATTTGCACATTATTTTAAAGCATATCCATAACATGATGCAGCTACCACCATGCTTTAAAATACGAAGAGTGGTATTCAGTGATGTGTTATGTTGGATTTGCCCCAAACATAACGCTTTGCATTCAGGACATGAAATTCATTTTTCTGCAACATTTTTTAGCAGTTTTACTTTAGTGCCTTATTGCAAACAGGATGCATATTCTGTACAGGCTTCCTTCTTTTCACTCTGCCAATTAGGTTAGCATTGTGGAGTAACTACAATGTTGATACATCCTCAGTTCTCTTATCACAGCCATTCAACTCTAACTGTTTTAAAGTCACCATTGGCCTGGAGTGGTTTCTTTCTTCTCCGGCAACTGAGTTAGGAAGGACCCCTGTCTTTGTAGTGACAGGGTGTATTGATACACCATCCAAAGTGTAATTACAGTTTTTCCCAATTGGTAAAACACAATTTTGCAAACTAGGCTGGTTTTATCAAAATACTTAACACAATTCACAAAACCACACCCCCAAACTGCAAAAAACCTCATATATCCTGCAAAATGAAGCCCTGCAACCAAAACTACATATAGCATTATCGAAATCAAACGTTTGCATGAAATGGCACACACTTCATTCATATAACCAGATTTTTGTCTAACCAACTACACACTGTTGGACATAATGAAAAGCACTCTCATCTTCAGTATGCTTTGCCATAATACTAAAATAGTTCAAGTTGTAGAAAAATCTTCAGATGCACAGAAATATTTGTAGATACACACACACATGCTGTTGAAACATTTATTTTTATTTTTCACCAAACAAGTCAGTGCAACATATGCCCAGCAGATATATTTACATTGGACTGAACCAAAATATGATCACAAAAAATCTGTAAACTGAAAAAGAAAAGGCAAGAAAAATAATAAGGCAGCATCTTGTCGCACAGCTGGTTCTGGCCACAACGCCTCGTCCACATCACAGGCAATATCTTCCCTTGCCAGACATCGAGGGAAGAAGCTCCTTGAGTGTCTTATCCATCCCTAAATCGCACCCACATCAATCTCATCACATGCCTCTTCCATAGCCTGCACAAGAGGCATGCTCACAAAGGGCTGCCGGTCGTATACCTTCCACCGCCATGCCGAAAATAACTTTTCTATGGGGTTCAGAAATGGTGAGTATGGTGGGAGGTATTGCATGAGAAATGGTGGGTGGTCAACAAACCAGTTTTGGACTGGGGCTGCACGATGAAAGCTCATGTTGTCCCATACTACAACGTACCGGGTTCTTTGATGGTCTGCATCATTCAGCTCTGGTGGTATGAGAACGTTGTGGAGTGTGTTGTATGGTCCAAGGTTTGACATGACGGTGGAGGACACCATGCGTATTGGAGATGGCAGCACACATTGTGATGTTCCCACCACGTTGGCCAGGAACATCTATAATGGCTCTGTGGCCAATGACGTTTCTCCCACTTCTTCTGGTCTCTGCTAGGTTGAACCCAGCCTTATCTATAAAGATGAACTCATGTGGGATTGCATGAGCATCCATTTCCTGTACTCCCTGAAAACAAAGAACAAAAGCAGTCAATATGGTGTTATCCAGTACACTGGGAAACAATGTTGTGTGTAGTGTACTGCAGTCAATATGGTGTTATCCAGCACACTGGGAAATAATGTTGTGTGTAGTGTACTGCAGTCAATATGGTGTTATCCAGTACACTGGGAAACAATGTTGTGTGTAGTGTACTGCAGTCAATATGGTGTTATCCAATACACTGGGAAACAATGTTGTGTGTAGTGTACTGCAGTCAATATTGTACTTACCTCCACATATGCTCGTCTGACCTCTTTGTTTCTTTGAGAGTTTCTCTCAAATGACACCTTATAAAGTTGTTTCATTCTGATTTGGTTTCGCTTGAGAATGCGAGCCAATGTGGACACACTGACTCATTGAATGTTATTGAATATGGTGTTGTCTTGGATGATGTGGCTTTGAATTTATCGTAATCTGATTTCATTTTCCAAAACCATGTTTACAATGGCAGCTTCCTGTACTCCGGTGAACATTTGGCCCCTTCCTCCACCATGGTTGGCCCCTTCCTCCACCATGGTTGGCCCCTTCCTCCACCATGGTTGGCCCCTTCCTCCACCATGGTTGGCCCCTTCCTCCACCATGGTTGGCCCCTTCCTCCACCACGGTTGGCCCCTTCCTCCACCACGGTTGGCCCCTTCCTCCACCATGGTTGGCCCCTTCCTCCACCATGGTTGCTTCTCTCAGTCCTTTAGAAAAACTAAAATATAGGGCTTGTACAATGCAGCCTAAAGATATTTCCCCCACAGTAGAGTAAATTCTACAGGAAATGTGTGCAGTTAGTGTATGACATCAGCCATTCATGAAGTAAACAGGTGTCACCCAACTGATACACTATGACATGGGGTGTACTACATAGTGTGAAAGAAATGTTGGTTACATACCTGTACTCCAGTCTAAATGTCCGGATGACACAGGCGACAGTAAAAGGGCTCAAGTTGGGCTGCACTCTCTGTCCAGCCTCTCGCATTGTCAGCCCATGGTTGATGACATGATCAACTAAGGTTGCTCTGATTTCATTTGAAAGTTGTTGTCTTCTTTGGCCATGAACTCCTTTACCAGCTCTACCCCTACCCCTCACTCTTCCTCCCCCTCTCATTCTCAACCTCCCTCTTCCTTTCTCTGTAATTGCTTCCATTGTTGTTGTAAAACAAAAGGTGCTCACCTGTGGTCTTTTCATAGTGCTTACTTCCTGATTGAAGTGGTAACATTTAACCAGAGGTGTTTGGCCAGGTGGCACATGTGTTGGCCAATTAGCTCATGTAGTGTCATTTTGAATGGCTGTGTTTTGAAATGGCAAACATGTGACTTTATGTCAGATTGTTGTGTCTTATGCAGAGAACTGTGTGCAGTGCATTTAAAAAGTGCCATTTTGAATTGCAAAATGTGTGTAAAGCAGAAAATGTGTTTAGACTTTTGGAGACTTGAGAAGAGGTTTTGCTCTCTGTGTGTCAGTTTAAATAATTGTGCTGTGCATGTCATTTTTGTGTGTTAGCAATTGGACAAAACTGTAATAACTTCACCATGCTCAAAGGGATATTCAATATCTGTTTTATTTATTACCCATCTACCAATAGGTGCCCTTCTTTTCAAGGCATTGGAAAACGTCCCAGTTCTTTGTGGTTGAATCTGTTTGAAATTCACTGCTCGACTGAGGGACCTCACAGATAATTGTATGTGTAGAGTACAAAAAAACCCATGTCAAACACTATTATTGCACATCGAGTGAGTCCATGCAATTTATTATTTTAGTTGTTTAGCAAATTTCTGGTCCTGAACTTATTTAGGCTTGTCATAACAATGGGTTGAATACAAATATAAATATTTCATTTTAACATTGTGCAGTATTGTGTGTAGGCCAGGGACCCAACATCTAAATAGAATCCATTTTAAATTCATGCTAACACAACAAAATGTGGAAAAGGTGAAGGGGTGTGAATGCTTTCTGAAGGCACCTTAGTTCACCAAATGCTGAGAATGTTACATCTACTGTTTATCTCCTGTTTTGTGTCATTTTCTAGACTGAGTAGGATTTTGTATCTAGCTGTTACTGTAGAGGGATAAAAACATGTAGTATACAATAAATAACCAGAAAAAGAGATCTGAGCACATTTTTTATTCAAATGTTTGACCTTTGAACTTGGCTAAGTTTCTACCTTCTGCAGGTCTGTGTCCTTGATTTGTCTGAACTGACAAATAAATATATTTATATTTTTTGGGAAAGGTACATTGATTATATTGTAATTTCACACCAGCAAACACATCCCACAGGTACATCATGAGGTATCACTCAAATATGCTGTATGTGATTACAAACAGGACCATTTGTTTGAACCACCATACGTGCTCTGTGTAGATGTAAGTGTTTTTATATTGGTAGAGCCTGTACGTGTGTTTGTCCCTGAAGGGAAATTCAGCAAGCACATTGCAACCAGAGTAGTACAAATAAATCAGTGGATTGCTCCAGAACTGACTACAAATTCATGCTGATGTGTCCATGTCTGAGAGGATAAATAAATACAAGGAGCGAGATAAACCGTGTGGACACATTCAAGAAGACTAAATAGTTTCGAATCTAATTGCCTATGATAATTATAAATATTGAACAGAATCCACCAATATCGAATGAGGTCCTACATATTTAAAGACTCCAAAAACTCTCACTCAGCTTTTTCGGGTATCTTGTTTTTCTCCGCGGTCTTTGTTAGTTCAATGTGAAACGGGGCTGGGCCAAGGTTGGAACTAAACCAAGATGGCCGCCTTCATAGTAAGGTAAGACAAACCAATTCGGCGGTTAAATATGCATTTAGCTAGCTATTGATTTCGAGAAATATTTCGCATGTACGGTGATCCAGGGACTTTCGCTCGCCGTACCTCGACCAGTCCACTCTCTTATCTTTTTACTGTCTCTAGCTAGTAGCAGTCACAGGAAGAAGCTCGAGCCCCCTTGAATTGAATTAAGTTAGCGGCTTGAGAGCCCTCTATGCAGCTAAGTTAACGTTTCAAAATCTCTAATTATATAATTGTCTACATACGTTTAACTAACTCTGATCGGTGAAGTGTCATAACGTGCGTGTCTGTCTTGTCTCTGTCCTAGTTGTATTACGACGAGGATTTAGCTAGTTGGGGTATGGTTTTGGCTAGTTAAGTTATAGCGTTAGAGTCATTATACACGTTTAGATTAGCTTAATCAACAGGATTTGGAAACAGCAACAGCCTATCAGCAAGTGGCAATTGTATCAACCTTTGATGATGCATAACTAGGTTAAAGTCCATTGTAGTGCAAATTCCCACATGCATTTCACAGTCTAGGCCAGTATTTCCCAACTCCGGTTCTTGCGTACCAACAGCACACTTTTGTTGTAGCCCCGGACAAAAAAGCATGATTCAAGGGCTTGATGATTAGTTGACAAATATAATCCGTTATGATTGTCTGGAGCCACAACATACATATGTACTGTTGGGTATACTCGAGAACCGACATTGGTTAACACCGGTCTAGGCATTTGACTTGTCAGCATCATTATCTATCACTAACTTTGCCAAGTTTAATGCAGTGTTTCTTAACCCTGGTCCTCGAGTAGCCCCAACAGTACACATTTGTATTTTAACCATGGACAAGCACACCTGATTCAACTTGTCAACTAATCATCAAGCCTTTGATGAGGTGTGTTTTTCAGGGCTACAACAAAAATGTGTACTGTTGGGGGTACTCGAGGACCAGGGTTGGTAAACAATGGCTTAATGTATGTAGTATTTCATTCTCTTAACCTTTGCTTTCCATTTTCTGTTTCTCTCTTCTGCCCTCTCAGGATGGGGCCTCTGTTAGTGTTGTGGCTGGCTGTCTTCCTCAGTGGGACCTGGGCGGTGGACCGTGGGAACTTCAAAACCTGTGACCAGAGTGCCTTCTGCAAGTAAGTCCTGGATGATACACAGCTACACCACTTAGCACCTTGATGAAGATGAAACACAATTAATGAAAGTAGACTACGTATTTATACTTAACAAAAATATAAACACCTAAAGTGTTGGTCCCATGTTTCATGAGCTGAAATAACAGGTTCCATATGCACAAACGTATTTCTCTAATACAAATTTGTGAGCATTTCTCCTTTGCCAAGATAACCAATCCACCTGACAGGTGTGGCATATCAAGAAGCTGATTAAACAGCATGGTTGTTACACAGGTGCCCCTTGTGCTGGGGACAATAAAGGGCCACTAAAATGTTCACTTTTGTCAAACAATACAATGCCTCAAATGTCTCAAGTTGAGGGTGTGTACACTTGGCATGCTGACTGTAGGAATGGCCACAAGAACTGTTGACAGAGAATTTAATGTTCATTTCTCTACCATAAGCTGCCTCTGTCATTTTAGAGAATTTTCCACTACTTCCAACCGGCCTCACAACTGCAGACCACGTGTAGCCACGCCTGCCCAGGAACTCTACATCTGTCTTCTTCACGTACGGGATCTTCTGAGACCAGCCACCTGGAAAGCTGATGAAACTGTGGGTTTGCACAACCGAAGAATTTCCACACAAATTGTCAGAAACCGTCTCAGGGAAGCTCATATTCGTGCTTGTCGTCCTAAGCAGGGTCTTGACCTGACTGCAGTGCTGCGTCATAACCGACTTCGTGGGAAAATGCTCACCTTTGATGGCAACTGGCACGCTGGAATAGTGTGCTCTACACAGATGAATCCCAGTTTCAACTCTACTGGGCTGATGGCTGACAGTGTATGACTTTGTGTGAGCGAGCGATTTGCTGATGTCAACGTTGTGAAGAGTGCACTGTGGTTGTGGGGTTATGTTATGGCCAGAAATAAGCTACGGACAATGAACACGATTGCATTGTATCGATGGCAATTTGAATGCACAGAGATACCGTGACGAGATCCAGAGGCCCATTATCATGCTATTCATCGGCTGCCGTCACTACATGTTTCAGCATGCAAATGCACGGCCCCATGTCGCAAGGATCTGTACACAATTCCTGGAAGCTGAAAATGTCCTGCATATTCACTCACCAGACATGTCACCCATTTAAGCATGTTTGGGATGCTCTGGATCGACGTGTACGACATGTACATGTGTTCCAGTTCCCACCAATATCCAGCAACTTCGCACAGCCATTGAAGAGGAGTGGGACAACATTCCACATGCCACAATCAACAGCCTGATCAACTCTATGCAAAGGAGATGTCACGCTGCATGAGCAAATGGTGGTCACATCAGATACTGAGTTAAAAAATGTTTTTTATCTCGGCCCCTTCCTTTTTTATGGTATCTGTGACCAACAGATGAATATGTGAATTCCCAGTCATGTGACATCCACAGATTAGGGTCTAATTTATTTCAATTGACTGATTTCCTTATGAACTTTAACTCAGTAAAATCCTAAATTGTTGCATGTTGCGTTTTTAAAATATTTTAGTTCAGTAAGTGACTGACGGTAATGCGTGAACCTTCAAGTCTCTCCTCACTTATGATCCAGAATGTTCACAATATGTACTTCTATGTGCAAATAGAACATGTTTATCAGGGTTTGTGTTTGTGCACTCAGGCGTCAGCGAGCGTTGAAGCCTGGCCAGTCCCCGTACAGAGCCCTGCTGGAGACCCTGGAGCTCACCAACACTAAACTCACACTGCAGCTCATCAATGACAACAACAAGGTCTGGTACACTCGCACTTCAATCGACAGATGTAATATGATGTTATTATATGTCCATACATGTATTAACAGGTGTGCTTGAAACCCCTATGGGATCTGGTCTCTTGTTTATTTTTGTATTTTTTTTTTTACCCCTCTTCCCCCGCAGGTGCGTCTGCTGCTCGAGCTCTATCGTCTCCAGGGCAACATGACCAGGGTGAAGATAAATGAGTTGAAGCCGCTTAAGCCTCGCTTTGAGGTCCCTGATGTGCTCATCAACAACCCTCCTACAGAGCCGTAAGTCTCAGAGAGCCATCTGCAGTAGTGGGTGGGTGATGGGTGACACTGAGCCATGTGGATTTTATTTTTAATTATTTAACCTTTATTTTATCAGGGAGTCGTACTGAGACCAAGGTTTCTTTTACAGATGAGCCCTGAATTACAGAAAATGCACACATCACTACAAATGCAAGTGGAAAGAACAACATGGTCATAAAACAACCACACATTCATCAATGACTCGGTCCTCAATCAGCCGTCTGAATTGCCTTAGAGGCACCAAAACATCCCATTTAAGAACATTTTGAAGATTGCTCCACAAATAATTGGCAAAAAAGGTAAATCACCTTTTAGTTAACTCAGTAGAGACCAAAGGAGTTAACCTGTTTGTCTAAAATTTTGTAAAGATGTTAGGTACAGTGGGACTTTTTGTAAAAGGGCTTTTATAAATGAAAAAAGCAATGTATCAATCTATGTGACATCAGAGGGCCAACCAACTTTCTGGTAGAGAGTGCAGTGATGAGCACTTAAATTGTCACCCATAGTGCGCTATGATAAACTGCATCTAATGGCTTTAATGAGGTGGCAGCTGCGTTCATATAGATGTCGCTGTAGTCTAGGACCGATAGGAACATCGACTGAATAATCTGCTTTCTACTATTTAGCGAGAGGCAGGACCTATTTCTATAGAAGAAGACCATTTTTATTCTCAGCTTCTGAACTAACACATCAATATGCTTTTTAAAATACAGCTTTATCTACCCAAATCCCCAGATATTTGTAAGCAGGGACACGATCGTAATGCAATGAAGGCAGCCTGGTCAACCATGGGGGCAATAGCATACACAACAGTATCATCGGCATACAAGTGCAGGTTAGTTTTTTACGGACCAGTCGATATTCTTAATGTAAACCGTAAAGGTACCTAGAATCGACCCTTGCAGGACACCTTTCGTAATATCCAGGAAACCTGTTTTAACATCATCAGGAGATACACATTGAGTTCTATATGTCAAGTAACTTTTAGACCAGTTACATGCAGCCTGGTGTAGGCCAATTTGAGGAAAGCCTCTGAATTAGTAGTGAGTGATCAACAGTATTGAAAGCCTTTGACAGGTCAATAAAGAGGGCTGCACAATGTTTCCTTTTATCCATAGTTAACCACATTTATATTCACCTTTGTGAAGGGGGAGTACATGGGCTGACTTCCAAACCTTGGGGATAGTACCAGATGCAATCATTCAGGTTAAAAATATGGGTTAATGATTCAGCAATCAGGGGGTTGGAGAGCTGAAGTAAAAATGGATCAAGCAACTCAGCCCCAGTGGATTTTATATATCCTAAGCAAGGCATCTAACACATCATAGATCGTAAATTGTTGAAATGAAAACAGATTGACTAGAAGTTGACGGATTAACCTTTGAGTCCGCTAGAGCCTGGCAGAGGGAAGAGCAGTCGATTGACTGGCCAGGGTCAATTAAACCACCGCTTAAAGCCTGCTGAGATAAAAAATTATGATTAAAAGCACAAAATGATTATGATGATTAAAAGCACTTCCATTCTTTGCAGTTATTATGCCAGAGTCAGACAGAATGTGCATAGGCAGGGAAGGGGAGGAATCTGTACGCTTTAGTGCATTTCCTGTTTTCCAAAATTGGAAGAATCCCCAGCAGAGTCAGAGAGGGAGCTTAAAAAGTAGCTTGATTTAGATTCTTAGTCAAGATAGTACATGGGTTTCTCAATTGTCTGAAAGATTGCCAGTCCACTACAGGGTCAGTTTTCCTTGCTTTGGCCCAGGCCTGATTTCTCATCTGAATGAGCTCAGATAGAGCTAACCTTTGATTTTCTTCAGAGTTATCTTTGACTCTGACTTTTAAAAGGGGCGTGTGTAACTGCCAGAAGAATGGATACGGAGGAGAAATGTTGTCAGAACTCTGTCAGGAATACAGGAAATGGTGGCTAAAGCAGAGTAGAACATGTCATGTAAAAACCCTTGAGGCGAAATGGGGAGAATTAAATTAAATGGGGAGAATGAATGAATTGTTTAGGACAGAGACCAGCAAGGGAGTTAAAATGAAATATAGTTAATGTAGGCTAGTGGAGGACGCAGTGAAACACTACCTGAGGACATGCAGAAGATGAATGACCTGGCTTTCAGGAAGTGGTGTAGATTTGTTGATAATGTTATAGCCACCAGCACCAAGAGAGAATGCATCTGTATGAATAGACAGCGGAGACAAGATGGCACAGAATAATGTCATCTCTCAATGATTTGTGTATTGATTCCACCCATTTTCTCTCACACTCGTCTCTCCTTCCTCAGTCTGTCTCTCCTGTCGCAGGATGAGAATGGGGTGGTTCTGTCTTTGGGGGCAGACTCTCAGTGGCTGATCGTCAGTGCTAAACCGTTCCGATTGGACATCATGGAGGGGCGGGAGGTTCTTCTGTCACTTAACTCCCGTGGTCTGCTGGCCTTCGAGCACCTCCGGATCCGCAAGGATACGTAAGTGACAGCAATGCACCCACATATCCCGCCACAATGCAAGTTTGTATTCATGTTCTCACAGTATACATGTTTCTTTGTTATTCTTGCTTTTTCACTGCTTGGTGTTCTGTTAATCCATTAAATAATTTCTCTCCATTCTGTTCTGTTCAATGTCTTCAGCATCTCCTATAAGATAAAAAACAAAGTTTATAGCGTGTGGGAAAATATCAAGTGGGTTTTCTCTAGGTAAATTCCATCAGCTTCGTAGGTTTGTATTTGTCTGTGCTGAGTAGGAGTATGGAGTCGAGTGTAAAAGTTTAGATAGACATCCAAAAATGACATGCCCAAATGGCTCAAGGATGTGGTGATGGAGGATGTTGGCTTGGTAGCTTTTTCTTAAATCATTTCTTGTCTAGGCATGAAAACCAGTTCTAAGCTCTCTACCTGTCTTCAGTGGAGATGTTCACAAGCCTTTTTCCTCCCATACTTCTCTTTTGACTTCAAACGTCTTCATGATAGTCAATTCACCACACTGTTGACCCAACACAGTCATGTTATACTGTGCCTTTGGAAAGTATTCAGACCCCTTGACTTCATCCATGTTTTGTAACGCTACAGCCTTATTCTAAAATGGATTAAGCAGATTGAGGATTTTAATCTACACACAATACCCCATAATGCCAAAGCGTGAACAGGTTTTTAGAAATGTTTGCAAATGTATAAAAAACTGAAATATCCCATTTAGGTAAGTATTCAGACCCTTGCTATGAGACTCAAAATTTAGCTCCTGTGCCTCCTGTTCCCATTCATCATCCTTGAGATGTTTCTACAGCTTGATTTGAGTCCACCTGTGGTAAATTCAATTTATTGGAGATGATTTGGAAAGACACACACTTGTCTATGTAATATCCCACAGTTGACAGTGCATGTCAGAGCAAAAACCAAGCCATGAGGTTGAAGGAATTGTCCATAGAGCTCCGAAACAGGATTGTGTCGAGGCACACATCTGGGGAAGGGTACCAAAACATTTTTGCCATTTTGAAGGTCCCCAAGAACACAGTGGTGTCCATCATTCTTAAATGGAAGATGTTTGGAACCACCAAGACACTTCCTAAAGCTGGCCATCTGGCTGAACTGAGCAATCGGGGGAGAAGGGCCTTGGTCAGGGAGGTGACCAACAACCCGATGGTCACTCTGACAGAGCTTCAGAGTTCCTCTGTGGAGATGGGAGATACTTCCAGAAGGACAACCATCTCTGCAGCACTCCACCAATCAGGCCTTTATGGCAGAGTGGCCAGACAGAAGCTACACCTCAGTAAAAAGGCACATGACAGCCCACTTGGAGTTTGCCAAAAGGCACCTAAAAACTCTGACCATGAGAAGCGATCCTCTGGTCTGAAACCAAGATTGAATTATTTGGCCTGAATGCCAAGCGTCACGTCTGGAGGAAACCTGGCACCATCCCTACAGTGAAGCATGGTGGTGGTGGCAGCATCATGCTCTGGGGATGTTTTTCAGCGGCAGGGACTGGGAGACTAGTCGGGATCGAGGCAAAGATGAACAGAGCAAAGTACAGAGCAATCCTTGATGAAAACCTGCTACCTAGTGCTCAGGACCACAGACTGGGGTGAAGGTTCACCTTACAACAGGACAATGACCCTAAGCACACAGCCAAGACAACACAGGAGTGGCTTTGGGACAAGTCTCTGAATGTCCTAGTCTGGCCCAGCCAGTGCCCGGACTTGAAAATAGCTGCAGCAACGCTCCCCAACCAACCTGGCAGAAAGTGAGAGGATCTGCAGAGAAGAATGGGAGACTCCCCAAATCCAGGTGGGCCAAGCTTGTAGCGTCATACCCAAGAAGACTCGAGGCTGTAATTGCTGCCAAAGGTACTTCTGCAAAGTACTGTGTAAAGTGTCTGAATACTTATGTAAATTCAGCAAAAAAAGGAACTGCCCTTTTTCAGGACCCTGTCCAAATAACTTGACAGATCATCATTGTAAAGGGTTTAAACACTGTTTCACATGTTTGTTCAATGAACCATAAACAATTAATGAACATGCACCTGTGGAATGGTTGTTAAGACACTAACAGCTTACAGACGGTAGGCAATAAGGGTCACGATTATGAAAACGTAGGACACGAGGCCTTTCTGCTGACTCTGAAAAACACCAAAAGAAAGATGCCCAGGGTCCCTGCTCATCTGCGTGAACGTGCCTTAGGCATGTTGCAAGGAGGCATGAGGACTGCAGATGTGGCCAGGGCAATAAATTGCAATGTCCGTACTGTGAGACGCCTAAGACAGCGCTACAGGGAGACAGGACAGACAGCTGATCGTCCTCGCAGTGGCAGACCACGTGTAACAACACCTGCACAGGATCGGTACATCCAAACATCACACCTGCGGGACAGGTACAGGATGGCAAAACAACTGCCGGAGTTACACCAAGAACGCACAATCCCTCCATCAGTGATCAGACTGTCCGCAATAGGCTGAGAGAGGCTGGACTGAGGGCTTGTAGGCCTGTTGTAAGGCAGGTCATCACCGGCAACAACGTCGCCTATGGGCACAAACCCAACGTCACTGAACAGGAGTGGCAAAAAGTGCTCTTCACTGACGAGTCGCGGTTTTGTTTCAACAGGGGTGATTGTCGGACACGCGTTTATCGTCGAAGGAATGAGCGTTACACTGAGACTCTGTACTCTGGAGCGGGAACGATTTGGAGGTGGAGGGTACGTCATAGTCTGGGGCGGTGTCACAGCATCATCGGACTGAGCTTGTTGTCATTGCAGGCAATCTCAATGCTGTGCATTACAGGGATGTCCTCCTCCTCCCTTATGTGGTACCCTTCCTGCAGGCTAATCCTGACATGACAATCCAGCATGACAATGCCACAAGACATACTGCTCGTTCTGTGTGTGATTTCCTGCAAGACAGGAATGTCAGTGTTCTACCATGGCCAGCGAAGAGCCCGGATCTCAATCCTATACCCCCCCCCCCCCCCCCCCCCCCCCGAAATGTCTGTGAATTTGCAGGTACCTTGGTTGAAGAGTGGGGTAACATCTCACAGCAAGAACTGGCAAATCTTGTGCAGTCCACAAGGAGGAGATGCACTGCAGTACTTAATGCAGCTGGTGGCCACACCAGATACTGACTGTTACTTTAGATTTTGATCCCCCCCTTTGTTCAGGGACACATTATTCCATTTCTGTTAGTCACATGTCTGTGGAACTTGTTCAGTTTGTCTCAGTTGTTGAATCTTATGTTCATACAAACATGTTAAGTTTACTGAAAATAAATAAATGCAGTCGACAGTGAGTGGACATTTTATTTTTTGTTTCTATTTAAGTTAATTTTTTAAATAAAATAGCAACCAAATCTCAAAACCCATTTTGCTTTGTCATTATGGGGTATTGTGTACTGATTTGATGAGGGGGAAAAAAAACGATTCAATCAATTTTAGAGAGAAGGCTGTAACAAAATGTGGAAAAATCAAGGGTTCTGAATACTTTCCAAAGGCACTATATGTAGTGGCTGCCTAGTCTAATCCCATAATACTGAGTAGACTACAATATCCTCAAGGCTTGTTCGTTCCAGTCAGTGTGTGCTTCCACTGGGGTAGTGTGTGTTCTCGGAGGAGGTCTGTGTGTAAGGCAGGGTACTGGTTGTCACTTGGGGGTTAGTCCCTTGGGGTGTTCAGCTAAAAAAATAACCAGAAGGTAGGGAGTTGCTCCCCTTTGTCATTAGAGTGACATTTTAGAGTGTTAAGTAGTTTGACACTAGCTGTATTTTGATACTAGTGAGAAGGCTGTGTGTGTGGGGGGTCATCATGATTTTAATTATTTCAAATCAAATTGTATTTGTCACATGAACCAAATACAACTGGTGTGGACCGTGGTGTGAAATGCTTACTTATAAGACCTTAACCAAGACTTCTGTTCAAGAAATAGTTAAACTATTTAACACAAGTTAATGAGTTAATGTGTGGGGGTACAGGTTGTGGTAATTTGTACATGTAGGAGAGGTAAAGTGACTATGCATAGATAATAAACAGTAAGTAACAGCAGTGTCAAAAGAAAGGGGGGGGGGGGTCAATGTAAATACTCTGGGTGGCCATTTTGATAAATTTTTCAGCAGACTTATGGTTTGGGGGGGAAGAAGCTGTTAAGGAGCCTTTTGGACCCAGACTTGGTGCTCCGGTGTGTGTTCCCTCTTCCCTGTGTACTTCTTGTACCTAATTTAGATGTTTAATTACTCAGTTGTCAGGAAGTTGTGTGTCTTTTGGGGATGTTTCTCTCTCCCACAGTCAGGTAGACCCAGAAGGAGCTGAGAAGAAAGAAGAAACTGATGCTGCCAACGAACAGGCAGAAGGAGAGGTGTGTGTGTGTGTGTGTGTGTGTGGGGGGGGGGGGGGGGGGGAGATGAAGAGAGAAGTAACACTAGAACGAAGGTTGCCCCCAGTCTTTTGATTAGGATCAGTAAACTGAACGAGAGATGCAGTTAAATGTTTTGTAGCACTGCTTACTGCCCTTGCCAACGGACTGAAACGCACATCAAACCCCTTTTCGTTGCTTTTCCCATTTTCTTTCTCTCCACCACAATACTTCTCTCCCGCTCTTTCCATCGGTCTCCACGTTGGTTCTTTTGTTCCTTCCTAGACTGCAAAGGAGGATGGAATGTGGGAGGAGACGTTCAAGTCGCACACAGACAACAAACCCAATGGTACGGATACATCTCTGTGGACCTGTTGTTTCAGATAAATGGAGAGGTGAAAGAGGAGGCTTGCAATCAAATACTTGGTATTCTGATCCTGGGTCCTCATCTCCTGGAGATATTATTTTCTGATTGGATGGGTTTTATGACTTGCTTTAGGCACAGTGACCAGTGCTGAATGGGTTTTGAATGTAGTGTGTCCTGGTTGGCTGTTTTCTCCCACAGGCCCTTCCTCCATTAGTCTGGACTTCTCTCTGCCAGGGGTAGAGCATGTCTATGGCATCCCGGAACACGCAGACAGTCTTAAACTCAAAACCACTGAGTGAGTGATACTGACATTGGCCCCTTATATTGGTTAATTGAGACTGTAGTTAATTAAGACTACATGTTTTCACATGGCTTTCCACCGTATATATTTTCTGACGGTGCAGGACATCCTAATTAGTTCTGTTTGTTTATGCATTTTCTTTTATTTTCAACGTTGTAGGTTGAAGATTTTTAATTAAGATGAAATTAGACTATGACTTATACAATAATATATGCGCATGTGTTTTCCAGTGGAGGGGATCCATACCGGCTGTTTAACCTAGACGTGTTCCAGTATGAGCTGTTCAACCCCATGGCCCTGTACGGTGCCATCCCTGTCATGCTGTCTCACAGTGCACAACGCACCATGGGCATCTTCTGGCTCAACGCTGCTGAGACCTGGGTGGACATCAGCTCTAACACTGCTGGAAAGGTAAGACACACACACACACACAGTTAGTCAGTAAATCCTTTTCTCTCCATGGTTCCCAGTGAGACACATCTCAACCACCCTGTGTATAGACATTGAAGGGTACAGTCAGAGAGAAACCAAACACACCTTCTTACCCCTACTCTGGTTCTCTCTGGTTGTTTAGACTGTGTTTGGCCAGATGCTAGACTATGTTCAGGGCTCCAGTGAGACGCCACAGACAGACGTGCGTTGGATCTCAGAGAGCGGCATCATTGACGTCTTCATCATGCTGGGACCCACTCCCACTGATGTCTTCTCCCAGTACGCATCACTCACAGGTCAGACTCTCACTACAGAAACCCAGTTCATATTCCCTGTGCACTTTGGCAGTTCACCAGTCTATTTTCTAAGTCCCTGTGGAGGTTAGTGTCGCAGATCGTGCTACTTCCCTCATATCACCCTCACACACTGCTCCAGGTACCCAGGCCTTCCCTCCCCTGTCTGCACTGGCCTACCACCAGTGCCGCTGGAACTACAATGACCAGGAGGATGTGGCGGCTGTGGACCAGGGCTTCGATGAGCACGACATCCCCTACGACTTTATCTGGCTGGACATAGAGCACACGGACGGCAAGCGCTACTTCACCTGGGACCCTCACAAGTTCCCCCAGCCAAAAGACATGCTGCAGGGCCTGATGGACAAGAGACGCAAGGTGAGCACATGCGTGTGTTACAGCTGTCTGGCCAGGGCTCCCTTGTAGTAGACATTTTTGGGTTCTGTCTTATTGGGACTCAACTGTTTAAATCGGTGGTCACAAAACCGGTTGATAGTGTTCGACTTGTCCATCTCCAAGGCATTTCTAGTGGATCGCCAAACATTTCTGTTGGTGGTAGGTCCAGCCAATTCAGCTGCCCTGCGCGCCGGGTAGGCAAACTGTTGCCATTTCATGTGTCTGTAGGTACAAGCTTTGCCTTCCCGGTGGGCCTGGAGAGGAAATCAAGTGCACTATGCCTTTCCTGGCCAATCAGATTGCTCAGATGACTGAGTCTGCAGTAAAGTAGCAGGCATAAAATAAAGCTACGGTTAAGTTGATACTGTGAGATGTCAAAACTTTTTAAACCTTGACTAGAGAGACTGTCAACGAATACAGCAAAGAGCTGCTGTTTTTGGGTGAGTTAATGTTTCAGTTCTTACTCCGCACTGTCAACACTTTGTAGTATTCAACACTTATTTATAAACCATAAAATGCTAGTTCTGTTTCTACTCAGCACTACAACAAGCAGTGCAGCAGTAATGAATGAGTAGGAAAGTGTATTTATATGCTTGCCGTGTTAATATTAGCGGCTTGGGTCTTTTTTTCATATCGGAATATTTCACTTTCTCTGTTCATTGGAGTAACAACATTTAATTTATGCATGAGGCAGAAATAATGCGGTGCGACTCGAGTTTCACCATCAGCTGTAAGACAATGTCCCTTTTTGGTCAGTGGAGGAAAGAGAGAGCGGAGGGATGTTGAGAGACGGACCCTCAGTCTGCTGCTCTCCCTCCGCTGAGACTGACCATCAGATGCAGGTGCCATCAGCCCAGTAAAATAAAAAGCAAATTCTTTAAATGTATGCTCACTCAGCTGTGCCTCACAAGTAATACAACAATGGATTTATTACCGGTGGGATCATTTTGTCCACCTCAAATATTGAAATATAATTTTAAAACATGTCTCGAACAACAATGTATTGGCAGGGCAATTCAAGCAAAGCCAGTATGCAGTGATAATATATTGGGCCTATAGCTTACTGCACAAACCTCATTGCTACAGGACTCATTTTTAAAAGTCATGTTAATAAAACAAATCTGGCATGCATTTTCACTCGGTGATCTTGACTCAGAAAAGGTTGGTGACCACTGGTTTAAATGGTTGAAGAATGAAAAAAGCCAAAGGTTCTGAGACAAGGTTGCCAATCATCTTAATCTCAATTTTGCTGTTTTCCTTCTCCCTCATTATCCCCCTCTACCATTAGATGGTGACCATTGTGGACCCCCACATCAAGGTGGACAGCAGCTACAAGATCCACAATGAGATCCGCTCCAAAGGCTTCTACGTCAAAAACAAAGATGGTGGAGACTACGAGGGCTGGTGCTGGCCTGGTAAGAAACTGGGAAATGAGTCTGACCCACAATCAAAGAACACATTGCAGTTACTCAACATCTCTCTAAGCTTTCCTTTTTCTAATCTAGGTAATTCTGGTTACCCAGACTTTACCAATCCTGAGATGAGAGCTTGGTGGGCCAGTATGTTTGCCTACGATCAGTATGAGGTAAGTTCTTTTTAGGCTGTGGTGGTTACGAAATTTCGTCAGCCGTTGATAGTCAAGCAAATAACGGTCAGTCTCACGGTAATTGACTGTTAATAAACAAACACATTTAGCATCTCCTGGCTTCCACACATAGCTTACAAGTCACTGATGCAGACCTTTTGGAACATCTACATTTTAAAAGTCTAATAAATCCATGTAATATAGCCTACACCATAACAATTTGCAAGTGAAGACGGACACATCTGTGACGCAATTGCACGCGTCCTTATCTATTGAAGTGCATATTGAAGATATTGGAAGAACTGTCCACATTTACTTTGTATCAGCCAACAAGATGAGTAGGCCTAATGAACAGCAAAATAACTAGCCTATGTCAATATACTATCCCCCGCAGTACAGAAGCTGACCTATTCTGTGCGAGAAATAAATATTTCAAACAGTCTGGGACAGTGGTGGGATGCTATAGATCCAAAATTAATACAACGACTAGCATCATCAAAAAATAAATTATGCAATGAGGCTGACACCACAGATCAGAACGTTTAGCTTAAAATTTAAAAAATGCTATTTCTTCACATTATAAGCACAGCAATGCACACATGATAGTAAGCTTTAAGTGAGAATGTTCCATTAGCGCAAAACACCATTTAACAAAAGTAACTGCAAATGTGATTATCCATGTAATGCTTTTATTATAAAGGTGCATTTATATGGTGAAAATTATCTTCCCCAAACTTGAAACTCATGCGTGTACAGTATGTGTGCCAGTTTGTCTCTACACCCTTTGTAAAGTGGATTGATGTGCTTAATTTTAAGTTATTTGGCCACTTTAGTTGTGAGACTAGCCTTATCAAAACATAGGTCTATGGGCTGGGCTACATGAGTTGTTGAAGAAATGACTGTTGGACGATGATTTGAAAAAGTCACAAGGCATTGTTCCTTTCCTTAAACTGGCCATCATTCACAAGTGATAAGCTAATATTGTCACCCATCAGACATGTTAATTTAGTTTTGTCTTTACATATACTAAATAATGTTTGCAATTCGTTTTGATTTAGAATAGACCATTATCATGCACCTCTTGAAACGGGCACAGGGGAAATACTACATCTCTGCACTTAAATAGTTTCATTTTCATGCCAGCCAGGTAGGCTTTACTCCTGTTGTAAAGAGAAGCAATGTGCTTAATATGAGGAAAGTTGAGAAACAAATATAGTATGCCTAGCCTATAGAAAGCTGTTGGGCACCTCTTTTAGTGGCCATCACTGTTTTTTCACGCGGTCACGTGGCATTTGACTCCCTTCATGACTCGTGACCACCAGTGTGGCGGTAATATGGTCACCGTAACAGCCCTACATGAAGTGTGGGGTGGTCACCGTAACAGCCCTACATGAAGTGTGGGGTGGTCACCGTAACAGCCCTACATGAAGTGTGGGGTGGTCACCGTAACAGCCCTACGTGAAGTGTGGGGTGGTCACCGTAACAGCCCTACGTGAAGTGTGGGGTGGTCACCGTAACAGCCCTACGTGAAGTGTGGGGTGGTCACCGTAACAACCCTGCGTGAAGCGTGGGGTGGTCATCGTAACAGCCCTGCGTGAAGTGTGGGGTGGTCACCGTAACAGCCCTGCTTGAAGTGTGGGGTGGTCACCGTAACAGCCCTACGTGAAGTGTGGGGTGGTCACCGTAACAGCCCTAGTCCCTTCTGCCCGGGTTTGACTTTTGCCATGTCGTCTCATTCCCTGTGTCGTTCTTTTGCTGAAATATCTCTTCCCCCATCTCTGATCTTAGGGATCCATGGAGAACATGTATACATGGAACGACATGAACGAGCCGTCAGTGTTTAATGGACCAGAGGTCACCATGCATAAAGACGCCCTGCACGGGAACTGGGAGAACCGTGACCTCCACAACCTCTACGGACTCTATGTGGTGAGTGTGTTGTGTGTTGTATGTGCCTATCTTCACTAGTAGAACTGGGACTTACAATTGCAATGGTAGACTTTTTCTTGAAGAAATGACTGTTGGACTGTTTGAATGTTTGAGTTTTGCTGCTTGAACTTGCAGTAACCACCCTCTCTTCTCTCCCTCAGCAAATGGCCACAGCAGAGGGTCTGATTGAGCGTTCAGGGGGAGTGGAGAGGCCATTTGTCCTGACCAGAGCCTTCTTCGCTGGCTCCCAGCGCTACGGTGCTGTGTGGACAGGTGATAACACTGCTGAGTGGGAACATCTGAAGATCTCCATCCCCATGTGTCTCAGTCTGGGCCTGGTTGGTGTTTCTTTCTGTGGAGGTGAGTCTGACTCAGGCTTAGTGAAAACCTCTATTTTCCTCTCCACTAAAAGTCACAACTAAGCAATTAATACTTCTGAAATATTTTGCACAATTTTATGTTGCCGTTATCGACTTGTTTACATTACATTTATTATGGTTCGTTGCCTGTTTCTTTAAACCCCACCACATTGTTATTGGTTATTCTCCCTCTGTTAAATCTATGTACCACTCCTGTCCTTGTTTCTCCCTCTCCTAGCTGATGTGGGTGGTTTCTTCAAGTCTCCCAGTACTGAGCTCCTGGTGCGTTGGTACCAGACAGGGGCTTACCAGCCCTTCTTCCGGGCCCATGCCCATCTGGACACCCCACGCAGGGAGCCTTGGCTGTTTGGCCCAGAGAACACTGCTCTGATCAGGGAGGCTGTCCGCCAGCGTTACGCCCTCCTGCCCTACTGGTACCAGCTGTTCTACCACGCCCACCACTCTGGCCAGCCCGTCATGAGACCTCTGTGGGTGGAGTATCCTCAGGATACGGCCACGTTCTCCATGGATGACCAGTTCCTGCTTGGTGAGTGAGATCATGTTTATATTTATCTGTTATTCCCTAGTATAACTCTGTGTCAATAGATATTCCTGTCTTTGCTTATCCGTTATGACTGATGCCATGACTGAGTCACATTCCATCTATCCTGCTGTTTCAGGGAGAGATCTGCTGGTGCACCCTGTGACTGAGGAGGGGGGCAGGGGTGTTACTGCCTACCTGCCTGGAAAAGGAGAGGCGAGTCCATCTCAGGAACTGTCATAACATTGTCACTTATGTCTTGTGTAGGTTATATGTCAGCCGTCTAATTGAAACCCTCTCCTAGCTGCTCTGTTCTGTGTCCTTCAGGTCTGGTTTGACGTCCACACGTTCCAGAAACACAACGGAGCCCAGAACCTCTACATCCCTGTCACCATCAGCTCTGTAAGAAACTCTACAACACACTCACAAACAGTCTGTCATGACCAGGGGGCTACATGCTTAGTTAAACAGTCACATACAGTTAAGATTACATCCTGTATGTGCTGTTGAGAGAATTGTGTAAGCTTGGAAAGACACTCCGTTTGACTCGCTCTCTCGTTACCAGATTCCGGTATTCCAGCGCGGTGGTTCAATTATTCCCAGGAAGGCCCGGGTTCGAAGGTCATCATCCTGCATGGAACATGACCCCTACACCTTATTTGTTGCGCTTAGCCCCAAGGTAAAACAAACACAGACATTATCACTTATACACTAAATGTTCCCCATTTAGATGGATTTCTGAAGCAGGAGAAGTGGGATTCGGGATTTGACCTTTTTTACGTCCATTAGAGATTTGCCCAGGGCGAGCTCTACATAGACGACGGCCACACCTTTAACTTTGACAAACAGAAGCAGTTCATTCACAGAAGACTTTCCTTTGCCAATAAGGCCCTGTCCTCCAGGTCTGTCAGATCATTTTTCTCTCTCCAAATTGTTTAGTCATTATTACTCCTTGCTTTTTGTCTAACTCAGATTTCCCTTTCTCTCCCTGCAGAAACCTGGCCCCTGGTTCACAGTTTATCACTCCCTCCTGGATTGAGAAGATAGTCATATTGGGGGCCAGTAAGCCCAGCAAGGCCACTCTGAAGACTCCTGGTGAGTTCTTCCAATGTCTTATTCATACTATGGATTACTGTGCCAAATTAATTTGCCAGTAAGTCATTGTGTGTTCGAATGTTTCTGGTTTTCACACCCAAGTAGGCATTTGAGACGGAAACAGTTTGGGAATAAACTATACTGAACAAAAATATAAACGCAACATGCAGCAATTTCAACGATTTTACTGAGTTACAGTTCATATAACGAAATCAGTCAATTTAAATAAATTAAGGCCTAATCTATGGATTTCTCATGACTGGGGAGCCAGGCCCAGCCAATCCAGAATGAGTTTTTCCACACTAAAGGGCTTTATTCCAGACTAATACGCCTCAGTTTCATCAGCTGGCAGGTCTGACGATCCCGCTGGTGAAGAAACCGGATGTGGAGGTCCTGGGCTGGCATGGTTACAGATAGTCTGTGGTTTTGAGGCCGGATGACATACTGCAAATTTCTCTAAAACGACGAATGTGGCTAATGGTAAATTAATGTGCATTTCTCTATCTGGCAACAGCTCTGGTGGACATTCCTGCTGTCAGCATGCCAATTGCACGCTCCCTCAAAACTTAAGATATCTGTGGCATTGTTATGTGACAACTGCACATTTGAGTTGCCTTTTTGTCCCCAGCACAAGGTGCACCTGTATAATGGTCATGCTGTTTAATAAGCTTCTTGATATGCCATACCTGGCAGGTGGATGGATTATCTTGGCAAGGAGAAATGCTCACTAACAGGGATGTAAACAAATGAATGCACAAAAATTTGAGCGTATGGAAAATGTATGGGATCTTTTATTTCAGCTCATGAAACATGGGACCAACACTTGTTATTTATATTTTTGTCATTTTTGGTGTATCTTTCACTGTGTGTATAATGGCAGGTCATACTCAAATATGACTGTTATTGCTATGTTCTGTCTTTTTCTCTGTAGATGGCAAGGAGAATCTGCTGGAGTTTGAGTTTGATGCCTCGATGTCGGTGTTAACCCTTCGTAAGCCAGGCGTCAACGCAGGGGTGGACTGGACTGTGGTGCTTCAGTAACCATGGAGATGAGAAATGGAGGGGTGGGGGTGCTGAACCTGACTGAACAGGAAAGGATGAGAGAGATGGAGGAACTGAGTGGACATGGGCTGCAATCGTAACGCACCAAGCAAGATATTGGAACGATTGCTCTGTGGTACTCAGACTGGACAGGTGATACAGGACTATTCTCTCTCTCTCTCTCTCACACACACACACACACATACACACACTGTCATAACAATTTTGTACACACAAACACACGTGGACAGGGATTTGCTCTGTAGATCTGAACTGGTTACTAGGTAGATTGTTCTTTGTTAGTGGCATTTAGGGCAAAATTCTTCAATTCAAATCAAGGTATCATTGTCGTTAATGTTTTGGGAGTACTCAGACGTTCAAGACTGATGGATGATTATTTTAGGTTTTCCATCAAGTATGCTATAGATGGAAAAGATCATTGAATAAGTTTGCTGACAACAAAATTAAGACACTCATTCAGACTAGTTAGTATCTGTTTAATTCCATATCTGGCCATCTCTTATAACTTTAAATTCTTATATTTTTCATGTTTTTATTCCATTACATATTCCCCCTGAAATTACTGAAGAGAAATTGACAGGAAAGCCAAACCGCTCCCTTTGCTTTCAGCTTATATGCCACATTCTATTCAGGTTTTATTAGGGGGGGGGGGGGTAGAAACTCTCCACCAATCAAGAATGCTGCACTGATCAAGATCTGTAAATGTCATGTGCATCTCTAATTTCCATAAGGTGTATTGAGTCTTATCTCTGATATTCCTAATTTAAGGTTAGTCATTCCTTCTTATTTTGCCCCTAATTTAGTTTCTGACAAGAATGTGCGCGCTTACCTCAGTCATTATTATGCCATTTTAAAAAATGTGCTGGAGAAAAGACACAAAGTATGTTCGACTGAACTAATGAATGGCGAGGATTTGGCTTTATAAATTGGGTCATATTTGGGAATTATTCTAAAACCACTTGACTTGGTGGATGCTCATCCTAATAGCAGTTAGGGCCATGCATTGGGATTAGATTGTCAGTTGGGGTACAGGGTCATGGTCCACTGTCTTCAGAGTGTCATATGCTCTTTATAGTGTTGATTTAATAGTCTAAATGTGACTTAGGAAAGATGTGTTTACTAAGATGCAGTGAGCTCTCTGGAGACAAGTGACCGGTCCTGGTTGGTCAAAGCATCGTTAAGCGGTTGTATTCCCTACTGTCGTTGGTAATCAAGCATTTTGAAGAGTTTTTCTTCATTATTTTGTGGTTGAATTCAAAAACTTACTGCAGCATTCTCAGGATGAGTGTTGGAACTGGGAACCAAGGAGGCCAGCTGTATGTGATAAGATGAAGGACCAAGTGAAAATAAACCTGACCAAATGTGAGAGGACATTGTTGTTTTTAATTATGAATTAATGCGGTTTACGTAGATGGGGATGTTAATAAAATAACTATATTCCCAATCTAATGAGTCCTTGTTTTGTTCTTATTGTACCAAAGATATGTTAACCCAAAGCTTTCCTTTGCAATGTGTGTGTATACAGATTACGAATTTGGCCTACAATAATGCCAGCCATTTGAAAGGAAAGTCATTGATCAAGGATCCGCGTACACATTTCCATATGAATACTGTCAATGGAATACATATTTGGCCGAAAATACCGTGAATCAACGCTCAGCAAAATTTTTATTCGGTTATCTTGCAGACAGTACTTGTCGCATGGAAGTGACGTATTTTTTTTTTGTCATGGCGGCAGAAGGCTCGGATTCAGAAGACCTGAACACCAACGGGCTAATGGAGGCTCCTTCAGGTTGTAAAAACATGAAATAATCTAAATATATTCACGAAGTTATTCAATGGTTACGCGGGGTTCATATGTATAGTCGTTTGTATCTTTACTGTCAGCTAACAGTCGCCTGTGAAAAGATGGCTGGCTAGCTAACGTTAACTAGCTGACATGGCTAATATGAGCTTACGTTGCGCCAACTGGAGAAACCGAAAGTTTCCTCCCCCTAGCAAGTACCAGAGTTAATGCACTAGCACAGGGTTGGGCAACTTTGATGGGGGGTGGGGGTCCACAATAAATCTGAACTCATTATGGGGGGCCTCAGTGGCTCGCGGGTCTGCATACACACATCCATACCTACACATGTAGTCAGAGCCGGTCCTAGCCTTTTGGGGGCCCTAAGCTACATTTTGTTACCCCCACCTTGTGAGCAAAATATTTAAACTTTTTCCATCAGACAGTGGATAGAGGGGGAGAAAAGGACGTTTTTATATACATTTCCTGCAATTCTACCAGGGCTGGCCCCTGCTAAAAAAAATATTGTTCCAGCGAAAGTAATCAATCTTTTAAGATCAATTGATTAGTACATTTTGGAACATATTTTTCCATGTTTTAAATAACAACCTTATGTGTTGAGCTTGTCTGATGCTTTAAGCTTTTGATGAAATAAGACACCAATGCCTTGAGGGAAACAGAGATGTAGGTAACCTTAAGCTGACCCAACTCTTTCTTTCTGTTCCTGCTGGCTTTCGCCGATTCTGCCATTACTCTCCTGAAGTTTCTGGTAATAGGCTACGCAAGGAGTCTGCAACCATTTCTCATGTGGAATGGCAATTTCTTACTCTTTCTACCGATCTGCATGCCAGTTATGGTTTTCATATGCACATTTTCATTGAACTGTTAAATTTAATTTATAATAACGTCTTCATATTTCTAAATCATTTCATTCTATCCAAATGAAAATAACCTAAAAGGTAACTTCTATTTCCATTCCCAACTATGTAAAATAGCCTACATAAAGCCAACAAATAAAAACAGTACATCCTGCAGGTAGAAAATATCCTGATTTAAAAATACATATCCTATAAATCATATTGGCCTGTCTGCAACAAACTTTAAACATTGCATCACCTTGGGTCTGGCCTGTAGCTTGCACTAGCGAACCTGTAACATTGTATAAAATATTCTGGGCCCTCAGTTTCCCACCAGTGAGCTCAAGACGGACACAGTTGTAGGCTCACCGTAGCTGACGACCAGCACCTCAACTGTTTTACTGCTTGAGCTCCTGTTCCTCTTCTAGAATATTAGCTCAAAAGTTTTGTGGAGATCCTGCAACTACATATAAACAATACCAGCACCCAAAATGAGTACCTGAACCTATTTCAGTCCATGACAAGCACTGATAAGTAATCAGGTAGACCTATTTTATGACGTTTCCACTGGATCAGAGCATTACCTTTTTTTCCCCTTACACGCTGAGTGGTTATCGAAAGGGAGAGGGCTGGAAAGATTTTTTCAAATACATTGAGGAAGTAGTGTAATGCTCAATGGATGTAAAAACAGTCTTCGTTTGCTTACTATTTGATGTGAAAACATTACTTTAAAGTAGCCACCCTTTGCCTTTGATGACAGCTTTGCACACACTGTCCATTCTCAACTGGCTTCATGAGGTAGTCACTGGAATGCTTTTCCACAGTCTTGAAGGGGTTCCCACTTATGCTGAGCACTTGTTGGCTGCTTTACCTTCGCTCTGTGGTCCAACTAATCCCAAACCATCTCAATTGGGTTGAGGTTGGGTGATTGTGGAGGCCAGGTCATCTGATGCAGCACTCCATCACTCTCCTTCTTGGTCAAATAGCCCTTACACAGCCTGGAGGTGTGTTGGGTCATTGTCCTGTTGAAAAACAAATGATAGTGCCACTATGCGCAAACCAGTTGGGATGACGTATCGCTGCAGAATGCTGTGGTAGCCATGCTGGTGAAGTGTGCCTTGAATTCTAAATAAATCACAGACAGTGTCACCAGCAAAGCACCATCACACCTCTTCCTCCATGAGTCTCACAAAGACACAGCGGGTAGGAACCCCAAATCTAAAATTTTCATCGGTCTAATATCTCATCAGACAAAAGGACAGATTTCCCCCAGTCTTATGCCCATTGCTCGTGTTTCTTGGTCCAAGCAAGTCTCTTCTTATTGGTGTCCTTTAATAGAAGTTTCTTTGCAGCAATTCAACCATGAAGGCCTGATTGACGTAGTCTCCTCTGAGCAGCTGCTGTTGAGATGTGTCTGTTACTTGAACTCTGTGAAGCATTTTTTGGGCTGTTATCTGAGGTGCAGTTAATTGTTGATTTCTCAGGGTGGTAACTCTAATGAACTTATCCTCTGCAGCAGAGGTAACTCTGGGTCTTCCTTTCCTGTGACGGTCCTCATGAGAGACAGTTTCATCATAGCGCTTGATGGTTTTTGAGACTGCACTTGAAGAAACTTTCAAAGTTCTTGAAATTTTCCGCATTGACTGACCTTCGTGTTAATAAGTAATGATGGACTGTCGTTTCTCTTTCCGTATTCCAGCTGTTCTTGCCATAACATGGACTTGGTCTTTTACCAAATAGGGCTCTCTTCTGTATACCACCTCTACCTTGTCGCAACACAACTGATTAGCTCAAATGCATTAAGAAGGAAAGAAATTCCACAAATTAACTTTTAACAAGGCACACCTGTTAATTGAAATGCATTCCAGGTGACTACCCCATGAAGCTGGTTGAGAGGATGCCAAGAGTGTATAAAGCTGTCAGCAACGGAAAGGGTGGCTACTTTGAAGAATCTAAAATATATTTTGATTTGTTTAACACTTTTTTGTTTACTACATGATTCCATATGTGTTATTTCATAGTTTTGATGTCTTCATTATTATTCTACAATGTAGGAAATGTATACTGTATATTTGCTACTGCTCGACTAAAAATATTTTGGTCGACCAACAGCCTATCGACCAGTCGACTATTTGGGGTCAGCTCTAAATTCTATACATTTTGCCATGGGGTGGTGAGAAAATGTTTGCAGTTTTTAATATGATATCTGAGTGCAAGTGACTAACCAAATTCAATTGGGCCCCAGGTCGATAATTCGACCATGATTACTACTTGCCTAAACATCAGCCCGTTACCATGGTTATCCCATGAATATCAGTCTGAAATAAGTCGCTGTAAAAAAAGACGCAATAGTCTCTACAAGACAGAATGTTGAATAAAATGATATTTCCACTTACTTTACCGGTTGTACATGCTGTTGATCCTTTTGGCGGTAGGAGGTGGAGATAGGCTGTCCACAGGAAAACTTTGCGGTGCCAGTAGGTTATTACTTGTATTTTTAATCTGTTGACGCATTGCACGTAATGCACAATATGTAAACAAAAGCACGTTTCCTCGCAATAAGCTTGAAGTGTTTGCTGTTCGGTTAGTCTTGGCCATATTATGCAAGTGTTGGTCACATGTGAATTGCATCAGTATTGAAAATATGGACCAGAAATACAAATCATATACAGACCACCCAAGGTGGGGTTGATAATACTACTCTGGATATTTTGTCTAACATTCCTGCCTGCAAAAGGACCAACCACACGGACAACCGGAAGTATCATTGTATTCAGCATTCTGACTTGTAGAGGTCGTGAGAGAGAACTTTTCTGATTCAAATGCAAATTTTTGCCCGACATAGAATTCTATGCAATTCATCGTTGAGTCTTCAGGCACGTTTACTACAAATTTAGATAGCTTGCCACTAGACTAGCTTGCCACTAGACTAATTTTCCAATCTAAAAAATGTTAGCTGAAATTAGCTAATTGAGTGACTGACATAACAACAAAAACTGCTGATGCACAACCACATTTTGAAATTGTATTCTACGATTTTAACTCTCAACAGTAGGTTGAGACCCCGACTGAGTTCCAGTCAGGTCGCCAGTTACCCATCCCTGCACTAGCTAGTACTTGCCAGGCCGGGTCTTTTATTATGGTATAGTAAGCTGATCTAACCAGTGTAGATGCAGACAGACATTAGTCGCATCATGCCCCCTGCTGCTCCGTCCCCGGCCATTGTTATGAGTGTAGTGATTTGTGTGTAGTACCTAGAAATACTCATGAATGATTGGCTAAAAACACCATCAGTGATTGGAATTCCCCTTATAATCTACATTTAATCTGTAAATTACATTTGATTAGGACTATGCGTCATTGAGCAGGCCAGCCATTTCTTTGTGTTATAGATAAAACAAATTCTTCCATGTGTAACTTTCTAAATTTCTCATTTAATAGCTCTGGAAGCCATGGAGGCTGTCCAACTTCCAACAGAGAAGGAAGAGGCATCAGAGGAGAATGATGGAGGAGGAGCCTCTGAGGCTCCAGAAGCAGCAGCTGCGACATCATACAACATGCCTCTGGCAGAGAATGAGGAGGAAGAAGACGGAGAGTTCCCTGCGGACTTTGACCGACTCTGGAAGCTGGCCCATGACAATCCACAGGACTTCTCTAGCTGGACTGACCTTCTGCAGTACTGTGAGCAAGAGGTGAAAAGAGCTGAGGAGACAGACAAGACTCCTATTGCCATTTTGTCATACGCCTAAAGCTCTTCTGCATTAATAATGCATAGCTAACTATACCACTGTTGTTCAGATGTGCACTGTGGAAGTGGAATTTGCAGCTAACCAGATTTCTAATTGTCCCCAGAGTCACATGACAGCGTCACGTCGGGCGCTGGTAGCCTTTCTGGCACGGTACCCACTGTGCTACGGATACTGGAAGAAGTTTGCCGACCTGGAGCGACGTGCTGGCTACACCAACAAAGCTCAGGAGGTATGAGGATGAGGTGGAGTGTGTTTGGCACATGGATGTGTGTCTTGTTATGTGGTCTGCTGACTGACATTTTTTATTGACAAAAAGGCACATTCTTCTCTCTCACAGTATGTAATGGCTTTAGTTCCATAACATTCATGTGTAATGTTGTTTTGTTGTTCCAGGTGTGTGTTCAGGGTCTGAAGGCCATTCCCCTGAGTGTAGATCTGTGGATCCACTACATTAACCTGCTACTGGGCACGCTCAACATGAACCTGCCAGAGTCCTCTCAGCGCATTCGCAGGTACACACTCCTATACTCTTAAACACACAGTACCACACTTATATACATTCAACACTAGCCAGCCTTTACTTTCAATATTAGCCTGAACACTCCAAATGTTTTAATTCAGTATTTATTCTCATTCACAGAATGAATGTTCAAATAAAGATACGGAGCCCTAACTCTTTTTTAATAGATGTCAGATAGATGGATGTCAGCCTGATACCTGTCTCTTGTCACTTCTCCCCAGTGCGTTTGAGGAGGCGGTGACGGCAGCAGGACTGGACTTCCACTCTGACCGTCTGTGGGAGCTGTACATCGAGTGGGAGAAGGAGCAGGGAGACATGAAGGCTGCCACTGGAGTCTACGACAGAGTTCTCAGAGTCCCCACTCAGCTGTACAGCAGCCACTATGAGAAGTGAGACTATACACATTCACAAACAGTACACTCTCTCTACTAAGAAAAACAGTAGAGCTTCAAATCAGTCAAAACTCTAAACTATAGGGCCTCCCGAGTGGCGCAGCGGTCAAAGGTGCTAGAGGTGTCACTATGGACCCTGGTTTGTTTCCGGACAGTATCACAACCGGCCGTAACCGGGATTATCATAGGGCGGTGCACAATTGGCCCAGCGTCGGAAGGGTTTGGCCGAGGGGGCTTTACTTGGCTCATCTCGCTCTAGAAACTCGTTGTGGCGGGCCGGGCGCCTGCAGGCTGACCTCGGTCGTCAGGTGAACAGTGTTTCCTCCGACACATTGATGCGGCTGGCTTCCGGGTTAAGCGGGCGGGTGTTAAGAAGCATGGTTTGGTGGGTCATGTTTCGGGAAGGACGCATGACTCAGCCTTCGCCTCCCGAGCCCATTGGGGAGTTGCAGCGATGAGACAAGATCGAAAAAGGGGGTAAAAAATATATCTAAAGTATAAAATCGTAACCTTTTATTAAATGATCGATTTTAATAATTATCAAACTCACTTCCCATTATGGACCTCATATTTGCTGACCTGGTGAATCTGATCCACTTTCTCCGTCCCTCCTATCTCTCTCTTACAGATTCAAGACTCATCTTAATGCCCATGCGCCCAAGGACGTCCTCTCAGCAGTGGAGTATGAGGGGTTGCTTGAGGAATCTAAACAGAGCCACAAAACTGAGAAGTCTGAGTTGGCTGAGGGGGAAGAGGAGTTACCACCTGGGGAAGAGAAGGAACCTACAGAGGTGGATTACAAATGACAAATCCCTAGTAGTGTTGGATTAAGATTTAACATGACATTTAACATGTGTCAGATGCTGCCAAAATAGCATAAAGGGGAGACATTTCAAGCTATGGAGTAAGGCTATGGTATAGGATCTTAACTTTGATTTTACACTGATTTAAAAGTCTGCCATCATAACTGTCATGTTATGTTTCACCCAATCAGGAAGAACTGATTCCGAAAATGCGAGAGCTCCTATTGGCTCGCAGAGAGAAGGTGTACCAAGACCTGGAGGGAGAGGTCAGGAAGAGGTGGAACTTTGAGGAAGCTGTGAGTTACCCCTGGAACACACACACACATCTCTTCTATGTGTAACTCAGAAGCAATGATTGAAGCATGTTACGCTATATATACAAAAGTATGTGGACACCCATTCAAATGAGTGGATTCGGCTATTTCAGCCACACCTGTTGCTGACAGGTGTATAAAATCGAGCACACAGCCATGTAATCTTCATAGACTAACATTGGCAGTAGAATGGCCTTACGGAAGAGCTCAGTAACTTTCAACATGGTACCGTCATAGGATGCCACCTTTCCAACAAGTCAGTTTGTAAAATGTCTGCCCTGCTAGAGCTGCCCCGGTCAACTGTAAGTGCTGTTATTGTGAATTGGAAACGTCTCGGATGAACAACGGCTCAGCCACAAAGTGGTAGACCACACAAGCTCACAGAACGGGACCACCGAATGCTGAAGCGCGTAGCGCGTGACAATGCTCTGTCCTTGGTTGCAACACTCACTACCAAGTTCCAAGCTGCCTCTGCACAAGAAATGCTTGTCGGGAGCTTCGTCAAATGGGCTTCCATGCCTGAGCAGCTGCACACAAGCCTAAGATCACTATGCGCAATGCCAAGCATTGGCTAGAGTGGTGTAAAGCTTGCCGCTATTGGACTCCGGAGCAAAGGAAACGTGTTCTCTGGAGTGATGAATCACGCTTCAACATCTGGCAGTCCGACGGAGGAATCTGGGTTTGGCGGATTCCAGTAGAACGCTACCTGCCACAATGCATTGTGCCAACTGTAAAGTTTGGTGGAGGAGGAATAATGGTCTGGGGCTGTTTTTTAGGGTTCGGGCTAGGCCCCTTAGTTCCATTGAAGGGAAATCTTAATGCTACAGCATACAATGACATTTTAGATGATGCTGTGCTTCCAACTTTGTGGAAACAGTTTGGGGAAGGCCCTTTCCTGTTTCAGCATGACAATGCCCCTTGCTCAAAGCGAGGTCCATACAGAAAAGGTTTGCCGAGATTAGTGTGGAAGAACTTGACTGGCTTGCACAGAGCCCTGTCCTCAACTCCATTGAACACCTTTGGGATGAATTGGAATGCGAGTCCGGCCTAATCGCCCGACCTCACTAATAATCTTGTGGCTGAATGGAAGCAAGTCCCCGCAGCAATGTTCCAACATCTAGTTTAAAGCCTTCACAGAAGAGTGGAGACTGTTATTGCTGCAAAGGGGGGACCAACTCCATATTAGTAAACATGATTTTGGAATGAGATGTTCGACGAGCAGGTGTCCACACTCTTTTGGTCAAGTAGTGTACTTTGATTGGTTGGAAACATTTACTTATCTTCTCTTCTGTTCCCATTCCTCCCTTCTTTCCAGATCAAGCGTCCATATTTCCACGTGAAGCCTCTGGACCGGACCCAGCTGAGGGCCTGGCACTCCTACCTGGACTGGGAGCTCACCGAGCTGGGGGGGGGTGGTGAAAAGGAGGTGAAGACCGAGACTGAACCAGAGGCCATGGAGGGCCAGGAAGAGGAGCAAAAGGAGGAAAAGGAGGGGTCAAAGAGCAGTGAGATCATTGCCGGGGGAGACCGGAGGGTACGGATCCTGTTTGAGCGCTGTCTGATTGCCTGCGCTCTCTACGAGGAGTTCTGGACCAAGGTAAGGAGGGGCTGCAGGGGTGTGTGTGTCAGTAACATGTTTGTATGTCAGTGTGACTAATGTATACTGTATGCATGTTTTTCAGTATGTTCAGTACCTGGAACCTCAGAGTCTGGACGAGGCGCGGGGAGTGTTTCGGCGAGCCTGTGAGATCCACCTGTCCCACAAACACACCATGCACCTGCAGTGGGCCACCTTCGAGGAGAGGCATGGTGAGAGAGGAAGAGACACGTCACATTGTTCACCTTTTCACTTTCACCTCAAATGTGATACACAGGACACCATTACCCAGTGTTGTAGCCCACTCACGCCCTCCTCCCCTCCATCTCCTCCCAGGTGACCTAACAGAGGCACGGCGAGTGTTGGAGGCTCTGGAAACCTCAGTCCCGGGATTGGCCATGGTCCGGCTGCGCAGGGCAGGGCTAGAGAGACGGGCGGGCCGGCTAGATGAATCAGAAGCTCTGCTCAGGGACGCGGTGGCCCAGGCCAAAGAGACACCTCACCTCCATGCGTTCTACTCTATCAAACTGGCCCGGCTGCTGCTGAAGCTCTGCAAGAACCCCAGCAAGGCCCGGGGAGTCCTGCAGGAGGCGCTGGAGATTAGCCCGGTGAGAGGAGGGGAGATAGATCTAAGAGGGAAAGGGGGATACCTAGTCAGTTGTCCAACTGAATGTATTCCACTGAAATGTGTCTTCCACATTTAACCCAACTCCTCTGAATCAGAGAGGTGCTGGGGGCTGCCATAATCAACATCCACGTCTTCGGTGCCCGGGGAACAGTGGGTTAACAGCCTTGCTCAGGGGTAGAACGACAGATTTTTAACATGTCAGCTCTGGGATTCAATCCAGCAACCTTCCGGTTACTGGCCCAAGGCTCTAAGCATCGACTGAAAAAGGAAGGATCACATTTAAGATGCAATTGGGATTGAATATCAGGGATGGAACATGGAAAATAGTCCAGATCTAAACCTCATAGAAAATGTAACCTGTCAGCATCATTTATCATTGTTTGTTGTTCCCTCTTAAATGTCCCCTCTGTTTTCCAGGATGACGGTAAGCTGCACCTGAACCTGCTGGAGCTGGAGGTGTCCGGTGACCCCAGAGGGTCGGCCGAGGGGGTGCAGCAGTGTGTGACGCGGGCGCTGGCCGCACCCCTCTCCCCACAGACCAAGATCCTCTTCTCCCAGAGGGGCCTGCAGTACGCTGAGGACTATGGGACCTCTGTGCAAAGGTCAGGGGTCATAGGATTGTTTGTTGTTTTTAGATACAATCAGGAACCTGGAGAAAATAAAACAAGCATTTTATTCTGCCCATATTTGATTTAATGGTATGAAATCAACCAACCAGGAGAAATGACTGTACTGTTGCTGTCTTATGGCCTACAGTATGCCAGCAGTCTGAGGAGCATCACTTTACCATGTTTTAAATGACTGTGCTGTTGCTGTTCTCTGGCCTGCAGTGTGCCAACAGTCTGAGGAGCATCACTTTACCATGTTTTAAATGACTGTACTGTTGCTGTTCTCTGGCCTACAGTGTGCCTACAGTGTGCCAACAGTCTGAGGAGCATCACTTTACCATGTTTTAAATGACTGTGCTGTTGCTGTTCTCTGGCCTGCAGTGTGCTAACAGTCTGAGGAGCATCACTTTACCATGTTTTAAATGACTGTGCTGTTGCTGTTCTCTGGCCTGCAGTGTGCTAACAGTCTGAGGAGCATCACTTTACCATGTTTTAAATGACTGTGCTGTTGCTGTTCTCTGGCCTGCAGTGTGCCTACAGTCTGAGGAGCATCACTTTACCATGTTTTAAATGACTGTACTGTTGCTGTTCTCTGGCCTACAGTGTGCCTACAGTGTGCCAACAGTCTGAGGAGCATCACTTTACCATGTTTTAAATGACTGTGCTGTTGCTGTTCTCTGGCCTGCAGTGTGCTAACAGTCTGAGGAGCATCACTTTACCATGTTTTAAATGACTGTGCTGTTGCTGTTCTCTGGCCTGCAGTGTGCCAACAGTCTGAGGAGCATCACTTTACCATGTTTTAAATGACTGTACTGTTGCTGTTCTCTGGCCTACAGTGTGCCAACAGTCTGAGGAGCATCACTTTACCATGTTTTAAATGACTGTGCTGTTGCTGTTCTCTGGCCTGCAGTGTGCTAACAGTCTGAGGAGCATCACTTTACCATGTTTTAAATGACTGTGCTGTTGCTGTTCTCTGGCCTGCAGTGTGCCTACAGTCTGAGGAGCATCACTTTACCATGTTTTAAATGACTGTACTGTTGCTGTTCTCTGGCCTACAGTGTGCCAACAGTCTGAGGAGCATCACTTTATCATGTTTTAAATGACTGTACTGTTGCTGTTCTCTGGCCTACAGTGTGCCTACAGTGTGCCAACAGTCTGAGGAGCATCACTTTACCATGTTTTAAATGACTGTGCTGTTGCTGTTCTCTGGCCTGCAGTGTGCTAACAGTCTGAGGAGCATCACTTTACCATGTTTTAAATGACTGTGCTGTTGCTGTTCTCTGGCCTACAGTGTGCCAACAGTCTGAGGAGCATCACTTTACCATGTTTTAAATGACTGTACTGTTGCTGTTCTCTGGCCTACAGTGTGCCTACAGTGTGCCAACAGTCTGAGGAGCATCACTTTACCATGTTTTAAATGACTGTGCTGTTGCTGTTCTCTGGCCTGCAGTGTGCTAACAGTCTGAGGAGCATCACTTTACCATGTTTTAAATGACTGTGCTGTTGCTGTTCTCTGGCCTGCAGTGTGCCAACAGTCTGAGGAGCATCACTTTACCATGTTTTAAATGACTGTGCTGTTGCTGTTCTCTGGCCTGCAGTGTGCTAACAGTCTGAGGAGCATCACTTTACCATGTTTTAAATGACTGTACTGTTGCTGTTCTCTGGCCTGCAGTGTGCTAACAGTCTGAGGAGCAGCACTTTACCATGTTTTAAATGACTGTGCTGTTGCTGTTCTCTGGCCTGCAGTGTGCTAACAGTCTATGAGGAGCATCAGAAGCTACTGAAAGAGCTCGGCAACAAGAAGAGAGTGGCTGAGAACGGGTGAGATTATAACGTATCTATCAATATCATGCAAGGGTTTATACCTGTAAAATTGTGTGATGTTGTGACACATTTTTTTGTTGTTGATCTGAAGCTGTTCATGGATTGGTTATTGACGCAGTTGTTATATTGATTGATCTGCAGAGACAGTGAGGACCCAGAGAAGATGAGTAAAGGAGAAGATGGCTCTGCTGTTCCCGCTCCACCACAGGCCCCTCCCACAATGCCCCATGTCCCCATGACGACACCACCTCCACCCATGATGGGTGGGGACATGAGTGCGGTTCATGCAGGCTATGGAGGATATGGAAGCTGGCATCAGGTATGACAGGGATTGTTACGCTGTACAAACTGATACGAGCCAAATATCGTCTACATACGGTCTTAAACGATCAGTGCTTCTTTTGAAATTGAGCCAGATAGAGGAGAGACACTGAAGCTCTCAAATTCAAATCTGAACATCAAAGCCAGTTCCACTGCTTTTTTTTATTTTATTCTTCCCCTCTAATCAGGGACTGATTTAGACCTGGGACACCAGGTGGGTGCAATTATCAGGTAGAACAGAAAACCAGAAGTAGTCCGAACCTCGTAGGGTAAGATCTGAATACCCCTGCACTAAAATGTTGTTTAGAGAGCGGGTGTTCCTTCACTTGCCCTTTTTTTAAAGTGTTCTTCTCCTCTTTCAGCAACCACAGTATGGGGGATACGGAGGCTACCAGCAAGCCTGGAACTACAATCAGGGTTACTACCCTCCTAGCTAAGGGTGAAGAGAACTCCTGTGACACACCAACTGACAGCAGGGGTTACCAGAGATGATTCAGCATTGACGACCCAGTGTTCACGTGTTTAAACTCCATGGATGCACCCCAAATGGCACATTATGCCCTATATAGTGCACTACCTTTGACAAGGGCCCATAGAGCTCTGGTCAAAAGTAGTGAACTTTGTAGGGAATAGGGTGCAAACTCATATCTTTTATCAGGAACAGGGGTGGGACCTGTGACGTCTACTACTCGTTTGGTCTTTGAAAATGTGCTCTTGTACATTGTTTTAATGATAAACTATTTTTGTATTCTCTTCTACATGCAGCCCCTTTCATTTTAAGCAAAACGTCTCTCCATACCTCCTGTATTATTGTCATTCCAGAAGTATAGGCTAGTAATTTTTTCTAATGTACATAATGGTGTTTTATAGTTGTGAAGTTAAAGCTCTTTTCATTAACAAGCAGGTTAAGATCAATCTATTGTGTCCTTCATTCAAGTTTCTGCCCATTCGAGTCCTCCAGTGTCGTCGTCCTCCAGACAGAAGATAGGGAAGCCATGTTGTATGCAGGTGTACCAGTGCCTCTGGACTCAGAGGTTAAGTAAAGAATAATAACTGAATAGGTACGCTGTGCTGTACCTAGTGGACATGTCTAAAACCAACAGCATCAGTCATGTTTGGTCAAACTTCAGAGTAGAAAACTTAAATGTTTGGCAAAATCCACCACACAACTTTAGCCTTTTTTAATCACTCAGTTTTTTAAATACCATTCCATTTCTGTTGTTTTAGTGCATCCAATCCATTGTACTCAAAAAAGGCATGCACAAATACACTGCAAATGTATGACAATGTAACTTTTAATCTTCACTTTTACATTGTTCAATAAAACATTTGAGTGAAGCACAATGCATTTTTGGGACTCTTGATATGACACACGTGATTTCTTAAGAGTGTATCTTTCTTAACTGTCATGCACATATAAGGAACTCTCACCAGTCAGTGAGATACAAAGCTGACTTAGGTCATCAAGTTTTGCAGCTTTCTCGTAAAAGTACATTATGTGAAGTTTTAAAGTATGTTCAGTCCACCATGTAACTCCAAGTGGTTATGCAATACCACCACTGTCAAATTGTTTAACTTATAAAAACTACAACTTCAATACAGTGGAAAGTCGCAGTGTCTCAACACCAGCCATGTCTTACACTTTAGGCCCCATGAGAATCAATAGTCATCCATCTTGTGTTGCTATTTAAGATTAAAGCTCAATGTTTGTTGAAGGAGAATCAATCCATAGTTGACATCCTGGTCATTGTCCTGTTGTGATAAATGATGTGTGGAATTGAAGTTGGCTCATAAAGCATGTTTTTACTTCAGGGTCCTTATTTCTTGGCAACGACCAGCACAGCTGAAGGCACCAAACCTGAACAATGACACAAAACAGTTAAGACTGTACGACACAAACTACAACACACCTAAATATCAGATTAGATTCCTCTAAAACTGATCTGACAACACAGGATAGATGAAAGTAGTACGTCTTTGGCTGGCTTTGACGTCTCGTCCTTTCAGATTAGTGCAGATGAAGGAGAGGAAGCCCCTTTAGACTATTGCGATTCTCCCTGTTCAAGCCCAGTAAGACGGGAATCCTGTCTGCTCACCCAGCTCCTGCAGGGGTTTCTCCATGTCCAGTTCTGTGTAGACGCGGCGGGGGTACGGGGACAGCAGCGTGAAGTCCTGGCCTTCGGGGGCGTTGCCGTTCATCTGGACGTAGACGCGCACAGCAGCTAGCGGCTCCTGTGCCTTGAACACGGAGGTCAGCGCCGAGCCGTCCAGCATACGCACCTGAGGACAGGAGGATAAATAAATAAACTACATTGACTGTTGAGACAAACTCATCAAAAATATCTGTTGTGTCAAAATGCGTTGTACATCAGTTGTGAGTATGAACAGAATGTGAACTAGGCTGTAGACATCCATGACCCCTTACCTGGATTCTGCACTCGTTATAGTCCTTCTTGGCGGGAGGCGGGCCCTGACTGGGCGGAGAGGAGGGAGGGCCCTCTGCTGAAGGGGAGGTTAGAGCTGTACTGGAAGAACCGCCTCCAAACTGGAGAGGAGTAGAAGGGGTTAGTGAGTTCAACTCTTTCTATGAAAGACATGGAGACATTATTTAGCAACTGTTCAGCATACGAGTCAGATGCTGTAGGTGTAGTCAGTACCTTAAGTGCTCTCTCCTCTCTGTCGCGTGCTATCTTGTCTCGCACCCGCTGCCTGAGAAAGAGAGGGTATTCATTGGACAAGGAGAAGAGTTGTAGAATGGGAATAGACTTTATTTGCACTAAGACATTTACAAAAACTAACTATTGGCTGTGTATGAAAACCTTACTAGCTATTAATGTTTCCTCAATTCCTCTCAAAGCTCATTGAAGGAGGTTGTTCAAGGATCCTCTCCTCCAATGTTCTTTGAGACAACAGCCATTGGCCAATTTCGAGAGCATCAAATCCATCCGTGATGCATTGTGGGTAAATTGTGACTGCCTAGCTGATCTACAAATAATAATACTTATATGTAAGGTATTTTGTAAATCAGTTAATCGGCAGTCGCCTGCAATGTCAAACGAGCCTATTGACTTCATGGCTTACTTGGCCATTTTGTCATCGTTCTTCTCTCTCTGGCGCAGGTCGACCATTTTTTTCATCTCATCTTCCTGCAGTTTCTGTTTGACCTGCAGCAGCTCCTGGCCCTGCCTCCTCCTCTGCTTCTCTCTGTCTACTTCCTCTGCTCGTTCCCTCTCTCTCCGCTCCTCCTGCTTCACCCGCATCAGCTCCTCTAGCCTGGTACACACAGAAACACACACATGGAAGTAGACAAAGAAATAGACACACACACAAAGAAACAGACACAAACACAGGCACCGGCTTCATTGTATGCTGTCTCATTGCATTTTCTACTGAAAGCTTTTGCTGACACTTGATAATCTCTTTGAGTAACATTATTGACCAAACCTGACATTTCCCCACTGACAGAATAAAACAAGTGTGTAAACAGAACCTCAGTAGAGGTGAATTATCTGACCTCTTTATCTGCTCACGTTTCTCCTCCTCTGTCATTGGTCGTTTGGTATCCCCATCATGGATCATCTGGTCACTACCGTCTGTAGCTAAAAGGTAGAGTTGACATAGAAGAGGTAGGGGACAAGAAAACAATGTAAACCAACAACCATGTTAACCAGTAATGGAAAGTACAAGCCATAGTTATGAGGTTATAACAATATGAGTAATAACAATACAATATGCTGCCATGACCATTGACCACTTACCAGGGTCTGTTCCTTCTGCTGCGGTTTGGGCTGCTGGGCTGGGCTGTTGTGGGTCACTTCCTCCAGTTCCACCAAGCACATTCCCCACAGGAGGTACATAGGGCTCGTCAATGTCTGGGTCACCCTCATGTTCCATTAGCCTGTGGAAGGAAGCCATAATGGAAGAAAGAAATGACAAATCAGTTATTCCATGTGAATTACTCAACTGACCATCTGTAAAATTCAGCTGTGGATTTAGAAGCCTCTGAGGCCAGCTCACCAAAGCCTCTGCCAGCTGACTTACCAGTCCATGGCCCGCTCTATGCCCTGGTTTCCTGTGTGTGCCACAGCCTTTTCCCTGAAAGCAGTAGACAGACAGGACCAGAGTTGATATTTAGTGTGTCGAAAATTAGCCACATTAATTAAGTTAGCTACTTACGCTCTGTTTCTGTCAAAGCCCATTTCCAGCAGGCTGTCCAACGTCGTTTGTTCTGCCATCTTGCTGAGAGAACATGGAAGTTAAGAAGACAAGTTTCACTTTGGAGTCAGATACTGTAGGCAAGGAGGTGAGCATGTAAAGTAGCCCTAAACAGGTATTAACTATACTAGTGTAAATGATTTAGAATCAGGTTGAACCAATTACATGTTACCCGAATAACTCGTGAGCTAGTTACATGGGTTGTTATTACATAGTTCCATAATGTGCTAGCTGTGTAGTTATTTGACTGGATTGAACTGGCTATGAAGATAACAAAGCAGCATCCCTTAGGTAACGTCCCGCAGGAAACATTTTAGTATCTACACAGACCACCACATGAATATCATTCATAAACCAAAGAAGAATTTCCTAGTAACTTTGCCGTATTATCTATGTTTACATATGGACTAGCTATTGTTAGCCAACTAACGTTAGCTTGATGGACGAATGAGATGGCTCATTTCAGTTAGCCTCTCCTGCTAGCTGTAACAAGAAAAACTGTTTGCAAAGTAAATTGATGATGCTCTGTACAATAGAGGGTGACTATTGCATTATACTTGCGAAAATGATAGAGATCAACAATTTCATAAACGTTATTTTACTAAATAGCATTATATGTTTGAGAAACATTAGCAACTCACATTCGGAATCAGTCAACAAACACCGCTTCCAATCTTGTCACATGCGAGCATGTATGGAGGCCCAATAGGATACAAAATGACCGCATTTTCCAAACATTCTCATTCACAGAAAATTGCTGCCATCTAGTGGACCTTACACTAGCAGTATCCGTATAACAGTTTGCATTATAGTTGTCCCCAGTCGTGTGTATAAACCCTGGATGACTGACAGGGGGTGCTGTAATGATGCCACCACGCAGCCATCTTGAACGCCCTCTCCTGTACTCCCTGTTCACCCACGACTGCGTGGCCACGCACGCCTCCAACTCAATCATCAAGTTTGCGGACTACACAACAGTGGTAGGCTTGATTACCAACAACGACGAGACGGCCTACAGGGAGGAGGTGAGGGCCCTCGGAGTGTGGTGTCAGGAAAATAACCTCACACTCAACGTCAACAAAACTAAGGAGATGATTGTGGACTTCAGGAAACAGCAGAGGGAACACCCCCCCATCCACATCGATGGAACAGTAGTGGAGAGGGTAGCAAGTTTTAAGTTCCTCGGCATACACATCACAGACAAACTGAATTGGTCCACTCACACAGACAGCATCGTGAAGAAGGCGCAGCAGCATCTCTTCAACCTCAGGAGGCTGAAGAAATTCGGCTTGTCACCAAAAGCACACACAAACTTCTACAGATGCACAATCGAGAGCATCCTGGCGGGCTGTATCACCGCCTGGTATGGCAACTGCACCGCCCTCAACCGTAAGGCTCTCCAGAGGGTAGTGAGGTCTGCACAACGCATCACCGGGGGCAAACTACCTGCCATCCAGGACACCTACAACACCCGATGCTACAGGAAGGCCATAAAGATCATCAAGGACATCAACCACCCCGAGCCACTGCCTGTTCACCCCGCTGTCATCCAGAAGGCGAGGTCAGTACAGGTGCATCAAAGCTGGGACCGAGAGACTGAAAAACAGCTTCTATCTCAAGGCCATCAGACTGTTAAACAGCCACCACTAACATTGAGTGGCTACTGCCAACACACTGTCAATGCCACTGACTCTACTCCAGCCACTTTAATCATGGGAATTGATGGGAAATGATGTAAATATATCACTAGCCACTTTAAACAATGCTACCTTATATAATGTTACTTACCCTACATTATTCATCTCATATGCATACGTAGATACTGTACTCTATATCATCGACTGCATCCTTATGTAATACATGTATCACTAGCCACTTTAACTATGCCACTTGGTTTACATACTCATCTCATATGTATATACTGTACTCGATATCATCTACTGTATCTTGCCTATGCTGCTCTGTACCATCACTCATTCATATATCCATATGTACATATTCTTTATCCCCTTACACTGTGTATAAGACAGCAGTTTTTTTTTGGAATTGTTAGTTAGATTACTTGTTCGTTATTACTGCATTGTCGGAACTAGAAGCACAAGCATTTCGCTACACTCGCATTAACATCTGCTAACCATGTGTATGTGACAAATACATTTGATTTGATTTGATAAATGCATTTATTCATTCGTTTTTGACATGTTTATTATATTACAGAAAACCTTAATGCATACTTTTAAATTACATGATGTGAGCCAAACATACAAATAAAAAATATATTAAAACATTTTCCTTTAAGTATTTTATTTTAGTACTAATGTTACTTTCCCCACTACAACAAAACATACTTAAATACATGTAATTTTGTTCTAGAAACATTGAATTGAAGTACTGTAGAATTCCATTCATTCCTATGGAGGACTGATCCTACTGGAGTTCCAATATGACCAACCGGTGGCTTCAAAGACTCTCAATGGCCAATACATTGCAACAGCAGTCCCGGGTTTGTATACATTATTGCTCGTCCCCGAAGATACAATCTGTGAGGGGACTGTGGGTCTGTCTCTGTCCGTTAGGATGTTCTTTCCTACGTTATTCACACTTGATATATCAGACAGCACTGGCCCGATTTGGACTCAATTTAGGTGAATGATGCATTTACAAAATTGTTACTGATTGGGCAGATGGTGGCGCAATAAAAAGATACGCCCCTCAGCCCGTTTGACCTAAAGTCCTGAAATTCGTATATACTGTAGGTCCCTCAGGTATATAAAGAACGGTCCCTCCCCCCACATGAAACAAATTTGCCTCTGGGACAGGTCTTTCATTATGGATTTTCTGGCATTTTGAATTTTGTGAAAAAACGATTAAAACGCTAACACAGACAGAAGTGGAAACCTATAAATATCTTTGATGATAGTCTTCTGGCACCTAATGACCGATCTGCACCAAACTTGATATGTGATATCTATGGTCAAAGGTCTCTCAAAGCAATATTCTTCAGACTAGAACCTAAAACAACATGGCTGGTATTGGCCAATAAACGTTCATGCCGGCGTGGTCTGGCACATAAATGCATGTGAATCACATAAATGCATATTCATATTATAACAACATTTGGCACACATGTGGCAAACACTGTCAACACTCAACACATGCAAAAACATTAATATCGACCTATAACGGGCACATTATAACGTGGCGCTATAACGGGCACATGTTTATATCTCTTGATCTGTTGACTCAAAGTGATAAAATTTGGCACACATGCTCAGGGAGATGAGTCTAGCTAACCCACTCAATATCTCAGACACCACTGGGACGATTTTGACGAAACTTGGGTGAATGAAGGTTCTTGCCATAGAGATCCATCGGTCATTTACAAAATGACATTGATTGGCTCAAGGGGGACGCTGCATCCTTTGTGGGGGACAACATGTTTACTGTTGCCTTGTTTTATTATGGGTAAGCTCCACTTCTGTTTGCAGTTTGTTTTGTATCTATAGGTCTATCTGATTCCCAAGCATGTGTTTACTATTACAATTTGGGTTTAGTGTGTGTCTGAGTGTGTATATTTTTGTTTAACTATCCTTGTCGGTCCCCATGAGGAAAAATGCTATTTTAGGCTTAGGGGTTAGGTTTAGCATTAGGGTTACAATAAGGGTTAGGATTATAATTATGGTAAGGTTTAGGGTTAGGAGTTAGGGTTAGGTATACTTTCAGGGTTAGGGGTTTGGGGTTAAGGTTAGACTTAGGGTTAAGGTTAGGGTTATGGTTAAGTTAAGGGTTAAGGTTAGGGCTAGGGTTCGATTTAGGGTTGGGGTGAGGAAAAATAGGGATTTGGATGGGAACAAATTCTTTGGTCCCCACAAGGATAGCAGTAAAAAACTGTGTGTTTGTGTGTGTGTGCTGGTATGTGTGTACGTGTGTATTGTGTGTACGTCAGCGGAGTCTGCTGAGGGGAAGATGGCTCATAATAATGGCTGGAACGGAGCAAATTAAATGGCATCAAATACATGGAAACCATGTACATGGAAACCATAGAAACCATGTACATGGAAACCATAGAAACCATGTACATGGAAACCATGTATTTGATGTGTTTTGATACCATTCCACTTCAGCCATTATCACAATCCCGTCCTCCCAAATGAAGGTGCCACCAACCTGCTGTGGTGTACGTGTGTGTTGGCTTTGTGTGCTTGCGAATGTCTTACTGCATGGCTATAGATGTTCAAACAGGATGCAAAGTTTATGGGCAGGGTCTGTTACATATTTACTGTATGTATAATGATTCATTTCTCTCTCGTTCTCACGGTCTTAAGCAGCCCTCGCTCACTTCCTTAACTAGTACTTTACTGAACTTTAGTTCCTGAGGGTAAGTAGGTTCAGTTTGTTTTTAAATTGTTATGTTTAAATCTCAACCTGTCTAGATTATGAGATCCCATTGGATGAGAAGAAGACATTTAATAAATTGTAATAGATAATTCCATCCATAGTCAGTTTTATTTAGGACGCTGGTAGCCTTTCATCTTGCGGTTTCCTCTTCTTGTAACTGGCAGGCACAAAGAAAGTCAGCTGACAAGTGATTCAATGATTATCTGTAGTGATGTGTGAATTCCCTGATCAGAGAAAGAAACTCAAATGAATTTAAAAACATAGAAAGAGAGCAACATGTAAGACTGAAAGGTGAACAAAGTTGAAGGAGGAAATAAGGGGCCAAAGTCACTCTCTCCTGAACTGTTTTATTGTTTTGTTTTGCAAAGCTGGAAGGGTGGAAGGTAAAGATCAGTGAGTCAAAGTCTATAGAGATTCTGGGAAGGACAGCGAGAAAGAGAAGGCCTAGGATTCTGGAACTAAAGGGTTAACAAATAATAACTGTTTTATAAGTTCAATACTGTTTGAAATCCTCTGAATTCAACAAATGTAATTGAATTCATGAATCCATATAAAAGTATTTAATTGATTGAAGTTGAATAACTGACCCCCCTTTACAGAAGAACCAGACATCCTCCTGTATGTGCTGAATGGGACCAACCCTTTGAGAACATTGCGCTGGTGGGCACAATCACCATGATTTTATTGCTACAGTTGAGTTATACACAATCTGTATTGTAAATTAGCAATAAGGTAGATCAAAGGAAATAATAAAATAAAGTAGGTGTCATTCTTAATGGTGTCTTAGCTCCATTATCGCATGCTTTTTATGCAGTGTCATCACATGTTCAGATTTATGGCACAGTGTTGTAATTCTCTTTGATCAACAGGGGGCAGTCTAATCTCACGCTATATGACAAGACAATTTGAGACTTGTGATAAGAGTACGTAAATGGTTTACTATCGAATCATGTGGCTTTACGGCTGTGTGATAAAGTGCGCTATAACTCCAGTGTCTGGTGTCCGCTGGCTGTAACAGCATCTCCATATGGAATAGCTCAGGGTTCCAGTGGAGCTGCTGTTATGGGCGGAGAGACACCTCTGGTCATCATCCTGGGTGCACTGTGTAGACCTAAATCTACTGTATGTGACGTTGTATGTGCGCTTGTATGTACTGTACTTGAGTAGGCCTTTTAATACGAATGTATTTATATTGTATTTCTTTTCAGTGTTTCTTTTCACAATAAAGATACTGGCATTTACTGTAATTGTCTCTCTTGTTTAGTGTGTCTGGTCTTTACCACAGCCTACCACATATTTGGGCCAGCAATGAAGACACACACACATGTTTATTTGGCTATCAGACAGGGCATTATAGAGCTGAGTCCAACTTTTAAGGAATTGCGATAGTGAGGCCAAACCAGCAATGTGCTGCAGCTGTCATAAGACTGGGTAAGATGACGATGAGCCAATTGCCTGTTTCTTCATCCTCGTTCCTCACTTTCATAATTTGGAGCGACGATTGGCCTACGTACTTCATTCATTCGGTGGGACTTTTATTTTGAAGTTCACATTCCACTTCCGCTTTCTGCGTGTCACACACACAAGTGTCAGCCAGCAGGTGAACGCGGTCACATAACTCTAAAGGACAGGTAAAAGTTATGTTTTCCTCCTTTTAAAGGATAGTGTGTTTTTATTATTAAATGTTTAAGAGAAATTACGCTCTCGACTTCTATGAAAGATTGCCAATAGCCGGCTAGATACATTCATTATTAAGTTACTGGAGAGGGATTGTGCTTGGTGCGTGATTGACTAGTAGTACAAACTAGTTGGGGCGTGTTTGGCTAGTCGGGAGGGAGGGACAATCAACACTTCAAGACTCGCCTACTTTAGCCAACGTTACTCCACTACTGTGATCTATGATAAGATTTGCACTAACAACTTAGCCACATCGCCATCTCTCTCTGCTGTTTTCAGATCCAAAGCGACACTGCTGTGTCAAACCAGCTCAACAGCCCACCATGTTCCGCACTAGGGATAAAAAAACGCCAGAACCGTTCCAGGATGTTTCGCAAGGTTTGAAGAAACTTTACCGGACTAAACTCTTTCCCCTGGAGGACAGCTACCAATTCCACGACTTCCATTCACCGGCGCTCGAGGATGCGGACTTCGACAACAAACCCATGGTTCTTTTGGTCGGTCAGTACTCGACCGGGAAAACTACCTTTATTCGGCACCTGATGGAACAAGACTTCCCTGGTATGAGGATCGGGCCCGAGCCGACGACAGACTCTTTCATAGCTGTGATGCACGGTGACCAGGACGGGATGATACCTGGCAACGCCTTGGTTGTCGACCCCAAAAAACCCTTCCGCAAACTCAACGCATTTGGTAACGCGTTCCTCAACAGGTAAATACTCATTCCAAGTTCCCACGCACTAGTAGGGGAGGGTATGCCTTTTGTAAAGTACAAGTATACAAAAAGGCTATACCTCATACGTATGACTAATAGCCAGCAGCTCATTTCATAACATTGTTACTTGATTGTTGATCACCTGATCTGATGAAGTGTCAGGTGACAGTCATAATGTCATTGACAGTGACACCACTCCCAGCATTCCATATAATACCTCTGGCACAAGCCTCTCCATGTAGGGACTCTTTGAAACAAAATCTCTACTGTTGCATCATATTCCTCCAGTCATTTAGCCCAAGGTGTTTATACCTTCAATTCATCACCACAACAGATTGTAGCCTCTGTTGCATCCACTACAAACACCTGTTTGTTAACCCATCTGGAAAAGTCACCTTGCCAAGTAGACAACCTTTTCCCCGTGGCAATTTGAACAGTGTGTAACAGCACCTAGCCTAAACTAGATGAGTCACATCCTAGTCTGGCTACACTGCAGCAGATTGATTTGGGCTCATGTCACTGTCAGGTAAATGAAAAAAAATATGAATGACTGTGTTTACAGTAGCCAGGCAACACAGTGAGTTATGTCTTCCTCTTAGTTGAATGGACATCCCAGGGCAGGCTACAGCTGCCACATCAGTAGTAACAGCTGGCCAACTCCCACTGTGACTTCTGCCTGCTATGAGACGAAGTCAAAGTGCAGTGCTGGTATGTTCTTTATGGTATTGTGACAGCACAGTAAGTCAGAATCTAGGCTATAATGGTTGCAGGCAGCCTAATTCTGATATTTTGCCACTTAATTGGGCTCCCTGTCTAAACGCAGCCGACTAGTCAATACTCATCTGGTCTTCTTGTGTGTTCAATGACTCATTACCATGACAAATCAAAGTGATTCAGTGGTCCAGACTGCTCTATGGCACATTCTGACACCACAGTCAGTTTTTCTAGTCTGTTCTATATGGCATTATGACAACAATCAATGGGAGTTTGTCTGTCCTGGTGCTTTATGTGTGCTCTCTGTTTTCTTTCAGACTTCAAACTAGGGCTGGGAATTGCCAGGGACCTCACAATAGGCATCGGCTAATGGGGATCCCAATCATATCCAATCTCTAAATAAACCAAATTATCACTACTGAGGTGCAATAGGATGTGTAGGCTATTATGATTCTCCCCATTTTCTACATGTATTATTAAGATCCGATGCTGTGATTTTATTGCGATTTAATGTTCCAAACGTATTACTCACCACGCGTCTGCTGCAGTGGGACATTAGCCATGAGAACTGGTTTTGATCAGTAATGGAAATAAAAGTGCTGAAAACAAATTAGCTCCCTATTTACAAAGAAGATGGAGAACAAACTATGAAGGAAGAATCCTGGCATTTTGGTGGAGGTACAGTACAGCCAACAAGTGCCAAAATTATATTGTCAAAAACAATACTATATGAAATATCGTCAAATATTATCCCGATATGGAACTTTCTCTTTTCTTCCCCCATCACTACTTTAAACACAGAATCCCTCAAGGTTGGTTTATTGCAGTGTCCTTTACTGAAGTAGTCCTTCTTTCTAATGGATATCTCCTCTCTGTGAGAGCTTGGCTGTCACCACAAGACACAGCACCTAAACAGATGGTTAGATAAACCTGGCCTTGTCTCTCTCTGTGCTACAGACTGACTGGACAGGTTTTAGAGGAAGTCATGTGCTCAACCTGGCAATAGGTCATTTCCTCAACCCCAGATTAGCTGTGGTGCTTCGCACACCGCCATATGCTGGTTCAAGACACATGGGTCACCACTGATATTGGACTACACTGCTGCTCACTCCTGTTCTGGGGTACTACATTGCCCAGGATGCATCTGTAAAATTGATTTCTGTTGGCTCATAGCAGAGAAAGTCAATGAGGGTCAATTGATAATTAGCCTCGCTTAGAGGCTAATTGACGAGATGAAGAAGGCGTCACAAGGCCCATTAGACAGGGCTGTTTCACAACAAGACTGATGACTATTGTAACCGAGGGAGCAGCACAGACACAGATGGTGAGATGATTATAGATCTATAACCATAGCGTTGGCCTTTAATTACCACAACCAGCCATCGGCCGCTCTCTGTGTGTGTGTGTGTGTGTCCACAATGGTTGTAGTAAGAGTCAGCGGGATGGGGTTCCGTTTTACTGAACTCAGCCTGTTATTTCAGGACACTGACTGACTCTGCACATTACTGCATGGGGTCTTCCAGTAACATCTCAAAGGGAAATGTTAAGTACTTGGGCCTACTTGTCTTGCACACAATGTCCTCAAGCCTCATAGTATTTCTTCACTTTGGGGAGTTGTGGGGCTGCCTGATGAAGGGTTCAGAGAGGGAGGGGGGAGAAGGTATGGGGGTTACTGTTTGAGTAGTGTCTGGTGGAGCGGGAGAGATTCTGAGGTTAGCACAGTTGTGCTGAGCTTTGTGTGAAAAATATTAGATCAACTGGAAGGCTTGGACTTTCAAATCCCATTCGTCAACAACGGGTGTAGACTGAACAACGGGTGTAGACTGAACAACGGGTGTAGACTGAACAACGGGTGTAGACTGAACAACGGGTGTAGACTGAACAACGGGTGTAGACTGAACAACGGGTGTAGACTGAACAATGGGTGTAGACTGAACAATGGGTGTAGACTGAACAATGGGTGTAGACTGAACAATGGGTGTAGACTGAACAATGGGTGTAGACTGAACAATGGGTGTAGACTGAACAATGGGTGTAGACTGAACAATGGGTGTAGACTGAACAATGGGTGTAGACTGAACAACGGGTGTAGACTGACGGTGAAATGCTTACTTGCAGGCCTTTCCCAACAATGCAGAGAGAGAACTGCAAGCCCTGCCATATCCGACTAGCGTCAGAGCCAGCATAGTAGGATTCCATCTTAGTCCTGTATTGACGCTTTGCCTGTTTGATTCCTCATCTTAGGTCGTAGCAGGATTTCTTATAAGCGTCAGGATTAGTGTTCCGCACCTTGAAAGCGGCAGCTCCAGCCTTTAGCTCAGTGCAGATGTAGCCTGTAACCAATAGCTTCTGGTTGGGATATGTAATATTCCTTTTGTGATATGATACTCCTCTACAACAGGACTTTTCACGCCCCTATTTATTTTACTTCTTGTTTGGCCTTAAATTTCCTCTCCTATGAGTGTTTGTGTGATAATTTAAGCTAAGAGCTTAGTTCTACTAGTATTGTGACCTAATGCCTGTAGTATAATGTCCAGAATATAAGTTCTGAGGGAGCGGTGGGGCAGCGGAGTTCTGGGGCAGCGGAGTTCTGGGGCAGCGGAGTTCTGGGGCAGCGGAGTTCTGGGGCAGCGGAGTTCTGGGGGAGTTCTGGGGCGGGGGATTTCTGGGGCGGCGGAGTTGTGGGGGAGTTCTGGGGGAGCGGCGGGGCAGCGGAGTTGTGGGGCAGCGGAGTTCTGGGATGAGAAGGAAATTAAGTGGTTAAACGTAACAATCGTTGTTCCTGCTTGAGGAAACTGCAGTCTTCTGTTTGACCGACCTAGCCCTCTCTCTCCAGATACAAAACATGTTGTTTTCTCTGTGTGTTTCATGATTTGCTCCCAATTATACACTTACCCACTTGAAGTTTTAGGCTGAGGGACATTATGTTTGGGCTGACTAATGCACGACTATAATATGATGTATTGTTTAGGCTTGCCAGTGAGTCAAGGTTATTCATAAGTTAGTTATTCTATGGACAATTTAATAAATTATGCAGCATTTAACTCTCACAAACTTGTTTTTGTATTTTGTTTTGTTCCACTTCTAGGCAAACCATTCAATTCCCATTTCTAGCCGTGACAGGTTGACTGTAAGCAGTTTAGACGTAGATTAATGCCTGTCTTTGTTTCAACATCCCTTTCTCTTTATTTCTACCTCTTTCACTTCCACCCTCCACTCCATCTCCTTGCAGATTTACGTGTGCTCAGATGTCCAACCCGGTCCTGGAGAGCATCAGTATCATCGATACCCCTGGAATCCTGTCGGGAGAGAAACAGAGGATAAGCAGAGGTCAGCCTCACACCCACGCAAAAACACTTTTTTTTTTCACAGTTCTCTATAAAGGGGTCAACCACTAAGTGGGTCAGAGGTAACACAGGCAATTTAAACCTCACCTAAGATGAGAGAATAGTATGCAAGACTTCTCTTTTTGTTAAGAGAAGTACAACTAATGCAACTGACTCTTATGACATTTGGGGTCCTAGGAAGGGAAGCTGACTAGAACTGAGATGACTGTGAGTTTCCCCACAATCCCTATGTTGCACATTTTCTGATAATGTTCAGCCAATATCTTATTGGCTCATTCTGCTAATACTATTTGGTCATATAATTTCTTATTGGGTCATACCCCCCCCCCCCCCCCCCCCCCACTTCAAGTGAAAGGTTGAGAGATCAAATTGTATTTGTCACATCATGCTTCATAAGCAACAAGTGTAGCCTAACAGTGAGTTGCAGAGTTGAATGCTTAGTGTGTGTATATATATATATATATGTGTGTGTGTGTGTGTGTATATGTGTGTATATATATATATATATATGTATGTGTGTGTGTGATATTTTTTTTTAAAGAAATAGTGACACCAGAAGTAAATACACAGTGAATAACAAGTAAAAATTAACATGGCTATATACAAGGAGTACCAGGTACATATGGGTAGTGTTAAAGTGACTAGGCAACAGGATCAATGATAGACAGCAGAAATGTATTTGGTGTCTGTGTGGCGTCAGTATGCATGTGTACCCGTGTTATGTGTATGTGTCATAAGAATGTGTGGGTTCAAAAAAAGAAGTAAATGCAGGTACTCCGATTAGCTATTTAGCAGTTTTATGGCTTGGGTGTAGAAGCTGTTCATGTTTCTGTTGGTTCCAGACATGAACAGAATCTACCCCCAAGCAAAAAGACTGCTAAACAAGACTGCTAGAGAGCTGGGCAGAGATCCCAAGAGAGTAGAGACAAGGAAAGAAGGGACAACATGGAGAAGTATGATAGAGAAAAACATAGCTAAGAGCTATGAGATGAGGGGAAAGTATGAGAGATAAACATAGCTATGAGATGAGGGGAAAGTATGAGAAATAAACATAGCTAAGAACTATGAGATGAGATGAGGGGGAAAGTATGAGAGATAAACATAGCTAAGAGCTATGAGATGGGGAAAGTATGAGAAATAAACATAGCTAAGAGCTATGAGATGAGGGGAAAGTATGAGAGACATAAACATAGCTAAGAGCTATGAGAGGAGGAGCAGAGGGAACTTATGAGAGAAATGTAGCTAAGAGCAATGAGAGGAGGAGCAAAGGGAACGTATGAGAGATAAACATAGCTAAGAGCTATGAGAGGAGGAGCAGAGGGAAAGTGTGTGTAAATGCATACATCTATGTGTGTCAAGATGACCCTATTTAACCTTGGGGGGATGAAATGCTGTACTTCAATACCACATGCATACCTCAGACCACTATCATTCCACACACACACACACAGCTGACTGTATTGTTCATCGGGGGTATGACAGTGCCGGGGGCTGGTGTTGTGTGTGTTAGAAGCAACAGTTGTTGGTAGACTGGAGAGCGTGGTGCAGTAGTCATTGTGTGGAGACAGTTGTTTCAAACTCCATTTGATGGAAAGAATGTCCTCTAAATCCCACAGGCCTCTGACTTTCAGATTCCCAGATTCCCCCATCTCTCTCTCTCTCTCTCTCCTGTTTTGATATGCTAGTGTTATGATTTCCCTTTCTCCTCTCTGTCTGTGATTCTGTCTCTTTCACTCACTTTCCCTTGCTCGCATTTGTTCTCTCCCACTCACTCTTTCCACTGCCCCTCCCACCCCCCTGACACACACATGCACAAAGCCTACCCCTGGAATGCGTGTGCAGCAGATCTGGTGCTGATTGTGTGGCCAGCTGCGTAGATTAGCTTTTTAGACTGACTGCCTGCATTCTTCTCCGATCAGATGACGGCACTAATCAAAACCATAATTCCCCCTTCTATTTCTCTTCCTTTGTATTTTTAAAGAGCCTCGGCTCGCTGCGCCAGAACTCCCCAGGCTTCTGTTCAGAAAAGGAAAAGCCTCTCTGTTCCTATTGCTTTTCAGACTCCTCTGTTTCCTGTTGTTTTTTAAATAGGCTAAAGAGGATGGCACTGAACACGTTTGAATATTTGGACAGTATCAGAGACGTTTTGAAACATGCTGCATAGGTTCTATACTTTCAGTATGTCCATCAGTAGTGTTGTCCATTATAGGGTCATGTTAGCCACAATACACCACAACCCACACCATCAAAACCCAATATCCACTTTTCCTATTCATTTTGTCATCTTTCTCCCCACAATCTCATTTGGGGTTCCTCCTCAACATAAGTCTTGCTGATAGACAGTCCAGACTGTGTGAATCCAGCGTAACCCGCCTTGCCGCTCTACAGGGTATGACTTTGCAGCAGTACTGGAGTGGTTTGCGGAGCGTGTGGACCGCATCATCCTCCTGTTTGACGCCCACAAGCTGGACATCTCAGACGAGTTCTCTGAGGTGATCCGCGCCCTGAAGAACCACGAGGACAAGATGCGCGTGGTGCTGAACAAGGCTGACCAGATCAACACGCAGCAGCTGATGAGGGTCTACGGTGCCCTCATGTGGTCGCTGGGGAAGATCATCAACACCCCAGAGGTGACTTATTATTTGTTTTATTTCGACAAAGATGTGCCTGAAATCGCACCCTATTCCCTATATAGTTCACTACTTTCCTTATATACTTCACTACTTTCCCTATATAGTACACTACTTTCCTTATATAGTACACTACTTTCCCTATATAATACACTACTTTCCCTATATAGTTCACTACTTTCCCACAATCAAAAGTAACTCTATATTGGGAGTAGGGTGCCATATCAGATGCAGACATTTTTAAATACATATAGAGTTGCCTTAGCTGTCGGATGACAACAAAACAAAACAACATTTTAAGGATAAAAGAAACAGTAAAGTTTAACAACTTCTTTCCATTGTGTTCTCTCTGGGGTCACCCACACTAGTCTAAGTCGCTTTTGACAAAGGTGTGCTAAATGGCATATACACTACTGTTCAAAAGTTTGGGGCCACAATGGACAATCTTTTTATTCTGAGATATGGCTTTTTCTTTGCAACTCTGCCTAGAAGGCCAGCATCCCGGAGTCGCCTCTTCACTGTTGACGTTGAGATTGGTGTTTTGCGGGTACTATTAAAGGAAGCTGGCGGTTGAGGATTTGTGAGGCGTCTGTTTCTTAAACTAGACAATCTAATGTACTTGTCCTCTTGCTCAGTTGTGCACCGGGACCTCCCACTCCTCTTTCTATTCTGGTTAGAGACAGTTTGTTCTGTGAAGGGAGTAGTACACAGCGTTGTATGAGCTCTTCAGTTTCTTCTAAATTTCTTGCATGGAATAGCCTTAATTTCTCAGAACAAGAATAGACTGACGAGTTTCAGAAGAAAGTCTTTATTTCTGGCCATTTTCAGCCTGTAATCGAACCCACAAATGCTGATGCTCCAGATACTCAACTAGTCTAAAGAAGGCCAGTTTTATTGCTTCTTCAATTAGCACAACAGTTTTCAGCTGTGCTAATATAATTGCAAAAAGGTTTTCAAATTATCAATTAGCCGTTTTTAAAATGATAAACTTGGATTAACTAACACAACGTGCTACGAACACAGGAGTGATGGTTGCTGATAATGGGTCTCTGTATGCCTATGTAGATATTCCATAAAAAATCAGCCATTTCCAGCTACAATAGTCATTTACAACAATGTCTACACTGTATTTCTGATCAATTTGATGTTATTTTACTGGACAGATGTGCTTTTCTTTCAAAAACAAGGACATTTCTAAGTGACCCCAACATTTGAACGTGTGTGTGTATACATAAACTCAGCAAAAAAAGAAACGTCTCTTTTTCAGGACCCTGTCTTCCAAAGATAATTCATAAAAATCCAAATAACTTCACAGATCTTCATTGTAAATGTTTTAAACACTGTTTCCCATGCTGGTTCAATGAACCATAAACAATTAATGAACATGCACCTGTGGAACGGTCGTTAAGACACTAACAGCTTACAGACAGTAGGCAATTAAGGTCACAGTTATGAGAACTTAGGACACTAAAGAGGCCTTTCTACTGACTCTGGAAAAACACAAAAAGAAAGATGCCCAGGGTCCCTGCTCATCTGTGTGAACGTACCTTAGGCATGCTGCAAGGAGGCATGAGGACTGCAGATGTGGCCAGGGCAATAAATTGCAATGTCCGTACTGTGAGACGCCTAAGACAGCGCTACAGGGAGACAGGACGGACAGCTGATCGTCCTCGCAGTGGCAGACCACGTGTAACGACACCTGCACAGGATCTGTACATCCGAACATCACACCTACCAGAACCAGGAATGCACAATCCCTCCATCAGTGCTCTGACTGTCCGCAATAGGCTGAGAGAGGCTGGACTGAGGGCTTGTAGGCCTGTTGTAAGGCAGGTCCTCACCAGACATCACCGGCAACAACGTCGCCTATGGGCACAAACCCACCCTCGCTGGACCAGACAGGACTGACAAAAAGTGCTCTTCACTGACGAGTCGGATGTTTTGTCTCACCAGGGATGATGGTGGGTCAGAGCAGGATCTCCTAGTCTACCTGGGGAGTTACACTGAGTCAGAGTAGGATATCCTAGATTTACGTTTATCGTCGAAAGAATGAGCGTTACACCGAGGCCTGTACTCTGGAGCGGGATCGATTTGGAGGTGGAGGGTCCGTCATGGTCTGGGGCAGTGTGTAACACCATCATCTGACTGAGCTTGTTGTCATTGCAGGCAATCTCAATGCTGTGCGTTACAGGGAAGACATTCTCCTCCCTCATGTGGTACCCTTCCTGCAGGCTAATCCTGACATGACCCTCCAGCATGACAATGCCACCAGCCATACTGCTCATTCTGTGCATGATTTCCTGCAAGATAAAAATGTCAGTGTTCTGCCATGGCCAGTGAAGAGCCCGGATCTCAATCCCATTGAGCACATCTGGGACCTGTTGGATCGGAGGGTGAGGGCCATTCCCCCCCACAGAAATGTCCGGGAACTTGCAGGTGCCTTGGTGGAAGAGTGGGGTAACATCTCACAGCAGGAACTGGCAAATATGGTGCAGTCCATGAGGAGGAGATGCACTGCAGTACTTAATGCAGCTGGTGGCCACACCAGATAGTGACTGTTACTGTTAATTTTGCCCCCCCCTCCCCTTGGTTCAGGGACACATTCCATTTCTGTTAGTCACATGTCTGTGGAACTTGTTCAGTTTGTCTGTTGTTGAATCTTGTTATGTTCATACAAATATTTACACATGTCAAGTTTGCTGAAAATAAACAGTTGACAGTGAGAGGCCGTTTCCTTTTTTTGCTGAGTGTGTGTGTATTGTGGTCCTCAGGTGGTGAGGGTGTACATCGGGTCGTTCTGGGCCCAGCCTCTCCTGATCCCTGACAACAGGAAGCTGTTTGAGGCTGAGGAACAGGACTTGTTCCAGGACATCCAGGGGCTTCCCCGGAATGCAGCAATCCGGAAACTCAATGACCTCATCAAGAGGGCACGGCTGGCTAAGGTGAGACGGGATGGGGGAGGGTTCCCAGATGTGTGATGGAATATCCAAGAGGGCACTTTAGCAGAGAGGAGCAGAGTTAAAGTTAGTAGTATTTTGTTGTGGGTCAACCGGTAGTTTCTAAAGGATGTTTGAACCCTTGTCCATGCCTACATCTTTAGGTTTATTATGGCAGAATATCAGTCTGGGTCAATAGCTTGTTTCTAAAGGTTTTGTGACCTTTGAACCCTTGTCCAGGTCCATGCCTACATCATCAGCTCTCTGAAGAAGGAGATGCCCAGTGTGTTTGGGAAGGAGAACAAGAAGAAGGAGCTGATCGCCAACCTGGGAGAGACGTACCTGAAGATAGAGAGGGAACATCAGATCTCCCCTGGAGACTTCCCTAAACTCAAGAAGATGCAGGTGAGATGGAGCCTCTGAATCCATACCTAGTTTAGCCTTTGTTTCTTCAGAGAAAAGTTGATGGTATAGTTTCCGTACACACATCCATATCAGAGGTTAATGAATGTGACTCTACAAACTGAAGTGTTATCCTATCCTCCATATTATGTTGTTGAAGAAATGAAGACCATCCAATGATGAACACATTCTTTATTAATGACATCAGACCTTTAACATAGTATACATCTCCCCTCTCCTTCATCTCTGTAGGAGCTCCTGGCTGGCCACGACTTCTCTAAGTTCTCTACCATGAAGCCCAAGCTGCTAGAGGCTGTGGAGGACATGTTGGCCAACGACATCGCCCGCCTCATGACCCTGGTCCGCCAGGAGGAAGCCGCCATGCCCAGCCAGGCTGTCCACGGAGGCGCCTTTGAGGGCACAATGTCCGGCCCCTTCGGCCACGGCTACGGAGAGGGAGCCGGGGAAGGCATCGACGAGCTGGAGTGGGTGGTGGGCAGGGACAAACCCTCATACGATGAGATTTTCTACACGCTGTCGCCGATCAATGGTAAAGTGTCAGGTGCGGCAGCCAAGAAGGAGATGGTGAAGTCCAAGCTGCCCAACACGGTCCTCGGCAAGATCTGGAAGCTGGCCGATGTGGATAAGGATGGTTACCTGGACGACGAGGAGTTTGCGTTGGCCAATCACCTGATCAAGGTGAAGCTGGAGGGGCATGAGCTGCCAGGGAAGCTTCCGGAACACCTAGTGCCACCTTCTAAACGCCACCAGGAGATTGATATGGGAGAGTGATATGGGACTGGGAGGAAGGGGGAAAACCACAATCTAATGAGCCAGGGACAGACTGGGGAGGGCTGCGGCTGGGTTAAGGATGGGTTGTTTTGAGGCGTGGGGGAAAATGTTTCTGAAGATTAGCTGAGGGATGGTTGGGCGGGTGGAGAGTTGGTACTTATGAATGGACATTAACGGAACGAAATGGGTTGATTGCTGCATGAGGGAATGGGATGGGGAAACTTGCTAAATAAATGTTTTGCAAATATATCAGATCCAAAAAATATGCTGTCCATATGTTGATCCAAAGAGGCATAATTAACATCCTTTTTGAAGAAAAAACAATTCTAAATTAGAATATTTTATCTATATTTTTGTATTTCCCGTCTGTTTACTATGGGATGCATTCAAATGCTTCCATTTTATTATTTTCTCAGATGAATTAAAAGGAAATATTTATCCCAAGAAGGTAGTCTAGTATTTACTATGTTGGAAAACTTTTACATACCCACGTGGGTGATTGAAAGATGAAGTCCACACTCCAGTCCTGTTGGTTGCAGTAATGCACCTTAAAGTTGGTTGCCACAGAAGACTGAACGAGGAGAGATTACTAGAAACTAGCTAGGTTTCCCCTTCGATCTGTGGATTAATTGTCGGAGTTGAGAACACACAATTTTGTGTCAGAGTTTTGATATTTCAACCGGCTTGTACTGGTCGCATCTGGTGGGGATTAGACCAACTCAACATACGCACGGTTATACATGTGCAGCCGGTTTGGTCATTGTGTTATTTAGAAATGTCAAATTGAATTGAATACATAAGTGCCCCCTGTAGGTGAGAACTGGTCACAGTCTGCTGGGCTGGAAGCAAACACCTGATGACAGGACTCGGCTTATCTATCTGCTTGTAAAATATGTTTTGAACAAGGGTGGAGAGATGCAGCTGTCGAACTATTGATCAAGTGAAGATACTGACAGAGTGTGAAAGAGAAGGAAGTGATTATGAGATTCTGGAAAACTTTCACAGTGAACATGTGGAGATCATTTACAATGCTGGAAGGACAGTTGAAAAAGTTAATAAATCATAAACGGATAGAGACATACATTTTTAGTTGAAAGTTGAAACCATCGAAGCTTTCAAAAACAAGTTTTAAACAACTAGACTGGTTTCACCACAACCTGTTTTGCACCATTTCAAATCATTGGATGGTCTTATTTCCATATTTGATTCAAACAGAGTACAAGAGTAACCATATGTTTACACTCAACCGATTTACTTGATTGCAATTGACAATGTTGACTTTTTCTACAACTCTCATTCCATCACTATGACATGCCCCCACCCCACCCAACCCTGCCTAGTTGTTTTGCACACAATGCCTTGTCTCTATGGTAATCATAGATATTTTTCACTCAAACGACATCTACCTCGTAGAGAATGGTCCAGGGACAGGAATGTGAGTTATGCAGAGGCACCCTGGTCTTCTGTGTGTTGGCATTCTCACTGTATAACAGGCTCATCTGCTGTTTGAATACAGCATGTGGGTTGTTTTACATCTGTAGAAGCAGTTGTCTGTTCACACCTTGAAGGTTGTTGTTGTGCTTTGTGTTGCACCTCTTACTATTTGAACTTGATGCCCACTACATACAATGAAGGTTAAACCTACTGTAGCTGTTTTATTCTTTATATGTTTCCTTTGTGTCTCTGTGACAGCAAAACAACATTCTGCATCTTTCTCTCCTTTAGAACTATGCAAATGTATTGGCATCAAACACATGGAAACGATTCCATCCATTCCTCTCCAGCCATTACCATGGGCCCATCCTCCCCAATTAATGTGCAACCAACCTCCTGTGACACACACACGTTTTGCCTCATGTCAAACGCTCACCTATGGGCCCAGCATGAAACTCAGACTGTGTGATACTCTGTCATGTTCTGACCCTGTTCCACATGATCCCCATACTCTGTCATGTTCTGACCCTGTTCCACATGATCCCCATACTCTGTCATGTTCTGACCCTGTTCCACATGATCCCCATACTCTGTCATGTTCTGACCCTGTTCCACATGATCCCCATACTCTGTCATGCTCTGACCCTGTTCCACATGATCCCCACAACATGTCTTAGTGTGACTGGTTTAGGTTTAAGACCAGTTTACCCCGTTTTTATTTTGATTGGGACCATAGCCATCTCTTGTGTCTTTAGTTATTACTATATACAATACATATGTTACTGTTCTACTGACAGAGTATTCACTGCCCTGGAAATGATATACAGTGGGGCAAAAAAAGTATTTAGTCAGCCACCAATTGTGCAAGTTCTCCCACTTAAAAAGATGAGGCCTGTAATTTTCATCATAGGTACACTTCAACTATGACAGACAAAATGAGAAAAACATATCCACAAAATCACATTGTAGGATTTTTTTAAAATGAATTTATTTGCAAATTATGGTGGAAAATAAGTATTTGGTCACCTACAAACAAGCACGATTTCTGGCTCTCACAGACCTGTTACTACTTCTTTAAGAGGCTCCTCTGTCCTCCACTTGTTACCTGTATTAATGGCACCTGTTTGAACTTGTTATCAGTATTAAAGACACTTGTCCACAACCTCAAACAGTCACACTCCAAACTCCACTATGGCCAAGACCAAAGAGCTGTCAAAGGACACCAGAAACAAAATTGTAGACCTGCACCAGGCTGGGAAGACTGAATCTGCAATAGGTAAGCAGCTTGGTTTGAAGAAATCAACTGTGGGAGCAATTATTAGGAAATGGAAGACATACAAGACCACTGATAATCTCCCTCGATCTGGGGCTCCAGGCAAGATCTCACCCCGTGGGGTCAAAATGATCACAAGAACTGTGAGCAAAAATCCCAGAACCACGCGGGGGGACCTAGTGAATGACCTGCAGAGAGCTGGGACCAAAGTAACAAAGCCTACCATCAGTAACACACTACGCCGCCAGGGACTCAAATCCTGCAGTGCCAGACGTGTCCTCCTGCTTAAGCCAGTACATGTCCAGGCCCGTCTGAAGTTTGCTAGAGAACATTTGGATGATCCAGAAGAAGATTGGGAGAATGTCATATGGTCAGATGAAACCAAAATATTACTTTTTGTTAACTCAACTCGTTGTGTTTGGAGGACAAAGAATGCTGAGTTGCATCCAAAGAACACCATACCTACTGTGAAGCATGGGGGTGGAATCATGCTTTGGGGCTGTTTTTCTGCAAAGGGACCAGGATGACTGATCCGTGTAAAGGAAAGAATGAATGGGGCCATGTATCGTGAGATTTTGAGTGAAAACCTCCTTTCATCAATAAGGGCATTGAAGGTGAAACGTGGCTGGGTCTTTCAGCATGACAATGATCCCAAACACACCGCAGGGGCAATGAAGGAGTGGCTTCGTAAGAAGCATTTCAAGGGCCTGGAGTGGCCTAGCCAGTCTCCAGATCTCAACCCCATAGAAAATCTTTGGAGGGAGTTGAAAGTCTGTGTTGCCCAGCAAACAGCCCCAAAACATCACTGCTCTAGAGGAGATCTGCATGGAGGAATGGGCCAAATTACCAGCAACCGTGTGTAAAAACCTTGTGAAGACTTACAGAAAACGTTTGACCTCTGTCATTGCCAACAAAGGGTATATAACAAAGTATTGAGAAACTTTTGTTATTGACCAAATACTTATTTTCCACCATAATTTGCAAATAAATTAATTAGAAATCCTACAATGTGATTTTCTGGATATTTTTTTTCTCATTTTGTCTGTCATAGTTGAAGTGTCTGATGATAAATTACAGGCCTCTCATCTATTTAAGTGGGAGAACTTGCACAATTGGTGGCTGACTAAATACTTTTTTGCCCCACTGTAGTTCCTGTTGTGAGTAATGGATATGGATGAGATACTGTTCCATCAATACAGTGCTTGTTTGGCATCTTTGTGCTAGGGTACTGTACAGTCGTGTCCAAAAGTTTTGAGAATGACACAAATATACATTTTCACACAGTCTGCTGCCTCAGTTTGTATGATGGCAATTTGCATATACTCCAGAATGTTATGAAGAGTGATCAGCTGAATTGCAATTAATTGCGAAGTCTCTATTTGCCATGCAAATGAACTGAGTCCCCCAAAAACATTTCCTCTACATTTCAGCCCTGCCACAAAAGGACCAGTTGACATCATGTCAGTGATTCTCTCGTTAACACAGGTGTGAGTGTTGACGAGGACAAGGCTGGAGATCACTCTGTCATGCTGATTGAGTTCAAATAACAGACTAGAAGCTTCAAAAGGAGGGTGGTGCTTGTAATCATTGTTCTTCCTCTGTCAACCATGGTTACCTGCAAGGAAACACGTTCCGTCATTGCTTTGCACAAAAAGGGCTTCACATGCAAGGATATTGCTGCCAGTTCAATTGCACCTAAAACAACCATTTATTGGATCATCAAGAACTTCAAGGAGAACAGTTAAATTGTTGTGAAGAAGGCTTCAGGGCACTGAAGAAAGTCCAGCAAACACCAGGACCGTCTCCTAAAGTTGATTCAGCTGCGGGATCGCGGCACCACCAGTACAGAGCTTGCTCAGGAATGGCAGCAGGCAGGTGTGAGTGCATCTGCACGCACAGGGAGGCGAAGACTTTTGGAGGATGGCCTGGTGTCAAGAAGGGTAGCAAAGAAACCACTTCTCTCCAGGAAGAACATCAGGGACAGACTGATATTCTACAAAAGGTACAGGGATTGGACTGCTGAGGACTGAGGTAAAGTCATTTTCTCTGATGAATCCCCTTTCTGATTGTTTGGGGCATCCGGAAAAAAGCTTGTCCGGAGAAGACAAGGTGAGCGCTACCATCAGTCCTGTGTCATGCCAACAGTAAAGCATCCTGAGACCATTCATGTGTGGGGTTGCTCCTCAGCCAAGGGAGTGGGCTCACTCTCAATTTTGCTTAAGAACACAGCCATGAATAAAGAATGGTACCAACACATCCTCCTAGAGCAACTTCTCCCAACCATCCAGGAACAGTTTGGTGACGAACAGTGCCTTTTCCAGCATGATGGAGCACCTTGCCATAAGGCAAAAGTGATAACTAAGTGGCTTGGGGAACAAAACAACGATATTTTGGGTCCATGGCCAGGAAACTCCCCAGACCTTAATCCCATTGAGAATGTGTGGTCAATCCTCAAGAGGACAAACAAAAACCCACAAATTTTGACAAACTCCAAGCATTGATTATGCAAGAATGGGCTGCCATCAGTCAGGATGTGGCCCAGAAGTTAATTGACAGCATGCCAGGGCGGATTGCAGAGGTCTTGAAAATATTGACTCTTTGCATCAACTTCATGTAATTGTCAATAAAAGTCTTTGTAATTATACTTCAGTATTCCATAGTAACATCTGACAAAAATATCTAAAGACACTGAAGCAGCAAACTTTGTGGAAATTAATATTTGTGTCATTGTCAAAACTTTTGGCCACGACCATGTCTGTGTTGAAAGTATCTGTTCTGGTTTACTGTACAATCTGTTTACAGCTCAAATGATCTTGCTTACATGCTTCAACGTCTTCATAATATCAGTAGTAGTAGTATAAGGCAGATGGGAAAACATCATGCTATCAGTAGTAGTATAAGGCAGATGGGAAAACATCATGCTATCAGTGCCCTAAGGTAACCCAACAACACATTATGTAAGACCTGTGACACGACACTAATGAGCCATTTCACAAGTCTTCCTTAGCATCTCTGTGTTCTTCACACGTGATTAAATAGAGCACCTTGCCACTCGTAACATTGACTCCACCGAGAGAGACCCACCCAGTTGTCCGGTTTAAACCCCTCTTCAACAGCAGTACCAGTTCTAGAACATGTGCAAAGGGTGCTAGAATGGCCACGATGGTGTGAAGTGAGTGGGTATGCGTATCCTCTTGACTCAACCCTTATACTCTCACTGTCTCTCTCCCCTTGTCTGTTAGCTTCTCAACAGGTTTAGAGACATGGAAACAGTCTCCATCTCTTTCTACCTCCATCAGTCCATTTCTGGGTCACTGTCATTCTGTCCTTCTCTGAAAATACCTTGGCCCCATAGACTAAGACATCACATTGTATCTGTCCCATTATGGCGTTTGTGAGAGCATGGGCAGTGCCATTGAGGCCATCTCCATTTTGAAGTAGTCAGTTTTCTTCTACTACTTCCATGAGTTGGCAAACAAACTGAAGGGGTACACACTGCCACCTAGTGTGTTTTAGTTTGAACAGGTAAAAAGCCAAGGTATAGATCACATAAATATGGTCTTCCATGTCAAAGTTACAGGACCTTTATGTTAAATCCATTTGTTTGGGGCACTAGAGTCCTCTATCGCTACGCTAGGACCCCCCTCCCCCAATGGCCCTGTGACACACTGACCCGTACTGTTAAATGCAGCCAGGAGGTTATGTAACACAACTATGTGTAGAAGGTTGTCACATCTAAGACAGAGGTGGGAAGTAGCATGGCAGCTTTGTGTGAAAGTACTGTGTGTGTGTGTGTGTGTGTCATGGCATTCCTGTATGTCTGTATGGGGCACAGGTCTGGCTCCAATAATCATACATGACTAGTATAACTCATGATTCTCTGAAGTTACTGGAACTTAGGTGATGCATGTGAAGTTATGCATTCATGACTTTGTCCTTGAACAGAAAATACATGCTGTTATGATTATATGATGCTATGGGGAATAGTAAATTACAAGAATGTTTGACTAGCCAAAAATCAAACCATATTATACATTAAAAGGACAGGGAGTTTATTTGGGAATTTCGATGACATTTGATTTCACAGAGCACGGCATTGTTAGACATACAACATGAACATATCTAAGTCTTCATTGAGCGTAAACAGTCCAAATAACACGCATAACACTTAGTCTGACTTGTAACATTGTGTTTAATAACACTGTGCCTGAAGGTCACAAATTCACATTTTGTGGAAATGATGTTTCATGAGGAAGACCGAAAGGAGAGCTTAAAGTGCTAAGAGGTAAGACCAGCAGACTCCTCAAGTCCTCTCTCCTCTCCATCTCAAAACCCATTAGATTTGAAAGCTCGAGGTCCCTCCCCTCCGGCCTTCTCCTCCAATGGGTTTTGAGAAGGAGACGAGGAGAGAGAACATGAGGAGTATGCAATTGAGATCTTCCCATTGACCTTATTTTCCTCCGTTTCAACATGTTTATTTTGAGGGGTGGAGGAGGTAACAGAGGAGATATAGGCCCTTGGGGGAGACCCCAGAGCACCCAACAGACCTCGTGGTTCCTGGAAGTGATACAATATCCCAACAGGAGGGAATTTCACTTGTCAGGGTGAGTACCCACCATGTAGGGCTTCCTTCGCCAACCTATTTCTCTCTGGTGTTACGACAATGATCTCGACAGATATTTTACTAAATTATTAAAGAGTTATTAGAGAGGTTTCTTTCTATCTCTTAAATCTTATTGGACTCTTTCATTAATCGATGTATTCAATCATCTCAGTCCAGCTCTGGCAGAGCTGGAAGGGGTCAGAAACTAACCAAGAGAAGGACGAAGGTGCAGTACTGTGATTCGCAGTCCATTTGTGAGGTAGAAGGGCGGGAGAATAGCTCAATCTCAAGTGCTTGAAAATCCCTGTTTCCTCCCGTTCACTGTCACTTCATCGTCAAAGACTTGACAGGAGAAAACAACATGGTGGAAGCTCATCATTACTTGGACTGGTTTTCACCTGGCCAGTTCTGCCAGATCAGTGCAGTGAATTAGAGGAAGTGAAGAGAAGACAGATCTTTCAGAAAATTGAGTAGGAGCCCATTGTTTGGGCTCAGCAGGGAGGGGTAGCGTCCACGTCCCCTCCGAACATGTCCTGTGAGGCATAGGTGATGTAAAGAAAGCCATCCGGGTCGCTGTACTGGGAGTAGACATCTCCCATACTCGACGACATGCAGGACATGCTCCTCTCTGACACCAACAGGTACAGAGCCTGGGTGGACTCCAAGTCAATCTTACTCCTGAGGAGAGGTAGAGGATAGGAAGAGGGGTTATCACATGGGTCCCGTGAAGACATGGTCAATACCATATGCAAACACACGCACACTAAACACACAGACTGTCAGCAAATCTACATAGATTTTATCATAATACAAATCCTTTTTCACACACCCTCAACCAGTGCTCACCTGAGTAGACAGAGGAACTGACCCAAGGTCAGCTCGAATGGAACCAGGAATTTGGTCTTGTCCAATAGGGGAAGGGTTTTCTCACGGAGGTAACGCTCTACGATCACCTTCACAGTTAGAGAACACAGATAGACAACTGTTAGCATTCCTTGCATTTGATTGGAGGCAATCATTTACCAAAATGCAAAATTACTCACGGGTAACTTGTTTGGGAATTTGGTACGAATACTGCACACTTCATGTTGTCTTGTTGCTAGAAAAAGCATAACAGAAGAACATTACCACTTCATTATAGACCACCAGAAGTTATAATATAGGGTGTAGAATGAACTAAAACACCAAGTGAGTCGACCAAAATGTATCATGCACTCTTCAATGATAGGCTATGATCATCTTAATCACCATAATTATAATTGATCAAGAAGACTAGAGCTATCATAAAGAATGACTACAGAATAAAACAATCGACTAGAATAGAAGCACCAACCAAGGCATTTTCTTTGCTTGAAAGACATCAGCTCCATAGATTTCTCGAAGGGAGGCATTTTTCTTCTTGGGGTGGTGTTGCTTCTTGCTGTGGCTGCTGGCTGCTTGTGCCGGCGGTGGTCTTTGACCCAGGCTGACGGTAATAGTCCCCTCAGGTGGAAGTTTGCACAAACCCCAACACTTCACTGTTCACCGCTGGCTTTTATAGGTAGGCGGGCTGCCCTGGGAGGGGTCGATACGTGGCTAAGCTATGGGAATGCTGACATGAACAAAGCTTGGACCCACTCCTCCTACTAATGATATGTTGTGTATTCATCCTGGCCTCATGATTGGTTTAGATCCACTTCACACAGACTGGTTATCTCAGACCACTTACAGCATATCTCAGACGTTGGTGTCACGAGGGCTCACACACTCACTGTTGAACAATAACAAACAACTCCAGAGGATGTAAACCTCAAACTGTAGCCAATAGTTTTGATATTTGATTCTTTTGTGGTTTTGAAAGGAATAATTCAATGTTATACTATCTACTTACTCATAAACAATCAATATGTGATATATTCATGTTTGTATTACTCACTGTACATTTGAAAACTAAGAAACATGGGGACCTCAATCTGGAATGATGGATGTCTGTGTGTGAATAATTTTAGAGTTAGAGAATGGGATACCTACACCATATTGTCAAATCCCCAGGGGTTGTCTGCAAGAGTTCTGTTACAAAGGGTTGTGGTGAAAACTTATAGATCTCACTCTTTCACACATACACACACACACTTCTTTGACCCTTGGCTGGACTGATAGCCAGCTCCAGGTGACCACACACGTGATCATTAGGGCACAAAGGCCTGAATAGAATATTCCCATAATGCTGGTTGTCAGGTTGCATGCTTCATTCCGGCATGGATTGTCTGCGCAGTATCTTGTGTATTATCATTAGAGCCCGATGGGTCCGATGCTGATTTTAGGGAGCCAAAAGTCACCGATTAGCGATATATCTGCCAATATGTTGTTTTTATAAAGGTTGAATGAAAATCATACCTATTATTTTTTTTACACAAGAATGAACAAATATTCTTAATGATGATTTATCAAAATATTAAACTGAACATTATTTTTAAATATTTTATTTGTTGTTTACAGGATTTTCACCGAAAAGCAACTATATATCCTCTATAAATACGACAGTAAATACAAAACTTGTTTAGTTGACCATTATTTTACCTTTATTTAACTAGGCAAGTCAGTTAAGAACACATTCTTACCCCGCTGGGCCGCCATACTTAGACACGTCTTTAAGTTGTACCTATCTATGGCAGTGGAGAAGAAGTATGCAAAGGAAGGTTTTTGTGCTAAACCACCACAAGGGGTGGCTGGTTGAATTAAATCAAATTAGTCTCAGTCAATCTGAAACTGCACTGTTCACAAATTCACAAATAAGCGTTGACAAGTTCACAAATGCCATTCGTAATGTCACCACAAGGTGCCATCATCAGCATTTGTCTTGAGTAGATTTACTAGTGTTTAGAAAAGGTCATGTAAACAAACACTTAATGCCATTACTAATGGCAACCTATGAAGGGCATAAGCTAGCTGTTCATTACAACAATGTTTTCTGACAGTAACCATCAATACTAAATGTATTGGCTATACACTAACTCCAAATGGCATGTGCTGATGGCTGAAAACTTTATGCAGGGAAATGCTTGGCACTGGTTTTAGGCACACCTAATTTAGCTTGCTAACGTTAACTTAGCTCACACCATGAACGCAAGCACATGGCCTGAAATGATAGATCTGCGCCAAATGTCTTGCTTTTTGCCGATTGCATATTTCGGAAAACTAAACAAATAAGCCCACTAGCAAACATAATAGGCCGAGACAATAACAGCGTTATTTTTGTATCGAGGAGCGTTCACTTTGGCAGTGTTAACACATAAGTAGCGCAGACTGCTAGCTAGCGAGCTAAGGTAACAACTATCTTCCTGGCTAGATAGCTAAGCTAACTATCTTGCTGGCCAGCTAACGTTAACTAAGTGAAAATGTGATGAGGACAGGGCTGCTTGCTTGGTTAAGTCGACTTTTGATTATTTACTTATTCAAATACGCTCGCTACGGCAAGTTACTCACCTGTCAAACCAATCATGTTGTGACCTAGGGCTGGATGATGTTCAAAGTTCTTCAGGCAACCATTGAAAATGTCAAAAAATTAACGCAAAAGAGCAGAGGTATTTGTTTATTATATGTATATAATATCGGCGCTTTATCTGTGGAATAAAGACCGATACAAATATTTATGTGAAAGGCTAGTATCAGTCAATCGATGCATCGGGCGGGCTCTAGTTTTCTTTATGCTATGCTTTATCCCTCTCCTTTTGCATTATATGCACTTTGAAAAACGGGGCTTTATGGATTTGTATATCTTGCGCTCTAGGTGGGAGAATGTTGCCCCACTTACATAATTAGAGTTTGAACAATCCCCTTTGAAATACTCAAATACTCAATACCCCTTTGAAATACAGGTTTGTTTTACAGTGAGAAAACATGAATTATAGAATAGATCTAGAGATCAAATAAACTACTCTAGGCCAAAACCAAAACTGTTCTTGGAATGAACCTGGTGTTGTCACAAGGCTGCTCTCTGCTGGTTGAAGGTTGACATAACAGAGCAGAGGGTGGAGATGGGGGAGGTGCACCTGTCCGAATCCAAAGGGGCAGAACTTGTCCCATACAACCCAAATAGGTGATCGATGCAACTGTAACTTGAACATTTCGTTTTCAGACTCACAATAATAGTAAACTTGTCAATCTACATATTTCATTCGAGGAGTCTTTGTAACACTTTTTGAAAGTCTTTGTGTTATTATGCTTTTATAGACTAAGGTATGCACGTGGTGAAAGTTATCACCTTTACTATAGCCCATCATTCATCGCGTATTTGAACATTTTCCTGTGTGTTTTGGAATAGTTTGGCGGCCAAAGGGATTTTCAAGGCGTTTATTCGAAAACTTCCCTGGCCAATCCCATTCAAGCTTTGGTACGTTACCTCCTCGGCTCCTCCCCATGGACACATTTTTCTTGATCCAATGTAACGTTATTTACAGCATTGTTACGTCGGGTCTATCGTGAACATCATTTGCATGAAGTACTGAATGGTCGGACACAATTGGGTGATCATAATACGAAACCAAAATTGAGGATTAAGATGGAATATGGTTTGATCATCTCTTTAGTGTCATACATTTGACTCTTTAGTCAACGTGCTTCAATGTAATATGGCTTAGATTTAATTAAGTAAGCTAGGCTATTTTGCCAACGAATCATTGGTTTAACTGAGCGGGAGGATACAATGTTACTATATTGTCGATCGTGAGAACCATATGTTGCACTGACTTTAGCTGGACCGTAGCCCATTGTCATTGAGACTGAGCTCCTAGTCTAAAGCGCCCCGGAATCAGCCTCTACAATGCCTGGCCGCCGCAGTTGTGTGAATTCGCTCTGGTCTGGCACGGAGCGGGTTCGGATTGGCGAGCGGCTGAAAGCGACCCTGGCTGGAATCCTTGAGCTGGATTTGCTCCGGGGCCAACATCTGGACATGATCGATGCGGCGCTGGACCTCAAAGACACCAGTAGCACCGGTACCACGGTGACTGTCATCACCGATCAACAGGAGGAAAACCTCGAGAGCGCAGTCTCGGATGGCTCTGCGACATCCCGCAGGCAACAGGTCAGTGCGTAGCCCCAGATCTCTTGACAAGATTGGTTGCTATTAAATATGAATGCATTCAGATCTGCCAGTAGGGCATTTTTATCCCGTTGCATCAAACAGACTGCTGCGCTTCAATAGCCTCGATTGAGCGATGGAGTCATAAGCACGGAGCTATAGCTACTGATTACACAATGGTGTTTGACCTGTCTAATAGAATTGACAGTAATCCATCCGCCTCCACTGCTTCTAATTCCGTTTTGTATCAGTCAAGGTTATGTAGAATACAAAGGGTGTTATGGTTCTGTCCCCTTTATGGATCTCATATGATGAGATTGTCAACATCCACATCTTTTCACAGTCCAGTTTTCCCCAAGGACGTGACATAGAATGTATCTGTGTAAAGAATGTACACTTGGTACACACCCTGTAGATACAAGCATACACCTAGGTCAGGTCATACTGTAGATGACAGATGCCTACAGAGTTCTATATTCTGTATTGGCCAAAAATCTTCTGTGTAAATAGGCTACTGTAGTATGTGAATACATTGATCTTTTTGTGTGAGATAAGATCATTTGATTGGGAAAGTCCCATAGTAAGACAACTTGGTACACACATTGAAGTAGACCTATTGAATAAAGACCCTATTCATTTTAACTCTCACCATGGATGCAGCCTTCAGCTTTCATTGTTACCATTTGGACAACTGTTAGGCCTAGTTGGTACAATACTAAGAATAGAATTCAGAAGGCCACAGAGCTCTAGATTTCCTCATAATGGATTTGGAAGTCTGAAGCTTAACCTGAGTGTGAACACTGTCGGGTAGGTTAACATACTGGTTTGTTGTTACAGTGTTTGGTGAACAGTCACTTAGCTCCAGTAATAGGGACAACTCAAGTCATTCCCTTTTTATTAATCAATTAGAGAATGGTCAAATGATCCCGAGGTAAGGAACCAGCACAACATTCTACTTACTGCTTTTTCCTTCTCAGAAACACTGCACCAATTTATTCTCTATAGATTCCCTGTGACGTTCAGCAGCTATGCTATGTTAAATGGTATTAGTCATCACAAACACCATAGAGAGTAGCTCTACTTGCCCTTCCATCCGCCAACGCAGACCCTATTAGCATATTAAACAACAGATTGAGAGACAAGTTGCTTCTGCTGTTGTTGTTTCCAACGTGACCAATGTTATCACCGACCCAATTCTGCCCACTGGGAAGAGGGGAGAGGAGAGAGGAGAGAGGGAAAAGGTGATATGGAAGGTGGTAGAGAGGGAAGAGGAGAGAGGGGAGAGGGAAAAAGTGATATGGAAGGTGGTAGAGAGGGAAGAGGGAAAAGGTGAGATGGAAGATGGTAGAGAGGGAAAAGGTGAGATGGAAGGTGGTAAAGAGGGAAGAGGGAAAAGGTGAGATGGAAGATGGTAGGAAGGGGAGATGGTAGGAAGGGGAGAGGGAAAAGGTGAGATGGAAGATGGTAGAGAGGGAAGAGGGAAAAGGTGAGATGGTAGAGAGGGAAGAGGGAAAAGGTGAGATGGAAGATGGAAGAGGGGAAAGATGACTGGAGATAAGACTGCAGTGTGTCTCTCTCTCTCTCTCTCTGGCTATTTTAACTATCACAGTGGGGTAACAGTAGGACAGTACTGTTGTACCCCATCAACACTTGATTTGCTGCCAAAGCCCACACTGTGATCACCCTCACCAGCATTCTTCTATGTACATTTGGACCATGACATGTATTGCTGGCCCTATATCAACCCCAGGCCCATACAGAGAAACATGATGTCAGAGGGCATTATCTTGGATTGAAACGTCAGTCTCCTCTGCTTCTTCAGTTAAAGTAAACAGAATTAATCAATAATGCATAGTGCGCAATGCATAAGCATATGTTTATCAATAACCAATGTTTGCCTGCTGGTGCTGTTGATAATGTAGCTTACCTTTCCCAACATGACATCTCAAAGTATTTAGCGTTATCACAATGATGCGCCCCATTCTGAAAATAACAACTTAAAGGCTTTATAGAGCATTCGTAAAGTGTTCGTAAGCCCTACATACTGTAGATACCTAATGAAAGTACGTCACAAAAGGATGTTATGTACATTCATATTATATAGTCCTTCATTCTAATTGGAGTATTTGCTGTGATTTGTCTGTGCATTGTGTAGATATATTGTTTCTTTAGGGTAAATGTCTGTGTCTCTCTGTCTCACATAGAGGGATATCATATTACAGAGCTCTTAGCGCTGAGGGCCTCCACCTCTCTCTCCTCCTGATTTGATCACAACCATCTCACTGTAACATTACACTGGGGTAACATGGTTCACATTATGTCCATGGAAGAGTGTGGGGGGTGAACATGGCCCTGACGGTTATCAGTGTGTTTGTGTGCTTGCGCAAGCTAGTGTTAGTCTTAGTATTATTTGCTATTTGTGTTTTAGTATGTGGCAAGCAGGCTCTGGGTGAGTTAGATATACTTCTGCTACGTCTGTTGTGTGGGTGGAGTGAGCAGGAACCAGAGAGCAGCTGTAGCTATGGTGAGGAGGGGGTGGCTTTAACTTATTATGGAGTGGGGTTGGGGGTTGGTGGGGTTAAGATGCCACTCTCTGCCTCTCACAGGCAACCCCCTCCCCCACTACCTCTTTCATATACTTGCTCTTTCACTCCACTTTTCACTCACCATTACCTCTCCCACTCTCAAGCACCCACTCACTTCCCCTTAGAAAATACCTTTTCTAACTTCATCAAATGTGGAAAAAGTAGCGAGAGACAGAGAAAACTAAACATGGCTGGTAAGCAGGATCAAGGTCTAACTTTTTTCCCTGCACCCACCCCCCCTGTCCTCCCCCTCTGTCATCCCCCCTTATCCCTCTCTCCTTCTGCTCTTTGTTACATCATCTGTCTTCCCCTATTCTTCCTTTAAGTCCCCCTCTGAGTGAGAATGTGTCCTAAATGGCACCCTATTCCCTATGTAGTGCACTACTTTTGACCATCGCCCTGTGGGTCCTGGTCAAAAATAGTGCACTACATAGGGAATAGGGTGCCATTTGGGACACCTTCCCTTCTCAGTTAGGCAGTATGAGTCACCTGTATTGTCTCCTGTTTATCTCCGTAGTAACGGAGGATTGATCAGGCCTGGCAGTGAACAAAGCCCCCTGTTGTCCCCCCCACCCCTATCACCCAATCAGGCTAATATTAGGGCATCACCGCAGAGGTCATGAGTAATCACGTTCATCTAAGTAAGAAGAAAGTCATGAATTGGCTATTGAGGAGAAAGAATACGTCATATTCTGTTTTTGTGTCTGAGTCTTGAAACACGAGTGTTCCAGAACTTCCAGTAAGGCTGATGACATCAGTGTTTGGTAAATAAGAACATTAGAGATCCATTCTACACCACTCTCTAATTATCATCTCTTTAAAGACATGTTGTGACTCGAACACCCATTTTTCTGTTTTTCAGGTTCCCTCTCCCCCTTCAGAAACAGTGTTGCCATGCCACACCAGCACGTTGGACAAGGACCGTGTGGGGAACTCTGGTGGAGATGGGCTGGTTCATTCCAGAGGTGATGGGGTTGGTGGGGATGACTCACGCTGGTCCACCCTCTCTTGGGATGCCCCGTCTGACCTGCTCTCCCCCCCGGACCTTGATGGTGCAGTCCAGGTGGACTATGACTCCAGGCCCAGCTCAGGTACTGGAGTGTGTGATCCTACCATGGGGGGTCTTTTGGGGGTGGTCTGTGACACTCATACGGCTTTGGCCAGGGCTGGACTATCACATCTGGAGCCCTGGGATACCTACCTCCAGGGCCCCCCCCCCCCCCCCCCCCCCCCCCCCCCCCCACCCGAATAAACAATGGCTTGTGACGTGTTCATATGCTATCTGGGGGGGCCCCGACCGCCATGTTCGTAATAGGCTATCTGGGGGGGCCCTGCGTGCTCGTTCGGTAATCTGGCCCTGGCTTTGCCCAACAACACTTCTCACCTCAAGTTTTGTTTACTTTGTGAGATACCGTGTTGCAAAGCCGTATTAAATATTAACCTTCAACTTTTCTGTCCATGTTCCTTTATTTACCCTCTCATGTTATCTTTTCAACACCACTTACTCACTCCTTTCTTGCAAATCACTCTTTCTCTGGACCTACACTCCCTCCTTTCTTTCTTTCTTTCTTTCTTTCTTTCTTTCTATTTATCTTTCTCTCTCCCCCTCACTTTATTTCTTCCACCCTTGTAGGCTTTTATTCGGTCAGTGGCAGCTCCCTATCAGACTCCTGCTACTCTGTGTCCAGTGAGGCAGTCCTGGCCCAGGGGGGTCCAGTACCAGGTGGGCAAGTCCGGGCCGGACCAGGAGCACCCTCAGGGGGAGCCTTCAGGCTGTGGGAACAACGGCCCCTCTCTGCAGACCACAGTGACATCCAGTGGCCGGAGGCCACGCAGCAGCCAAGAACTCAGCGCATTGAGGAGACCACAGAGATCAGTGATAGGAGACCAGTATCTACGGGTCAGATATAACATGCATATGGACATTCAAATGCACTCACATAAACACACTTACACTTCAGTACAGTTCATCTGTATTTAACCAGTAGTTTTCCAGAGAGTCCTGGACCATAGTCCTAGATAAATGTCACTGCTTTCCAGAGAGTCCTGGGACCATAGTCCTAGATAAATGTCACTGTTTTCCAGAGAGTCCTGGGACCATAGTCCTAGATAAATGTCACTGCTTTCCAGAGAGTCCTGGGACCATGGTCCTAGATAAATGTCACTGTTTTCCAGAGAGTCCTGGACCATAGTCCTAGATAAATGTCACTGTTTTCCAGAGAGTCCTGGGACCATAGTCCTAGATAAATGTCACTGTTTTCCAGAGAGTCCTGGGACCGTGGTCCTAGATAAATGTCACTGTTTTCCAGAGAGTCCTGGGACCATAGTCCTAGATAAATGTCACTGTTTTCCAGAGAGTCCTGGGACCATAGTCCTAGATATATGTCACTGTTTTCCAGAGAGTCCTGGGACCATAGTCCTAGATAAATGTCACTGTTTTCCAGAGAGTCCTGGACCATAGTCCTAGATAAATGTCACTGTTTTCCAGAGAGTCCTGGGACCATGGGCCTAGATAAATGTCACTGTTTTCCAGAGAGTCCTGGGACCATAGTCCTAGATAAATGTCACTGTTTTCCAGAGAGTCCTGGACCATAGTCCGAGATAAATGTCACTGCTTTCCAGAGAGTCCTGGGACCATAGTCCTAGATAAATGTCACTGTTTTCCAGAGAGTCCTGGGACCATAGTCCTAGATAAATGTCACTGTTTTCCAGAGAGTCCTGGGACCATAGTCCTAGATAAATGTCACTGTTTTCCAGAGAGTCCTGGACCATAGTCCTAGATAAATGTCACTGTTTTCCAGAGAGTCCTGGGACCATGGTCCTAGATAAATGTCACTGTTTTCCAGAGAGTCCTGGGACCATGGTCCTAGATAAATGTCACTCTTTTCCAGAGAGTCCTGGACCATAGTCCGAGATAAATGTCACTGCTTTCCAGAGAGTCCTGGACCATAGTCCTAGATAAATGTCACTGCTTTCCAGAGAGTCCTGGGACCATAGTCCTAGATAAATGTCACTGCTTTCCAGAGAGTCCTGGACCATAGTCCTAGATAAATGTCACTGTTTTCCAGAGAGTCCTTGACCATAGTCCTAGATAAATGTCACTGCTTTCCAGAGAGTCCTGGGACCATGGTCCTAGATAAATGTCACTGTTTTCCAGAGAGTCCTGGGACCATAGTCCTAGATAAATGTCACTGTTTTCCAGAGAGTCCTGGGACCATAGTCCTAGATAAATGTCACTGTTTTCCAGAGAGTCCTGGGACCATAGTCCTAGATAAATGTCACTGTTTTCCAGAGAGTCCTGGGACCATAGTCCTAGATAAATGTCACTGTTTTCCAGAGAGTCCTGGGACCATAGTCCTAGATAAATGTCACTGTTTTCCAGAGAGTCCTGGACCATAGTCCTAGATAAATGTCACTGTTTTCCAGAGAGTCCTGGGACCATAGTCCTAGATAAATGTCACTGTTTTCCAGAGAGTCCTGGACCATAGTCCGAGATAAATGTCACTGCTTTCCAGAGAGTCCTGGGACCATAGTCCTAGATAAATGTCACTGTTTTCCAGAGAGTCCTGGGACCATAGTCCTAGATAAATGTCACTGTTTTCCAGAGAGTCCTGGGACCATAGTCCTAGATAAATGTCACTGTTTTCCAGAGAGTCCTGGACCATAGTCCTAGATAAATGTCACTGTTTTCCAGAGAGTCCTGGGACCATGGTCCTAGATAAATGTCACTGTTTTCCAGAGAGTCCTGGGACCATAGTCCTAGATAAATGTCACTGTTTTCCAGAGAGTCCTGGACCATAGTCCTAGATAAATGTCACTGTTTTCCAGAGAGTCCTAGGACCATAGTCCTAGATAAATGTCACTGTTTTCCAGAGAGTCCTGGACCATAGTCCGAGATAAATGTCACTGCTTTCCAGAGAGTCCTGGGACCATAGTCCTAGATAAATGTCACTGTTTTCCAGAGAGTCCTGGGACCATAGTCCTAGATAAATGTCACTGTTTTCCAGAGAGTCCTGGGACCATAGTCCTAGATAAATGTCACTGTTTTCCAGAGAGTCCTGGGACCATGGTCCTAGATAAATGTCACTGTTTTCCAGAGAGTCCTGGGACCATGGTCCTAGATAAATGTCACTGTTTTCCAGAGAGTCCTGGGACCATAGTCCTAGATAAATGTCACTGTTTTCCAGAGAGTCCTGGACCATAGTCCGAGATAAATGTCACTGTTTTCCAGAGAGTCCTGGACCATAGTCCGAGATAAATGTCACTGCTTTCCAGAGAGTCCTGGACCATAGTCCTAGATAAATGTCACTGCTTTCCAGAGAGTCCTGGGACCATAGTCCTAGATAAATGTCACTGCTTTCCAGAGAGTCCTGGACCATAGTCCTAGATAAATGTCACTGTTTTCCAGAGAGTCCTGGACCATAGTCCTAGATAAATGTCACTTCTTTCCAGAGAGTCCTGGGACCATGGTCCTAGATAAATGTCACTGCTTTCCAGAGAGTCCTAGGACCATAGTCCTAGATAAATGTCACTGTTTTCCAGGGAGTCCTGGACCATAGTCCTAGATAAATGTCACTGCTTTCCAGAGAGTCCTGGGACCATAGTCCTAGATAAATGTCACTGCTTTCCAGAGAGTCCTGGGACCATAGTCCTAGATAAATGTCACTGCTTTCCAGAGAGTCCTGGGACCATGGTCCTAGATAAATGTCACTGCTTTCCAGAGAGTCCTGGGACCATGGTCCTAGATAAATGCTTTTGCTTCTTTATAAGCTGACTGACATTCATAAACTTTCACTCTCGTCCTTTGAACCCAGGTGACCTGGAAATGAACAGTCTCTTCTTCCTGTCTGACCTGTGCTCCAGCCTGGGTGACCCCCATCCCGGCTCCCTCCTCCCACTCGCTGACCCCCGACCCCAACTCGACCCCAGGTTCTGTTCTGATCTGGTGTCCCGGAGGACCAAGGAGGTGTACCATTACCCCAGCCCCCTCCATGCCGTGGCCCTCCAGAGCCCCCTCTTCACCTCCAGTCAGGACCCCTCACCCTCCTCTCGCCTCTCCCCGAGTCCGGACTCCTCTGCCCAGGCTGAGGAATCTCAGTCCACCCCCCTCTTCCGGCACCCCCAGCCTCCTCACCCCTCCACCTTCACCCAGCTGGAGCAGTACATCACCAGGCTGGCTCGTCAGTACCGCAGCCGGGTTTCCCCCTCTGACACCACCCCTACTGCCACCCCTGGGCCAGGTTGCCACAGGGGGCCCAGAACCCCTGGCCACGGCTCCACTCAGTCGCTGTTGGCCTTCGAGAGCCGCAGTACCCCCTCCAACCTGACAGGGGGCAGTGTGACGCCCTGCAAGTCTTTTCTGGGTAACTCTGCGCGGGTCAGCCTCAGCAATATCGGTAAGAAGGCCAGTAGGAACTCCATCAACCTGGGCCACCTGCCCTCTGTGACAGGAGAGGACCTCAAAATCAACCTCCACCTCAACCTCAGTCTCAACCTCAGCCCCAATCTGAACAAAAACCTGGGTTTAGACTCAAACTCCAAGGAAGGTATTAGCACTAGTGGTGTATTAAGGAGTGACCATGCTATCCCCACTGCCTCCCCCTCTCCTTCCACCTCCCTCTCCACCGCCGCCACTCCCACCCCTGCCCTGAGGTCTCGGCCACGCATCTCAACATGTCCCTCCAACCTCAATCACCGGAGCTCTCTGGAGGTCACCGGGTCAGGGGCTGGGTCAGGGCTAGGGTTCTCCCGCTCGCTGGACTGGAGTGGACTGGATTCTTCACCAGGGAAAGTGACAAGGAGTCAACCCAGCGTCAATGCCCCGGACGCCAGCCCTAGTAAGCTCAGCGAGGACTCGGCGATGGTGGGGGAGATCTCCCGTCTCTCTGGCCTGCCCCGGGCTGTGGTGGTGGGCCTGATGGAGCAGGGCGTAGAGCTGGATGTCGACTGCTTCCAGAGCGACGCCGAGAGAAGAGGTCAGGGGTCAGAGTTTAAAGCCCAAAGCTCCTCCCCTTCCTCCCACCAGACAGCCCAGAATGACCACCAGTCTCATCATCATGATTATTCCAGCGTCCATCACCTCCACGCTAGTAACAAGACTGACCTTGACCCCCAGAGGCCGATCCAGCTGTCCCTCAGTGTCACCCACTCCCCACAGTCCCACTCCGGCCTCACACCTCCCAACTCCTCCAGTCCACATTCCAGTAGCCCCAATCACCCTTACCAGTCCACCTCAACTCACCCACCTACCCATCATCATGTCACCCACCACCACACACACACCTTCCACTGCCAACAAACCCCTTCCACATCTGACCCTGCCTCTTCCCCCTCGTCCCGTGACCGCCCCAGGGTACGCTCCCCACCCCGCCCTCTCCAGCCCTCCCCTCTTGCCAATACTCCATTCTCTGTGTTCCGGCGGGATGACCCATTCCAGTGCTCCCTGCCTCGCGTCAGGGACAGCAGCTCACCACAAAGGGGCAGCATCCAGCCCAGAGGGGGGTCACTACGGCAGGGTGCAGGGGGTAGATGGAGGGTAGATGGGGAGGGAGAAGGATGGAAGAGGGTGGATGGGGAGGGGCTCTACCAGGGGAAGCATGCGTCCAAGGAGTTGGTGAGGGCATCGACAGTGAGCAGCTTCCACAGGAAACAGAGGTGCTACAGCAGCAACTGGGGAGAGGAACGCAGTCACGACACGGCCCAGACGCCAAAGAAGGGGGCAGCCAAACTCTGGAAGGGCTTCGAAGGACGTTCATGGGGGAAAGAGGCTGAAGAAGAGGAGAACAAGGAGAGGTGGAAGAGAGAGGGGATCAGGAGAAAGGAGAAAGATGACCAAAAGGAGAAGCATGCCAAGGCAGAGAGGCGAGAGAAAGAGAGCAGTGCCTCAAAACGCAAAGGGAAGGGTGGTGGTGGTGGTGGCTGGGACAAGCGTAGCTCCAGCCTGAGGCTGTCCAGACGGGCTCTGTTCCGCAGTGAGTCCCAGGGGGACGTGCTGGAGCCTCGAGCCCAGAAAGAGGAGCGTCTGAGGGGGACACAGTGGACCTCCTCCCTGGAGCTCAGCATGGAGCGGGTTCGTCCGTTGGCGTTGGGAAGAAGAGGGGAAGAAGACAAGCGCCTGTCCTCTACTGCCAGCCTCTTCCATCTCTCTCGCTCTCAGAGTCTGGAGGGAAGCTGTCCCTCCCTCTCTCCTCCTCTCTCCTCCCCATCTTTCTCGCCATCCCCCCCTCCTTCTCGGGCAACCCTCACACGTTCGCGCTCACTGAGGGACCTGAGTAGAAGGGTGTTTAGCTCAGTGAGGTCTCTGAGTTTGAAACACAAGACGTCTAGAAAGTGAGATGATCACAATAAATGAAATAGTGTTTTTGCCACTAAATCAAATGTATTTATAAAGCCCTTCTTACATCAGCTGATATCTCAAAGTGCTGTACAGAAACCCAGCCTAAAACCCCAAACCACTATACTATATCAATATTTCAGTCGGTTGTATTTTGGTTGATAAGGCGGTGCCAATGTTATGAATCTGTTGAACTTGACTCTCAGTAGTGTGTGACTGTGAGTGGTCCCCTCTGCATGCAACTCTGTGACTTATCTCTGTGCGCTATCATGGCTATCGTAAGCTTGTTCTCCTCTCTTGAGTGTATATCAAATCAAACCTTATATACTGTATGTTGCCTTTGAAGTACAATCATATTGGCCATAAAGACCAAAATCAACAAACAAATTGTGCTATAAATTGATATTGTGCTCAGGATTTTGAAATGGATCTCAATAAAGTAATACTAAGAATAAAATGTTATTTGAAACAAATGTGTGTATCTTGGATTATTATTAATAAAGAAAACTTCTCATTAAACTTTTGACTCTGTGAATACATCCATCTCCAACACTTCTACACTGAGGTATAAAACATTATGAACAGCTGCTATTTCCATGACATAGACTGACCAGGTGAAAGCTATGATCCCTTATTGATGTCACTTGTTAAATCCACTTCAATCAGTAGATGGAGGGGAGGAGACATGTTAAATAAGGATTTTTAAGCCTTGAGACAATTGAGACATGGATTGTTTATGAGTTCCATTCAGAAGGTGAATGGGCAAGACAAGTGCCTATGAACGGGGTATGGTTGTAAGTGCCAGGCGCACCGGTTTGTGTCAAGAGCTGCAACGCTGCTGGGTTTTTCACGCTCAAGTTTACCGTGTGTATCAAGAATGGTCCACCACGCAAAGGACATCCAGCCAACTTAACAACTGTGGGAAGCATTGGAGTCAACATGGGCCAGCACCCGTAGAATGCTTGACACCTTGTAGAGTCCATGCCGCAATGAATTTAGGCTGTTCTGAGGGAAAAACTCAATATTAGGAAGGTGTTCCTAATGTTTGGTATATTGCTGTAGTAAAGGCTGTAATTTCTAAATATATTTCTTAAGTTTAATCAAAACATTTTGTACACAAAAAGGAACATGACTGATTATGTGACCAGAAACAACCACTTTCAGAAGTCATAATAGGACTGAGTTTGAACAGTGCACAAATAGTCTCTCTTTAAGCACCCTTGCTTTGACCTTCAACCCTTATGCTGAACCTCCAACAATTTAGCTCCATCTCCTTGTTGGTCATCAGGCAAAAATATTCTCTATAGCATAACAGGATCTTCAATAGGATCAGCCTGATCAAGGCTCTGCACAGAATCAATGATCTATGTGTCCAGTCCAGGCTTGGTTCCTCTTCTCTTCTCAATCTTCAGGGTCAGAACAACAGAACATCCCTCCTGATGGGAACTTAATTCTGGGTGACTCCTCCGCTGGCCCCCTCCCCGGCTCTCTAACTGGAGGAGAACATGCCCCGGTACAGAGCCTTCTCCTTCTGGTACTCCGTGTTCAGCCTTTCCTCTGCTCGCTGCAGGTGCCTCCTCACATTAGTGTCTGTCAAAGAGAGACAGTCACAAATACAGTGATTTCAATTTCAATCAACATTAGGGGAATGGGAATAGCATAGAGACAATAATACAATATATTGTGTTCTACTTCATTCTGTTGGGGAATTGTACCGTATGCCTAGGCTTATAACACGCCCTCACAAAATCATCAATAATCTGTTTTGTTTTACTGAAAGGCTGTGGTAGGGACAGCAGCCCCTAAACAGGAAGATAGTAACCAAAAAGCTGAGCTACCATTGGGTTGTCCCTTGCTGGCCTGAGTGAGGTATTGCTTGGCGCTCTGTGCGTCTCCCAGCTCCAGAGTGGCCACTCCTGCTCTGTACAGGGCCTTGATGTCATCTGGCCGCAACTGCAACACCCGCAAGCTGTACTCCTGGACACGCGTGTAGTCGACACACTGCCTCTGCAGCAGACAGGCTGAGAGAGGGGGAGACCAAGTGACAGAAAAGAGAAGATAAAGGTAAGTCCAGAAAGAGGCGGATTGTGCATTATGCTTCGTATTATCCTCCTTTAAGTGGATAATTTGAAACAACTCATCTACTGCATGAAACATGTCAAGGCATGTAATACCTGCTAAATTGTTGTAGCAGTCGACCTGTGTGTTCCTAAGTAGTTCTTCCTGTCCTGGGGTGAGTACAGGAGCCTCAGGACCAAACCCCTTCACTGCCGCAGTGACATCAGAGTCTAAACTACGCAGAATGAGCAACGAACGGTGGTAACGTCCAATTGCAGACCGAAGCTTTTTCTCTTTGTAGAATTTGTTCCCCTCCGTTTTTAAGTGGACGGCATCTTGTAGCTGGGAGTCTACGTTGGCACCTGAGGGGCCAAGCTTTGTAGGCGTTCCTGAACAGCTTACCCCTGCAGCTCCGGACCTCCGCTCCATACTCTCATCTCCTGGTGTCTCTGGACTTGCCATGGAACTTGATGGCCGGTAGTGATGGGATAATAAGTACATGAGAAGACATGATATTAGATGACTGAACACATTATATTACATGGGTGGTCCACACCAACACTAAATGTTAAGACAAGACTAGATTATGATTAAAGACATGATGCTCTAAACCCGAAATCTGAGACCCCCCATCACGATTGCTTTTAAAAGAAGAACTAGCTAGTCATTTCAACTCATTCACTAACTGAAAAAGGGTTTTACTGGTGCTAGCTCTTGCGTGAACAAAATGCAAAGTAACTGCAATTGACATGGCCATATGTTAACCGTTATAAATAAAAGTGTAATGGCGGCTTACCTTACAGTCTATTGATCTTTACACAAAATACAAATACTTGAACTTGCCCACCTACTTACTGTAGCTAGTAAATAATGAACATGCAAACAACCACAGCACAGGCAGGCACTTCCTGCTTTTTCTTCTTCTGTGGTGAGAGGAACCCAACCCATTTCACTGCAACGGAACTTATTTTTAGTTTAGCGCTACATGCCTTAGTAACATGGACATAACTCTGTGACGCATTCATCAATGAAACTAAATTAATCAATACTGAAAAATAAAATTGTGTTGTCTATGTTTATCACTTTGGTGAATTGATGAAGAGCGTTCGAAGGTTGTAGAGGTTTGTTTGGTACAAATGCAATAGTTCATACATTGTGGATATCATAGGCTGCAGTATTTCTTATTTATAGGACAGCCTTCAATAGTTCCAAGGAAAAAGTGCAAATGAGCCTTTTGCAATTTGCAATGCCTTTTCCATTGTTAGGGGAGTCGACCCCGCCCTACATTCTATCTCATGCATCTTATACTGCATAATAAACAAAACAACTGGGAACTGTGAATTGGGAACTCGGGCATCTCTGAATAAAAAAAAATCGTTTGGACCGATCATCTAACTCGGAATACCAAGTTAGAAACTCGGGCATCTTTCTAGAGCTCCGACTGTCCGACCTGAAGATGATATGACCTCGTTTTTTTCAAGTTCCCAGTTGTCTCGAAAGCACCAATATCTAGGCCAGTTGGCCAGTGCTCCGGTATGTGTTGATTGCTAGTGCGTCACTGGCACATTTGTTAGGGGAGAATTGTATAACGGATTGCCAGCCATCATGCAGGCTGTGCTTTAAATATCCTGTGATTTCTTTTGGAAGTTTGACAGATGGTGGTTTAATCATTCCAGATAACACCGAATAAACGGGTAGGCACTGCCTGAAGATATCCTGTATTTAGTTAGTTCTGATCGATCTTTTGGACTATGGAACTTGATCGGCGACTGTTGGTGGCTCACTGCGCAACCCACACACCCTGTCAGTCCTGTTCGGGTTGATGGTGGTTGTCCCGCTTGCGCTCAACGGCTCAGTTTGTGCGCATTTCACCACGGGTTCATGGAGGACGGAGAATTGAACCGAAGTTATTGGGAACCGGGTGAGATTTCACACTTGGTGGTACAACAATGGGGCCCACCGGCTGCTAGCCAGTTCGCTACTTTTGTCGGGTTTTCACGGTGATGTACGGCGCAGTTCAGGGCTGGCGAAGCATCATCTATCTCCAGGGACGGCATGACAAGTGAATGCACTTTACATGGGCTTTGAAATAGTTCATCAATAGCACATAAAGTAGGCGTATTATATTTATTATTATTTCAAAAAACAATTATACAAATAAACATAAATTACATAAACAACCTGATAATAATAATCATGACCATTATGAAATATAAAATGGGTCAATGCATTCTATGTGTTATGGGCTAACTACTATTACATAGTTATAACAGTTTATGTCAAATGACAATGTTTCCACTTGTTCACTGTCACCTATGCTATTATTGTATTCCTTTTCCAGCACCTTGTTCTCTGCCTTCCTGACCCTGAGCCTGTATCTGGAGGGGTCATTGTCACCCTCTCCCTTAGGCTGGCCTCCTGGTGCAACACTGTCACTGATGACAACACTAGAACCTACAGGTCATGTTTATACACTGAGGCCTACATATCAACAGGAAATACTTTAGGGTATTCCATGTCATTTGGTCAGGAAAAGCTCTGGTCCCTAGTACTGTGCATCGACCATCAAGAAAAACTCTGGGCCCTAGTACTGTGCATGGACCATCAGGAAAAACTCTGGTCCCTAGTACTTTGCATCGGTCATCAGGAAAAACTCTGGCCCTACCACTGTGCATGAACCATCAATGAAAAACTCTGGGCCCTAGTAATGTGCATGGACCATCAAGGGAAAACTCTGGGCCCTAGTAGCATGAATGGACCATCAGGGAAAACTATGGGCCCTAGTACTGTGTATTGACCGGTGTGTTGCATACATTGTAGGGAGTGTGAGGGTCAAGCTGCAGGGGTGTGGCTGTAGCGTTGTTTAGTGTTGACAGTTTCCTGTCTCTCTGTCTTTGTGCAGCTGTGCAGAATCCCAGTCCGTCCCCATGTACCTGGATGTAGAGACGTCGTCCTTTTACACTGAGCTCCCCCTGGCAGAGGTAGTCCGCCATAGCTGGCCCATCTCATGCCAGTGGACTTCCCACACTCAAAATATAAATCTTCTGCATTGCCTTAACATCATCGGTGGAAAAACGATCCAATTGTCATATTTGAGTAAAAGAAAAGATACCTTAATAGAAAATGACTCAAGTAAAAGTGAATGTGAAAGTCAGTAAAAGTCTAAAACTATTTGGTTTTAAATATACTAAAGTATCAAAAGTAAATGTAATTCCTTTATTAAGCAATCCAGACATCACCATTTTCTTGCATTTTTAATTGACTGATAGCCAGGGGCACACTCCAACACTCAGACATCATTTACAAACAAAGCATTTGTGTTTAGTGAGTCCGAGGCAACAGGGATGATCAGGGATGTTCTCTTGATAAATGTGTGAATTTGGCCATTATCCTGTCCTGCTAAGCATTAACAATGTAACGAGTACTTTGGCTGTCAGGGAAAATGTATGGAGTAAAAAGTACATTATTTTCTTTAGGAATGTAGTGAAGTAAAATTAAAAGTTGTCAAAAATATAAATAGTTAAGTACAGATACCCCAAAAAACTACTTAAATAGTACTTTAAAGCATTTTTACTGAAATACTTTACACCACTGCTAAACATGAGTGAGTCAGAGTGTTCTTGTGATTCAGTTTCACTCTCTCTCTCCCACTCGGTGCTCTCTCTCCTCTCTCTCTATTTCTCTCTACCCCCTCCCTCCCTCCCTCTCTCAATTCAATTCAATTCAAGGGGCTTTATTGGCATGGGAAACACATGTTTACATTGCCAAATTAATTAATTAATTTATTTATTTTACCTTTATTTAACCAGGTAGGCAAGTTGAGAACAAGTTCTCATTTACAATTGCGACCTGGCCAAGATAAAGCAAAGCAGTTCGACAGATAAAACGACACAGAGTTACACATGGAGTAAAACAAACATACAGTCAATAATACAGTATAAACAAGTCTATATACAATGTGAGCAAATGTGGTGAGAAGGGAGGTAAAGGCAAAAAAGGCCAGAGCAAGTGAAATGGATAAACAAAGTATTTATGTAACCTTTATTTAACTGGGATAGTCAGTTAAGAACAAATTCTTATTTACAATGACGGCCTACCAAAAGGCAAAAGCCCTCAGGCCTTAAAAATACAAATAATATAAAAGGTTGTCTAAAAAGGATGAATTTGTTGTTGCCTAATTCTTTTTCGGGTGATTTCTACACTACTTTCCTTGCATCTATAGCATTTCTTAATATTATGTAGTTCCTTTAGCATTGATGTCTCATGATTGAGTATTGCTCTGTTCAGGAAGACTGTGATTTTGCTGTGATCTGATAGGCGTGTTAGTGGGCTGACTGTGAACGCTCTGAGAGACTCTGGGTTGAGGTGATAATGTAATCTACAGTACTACTGTCAATGGATGAACTATAGGTGTACCTACCATAGGAGTCAACTTGAAGCATTGACTATGTACAGACCCAGCGTGTGACAGAGCGGCAGGAGTTGTAACCCATTTTTGTTGGTTGTTTTGTCATAGTTGTGTTTAGGGGGCCATATGGGGGAGGGAATGTTGTCACCTCCAGGTAGGTGTTTGTTCCCCTGTGTGCTGAGGGTGTCAGGTTCTTGTCCAGTTCTGACATTTAGATCGCCACAGACTAATACATGTCCCTATGTCATGAACCCCGCTTCCTGAGTCTGTGTTTGCCTGTGTTTCTGTCCTGGAGTGTGTTTCCGGTGTCCTGGAACGCACCCTGTCTGGTTGCCGGGCAGATTAGCTTGTTGGGAGATCGATGTTCACCCGCACCTGTATCCCATCAGTAATCTGCACACCTGTCCTGATCATCACCTCTCCCCTTCAAAAGCTCTGACCTGACATCCATTCCCTGCCGGATCGTTAGCCATGAACAGTATGTTGTGCCATAGTATCAGCCTCAAGTTGGATAGAATTTGTTTTGTTGTTTTGTACGTCTTGCTTGCCTTCAACTTACCTCCGTTTGTTCTGTCTTCAGTTACTCACCCGGATCATTTACCCCATTCCCGCCTGGTCATCGGAGGATTCCGCTTCCCCATTGGATCCACCTATTTACTCCCATCAACTCACCACCGCTGCCCGCTACGCCACCTGGATGTATCTACCCACTCACATTCACTTGTAAATAAATACTCACCTTCTTCCTACTCTCCTTGTCCTGGTCTGCTTCTGGGTTCGATTTTGAAGAAACGTGACACCCTAGGCCTGGAAATTGTTGATCTCCCCCTCTAGGATAGAGAAGCTGTCATTGTTAAAGTATGGGGATTCTATTGAGGGGATATACTGTAGGTAGCACACATGAGGACATTTTTCTCTGTTGAGATCATTTCCTTATTAATTTCTAGCCAGATGTAAAATGTTCCTGTTTTGACAAATTTAATAGTGGGCTAGGTCTGCTCTATACCAAATTAGCATACCCCCTGAGTCTCTTCCCTGTTTCACACCTGGTAGTTTGGTGGATGGGACTACCAGCTCTCTGTAATCTAGAGGGCAACCAGTGGGTCTTTCTCCTCTATACCATGTTTCTTGTAGGATGACAATGTCTGTATTTCCAATTTCTTTGAAGTCTGCGTTCCTGCTCTTTAGGCCAAAGGTAGATGACCTAAGACCTTGTATATTCCAGGATGAGATGGTAAGAGCTTTGTGTTCCATAGTGTCTAGTGTTTTTTTTGTGTGGTTTAGGCCTGGACCATCACAGTAGGTGTGAGCAAAGCATGTTGAGCATCTGATACATAACTCTTAGGTCACAGGATGGAGCTTGGGGGGGTGCATTAGTGGGGATTGGGCCTGTTGCTATGCTCACGGCCTGAGCATATGTGCAGCTGTCATGCTGAGGTCCTTGCTGCAGGGACGAGGGACATGGGGGGCAGAAGGGGCATGGGTCTGATCTGGGAGGGCCTATATAGGGTGTGACCGGGGTTTGTTTGGGTTGGACTCAGCTGGTCGGGGTGTGGTTGGTGAAGCTCTGGTCTGGGTGCAGGTCCTCTTGGCGAGGGGTCTCTCAGTGCAGATCCTTCGGGAGGGGGTCTTGCAGGTCTGGGAGGGTGTCTCGCTGGTCTGGGCGGGGTGTCTGTTGCTCCTGTGTGAGGTGCTGGGGCTGTGGTTGAGGGTGACGTCCTTTAGGGTCCTGACAAAAGTTGGGAGGCTGTTCAAGTCCAGGGTGGAGTGGTGGGCCAGGTAGACATTAGGTTTTGAGGCACAGTCCCAGGAAATGCTTGCACTCACCCGCTGTATAGTGGCAAGGTGAATGTATTTTCAAATCAAATCAAACTTTATTTGTCACCTGCTCAACAAGTGTAGACCTTACCGTGAAATGCTTACTTACAAGCCCTTAACCAACAGTGCAGTTCAAGAAGAGTTAAGAAAATATTTGCCAAATAAACTAAAGTAAAAAATAATAAAAGGTAACCTAATAACATGACAATAACGAGGCTATATACAGGGGTACCGATACCGAGTCAGTGTGTGGGGGTACAGATTAGAGGTAATTTGTACATGTAGGTGAAGTGACCATGCATAGATAATAAACAGCGAGTAGCAGCAGTGTACAAAACAAATAAATAGTTGGTCAATGTAATAGTCCGGTGGCCATTTTTATTAATTGTTCAGCAGTCTTATGGCTTGGCGGTAGAAGCTGTTAAGGAGCCTTTTGGTTATAGACCTGGTACAGAGAAAACAGTCAATGACTTGGGGGACTGGAGTCTCTGACAATTTCATGGGCTTTCCTCTGACACGCCTATTATATAGGTCCTGGATAGCAGGAAGCTTGGCCCCAGTGATGTACTGGGCCGTACGCACTACCCTCTGTAGCGCCTTACGTCAGATGCCGAGCAGTTGTCATACCAGGCAGTGATGCAACCGGTCAGGATGCTCCCGATGGTGCATCTGTATAACCTTTTGAGGATCTGGGGACCCATGCCAAATCTGTTCAGTCTCCTGAGGGGGAAAATGATTTGTAGTGCCCTCTTCACGTCTGTCTTGGTGTGTTTGGACCATGATAGATCGTTGGTGATTTGGACACCAAGGAACTTGAAACTCTCGACCCGCTCCACTACAGCCCCGTTGATGTTAATGGGGGCCTTAATGTTCGGCCCGCCTTTTCCTATAGTCCACGATCAGCTCCTTTGTCTTGCTCACATAGAGGGAGAGGTTGTTGTCCTGGCACCACACTGCCAGTTCTCTGACCTCCTCCCTAAAGTCTGTCTCATCGTTGTCGGTGATCAGGCCTACCACTGTTGTGTTGTCACAAATTTAGTGATGGTGTTTGGAGTGACGTTTGACTACGCAGTCGTGGATGAACAGGGATTACAGGAGGCGACTAAGTACACACCCCTGAGGGGCCCCAGTATTGAGGATGAGGTGTGACAGACGATTTGTTGCCTACCCTGCTGGCACTGGTGGTACTGGGCCGAGGACACGCACAGGAAGCCTGGTGCGGGGAGCTGCCACCGGAGGGCTGGTGCGTGGAGGTGGTACTGGATAGACCGGACCGTGCAGGCACACTGGAGCTCTTGAGCACCGAGCCTGCCCAACCTTACCTGGCTCGATGCCCACTCTAGCCCGGACGATACGAGGAGCTGGTATGTACCGAACCGGGCTATGCACCCGCACTGGAGACAGCGTGCACACCACAGCATAACACGGTGCCTGCCCGGTCTCTCTAGCCCCCCGGTAAGCACAGGAAGTTTGCGCAGGTCTCCTACCTGGCGTAGCCATACTCCCTGTGAGCCCCCCCCCCCCCAAGACATTTTTGGGGCTGACTCTCGGGCTTCCATCCGTGTCGCCGTGCTGCCTCCTCATCCGCTTTCACCGCCTCCAGTTCTTCTTTGGGGCGGCGATATTCTCCAGGCTGTGCCCAGGGTCCCTTTCCGTCCAATATCTCCTCCCAAGTCCAGAAGTCCTGTGATCGCTGCTCCTCCTGCCGCTGCCTGTCACCACGCCGCTTGGTCCTGTTGTGGTGGGTGATTCTGTTACGGTTTTCTTCCGTCGAAAGAGAGTCGGACCAAAATGCAGCGTGGTATTCTTGATACATATTTAATAACGATGAAAAACGAACAATACAAAAACAACAAACGGAACATGAAAACCTATACAGCCTATCTGGTGACAACAAACACAGAGAAAGGAACAATCACCCACGAAACACTCAAAGAATATGGCTGCCTAAATATGGTTCCCAATCAGAGACAACAAACCAATTGAGAACCAAATCAGACAGCCATAGACTATGCTAGAAAACCCCACTAAGCCACAATCCCAAATCCTACGAAAAACCCCAATACTAAAACACACCACAAAATAAACCCATGTCACACCCTGGCCTGACCAAAATAATAAAGAAAACACAGAATACTAAGACCAGGGTTTGACACTGGTCTTTATGTTAGATCTTTTATCCAATCCTATTCAGCCATCATGTGTTGCCAGGGGTCTAAAATCTGCCCCCAGGCCTTCAGAATCAACAGTGCGGGCGCTTGTAGCTTAAAGTGAATGGAAATGAAAATTTAGTGTCAACCAATCAGCTTTAGAGTTGGCTATTGTACGCCTGCTGGCTGGCTCCAGTGTTACACAGGAGCCAGCTAGCAGGCGTAGTGCGTGTACGTCTTTTGATTGGATTACCAATATTGAGAGGCAGGTCTATGCAGAACCTCAGAACTAGGAAATTGAATTTGATAAATGAATTAATTTGCGTACTACTAAGCTGTTTTTTCAACCCACAATGGCGGAAGGAGGAGAAGATATCGATTTGGTCGAGGATATAATTATAACGCCATTCTCAAGACGAACTTTTCAAGAAAATTTAGACATTGTAAGGAGAGGTCGCCCGACACAGACGCTACAAAGCCTGTCACAGGCGGGAAAGGGGTTTGTTCGCCACTTTCAAAGTTCCAACTACGAGCGCTATCAATGGCTCACAGGCTCCGAGAAGCACTGCAAACTGTACTGCGGGAATGCCTATTATTACAATTGAGCGAGAGAGGCGCAGGTTCAGTCAAATCTATGATGACACAGCGCGCATCTCAAGTTCACCCAGGGCACGCAGAGGCCCAGCACAAGGAGACCCTCGCACATACTACCAACAACTCCACAGCAATATTCTGGACAACATTCTTTGCCAGATACGACACAGGTTTCAAGACCACGAAAAATGAATGTTTCTCTCCCTCCTGGACCCCCAGCACTTTCAGAAAAATCCCACAAACAGCCTTCTCCAGCTTAACAGAGAGTCACGGAACACTGTTCGACCTATCCAAGCTAAAAACAGAACTGACTATAATGTATGCTATGACTGATTTTGAAGGGAAAAGTCCCTCTGATCTCCTTGATTTCCTTAAGCAGAAAAATCTGAATGAGGACATGGGGTAACTTTACACATTGGCATGTGACTATCCCTGTGTCCACGGCTTCTGTCGAGCGGCCATTCTCGGCCTTAAAGCGAATCAAAACGTATTCCAGAAATGCTACTGGACAGACTCGGCTTTCAGCATTAGCCTCCATGTCGATAGAAAAGGACTTATTGGTGGAATAGTGTCCAGAGCCATGGCATCATAATGATGGTAATAAGAGGTGGATTAATTCGGGTGGGACTGTGTAGGACCTCACTGAAGGCCCAGGCCCCAGGCCCACGGCACGCCACTGGTTGCCTGTGTCTGCAATTGTTTATATATAGCGTCACGTTCGTTTTGTATAGTTTGTTTAGTGTTTCTTCGTTAATAAATTGAAGAATGTATTCACATCACGCTGCGCCTTGGTCTCCTCCATTCAACGAACGTGACACACAAACAAATATGAGAAAAGTATAATACAATATGCTAAAACAAGATGTAGATTTATCAATAATGGCTGTTGATGCCAAAAGGGCTTTCGAACCTCTTGAATGGCCTTTTCTATTCAAAACTTTGGAAGCAATCAACTTTCCATCTGAAATATGTTATATAAATATCTTAAAACAAAAATATACACTAATTATACATTATCTGATGAAATTGCTTTAGAAAGAGGCACAAGACAGGGATGTCCTCTCTCCCCCATTCTGTTTGCACTGGCAATTGAACCACTTGCAGAAAGAATTAACAGGACCCAAACATAACAGGTCAACAACGTTGAGGAAATTAGTATTGGTAAACAAGAATATAAACAACATTTATTTGCAGACGGATATTATTATTATTATATCTGATATTAAACCCTACTAATATTAAACTCAATGACCCCCTCGTTCAAAAATATTGTTGGAATACTCTAAAATTCCAGGATATAAAATTAACATGGAAAAAAATGAAATAATGGCATTTGGTAATAGGAAAAATAATAACTCATGATCTACAGCAATCCTTTAAGTGGACCACAAAAAATATGAAATACTTAGGATGCTTAACAACTGACAACAAACAACAAATATATAAAGATAACATCATCCCATTACTCAACATAAGAGCAGATCTAATTAAATGGAACAATCTTCCCATAAATCTTACAGGTAGAATAAACCTCTACATATCCCTAAGTCTTAGGTTGGTTTTAACCTTCCAGACTTGTAATTGTATCAACTTGCCACCCAGGGCTTTTATTTTTGAAATATTGTTAAATGCACCAGAGAGGAACAATGGGTGAAGATGTGCATTCTCATCCCCATAATCTTTTCATGTGTCTGTTTTCAAAGGATAAAGCTGAGAACATTAGCAATTTCATAGTTAAGAACATGGAAAAACATGAAACAGATTCTACAAGAACCAATATCACTCCCAAAAAACACTCCCCTATGGAACAATCCTTGGATAGCTTTTCAGAATTCACAGATAAATTGTCCCACATGGAAAACTAAAGGAATAGAAACCGTAAATGACTTGCTAATAGGAAATAAAATGATTTCCATGACTGAAATAAAAAGGTATTTTGGACTGACCGATGTAAACATTTTCAAATACACGCAACTTAAAAGTTTTATATCATGACTCCTGAAATCTTTTGTACATCAGAACAAAGTTGAGAATTATATTTGAGTCAGAAAAGGATACTCATATGATAGGTAAGATATTTATAACCTTGCAGAAAGCTGACTCAAATACTGACAATGTCTTAGAAAAAACGATTGGATCCAAGATCTAAAAATAAGTGAAATTGGCACAAGATGGAGGGAGTGTTGGAACATAATAACTGACAAAATTATAGTTGACAAAAATGTACTCTTAATCCAGTATGAAGTAATGTACAGAATGTATTATACAAGAGACAAAATTCACAAATTCTACAGCATAGTGGCAGAGTCATGTCTTAAGTGTAATGATTCATGTCTTCTGGGAGTGCTATAAAGTCCAAAAGGTATGGGTAGAGTTAGAAAGTTGTCTGTCAGAAATGCTACAATATAAATGTACTTTTAATCCATATACCTGCATATTTCAGACATGGAATATGAGGGTGCTGTGAGATACCCAATGGGGTCGCTGGACCGTACTTTCCTTGTCCATTATTTTGAAAAAATTTGTAAAAACTGGAAATCAAATGACCCTCTTTCATTTAAAGTGGATGACTCAAATGCATTATTGGGCTACAGAGAGAAACAAAATAGTACAATTTGAAGCCATATGGCATAAAATATTAGAAGCCCTGGAGATATTCAAAGGATGAGGAAGGAGAAAAAAAATATTATTTTGAGACGGGCAGGATGGGTGTGGATACAGTGGGAATATGTGGATGGCGGCGGAGCAGAAGTCAGATGTTTTACGTGCCCCCAACCAGTTGTGTTTTTTTGTTTGATTATCTGGCTGGTTATACGATGTACCGGCAGGACAGAACAGTGGCGTCTGGTAAGACAAGGGGTGGTGGACTATGTATTTTTGTAAATAACAGCAGGTGCACTATATCTAAGGAAGTCTCGAGCTATTGCTCGCCTGAGGTTGAGTATATCATGATAAGCTGTAGACCACACTACCTACCGAGAGAGTTCTCATCTGTATTCTTCGTAGCTGTTTACATACCACCTCAGTCAGAGGTTGGCACTAAGATAGCACTGAAAGAGCTGTATTCCGCCATAAGCAAACAAGAAAATGCTCACCCAGAGGCGGCGCTCTTAGTCAAATCAAATCAAATCAAATTTATTTATATAGCCCTTCGTACATCAGCTGATATCTCAAAGTGCTGTACAGAAACCCAGCCTAAAACCCCAAACAGCAAGCAATGCAGGTGGAGAAGCACGGTGGCTAGGAAAAACTCCCTAGAAAGGCCAATACCTAGGAAGAAACCTAGAGAGGAACCAGGCTATGTGGGGTGGCCAGTCCTCTTCTGGCTGTGCCGGGTGGAGATTATAACAGAACATGGTCAAGATGTTCAATGTTCATAAATGACCAGCATGGTCGAATAATAATAAGGCAGAACAGTTGAAACTAGAGCAGCAGCACAGTCAGGTGGAAGTTGAAACTGGAGCAGCAGCATGGCCAGGTAGACTGGGGACAGCAAGGAGTCATCATGTCAGGTAGTCCTGGGGCATGGTCCTAGGGCTCAGGTCAGTTGAAACTGGAACAGCAGCATGGCCAGGTGGACTGGGGACAGCAAGGAGTCATCATGTCAGGTAGTCCTGGGGCATGGTCCTAGGGCTCAGGTCCTCCGAGAGAGAGAAAGAAAGAGAGAAGGAGAGAATTAGAGAACACACACTTAGATTCACACAGGACACCGAATAGGACAGGAGAAGTACTCCAGATATAACAAACTGACCCCAGCCCCCCGACACATAAACTACTGCAGCATAAATACTGGAGGCTGAGACAGGAGGGGTCAGGAGACACTGTAGCCTTAGACTTTAATGCAGGGAAACTTAAATCAGTTTTACCAAATTTCTATCAGCATGTTAAATGTGCAACCAGAGGGAAAAGATCTCCACACACAGAGACGCATACAAAGCTCTCCCTCGCACTCCATTTGGCAAATCTGACCATTCCTGCTTACAAGCAAAAATTAAAGCAGGAAGCACCAGTGTCTAGATCAATAGAAAAATGGTCAGATAAAGCAGATGCTAAGCTACAGGATTGTTTTGCTAGCACAGCCTGGAATATGTTCCGGGATTCCTCCAATGGCATTGAAGAGTACACCACATCTATCATTGGCTTCATCAATAAGTTAATCGATGACGTCGTCCTCACAGTGACTCTGCATACATACCCCAACCAGAAGCCATGGATTACAGGCAGAATCCGCACTGAGCTAAAGGCTAGAGCTGCTGCTTTCAAGGAAGCTTATAAGAAATCCCGCTATGCCCTCCGACAAACCATCAAACAGGCAAAGCGTCAATACAGGACTAAGATCAAGTCGTACTACACCGGATCTGACACTCGTCGGATGTTGCAGGGTTTGCAAACCATTACAGACTACAAAGGGAAGCACAGCCGAGAGCTGCCCAGTAACACGAGCCTACCAGACGAGCTAAACTACTTCTATGCTCGCTTCGAGGCAAATAACACTGACACATGCATGAGAGCACCAGCTGTACCGGAAGACTGTGTGATCATGCTCTCCGCAGCCGATATGAGTAAGACCTTTAGACAGGTCAACATTCACAAGGCTGCAGGGCAAGACAGATTACCGGGACGTGTCCTGCGAGCATGCACTGACCGACTAGCAAGTGTCTTCACTGACATATTCATCTCCCTGTCCGAGTCTGTACTACCAACATGTTTTAAGCAGACCACCATAGTACCTGTGCCCAAGAACCCTAAGGTAACCTGCCTAAATGACAACCGACCCGTAGTACTCATGACTGTAGCCATGAAGTGCTTTGAAAGGTTGGTCATGGCTCACATCAACACCATCATCTCAGAAACCCTAGACCTACTCCAATTCGCATACCGCCCAACAGATCCACAGATGATGCAATCTCTATTGCACTCCACACTGCCGTTTCCCACCTGGAGAAAAGGAACACCTATGTGAGAATGCTATTCGTTGACTACAGCTCAGCGTTCAACACCATAGTGCCCTCAAAGCTCATCAGTAAGCTAAGGACCCTGGGACTAAACACCTCCATCTACAACTGGATCCTGGACTTCCTGACGGGTCACCCCCAGGTGGTGAGGGTAGGTAACAACACATCCGCCACACTGATCCTCAACACAGGAGCCCTTCAGTGGTGCATGCTCAGCCCTCTCCTGTACTCCCTGTTCACTCATGACTGCACGGCCAGGCACGACTCCAACACCATCATTAAGTTTGCCGATGATACAACAGCAGTAAGCCTGATCACCGACAACAACGAGACGGCCTATAGGGAGGAGGTCAGAGACCTGGCCGTGTGATGCCAAGACAACAACCTCTCCCTCAACGTGATCAAGACAAAGGAGATGATTGTGAACTACAGGAAAAAGAGGACTGAGTGCGTCCCCATTCTCATCGACAGGGCTGCAGTGGAGCAGGTTGAGAGCTTCAAGTTCCTTGGTGTCCACATCACCAACAAACTAACATGGTTCAAGCACACCAAGACAGTCGTGAAGTGGGCATGACAAAACCTATTCTCCCTATTCTCCCTCGGGAGATTGAAAAGATTTGGGTCCTCAGATCCTCAAAAGGTTCTACAGCTGCACCATGGAGAGCACTGCCTGTTATGGCAACTGCTCGGCCTCCGACGGCAAGGCACTACAGAGGGCAGTGCGAACGGTCCAGTACATGACTGGGGCCAAGCTTCCTGCCATCCAGGACCTCTATACCAGGCTGTGTCAGAGGAAGGCCCTAAAAATTGTCAAAGACTCCAGCCACCCTAGTCATATACTGTTCTCTCTGCTACCGCCCGGCAAGCGGTACCGGAGCGCCAAGTCTAGGTCCAAGAGGCTTCTAAACAAATCAAATCCAATCAAAGTTCATTTGTCACATGCGCCGAATACAACAGGTGTAGACCTTACAGTGAAATGCTTACTTACAGGCTCTAACCAATGGTGTGGAAAAAAAGGTGTGTGTGTGTGTGTAGGTAAGTAAAGAAATAAAAACAACAGTATAAAGACATTTGAAAAAAGAGTAGCAAGGCTATATACAGACACCTGTTAGTCAGGCTTATTGAGGTAGTATGTGCATGTAGGTATCGTTAAAGTGACTATGCATATATGATGAACAGAGAGTATCAGAAGCGTAAAAAGTGGGGTTGGCGGGTGGTGGGACACAATAGCCCGCACTGGTTGGTCGGGCCAATTTAGGAAGTATGTACATGAATGTATAGTTAAAGTGACTATGCATATAAGATAAACAACTTCTATCCCCAAACCATAAGACTCCTGAACATCTAGTCAAATGGCTACCCAGACTATTTGCATGGCCTCCCTCCCCTCTCCACACCACTGCCACTCTCTGTTGTCATCTATGCATTGTCACTTTAATAGCTATCTACATGTACATACTACCTCAACTATCCGGTGCCTCTGCACATTGACTTTGTACTGGCAACCCCCTGTATATATTGTTATTTTTTACTGCTGCTCTTTGATTACTTGTTACTTTTATCTCTTATTCTTATCCATATTTTTTTTAAATAAACTGCACATTTGGTTAGGGGCTCATAAGTAAGCATTTCACTGTAAGGTCTACTACACCTGTTGTATTCAGCACAACATTTGATTTGTTCTGAGCAAGTGTGATGTCATCAATGTTTGTAGAAATTAATTTACGTAAATATTAAGTTGTCTATTGTCTTTGTTTAAGTATGTTTTTTTAAGAAAACTCAAATAAAATTGTACAAAAAAAGGAGGTTGATGCAAGCCACCACTGACATATTTTCGCTTCTGACCAGCACAAGCCAGCCTGACAAAAACAGGGGGAAGTGCCTGAGTGCCAGATACTTGGGGTAATTGACATCAGTGTCCCTACCCCCTGAATCGAGTTACCATTGTACAGCAAACCCCACCCTCCGTGGGGATAGAAACGTGTGATAAGCGAGTGAGTCTAGCTAAAGACTCAGAAACAGAATGCGCTGAGATGGAGTCAGACAGCTTTTTTTCTGGTTTCTTATGAAACCTAGAGACTAAAAACGGGACAGTAGCATGGTTGTGTGCAACACTGCTTTCCCCTTGACTCCCCCGCCACCAGCCAATCGCTGTAATAGCATTCTGAATTTGTAGACTCCGAGGTGCTTGTAGGCCTAGAATGGGACGCAAAGTCCCGTCCCTTTTCGTAACCAGGAATATCAGCTGTACCAGCAGTCCTGGATCTTTGACATAGCAACCACTCGGACTGCTTGCTTCTGGAAAAAGGAGGACATTTCCTCCCTCAAAACGAGCACTGAGGCCTCGGGAACTGTAGATGTGATGAAGCTGTAGTAGCCTCACTCGGTTTAGGTGGTAAGATGTGTTCCGGTAACCAGCTGGCACCCAGCGCTGGGCTGCACACATAAAAAATAGCACACATTAAAAATAGACACAGGGAACTTATCATGGAGGTTAACCTACCGACCAGTCATAGGTACTGGCGACAAAGCACTTTGTAAAATAGCTGGGAATGGGACAGACAGCTCTGAAAAACTGACACCTTCGGTTGTAACAGAAAGGGCCGATTTGTGAATTAATCTAATTCCCAGGGACGAAAAGTGTTAAACTGGAGACAGACGGCTCATTCGGAGGTTAATATGAACCATAGAGACTGCGTGTGGGATAATAGCGAGGGCATGTCCAACCCTGCTCGTTCCCTCAAATCCACTACCAACAACTAATCGCCTATGGAGCCCATAACCTGTACCATTAGACACTTCATAGGGACTAGTGAGCTACAGGCAGGAATTAGCAATGAATTCCAGTAATAAGCCATTTATGTGAGAAGAGTTCATGTTGATTGGGGCACTGTTCACTCAGACCCGTGTCAAGGACCCTCGCTCCGGGAGTCACCCCAGCCAAGTACTGGGGGGGGGGGGCTGCTTCTTCATCAGAGGTGCACTCAAACCCTGTTTCCTTCACTCCCCCCAACTCCAGGAACTGAAAATAAGAATGGCGTTGCCATAAAGCCAGGTGAAAGCTAGCAGGTTTCACTCCCGGAAGTTAAGCATGCTAGCTAGCCTCTTTGGCCACAGCATGTTCCGTTTAGAATAACCAAGCGACTTAATACAACGTATACTCGACAAGACAGCTACCCAAGCAACTCCACCATGGGGAGGCAGGAATAGCTATTAATAGCTAGCTTGCCTATGTGAGTTATCCAGCCTGGTTAGCACGCTATGCAGTACTCAACGATCTCAGTGATCAATGCCTCATTGCCTGCGTCCGTAATGGGTCTGCGGTAAAACGACCACCCCTCATCACTGTCAAACGCTCCCTAAAACACTTCAGCGAGCAGGCCTTTCTGATCGGCCTGCCTCGGGTATCCTGGAAGGATATTGACCTCATTCCGTCAGTAAAGAATGCCTGGTTATTCTTTAAAAGTGCTTTCCTCACCATCTTAAATAAGCATGCCCCGTTCAAAAAATGTATAACCGGGAACAGATATAGCCCTTGGTTCACTCCAGACTTGACTGCCCTTGACCAGCACAAAAATCCTGTGGCGTACTGCATTAGCATCGAATAGCCCCCGTGATATGCAACTTTTCAGGGAACCAATATACACAGGCAGTTAGGAAAGCAAAGGCTAGCTTTTTCAAACAGAAATTTGCATCCTGTAGCACAAACTCCAAAAACTTCTGGGACACTGTAAAGTCCATGGAGAATAAGAGCACCTCCTCCCAGCAGCCCACTGCACTGAGGCTAGGAATCACTGTCACCACCAATACATTCACGATAATTGAGAATTTCAATAAGCATTTTTCTACGGCTGGCCATGCTTTCCACCTGGCTACCCCTACCCCGGTCAACAGCCCTGCACCCCCAACAGCAACTTTCCCAAGCCTCCCCATTTCTCCTTCACCCAAATCCAGATAGCTGATGTTCTGAAAGAGCTACAAAATCTGGACCCCTACAAATCAGCCGGGCAAGACAATCTGGACCCTCTCTTTCTAAAATTATCCACTGCAATTGTTGCAACCCCTATTATTAACCTGTTCAACCTCTCTTTCGTATCGTCTGAGATCCCCAAAGATTGGAAAGCTGCTGCGGTGATCCCCCTCTTCAAAGGGGGGCACACTCTTGACCCAAACTGCTACAGACCTATATCTATCCTACCCTGCCTTTCTAAGGTCGTTGAAAGCCAAGTTAACAAACAGATCACCGACCATTTCGAATCCCACCGTACCTTCTGGCAGTCTCTATGGGGGTGCCACAGGGTTCAATTCTCAGGCCGACTCTTTTCTCTGTATACATCAATGATGTCGCTCTTGCTGCTGGTGATTCTCTGATCCAGACGACACCATTCTGCATACTTCTGGCCCTGTGTTATCTAACCTCCAGACGAGCTTCAATGCCATACAACACTCCTTCCGTGGCCTCCAATTGCTCATAAATGCAAGTAAAACTAAATACATGCTCTTCAACCGATCACTGCCCGCACCTGCCCACTCGTCTAGCATCACTACTCTGGACGGTTCTGACTTAGAATATGTGGACTTCTACAAATACCTAGGTGTCTGGTTAGACTGTAAACTCTCCTTCCAGACTCACTTTAAGCATCTCTAATCCAAAATTAAATCTAGAATCGGCTTCCTATTTTGCAACAAAGCATCCTTCACTCATGCTGCAAAACATACCCTCGTAAAACTGACTATCCTACCGATCCTTGACTTCGGCGATGTCATTTACAAAATAGCCTCCAATACCCTACTCAGCAAATTGGATGCAGTCTATCACAGTGCCATCCGTTTTGTCACCAAAGCCCCATATACTACCCAACACTGCGACCTTTATGCTCTCGTTGGCTGGCCCTCGCTTCATATTCGTCGCCAAACTCACTGGCTCCAAGCCATCTGTAAGTCTAGGCTAGGAAAAGCCCCGCCTTATCTCAGCTCACTGGTCACCATAGCAGCACCCACCCGTAGCACGCGCACCAGCAGGTATATTTCACTGGTCACCCCCAATTCCTCATTTGGCCGCCTTTCCTTCCAGTTCTCTGCTGCCAATGACTGGAGCGAATTGTAAAAAACACTGAAGCTGGAGACTCATATGTCCCTCACTAACTTTAAACACCAGCTGTCAGAGCAGCTCACAGATCATTGCACCTGTACATAGCCCATCTGTAAATAGTCCAAATAACTCTGTGTTTTTCTTTGTGTCGCACTGCTTTGCTTTATCTTGGCCAGGTTGCATTCCACGTAAAACCGAATCACCAAGTTGGGACCGGACCCTTCATCAAAAAGTCTGGGAAGAGAGGCATGTGGTGCTTGACCGAGGCAGACAAAGGCGGTGGGGGGGTACCCACCGAATCTGACCGCCCTCTCTCTTCTAGTAGCCTCCCGTAACTGGCAACAGTGAGCAGTCACCGCATACCCCATAGCCAGGCAGACAAGACATTTGCTCTGACCATGGTCCCAACCGAGGTACTGGAAAGTTGCCATCTGAAATTCCTAGCTTTCCCAAGATTGCTACATGTCTTTCCAGGGAGTGTGTATGTAGTACGTGGCAATATGCACACGGACTGGTTCAAGGGAGGGCAGTTTCAACGCACTCCAAACTAAGAGAAACTACATATAGATTGTGAGTATCTTTCAGAGAAATGCTATAACCACATGACTGGAGGCATGATCTCGTCCCCAAACCCGGCTTAGTGTCACGGCCGTCCTCCTCTTCATCTGAAGAGGAGAGGCGAGAAGGATCGGACCAAAATGCGGCGTCGTAAGTGTCCATGGTAAATCTTTAATACCGAAAGTACTGACACTGTATACAAAACAATAAACAAATGACGACCGTGAAGCTACAACATAGACAATCACCCACAAACAAACAGTGCAACCCAGGCTACCTAAGTATGATTCTCAATCAGAGACAACTAATGACACCTGCCTCTGATTGAGAACCATACTAGGCCGAAACATAGAAATACCCAAATCATAGAAAAACAAACATAGACTGCCCACCCAACTCACGCCCTGACCATACTAAATAAATACAAAACAAAGGAAATAAAGGTCAGAACGTGACAGTACCCCCCCCCCCAAAGATGCGGACTCCGGCCGTAAAACCTTGACCTATAGGGGAGGGTCTGGGTGGGCGTCTGTCCGCGGTGGCGGCTCTGGCGCGGGACGCGGACCCCACTTAACCATTGTCTTTGTCCGCCTTATTGTCCGCCTCCATGGCTTTCTAACCATGACCACCCCTCTCAATGACCCCACTGGACAGAGGGGCGGAAGCTCTGGACAGAGGGGCGGAAGCTCTGGACAGAGGGGCGGAAGCTCTGGCGCCTCTGGGCTGAGGGGATCTGGCGCCTCAGACTCCGGCAGCAGCGCCGGACAGGCGGGAGACTCCGGCAGCAGCGCCGGACAGGCGGGAGACTCCGGCAGCAGCGCCGGACAGGCGGGAGGCTCCGGACAGGCGGGAGGCTCCGGCAGCAGCGCCGGACAGGCGGGAGACTCCGGCAGCGGCGCCGGACAGGCGGGAGGCTCCGGCAGCGGCGCCGGACAGGCGGGAGGCTCCGGCAGCGGCGCCGGACAGGCGGGAGGCTCCGGCAGCGGCGCCGGACAGGCGGGAGGCTCCGGCAGGGGAGGCTCCGGCAGCGGCGCCGGACAGGCGGGAGGCTCCGGCAGCGGCGCCGGACAGGCGGGAGGCTCCGGCAGCGGCGCCGGACAGGCGGGAGGCTCCGGCAGTGGCGCCGGACAGGCGGGAGACTCCGGCAGCGGCGCCGGACAGGCGGGACCACCTGCAGGGAGGAGACGGACAGACAGCCTGGTGCGTGGGGCTGCCACAGGAACCACCAGGCTGGGGAGACCTTCAGGAGGCTTGGTGTTAGGAGGCACCTGAAGGACCGGGCTGTGGGGGAGCACTGGAGCTCTGGTGCGCAACCTTGGCACCACTTCCCCAGGCTGGACAACTACTCTAGCCCGGACCCTCCAGAGTGCAGGCACAGGTTGAACCGGGCTGTGGGTAAGCACGGGAGATCTAGTGCTTACTACACGCACCTCTCCCTTAGGCTCCACTCCCACATTCGCCCGGCACGAGCGGAGCGCAGGCAGAGGACGCACTGCACCCTCCCAGCGCCCCGGAGACACAGCACACAGAGCCGGCGCAGGATAACCTGGACCAAAACTGCGTACCGGCGACCAGACCCGCTGAGCAGGCACCATACGCCCTGGCTCGATGCCCACACTCTCACGGCACTTTCGGGGGGCTGCCCTATAGCGCACCGGGCTATGGGCACGCACTGGCGACACCGTGCGCTTAACCGCATAACACGGTGCCTGACCAGTAATGCGCTGCTTATAATAAGCACGAGGAGTGAGCTCAGGTCTGCTACCTGGCTTACTACCACACCTCGTCTGCCCCCCCCCAAAACATTTTTGGGGCTGCCTCTCGTACCTGTCGCACTGCCGTGCTGCCTCCTCATATCGCCGCCGCTCAGCTTTCGCTGCCTCCAGCTCTGCTTTGGGGCGGCGATATTCCCCAGCCTGTGCCCAGGGTCCTTTCCCGTCTAGAATCTCCTCCCATGTCCAGGAGTCCTGTGATGCTGGCCGCTGTTTTTGCTGTTGCTGCTGCTGTCGTCGCTGCTGTTTACCACGCCGCTTGGTCCTTGGTTGGTGGGTGATTCTGTCACGGCCGTCCTCCTCTTCATCTGAAGAGGAGAGGCGAGAAGGATCGGACCAAAATGCGGCGTCGTAAGTGTCCATGGTAAATCTTTAATACCGAAAGTACTGACACTGTATACAAAACAATAAACAAATGACGACCGTGAAGCTACAACATAGACAATCACCCACAAACAAACAGTGCAACCCAGGCTACCTAAGTATGATTCTCAATCAGAGACAACTAATGACACCTGCCTCTGATTGAGAACCATACTAGGCCGAAACATAGAAATACCCAAATCATAGAAAAACAAACATAGACTGCCCACCCAACTCACGCCCTGACCATACTAAATAAATACAAAACAAAGGAAATAAAGGTCAGAACGTGACACTTAGCCATCGTCGTCTCGCTTGTTTTCTTAGTCCTTTTACTAATTACAACAGTAAATTGAAGAATAACAAATGGTTTGAGGTTAGAAAATTAGGAGAACAAGTACAACCTTCAGCACACAATGTCCAGGGGGTGAGCACGCTCTACCACTAGGGGAAAGTTTTGTTGGCGCAACGTAACACAGTCTTGTTTTCCAATTGTTTGCTTAATAGTGTGAATCATTCTTGTTCACACCGAGGTGAAGAGCGGAATAATTGAAGGAATAAATCCCAGCCTCACATTTTTCACTTGTGGAAGGTGGGGCTTCCAGCGAGGCACTGATTTCATCGGGCTCGTCAGGCGTGATTGTAGATCCTTCAACCAAAGTCGCAGGAGTACCGAAGTTGACTGACTGAAATGTGATGCTTTTTATGGCATTCCGATTCCGAAGTGACTTTTTCATAGCAGGTTAGGAGACTAATGTTAGGAAAATGGTTAGCGAAAATGCTCTCCCAACCTGCTACAAAAATCACGTTTCAAAGTGTTGTGGAAACAGTGTGTCCCATGCAGGAAAAGTATTTGAATTAATTTTCGGGCTGAATCGGTTTATAAAATGTTCCCGAAATTACAAGAGTCCAATATTGGGAGAAAACTGTAGCTAAGGAGCTGCTTTAAACTGAATAGCTAGTAAACTGGCTTGGTAGTAGCCCTTCATCATGACTCTCAGTTCCATTAGATTTCACATACAGTGCATTCAGAAAGTATTCAGACCCCTTGACCTTTTCCACATGTTGATAAGTTACAGGCTCATTCTAAAATGGATTACATTAAAAATGTTCTTCATCAATCTACAATGTGAGTATTCAGACCCTTTGCTATGAGACTTGAAATTGAGCTCAGGTACATCCTGTTTCCATTGATCATCCTTGAGATGTTTCTACAACTTGATTGGATTCCACCTGTGGTAAATTAAATTGCTTGGACATGATTTGGAAAGGCACACACCTGTCTATATAAGGTCCCACAGTTGACAGTGCATGTCAGATCAAAAACCAAGCCATGAGGTCGAAGGAATTGTCAGTGGAGCTCTGGGACAGGATTGTGTGAGGCAAAGATCTGGGGAAGGGTACCAAAAAAACAACTGCAGCTTTGAAGATCCCGAAGAACAAAGTGGCCTGATCATTCTTAAATGTAAGAATTTTGGAAACACCAAGACTCGCCAAACTGATTGATCGGGAGAGAACGGTCTTGTTCAGGGAAGTGACCAAGAACCCGATGGTCACTCTGACAGAGCTCCAGAGTTCCTCTATGGAGATGTTAAATCAGTTTCTCGTCAATATTCGTGTAACTGTTTGAAATAAACAACACCTTGTCCTGACAAGGTAACGTACACAAAAATAGATCTAGTTATAAAGATGCTTACCACATACGGTTCCCTCCACCGCTCTAGCATAAACAAGTAAAGTCAAGCCTGAATAACGAACATGTTTCGTTACAATTTCTGGAGTCGGCGCTGACTGAACTAAAGCCTCGAGCGTTTGGTAAAGTCATAAACATGTCAAAAACAGTCGGTGAGAGACACAAATGTGTGGTCTCAAGTTTCAACAAAAGTAAGTCCAGGAAGTGGTTTTGGGGATAGAGGGTCATAACAATCAGGTCAGCCTCGCCCACTCTCACAGCAGAGTTGTGTTCAGTTCGCTTGAACATTTACTACGTTGCGTAACAGTTTGTACTGAACAACACGTTTCCCCAATATGTTATTGAAAAGACTTTTGATTTAATGTAGATAATTGCTGTTAGCAAGAAAAAACAATCCACTTGATGCATCTCTTGTCGAGAATGGAAAGGCATGAAAGGGGTAACCTTCAAAATAAAAAACGTTTATGGTCGTGCTCAGTATGGAAAAAACGTTTAGAAAGGGAATGAAACTGGGCACTATCGTCCTGAATTTGTCAAATAGGAACACATGTGTTTTCCGTTGTAAAACATTTTTCCTACAGCGTCCCCTACTGAAAACTACCCTACCCAGACAACAATGTTGCAGACAGCAGCACTGCACTCTGTAAAAGACACTTATGTAACAACCCGTTCCCATTATTTTTTTTGGTTATGAAACGAAGAAAATGTCGTTTTTTGGTACGTCTGTGCTTCTTTACCCTTGATTCTGTCTTTTGTTAAAATACTAGTGTGTTTTTGCCACATGAAATCATAGGTCAACAGTCTCTTTAGTTGATTTAGCTAGCTAACGTCAGCTACTACTGGCTAAATTCTACCTAGTTAGCTAGCTAGCCATGCTAACTAGAGTACACTGTGTGTTTGACTGTACAATTTCGACCGATAATAACTAAATATATATGCATAAAGTAAGTTAACTGGGTCGCCAGTTATGTCCACAAGTGTATAGCTACAGATACTATCAAGTTTGTTTAATGCTTCTCCACACTAGCTAACGTTAACTAACCAGGACAGCTAACAAATGTTCAAAACATAATCAATTGAGTAACTAGTTAGTTGATTTGCAAGGGACAGGACAACGTGTAACTTGCTGTGAATTACTGTAGATAATGACTGAACTGTTGTTGTATTCATGCTGTGACTACAGTATCTTCAAACTCTACAAATTTTAAATTGGCCAGCGTCAATCTCAGTGGAAAGATTCAAGGGACTAGCTATGTTGACTATATTTATCAAGTAAAAAAAAAGACTAGCTATGTTGACAATATTTATCAAGTAAAAAAAAGACTGGCTATGTTGACTATATTTATCAAGTAAAAAAAAGACTGGCTATGTTGACTATGCTCAAAGCCTGCAAAATATATGATGCCCTCTTTGCTCTTGTTGTGTTGCAGTGACTGAGTGGACTCTCCTCTTTGTCCTGTTGCTGACCACTATCTTTTCAATGACATCCTACTGACTGAACGGTATATGTGACAACGGCACCCTATTATCACATTATATGGGGAAAGTATTTGTAACTGTCTTTGATGTAATAGGCATGTGATTGATAACTCATCCCTATATATATTTTTTATACTTGCCACTACTGATATTGTCCTATGTCTTTTCTCCTCCGTAGGTAATTTGTTTTGTAAACTCTATAGGCAACAATACTTCCCACCATGCAGTTGGAGGCCCAGTTGCGTCTTTGTCAGAGCTGTCTATGGTGCTGCAAGAGCGGACTGCGCCTGCTCTTTCAGAGCTCTGTGCACAGGTATGCTCTCTCCTTCGACAGTATTTACCTTTGTGCACAGCTATACAATGTGCATGGTAGTGTGCTTGTGTGCATTTGACACTTGTCTAGTGTCACTTGTCTTACACTAGTATGCTGATGATTGTGGTCTGTTAGGCATTGTTGAGTCCAAGGTCCCAATACTGTACTGTATGTGGTCCCAGTACTGTGTGTTGTTATCCTGTATAATTAGCATTCATTGTGTCTCATTGCAGAGCGGCATTTAACCACTACGACCTTCTTGGTGTAAAACCTGATGCCACACTGGAGCAAATCAAGAATGCATTTTTCGATAAATCAAAAAAGGTACGACAATCTCCTAACCTATCAACTAAAAGCTTTAAATACTTAGTAAATTCATAAAAGGCACATGATTTAAGCAGCACATATTTAGGGTTTATTGTTGCATGCAATTATGGTTTATAAGGAATTGCAGCTTCTCTCACCGACCACACGAGTGCACTCTTCCACAGTATTTTTCTATCTTCCAACATCACATTCCCACTGTTTTCATGAATAAATATACAGGGAGCTCCAAAAGTATTGGGACAGTGACATGTTTTGTTTTGGCACTGTAGTCCAACACTTTGAATTTAAAATGATACAGTGACTATGAGGTTAATGTGCATTTTCATCCATATTGGTTGAACCTTTTAGAAATTACAGCATGTATTGTACATAGTAACCCCATTTTAGGGGCCCAAAAATATTGGGACAAATTCACTTATGTCTTTTAAAGTTGTCAAATTTAGTATTTGGTCCCATATTCCAAGCACATGATTACATCAAGTTTGTGACTCTACAAACTTGTTGGATGCTATTGCTGTTTGTTTTGGTTGTGTTTCAGATCATTTTGTGCCCAATCGAAATTAATGGTAAATAATGTATTGTCATTTTGGAGTCACTTTTATTGTAAATAGGAATAGAATATGTTTCTAAACACTATATTAATGTGGTTGCTACCATGATTATCCTGAATGAATCATGAGTAATGATGAGTGAGAAAGTTAGACACACAAATATCATACCTCCAAGACATGCTAACCTCTCACCATTAAAATAACAGGGAATGTTAGCATTTTTGGGGGGTGTTATGATATTTGTGTATCTAACTTTCTCACTAATCATTATTCACGATTCATTCAGGACCGCCTGTAATCATGGTAACATCCACATTAATGTAGAAGAGACACTCTGTTCTTACAAAATGATAGTCACAAGCGAGATGTAATCATTGCGCGCTAGGAATATGGGACCAAATACTAAACTTTTGATTACTTTAAGAAACAAATAAGTGAATTTGTCCCAATACTTTTGGTCCCCTAATATGGGGGGGACTATGTATAAAAAGTGCTGTAATTTCTAAGCGGTTCACCCGATATGGATGAAAATACCCTCAAATTAAAGCTGACGGTCTCATACTCATGTGTCATTTCAAATCCAAAGTGCTGGAGTACAGAGCCAAAACAACAAATGTGTCACTGTCCCAATACTTTTGGAGCTCACTGTTGTACTGTTTGTTTTGGTGTTGTGAGGATCTCTATGTTAACTGGGATGTACAGTATATTTACCGGTACATATTTGTATTGTGTGTGTGTGTTGTATTATGTCAGTACATGAGTTTTCTGCAGTTTGTAACACAGTAAGTTTATATCTATCTGTATGTATGCATGTACAGTAGTAACCCTGGTTTGTCCAAATCCTCATCCTGACTGCTCAAATGTAGTGTACACAAATCCATTTAGCACCGACTGAAACAGCGGGACCATTCAACAGTGTGATGGTATCTACTGCTTTTTCATCACTAATCCTCACTGCCCCCTGTCTCTCTACCAGATGCACCCAGACAGTGACCCGTCTAACCCGGGGCTGCATGGCCAGTTTGTGGAGCTGAACGAGGCCTACAGAGTGCTGAGTAAGGAGGTGTCCAGGAGAGAGTACGACCTGCGGCAACGGCACCCTTACACCGGGGGACAGGCCTTCAGACCCACCTCCACATACAACCCCAGGTACATAAACAAATGTGCACACACTCAAGCAAGCAGGAACTAACCCATGCATACACACACGTGTCCCATTATGGCTGGTGAAAACCAAACACTGCATTCCACAGTAAGAAGCTCATACAAATGGTCAAGCATGGTGTTGGTGGTAGTGTGATGGTTTGATGCTTTCCTGCCTCAGGACCTGGACGACTTGCCTTAATAGAAGGAACCATACATTCTGCTCTGTATCAGAGAATTCTACAGGAGAATGTCAGGCCAGAATGTCAGGCCATCTGTCTGTGAGCTGAAACTGAAGGACAGCTGGGTCATGCAGCAAGACAATGGTTCTACATAAAAATGGCTAAAAAATAAACACATTTGAAGTTTGGGAATTGCCTATTCAAAGTCCAGACCTAATCCCAATTGAGAATTTGTGGCAGGACTTGAAACGAGCAGTTCATGCTTGAAAACCCACATATGTCATTGAGTTAAAGCAGTTCTGCATGCAAGAGTGGGCTAATATTCCTCCACAGCGATGTTAGAGACTGATCAACAACTATGGGAAGTATTTGGTTGGAGTCATTGCAGCTGAAGGTGGGGGAAATTACTTTTTCACACAGGGGAATCAGGTGTTGCACAACTTTTTAAAGTAAATAAATAAAACAAGTATCACTTTTGTTTATTTGTAAACTCAGGTTCCCTTTATCTAAATTAGGTTTTGGTTGAAAAACTGATAACATTCAGTATCAAAAATATACAAAAGTAGAGAAAATTAGAAAGGGTGCAAATACCTTTTCGCGGCGCTGTATATACTGTATTTGTATTTATTATGGATCCCCATTAGGTCCTGCCAAGGCAGCAGCTGCTCTTCCTGAAGTCCAGCAAAATTAAGGCAGTTTATACCATTTTAAAAACATTACAATACATTCACAGATGCTATCTTCTGTATACCACCCCTACCTTGTCACAGCACAACTGATTGGCTCAAATGCATTAAGAAGGAAAGAAATTCCAGAAATGAACTTTTAACAAGGCACACCTATTAATTGAAATGCATTTCAGATGACTACCTCATGAAGCTGGTTGAGAGAATGCCAAGAGTGTGCAAAGCTGTCATCAAGGCAAAGGGTGGCTACTTTGAAGAATTTCAAATATAAAATATATTTTGATTTGTTTAACACTTTTCTGGTTACTACAGGATTCCATATGTGTTATTTCATAGTTTTTACGTCTTCACTATTATTCTACAATGTAGAAAATAGTACAAACAATGAAAAAACGTTGAATGAGATTGTGTGTCCAAACTTTTGACTTGATTTGATTTACTGTATATATAATCTGGACTGTGAAATTGCTCGACCTAATATTTCTTAGTTCCATTCTTTTACTTTTTAGGTTTGTGTGTATTGTTAGATATTACTGCAGTGTTGGAGCTAGGAACACATGCATTTCGCTACACCCACAATAACATCTGCTAAATATATGTATGTGACCAATAGAATTATATTTTATTTGACACACGCACAAACAGCCCTGTGTGAGTTCATACACAAATCTCAAGAGTTTTTCACCTTTTCTCTCTCTCTGTCTACCTCTCTCAGGGCGGAAGCTCAGGAGAGTATGCGCTACTGGGATCAGTTCAAACACTCTCAGCCTCAGGAGACCACAGCAGAGGAGTGGGAGAGGAAGAGGAAGAGGAACTTTAGAATAGTTAGCTACTGTATGCTCATCATGGGCCTGAGCATCAGCGCTCACGTTCTCTTCTTTAGGTAACATCATGGGCCTGAGCATCAGCGCTCACGTTCTCTTCTTTAGGTAACATCATGGGCCTGAGCATCAGCGCTCACGTTCTCTTCTTTAGGTAACATCATGGGCCTGAGCATCAGCGCTCACGTTCTCTTCTTTAGGTAACATCATGGGCCTGAGCATCAGTGCTCACGTTCTCTTCTTTAGGTAACATCATGGGCCTGGGCATCAGCGCTCACGTTCTTTTAGGTAACATCATGGGCCTGAGCATCAGCGCTCACGTTCTCTTCTTTAGGTAACATCATGGGACTGAGCATCAGCGCTCACGTTCTCTTCTTTAGGTAACATCATGGGACTGAGCATCAGCGCTCACGTTCTCTTCTTTAGGTAACATCATGGGCCTGAGCATCAGCGCTCACGTTCTCTTCTTTAGGTAACATCATGGGACTGAGCATCAGCGCTCACGTTCTCTTTAGGTAACATCATGGGCCTGAGCATCAGCGCTCACGTTCTCTACTTTAGGTAACATCATGGGACTGAGCATCAGCGCTCACGTTCTCTTTAGGTAACATCATGGCCTGAGCATAAGCGCTCACGTTCTCTTTAGGTAACATCATGGGACTGAGCATCAGCGCTCACATTCAGTATCAGTGAAACTGATACTTGGACATTAAAACTGTATGTATGTATGTATGTACACTCAGCACATAATTAAATACGAAATGCAGGACTTCTGTCACGTTCAAGGAAAGGAATCACACTTCTGTTACTCAAATGCATTTCTGAGTAATGTGCCAAAATGTGACATTTGACTATTACTGCTATTACTATGTTTTTACTCATTCATAGTCTAGACTAAATGGTCTGTAGACTCCAATAACTGTCTGTTTTGTAGGCACAGGTGCCCCTGGCTCAGACCCAGGTTGTGCTGTCATATATCTAGTAATCTGTGTTTTGGCACGATGACTTGAAAGCACTTTTATTGTTTGTAGAGATTAAACTTTTCCTGGTATGACTATTTGTACTAGTACGGAATAATAAAACATGAATAATAATCAAAATACCAATTGAACTGGCAACGATATTCCACTGTGTGCAAGTCTGTTGTCTGACAGGTCTCTCTGTCTTCCGGTCACACAGAAAGTTGGAGTCAGTCCATAACAACTTCATGGATGAAAAGGACAGGGTCATCACACAGATCTACAACGAGTCCAAAGAAAGGGCAAGGTGTGTGAGAATTCAAACGTGTTATAAGTCTTTATTACATGTGTTACTACACTGTTCTAGTTACGGTAGTATCAACCGTGCATCGAGTATGTATTAATATGATTTGTTTGTAGGATATACCTGAGACTGGACCTGATTTCTTCATTTTGATTTGCAGAGTGAACGGGTTTAAGAAGCAGACAGAGATTCTCAGACAGAAACATGCAGACTTCCTGGAGAAATACAAAATCACTCGCAACAGTGGAGAGGACAAGTAGGAGTTTCGTAGAATAAGAGTACACCTTAAAACAAGGTGGATTGAGTTGGCGGAAGGCCAATGAAGAGGAATGGAGTCAGTCAGGAAGGGGAGTGAACGGTTGAGTGTGATAGGAGTAGTTAGCTTTCCAAGAAAATAACATTGGGGCAAACGTTGATGATGTGCACAGCTGATGTTTGCTTGGACCTCGGATACTAAGCTGAGGAGTAAAAAAATATATATGTGTATTAACAACAGTATGTAATGCCTGGTTGGAACTGGAACGGCATATGGGGTACATGTCTTTGTCACAGTAGAAAGTCGACCCCAGACGTTCTAGGTTTCTTCAGAAGGAGAATGTTTGTGGAGGTTTGGTCCGGTATCAGAAGACTAACAGCAGTAGGACCTGGTCGTTAGCAACACATCTCTTCCTCTGTTGGATGGAACCAAGACTCCTGTTAGCCAGTTGCTAATTGGTTCACAGTGACATGCTGTTCTCCCCCATGCCCGTTCAGAGGAAGTCTGATTGGGGTTCATATGACAGTGTGAATTTGCACACTGGAGATCCAATACAGTGTTGCGTACTGAAGACAAATCAAAGGTAAAACTCCCTTCATGACAGATAGGGGGTGCTGTGTACAGCTTCCCTTGAACCAATGGAATTCAGTCATTGTGCCTCTCTGTGAGTCAATGATATCATGGAACTCTTGACATCGCTACTGGGCCCATGGTGATCCCAAATACAGTCATAAAGAGTTTTCCCTGACAATGATGCATTCGGAAAGTATTCAGACCCCTTGACTTTTTCCAAATGTTGTTACATTACAGCCTTATTCTAAAATTGATTAAATATTTCTCACCCCCCTCATCAATCTACACACAATACCCCATAACTACAAAGTATAAACAGGTTTTTAGAAATTATTGCAAATGTATAAAAAGCAAAAAACTGATATCACATTTACATAAGTATTCAGACCCTTTACCCAGTACTTTGTTAAAGTACCTTTGGCATTTTTCTCTGCAGTTATTCTCAAGCTCTGTCAGGTTGGATGGGGAGTGTTGCTGCACAGCTATTTTCAGGTCTCTCCAGAGATGTTTGATCGAGTTCATGTCCGGGCTCTGGCTGGGCCACTCCTGCGTTGTCTTGGCTGTGTGCTTAGGGTCGTTGTCCTGTTGGAAGGTGAACATTCACCCCAGTCTGAGGTCCTGAGTGCTCTGGAGCAGGTTTTCATCAAGGATCTCTTTGTACTTTGCTCTGTTCATCTTTCCCTCAATCTCGACCAGTCTCCCAGTCCCTGCTGCTGAAAAACATCCCACAGCATGATACTGCCACCACCATGCTTCACCGTAGGGATGGTGCCAGGATTTCTCCAGACGTGACACTTAGCATTCAGGCCAAAGAGTTCAGTCTTGGTTTCATCAGACCAGAGAATCTTGTTTCTCATGGTCTGAGAGTCCTTTAAGTACCTTTTGGTCACTCTACCATAAAGGCCTGAATGGTGGAGTGCTGCAGAGATAGTTGTCCTTCTGGAAGTTTCTCCCATCTCTACAGAGGAACTCTGGAGCTCTGTCAGATTGACCATCGTGTTGTTGGTCACCTCCCTGACCAAGTCTCTTCTACCCCGATTGCTCGGTTTGGCCGGGTGGCCAGGTCTAGGAACCGTCTTGGTGGTCCCAAACTTCTTCCAATTTAGAATGATGCAGGCCACTGTCTTCTCCGGGACCTTCAATGCTGCAGAAATGTTTTGGTACCCTTCAACATGATCTGTGCCTCGACATAATTCCGTCTCTGAGCTCTACGGACTATTCCTTCGATCTCATGGCTTTGTTTTTGTCTGACATGCACTGTCAACTGTGGGACCTTATATAGGCAGGTGTGTGTGCCTTTCCAAATCATATCTAATCAATTGAATTTACCACAGGTGGAATCCATGTTGTCAAAACATCTCAAGGATGATCAATGGAAACAGGATGCATCTGAGTTCAATTTCGAGTCTCATAGCAAAGGGTCTGAATACTTGTGTAAATAAATAAGGTCTTTCTTTTTTAAATGTATAGATTTGCAAACATTTCTAAACACCTGTTTTCACTTTGTCATTATGGCATGTTATTTGTAGATTGAAAAAAAAGTATTTAATCCATTTTAGATTAAGGCTGTAACATAACAAAATGTTGAAAAGGGGAAGGGGTCTGAATACTTTCTGAATGCACTGTATAATGTATTTTTTTATTGAAAGGACATGGAATCAAGAAAAACTTGAAAATGAAGTCATATTATGACTTTCTAAAATTTTATTTAATTGTACCCTTGTCTGATGTTGACAAATTAATTTTAGGAATGTTAATTATAAAAGGGAAATATTTGATTTATTGCCGTGTGGGCAACCTCAATCTCTGAGATGAGGATATTGTATTTAATTTATTGCTATGTTGACTGCCAACTGACACTTACCATAATGCCTTGTTTCAGTGTCTTATTAGTCACAGATTGTGTTTCAGAGTGATTTTTTTATGACCGCATTTAACTCTTCCCAGTGTCATTATAGATTCATTCAATGATAAATAAACACTGTTCCTCTGGTCTCAACCCAAATCATCCAATGTTTATTTTTGAGTTTGTTTTTCACTGATTCCACTATTGCGTGTCGTGTCAAGTTTGAGAGTGAGTGAGGGGTGCTGAAAAACATGGGGTGCAGAGTGTGTTAATGACTCTCTGGCCTCATGTTGTTTCGCAAGCCCTTAGCTGAAACCACAGGGGAGATAACAGGTCCTGGCATACCCACATCCCCCATCTGGTGTATGAGTGCCCCCTCATAACCCAAACACACCACACTGACAGACTCTTCTTTCAATGTAAAGACAAACTGATGGAAGACAGGGTTCACTGTAGTCTGTGCTGCTGACAGAGGTTTTATAACTGTGACTTAAAGTAGTTGGGGCAAATGTGTTATTCTTTTCAAATAAATTCACTGGGGGTGATCAGTTATTGCTTGGGGTGTTTTGTGTCCTGTCAGAGAGATCTTGGAGGAGGATTTGAATGAATGATAAAGGGATTTTAATGCAATACAATACCCCTTTAATTGTGTTCTTAGAAAAAAAAATTATCGTGTGGCTGAGAAAGTGAAGTGGTAAATGATTGACCGGCTGAATGATGAATTGAAGGACGACGTTCATCTGTATCCATTGCGCGGGTGCGTCAGTGTCATTTTGAAAAAGTTGGCAGTGCAACGGTTACGCGGAATTCGGAGTGCGTCGAGTGGAGTGCGCCTTCTAATTGTGATCTGAAGGGCAAAGGATATGAGGAACCGATCATGACAAACCAAGAAACGCTGTCAAGGACATTTTCTCTTTATGGACTGCTTTGGCACGACGAACTTCAATATCTTATTCTCAAAAGAGGACATATTGCTTAAGCGAAACGTCATCTATAGGCTCTTTCTCAGAGACACGGCTCTGTATTGGCTACGCAGTGTCATGAAATGTGCGTGTGGCACCGTACCTTATGTGATTCAAGACAGTCGTGTTGGAACTTAAATACGGGATATTTGTCCTATTTTAACGTTCCTTAAGACAAGGATGCAATATTGAACATTTTCTACTCAAGACTATAAATGGACCTGCAGTCACGCCACCCCTGACGCTCACCCACAGACGGTTTCATGGGTTCCCGACCAACAATGGGCGAACCTAACCGGATTACATGCCCAGACCTCCGGCTTTAGAATATGGGGGGCATCATTCAAAGTTCACACAACTCTTAGTAAAATAGAGGCAACCAAATTGTATTGCATTGAAAGTGATCGACTGAGATTTATCAAATTAGGCTATTTGTAAGAGGCATCATATCTGTGCGCTTGATTGCCAAGAATGATTATCGATGACGATAGATTATACGTTGTTACATTGTAGCTAATTACATTGTGTAATTGTTCATTAATTAATCAAGTTACAGTTTCAAGTCTATCATTGGAGTGTTTGCCTACTCATTTGCTCATGATTTTTCACGTTCATGCGTAACGGTATGGGAATGCCACCAGCGCTGTCATTTCATAGGATGGAACCTAAGGACAACAGATGGAATATTGATTGAGTGGAGAGAAAAGCAAAACACCAATTAATTGACCAACATTTGGCGTGACTTTTGGTGTACTGCACAATGGGGGTTTTGCTTCAAGTTATTCTAGGAATGTTCCTCTTGCTCTCAAGAATACGCACGTCCCATGCCAAGGTATGTCAAATAACTAACTACACGCTGGTAGACTATTGTCTGCATGGGAATCTACAGAATTTAGATTGTTGTATTCCTCTGCACTGTGTTATGCTACAAAGCATTTGGTTTAGTTGAAGGGAAAGTAGAGATAGGAATACAATGAATTTAGTAGCAGTAAAAAAAAAAATCTAATAAAAGTCTATTTTGAACTGATTCTTGTGTATACATTTCCCACTTTTGGAGATTACCCCCATGGTCATTGATGGTCTTGTATGGAGATTACCCCCATGGTCATTGACGGTCTTGTATGGAGATTACCCCCATGGTCATTGACTGTCTGAGTTTACAAAGGTTGATAGAATTGTGTGTAGCACCACTCGCTCAACTCTGCCATACTGACGGGTTGTACTTTGTAACACAAGGCAGATGTAGGCTACTGTACATGAGTTACATATGGGGACAGATAATAATTTGCCAACACAGTAGTCTCCATAAACTTTCAGACACACAATTCTTCACATGGCAGATTGGTTTTATTTATGTCTGGAGTCTTCATATCAAGAACATGTAGTGCCCTGAAGCTGCCCGCACTGATAGAGCTGTGTGGACGTGGGATATATCAGGTTGGAGGTCCTGGGAATCATCCTGGAAATCATGTTGCACTGGGGCCCCCATATCACTCACACACACACACACAGTGTTAGTGGTCACAATGGCTTTTTCTACTCGTCCCCCTGGGAAAGGCTGGGTTAATGGTGGCAGTTAGAGGGTAGAAGCCTCTGATGCTGCAGCTAGCATTGTGTGGTCTGTTGCAAGAGCTTGGCTGGCACTGTTTAGATTACTTGTGTGTGTTTTGAGAAAGCGCAAGTGTGTGTGTCAGAGAGGGAGACAGAGTGAAAGTGTGCCAATGCCTGTGTCGGACAGGATCAGATATAACCAGACTGGGAGGGGAATTACAAGGAACAATTACAAGGAACACACACTTGGGGTGACAGTATCAAATTCTTCTAGGGGCCAGTATGTGGAGTTATAGCTCGTTCTACTCCTTCTAGGGGCCAGTATGTGGAGTTGTAGCCCGTTCTACTCCTTCTAGGGGCCAGTCTGTGGAGTTATAGCCCGTTCTACTCCTTCTAGGGGCTAGTCTGTGGAGTTATAGCCCGTTCTACTCCTTCTAGGGGCTAGTCTGTGGAGTTATAGCCCGTTCTACTCCTTCTAGGGGCCAGTCTGTGGAGTTATAGCCCACCCTACTCCTTCTAGGGGCCAGTCTGTGGAGCTATAGCCCACCCTACTCATTCTAGGGGCCAGTCTGTGGAGCTATAACCCACCCTACTCCTTCTAGGGGCCAGTCTGTGGAGCTATAACCCACCCTACTCCTTCCAGGGGCTAGTCTGTGGAGCTATAGCCCACCCTACTCATTCTAGGGGTCAGTCTGTGAAGTTTTAGCCCATTCTACTCCTTCTAGGGGCCAGTCTGTGGAGCTATAACCCACCCTACTCATTCTAGGGGCCAGTCTGTGGAGTTATAGCCCACCCTACTCATTCTAGGGGTTAGTCTGTGGAGCTATAGACCACCCTACTCATTCTAGGGGCTAGTCTGTGGAGTTATAGCCCATTCTACTCCTTCTAGGGGCCAGTCTGTGGAGCTATAGCCCACCCTACTCCTTCTAGGGGCCAGTCTGTGGAGTTATAGCCCACCCTACTCCTTCTAGGGGCCAGTCTGTGGAGTTATAGCCCACCCTACTCCTTCTAGGGGCCAGTCTGTGGAGCTATAGCCCACCCTACCCCTTCTAGGGGCTAGTCTGTGGAGCTATAGCCCACCCTACTCATTCTAGGGGCCAGTCTGTGGAGCTATAACCCACCCTACTCCTTCTAGGGGCCAGTCTGTGGAGCTATAGCCCACCCTACTCCTTCCAGGGGCTAGTCTGTGGAGCTATAGCCCACCCTACTCATTCTAGGGGTCAGTCTGTGAAGTTTTAGCCCATTCTACTCCTTCTAGGGGGCAGTCTGTGGAGCTATAACCCACCCTACTCATTCTAGGGGCCAGTCTGTGGAGTTATAGCCCACCCTACTCATTCTAGGGGCCAGTCTGTGGAGCTATAACCCACCCTACTCATTCTAGGGGCCAGTCTGTGGAGTTATAGCCCGTTCTACTCCTTCTAGGGGCTAGTCTGTGGAGTTATAGCCCGTTCTACTCCTTCTAGGGGCTAGTCTGTGGAGTTATAGCCCGTTCTACTCCTTCTAGGGGCCAGTCTGTGGAGTTATAGCCCACCCTACTCCTTCTAGGGGCCAGTCTGTGGAGCTATAGCCCACCCTACTCATTCTAGGGGCCAGTCTGTGGAGCTATAACCCACCCTACTCCTTCTAGGGGCCAGTCTGTGGAGCTATAACCCACCCTACTCCTTCCAGGGGCTAGTCTGTGGAGCTATAGCCCACCCTACTCATTCTAGGGGTCAGTCTGTGAAGTTTTAGCCCATTCTACTCCTTCTAGGGGCCAGTCTGTGGAGCTATAACCCACCCTACTCATTCTAGGGGCCAGTCTGTGGAGTTATAGCCCACCCTACTCATTCTAGGGGTTAGTCTGTGGAGCTATAGACCACCCTACTCATTCTAGGGGCCAGTCTGTGGAGTTATAGCCCATTCTACTCCTTCTAGGGGCCAGTCTGTGGAGCTATAGCCCACCCTACTCCTTCTAGGGGCCAGTCTGTGGAGTTATAGCCCACCCTACTCCTTCTAGGGGCCAGTCTGTGGAGTTATAGCCCACCCTACTCCTTCTAGGGGCCAGTCTGTGGAGCTATAGCCACCCTACCCCTTCTAGGGGCTAGTCTGTGGAGCTATAGCCCACCCTACTCATTCTAGGGGCCAGTCTGTGGAGCTATAACCCACCCTACTCCTTCTAGGGGCCAGTCTGTGGAGCTATAGCCCACCCTACTCCTTCCAGGGGCTAGTCTGTGGAGCTATAGCCCACCCTACTCATTCTAGGGGTCAGTCTGTGAAGTTTTAGCCCATTCTACTCCTTCTAGGGGGCAGTCTGTGGAGCTATAACCCACCCTACTCATTCTAGGGGCCAGTCTGTGGAGTTATAGCCCACCCTACTCATTCTAGGGGCCAGTCTGTGGAGCTATAACCCACCCTACTCATTCTAGGGGCCAGTCTGTGGAGCTATAACCCACCCTACTCCTTCTAGGGGCCAGTCTGTGGAGTTATAGCCCACCCTACTCATTCTAGGGGTTAGTCTGTGGAGCTATAGACCACCCTACTCATTCTAGGGGCCAGTCTGTGGAGTTATAGCCCATTCTACTCCTTCTAGGGGCCAGTCTGTGGAGCTATAGCCCACCCTACTCCTTCTAGGGGCCAGTCTGTGGAGTTATAGCCCACCCTACTCCTTCTAGGGGCCAGTCTGTGGAGTTATAGCCCACCCTACTCCTTCTAGGGGCCAGTCTGTGGAGCTATAGCCCACCCTACCCCTTCTAGGGGCTAGTCTGTGGAGCTATAGCCCACCCTACTCATTCTAGGGGCCAGTCTGTGGAGCTATAACCCACCCTACTCCTTCTAGGGGCCAGTCTGTGGAGCTATAGCCCACCCTACTCCTTCCAGGGGCTAGTCTGTGGAGCTATAGCCCACCCTACTCATTCTAGGGGTCAGTCTGTGAAGTTTTAGCCCATTCTACTCCTTCTAGGGGGCAGTCTGTGGAGCTATAACCCACCCTACTCATTCTAGGGGCCAGTCTGTGGAGTTATAGCCCACCCTACTCATTCTAGGGGCCAGTCTGTGGAGCTATAACCCACCCTACTCATTCTAGGGGCCAGTCTGTGGAGCTATAACCCACCCTACTCCTTCTAGGGGCCAGTCTGTGGAGTTATAGCCCACCCTACTCATTCTAGGGGTTAGTCTGTGGAGCTATAGACCACCCTACTCATTCTAGGGGCCAGTCTGTGGAGTTATAGCCCATTCTACTCCTTCTAGGGGCCAGTCTGTGGAGCTATAGCCCACCCTACTCCTTCTAGGGGCCAGTCTGTGGAGTTATAGCCCACCCTACTCCTTCTAGGGGCCAGTCTGTGGAGTTATAGCCCACCCTACTCCTTCTAGGGGCCAGTCTGTGGAGCTATAGCCCACCCTACCCCTTCTAGGGGCTAGTCTGTGGAGCTATAGCCCACCCTACTCATTCTAGGGGCCAGTCTGTGGAGCTATAACCCACCCTACTCCTTCTAGGGGCCAGTCTGTGGAGCTATAGCCCACCCTACTCCTTCCAGGGGCTAGTCTGTGGAGCTATAGCCCACCCTACTCATTCTAGGGGTCAGTCTGTGAAGTTTTAGCCCATTCTACTCCTTCTAGGGGGCAGTCTGTGGAGCTATAACCCACCCTACTCATTCTAGGGGCCAGTCTGTGGAGTTATAGCCCACCCTACTCATTCTAGGGGCCAGTCTGTGGAGCTATAACCCACCCTACTCATTCTAGGGGCCAGTCTGTGGAGTTATAGCCCGTTCTACTCCTTCTAGGGGCTAGTCTGTGGAGTTATAGCCCGTTCTACTCCTTCTAGGGGCTAGTCTGTGGAGTTATAGCCCGTTCTACTCCTTCTAGGGGCCAGTCTGTGGAGTTATAGCCCACCCTACTCCTTCTAGGGGCCAGTCTGTGGAGCTATAGCCCACCCTACTCATTCTAGGGGCCAGTCTGTGGAGCTATAACCCACCCTACTCCTTCTAGGGGCCAGTCTGTGGAGCTATAACCCACCCTACTCCTTCCAGGGGCTAGTCTGTGGAGCTATAGCCCACCCTACTCATTCTAGGGGTCAGTCTGTGAAGTTTTAGCCCATTCTACTCCTTCTAGGGGCCAGTCTGTGGAGCTATAACCCACCCTACTCATTCTAGGGGCCAGTCTGTGGAGTTATAGCCCACCCTACTCATTCTAGGGGTTAGTCTGTGGAGCTATAGACCACCCTACTCATTCTAGGGGCCAGTCTGTGGAGTTATAGCCCATTCTACTCCTTCTAGGGGCCAGTCTGTGGAGCTATAGCCCACCCTACTCCTTCTAGGGGCCAGTCTGTGGAGTTATAGCCCACCCTACTCCTTCTAGGGGCCAGTCTGTGGAGTTATAGCCCACCCTACTCCTTCTAGGGGCCAGTCTGTGGAGCTATAGCCACCCTACCCCTTCTAGGGGCTAGTCTGTGGAGCTATAGCCCACCCTACTCATTCTAGGGGCCAGTCTGTGGAGCTATAACCCACCCTACTCCTTCTAGGGGCCAGTCTGTGGAGCTATAGCCCACCCTACTCCTTCCAGGGGCTAGTCTGTGGAGCTATAGCCCACCCTACTCATTCTAGGGGTCAGTCTGTGAAGTTTTAGCCCATTCTACTCCTTCTAGGGGGCAGTCTGTGGAGCTATAACCCACCCTACTCATTCTAGGGGCCAGTCTGTGGAGTTATAGCCCACCCTACTCATTCTAGGGGCCAGTCTGTGGAGCTATAACCCACCCTACTCATTCTAGGGGCCAGTCTGTGGAGCTATAACCCACCCTACTCCTTCTAGGGGCCAGTCTGTGGAGCTATAGCCCACCCTACTCCATCCAGGGGCTAGTCTGTGGAGCTATAGCCCACCCTACTCATTCTAGGGGTCAGTCTGTGAAGTTTTAGCCCATTCTACTCATTCTAGGGGTTAGTCTGTGGAGCTATAGACCACCCTTCTCATTCTAGGGGCCAGTCTGTGGAGCTATAGCCTGCCCTACTCCTGGAGATGTTGTGTACTGATTGATTTGTGATATGAATGAAACACCAGTGTGATCTGACATGTTTCTTGTTGCTCAGACACTTACGACAGTAAAATGGCCACACACACATCGGTAAACTCAGAATCAAACTGTGCCAAACCAGAAACTGTGGAGAAAGCACGTGGGTGGTGGGGTAGGGGGGTGTGGCGATTGAAATGGGGGCAATTGGGCAAAGTCTACATTCCCTCAGCAGTGGCCTTGGTCTACTCAGACCTAAAAACAACATTGTGTGTGTGTGTGTGTGTGCGTTCTTCCATGCTTGTGAGAGTGTGTGTGTAAACTACATAGTATGTATTTTGTGTGTTATTCACCTGGCTAAGGTATTTGATGTCAGTGTAGAGCGTGACAGTGTAGTAGGGGCTGTGAGGTACTAGGGGTCCTCACTGTATATAGGGTTATAAACACATTGACACCAGGGATGTAGTGCTGTCGTAGCGCGGTTCAGTGGTGTTCCCTCATGTTTTTCAATTTGAAAATACACAGAGCTGGTAGAAATATTTCTGGAAAATTTATTTGGATAAATTATATTAAATTACCACTGAAATTCCATGAAAACAATAGAAAGACAAACTATATAAATACTGTATATAGGCTATGGCAGCCTATAGGTAGGAAAATGTTCTTCCCAGTCTTAGCTGTGGTGCAAATGATGAATAACTGTAGCATGTGCAGAGGGTGGCGGGCCTTTGGTTGGAAGCTGGACCACTTTGAGTGGAATAAAGCCAAATCCGATGTAACAAGAACTGCCACAGACAGAAAACTCCAGGGATTGCTAAAACGACTGTCGTCAAAACAGTTTGTTATGCATTTGGGCTCATGTACGACGCACTTCAACTTGCCTTACTGTCCAGATGCCTAGCTTACAGAAACGTACCACCTCTATTGCGCAGACAAACTGAATCCCCACTTGAACCTTATCATCACACCAATGAGATCTAGGATCCAAATTCACTGTGTGTCTGCCTTGATGTTCATAAAACTCCACAGAGCCCATCTTGTGCAGTGGAACCCAGAACGACATCTGACCACTTGTTTAGGATGCTGTCCTTTCAGCACTACTATTCGAAGGGTGCTCGAACCACTTAAAATAACCCTCATAACCAAGAGCTGTTGCCGACATCTAGTAGTCCAACTCATCACTTACTATTAGATGATCACTTCTCACAATGGTGCTTGTTTAGTAAAGCTAGATCAAAGCTGAATCAATGTCTCGCAAGATCACAATGATTCTGTAGTATTTTACATAACAGAACCAAATATCATCGCATATACTGTATCCCAGTTACACCAAAAACACCTCTTCAGTAATTTCTTATCCGAAGGCGTTCAAAACTCAATTAGGCAGGATATACAGTTGAAATCGGAAGTTTACATACACCTGAGCCAAATACATTTAAATTCAATTCCTGACATTTAATCCTAGTTAAAATGTCCTCTTTTAGGTCAGTTAGGATCACCACTTTAATTTTAAGAATGTGAAATGTCAGAATAATAGTTGAGAGAATTATTTATTTCAGCTTTTATTTCTTTCATCACATTCCCAGTGGGTCAGAAGTATACATACACTCAATTAGTATTTGGTAGCATTGCCTTTAAATTGTTTAACTTGGGTCAAACTTTTCAGGTAGCCTTCCACAAGCTTCCCACAGTAAGTTGGGTGAATTTTGTCCCATTCCTCCTGACAGAGCTGGTGTATCTGAGTCAGGTTTGTAGGCCACCCTGCTCACACACACTTTTTCAGTTCTGCCCCCAAATGTTCTATAGGATTGAGGTCAGGGCTTTGTGATGGCCACTCCAATACCTTGACTTTGTTGTCCTTAAGCCATTTTGCCACAACTTTGGAAGTATGCTTGGGGTCATTGTCCATTTGGAAGACCCATTTGCGACCAAGTTTTAACTTCCTGACTGATGTCTTGAGATGTTGCTTCAATATATCCACATAATTTCCATCCTCATGATGCCATCTATTTTGTGAAGTGCACCAGTCCCTCCTGCAGCAAAGCACCCCCACAACATGATGCTGCCACCCCCATGCTTCACGGTTGGGATGGTGTTCTTCGGCTTGCAAGCGTCCCCCTTTTTCCTCCAAACATAACAATGGTCATTATGGCCAAACAGTTCTATTTTTGTTTCATCGGACCAGAGGACATTTTCTTAAAAGTACGATCTTTGTCCCCATGTGCAGTTGCAAACCGTAGTCTGGCTTTTTTATGGCGGTTTTGGAGCAGTGGCTTCTTCCTTGCTGAGCGGCCTTTCAGGTTATGTTGGTATGTGACTTGTTTACTGTGGATATAGATACTTTGTACCGGTTTCCTCCAGCATCTTCACAATGTCCTTTGCTGTTGTTCTGGGATTGATTTGCACATTTCCTATCAAGGTACGTTAATTTCTAGGAGACAGAACGAGTCTCCTTCCTGAGCAGTATGACGGCTACATGGTCCCATGGTGTTTATACTTCGTACTATTGTTTGTACAGATGAACATGGTACCTTCAGGCGTTTGGAAATTGCTCCCAAGGATGAACCAGACTTGTGGAGGTCTACATTTTTTTTCTGAGGTCTTGGCTGATTTCTTTTGATTCTCCCATGATGTCAAGCTAAGAGGCACTGAGTTTGAAGGTAGGCCTTGAAATACATCCACAGATACACCTCCAATTGACTCAAAAGATGTCAATTAGCCTATCAGAAGCTTCTAAAGCCATGACATAATTTTCTGGATTTTATCAAGCTGTTTAAAGGCACAGTCAACTTAGTGTATGTAAACTTCTGACCCACTGGAATTGTGATACAGTGAATTATAAGTGAAATAATCTGTCTGTAAACAATTGTTGGAAAATTGACTTGTGTCATGCACGAAGTAGATGTCCTAACCGACTTGCCAAAACTATAGTTTGTTAACAAGAAATTTGTGAGTGGTTGAAAAACGAGTTTTAATGACTCCAACCTAATTGTATGTAAACTTCCGACTTCAACTGTATGCTTTGATTGAAACAAAATACAAGAAAGGCAAATTGTTTGTTCACACCATCTGCTCAAGTTCTGTCACGAGACAGGAATTAAAGAAGATCTAAATGCATATTCCCATGAAACTGATTGAGATCAAATGATTGGCATGGAGATGCAGTTTGGACATTTCACCTCTAAAACGTGAAGAATTATCATTTACTATTAACAGTGATGATGGCCTATTTTGAAACTAAGTATGCCTAACTTGGTGTTTGAGGGTATTCAAAATCTGAAGTTTACTGAGACAATATGTGTGGGCCTAGGCAGACGTAGCAATTGGAAGATGCATTTTATGTATATAATTATATAATGATATTCAATAGGCTTCCTTCGTCGGTGCAAACTTTGATTGAGAAATTATAACGTCATTTAAAAAAAGATGTGCGCTCCCTCACCTAAAAAAGTTGCACAACACCACTGCCTGACATGCCTCTTCTTCTGCCACTCTCCTCTTCCAGCTAGCCCACTGGAGACCTGCAGACACCACCCCCAAATCCAGAGAAGGTACTTCCTCTTCCCCAATGTGATAATACCAGCATATGTGAAGGCTGATGATGAGTAACTATGTGTGTATAAATAACAGATGTGAGAATTAATACTATATTGTGATGTGTAGTGACCTTGTAAAACTTATGCATCTGAAATGTAAATCTCCCTCCCTCTCTCTCTCTCTCTCTCTCTCTCTCTCTCTCTCTCTCTCTCTCTCTCTCTCTCTCTCTCTCTCTCTCTCTCCCCATCCATCCATCCAGTGCGTCGGTGGTTGGAGGTGTACTCTCGTAGTGTTTGTGAGCCCAGGGATACCCTGGTGGAGGTGTGGCAGGAGTTGCCAGGGGAGACGCATCACCTCTTCGTGCCCTCCTGTGTGTCTGTCCGCCGCTGTGGCGGGTGCTGCTCTGACGAGGCACTGGAGTGTGTGCCCTCACTTACACAAACTATCACCATGGAGGTACACACACACACACACAAACACACACACACACACACACACACACACACACACACACACACACACACACACACACACACAGAATTATTTGTAACTATAGTTTGTGTCTTTGTACTCTGCAGCTAATGAAGACCTCCTTTATGAAGCATGAGCTCATCGAGCTGGACTTCGTTGAGCACAGCCAGTGTGAGTGCAGGTGAGCACACACACACACCACACACACACACAAACCACACACACGGTATATGCATAAATATATTCTCAGTGTGTCCTCACATAACCTCTCTCCCTGTAGACTAAAACAGGATCTTCAGTCAGCCCCAACCAGGTACAGTACTGTATGTATGTGGTTATCTGTATACACTACCATTCAAAAGTGTGGGGTCACCTAGAAATGTCCTTGTTTTTTAAATAAAAGCACATTTTTCGTCCATTAAAAGAACATAAAATTGATCAGAAATACAGTGTAGACATTGTTAATGTTGTAAATGACTATTGTAGCTGGAAACTGCAGATTTTTTAATGGAATATCTACATAGGCGTACAGAGGCCCATTATCAGCAACCATCACTCCTGTATTCTCGTTGTGTTAGCTAATCCATATAATTTTAAAAGGCTAATTGATCATTAGAAAACCCTTTTGCAATTATGTTAACACAGCTGAAAACTGTTGTGCTGATTTTAAAGAAGCAATACAACTGGCCTTCTTTAGACTAGTTGAGTATCTGGAGCATCAGCATTTGTGGCTTCGATTAGAGGCTCAAAATGGCCAGAAATAAAGAACCTTCTTCTGATACTCGTCAGTCTATTCTTGTTCTGAGAAATGAAGGCTATTCATTGTGAGAAATTGCCAATAAACTGAAGATCTCGTGCAACGCTGTGTACTATTCCCTTCACAGAACAGCTCAAACTGGCTCTAACCAGAATAGAAAGAGGAGTGAGAGGCCCCGGTGCACAACTGAGCAAGAGGACAAATACATTAGAGTGTCTAGTTTGAGAAACAGACTGGCAGCTTCATTAAATAGTACCAGCAAAACACCAGTCCCAACGTCAACAGTGAGGAGGTGACTCCAGGATGCTGTCCTTCTAGGCAGAGTTCCTCTGTCCAGTGTTTGTGTTCTTTTGCCCAACTAAATCTTTTCTTTTTACTGGCCAGTCTGAGATATGGCTTTATCTTTGCAACTCTGCCTATAAGGCCAGCATCCCAGAGTCGTCTCTTCACTGTTGACGTTGGGACTGGTGTTTTGCTGGTACTATTTAATGAAGCTGCCAGTTTTATCAAATCAAATTTATTTATATAGCCCTTCGTACATCAGCTGATATCTCAAAGTGCTGTACAGAAACCCAGCATAAAAAACCCAAACAGCAAGCAATGCAGGTGTAGAAGCACGGTGGCTAGGAAAAACTCCCTAGAAAGGCCAAATCCTAGGAAGAAACCTAGAGAGGAACCAGGCTATGTGGGGTGGCCAATCTTCTTCTGGCTGTGCCGGGTGGAGATTATAACAGAACATGGCCAAGATGTTCAAATGTTCATAAATGACCAGCATGGTCGAATAATAATAAGGCAGAACAGTTGAAACTGGAGCAGCAGCACGGCCAGGTGGACTGGGGACAGCAAGGAGTCATCATGTCAGGTAGTCCTGGGGCATGGTCCTAGGGCTCAGGTCCTCCGAGAGAGAGAAAGAAAGAGAGAAGGAGAGAATTAGAGAACGCACTTAGATTCACACAGGACACCGAATAGGACAGGAGAAGTACTCCAGATATAACAAACTGACCCTAGCCCCCCGACACATAAACTACTGCAGCATAAATACTGGAGGCTGAGACAGGAGGGGTCAGGAGACATTGTGTCCCCATCCGAAGACACCCCCGGACAGGGCCAAACAGGAAGGATATAACCCCACCCACTTTGCCAAAGCACAGCCCCCACACCAGTAGAGGGATATCTTCAACCACCAACTTACCATCCTGAGACAAGGCTGAGTATAGCCCACAAAGATCTCCGCCATGGCACAACCCAAGGGGGGGGGGGCGCCAACCCAGACAGGATGACCACATCAGTGAATCAACCCACTCAGGTGACGCACCCCTTCCAGGGACGGCATGAGAGAGCCCCTGTAAGCCAGTGACTCAGCCCCTGTAATAGGGTTAGAGGCAGAGAATCCCAGTGGAAAGAGGGGAACCGGCCAGGCAGAGACAGCAAGGGTGGTTCGTTGCTCCAGAGCCTTTCCGTTCACCTTCCCACTTCTGGGCCAGACTACACTCAATCATATGACCCACTGAAGAGATGAGTCTACAGTAAAGACTTAAAGGTTGAGACCGAGTTTGCGTCTCTGACATGGGTAGGCAGACCGTTCCATAAAAATGGAGCTCTATAGGAGAAAGCCCTGCCTCCAGCTGTTTGCTTAGAAATTCTAGGGACAATTAGGAGGCCTGCGTCTTGTGACCGTAGCGTACGTGTAGGTATGTACGGAAAGACCAAATCAGAGAGATAGGTAGGAGCAAGCCCATGTAATGCTTTGTAGGTTAGCAGTAAAACCTTGAAATCAGCCCTTGCCTTGACAGGAAGCCAGTGTAGAGAGGCTAGCACTGGAGTAGTCAGGATTCTAGCAGCCGTATTTAGCACTAACTGAAGTTTATCCGGGTAGCCGGAAAGTAGAGCATTGCAGTAGTCTAACCTAGAAGTGACAAAAGCATGGATTAATTTTTCTGCATCATTTTTGGACAGAAAGTTTCTGATTTTTGCAATGTTACGTAGATGGGAAAAAAGCTGTCCTTGAAATGGTCTTGATATGTTTGTCAAAAGAGAGATCAGGGTCCAGAGTAACGCCGAGGTCCTTCACAGTTTTATTTGAGATGACTGTACAACCATTAAGATTAATTGTCAGATTCAACAGAAGATCTCTTTGTTTCTTGGGACCTAGAACAAGCATCTCTGTTTTGTCTGAGTTTAAAAGTAGAAAGTTTGCAGCCATCCACTTCCTTATGTCTGAAACACATGCTTCTAGCAAGGGCAATTTTGGGGCTTCACCATGTTTCATTGAAATGTACAGCTATTGCTTCTTTTTTATTTGATTTTATTTGACCCCCTTTGTCTCCCCAATTTCGTGGTGTCCAATTGTTAGTAATTACTATCTTGTCTCATCGCTACAACTCCCGTACGGGCTCGGGAGAGACGAAGGTCGAAAGACATGCGTCCTCCGAAACACAACCCAACCAAGCCGCATTGCTTCTTAACACAGCGTGCATCCAACCCGGAAGCCAGCCACACTAATGTGTTGGAAGAAACACTGTGCACCCAGGGACCTGGTTAGCGTGCACTGCGCATGTCCCGCCACAGGAGTTGCTAGTGCACGATGAGACAAGGATATCCCTACCGGCCAAACCCTACCTAACCCGGATGACGCTAGGCCAATTGTGCGTCGCGGCCGGCTGCGACAGAGAGTTTAATTGCTTCTTTAATCAGAACAACAGTTTTCAGCTGCGCTAACATAATTGCAAAACCGTTTTCTAATGATCAATTAGCCTTTTAAAATGATAAACTTTAACTAACTTTAACTGCCATTGGAACACAGGAGTGATGGTTGCTGATATTGGTTCTCTGTACGCCTATATAGATATTCCCATAAATAATCTGCAGTTTCCAGCTACAGTAGTCATTTACAACATTAACAATGTCTACACTGTATTTCTGATCAATTTGATGTTATTTTAATGGACAAAAAATGTGCTTTTCTTTCAAAAACAAGGACATTTCTAGGTGACCCCAAACTTTTGAACGGCAGTGTACATTTATAGATACTTGTGTAAATGTTCCTTTTATGTGTCCTAAACTGTTTATCACATCAAATTGTATGCGCCAAATACAACAGGTATTTCACCTTACCGTGAAATGCTTACTTAAAAGTTCTTAACCAACAATGCAGTTTTAAGAAAATAGAGTGAAGGAAATATTTACTAAATTAACTAAACTAAAAAATACAAAATACAGTTTTTGAAGGGTGCTGAGCTGTAGAAAGTTATGATTTGTGCAAAACTAAAGTGAGTCTAAGGCTTTTGACCATACAGAGGGAGAGCTACTTTTGCTCTGTCACAGCCCACCCCTGACCCAGTGGCAGACTGACTAGCTGGCCTTAGACCAACAGAGCTGGTCAACGCCCACAGAGAGGAAAGTTAGGGAAAGGGTGAGAACAGGAGGACAGAGGTCAACGCCCACAGAGAGAAAAGTTAGGGAAATGGTGGGAACAGGAGGACAGAGGTCAACGCCCACAGAGAGAAAAGTTAGGGAAATGGTGGGAACAGGAGGACAGAGGTCAACGCCCACAGAGAGAAAAGTTAGGGAAATGGTGGGAACAGGAGGACAGAGGTCAACGCCCACAGAGAGAAAAGTTAGGGAAATGGTGGGAACAGGAGGACAGAGGTCAACGCCCACAGAGAGGAAAGTTAGGGAAATGGTGGGAACAGGAGGACAGAGGTCAACGCCCACAGAGAGGAAAGTTAGGGAAATGGTGGGAACAGGAGGACAGAGGTCAACGCCCACAGAGAGGAAAGTTAGGCAAATGGTGGGAACAGGAGGACAGAGGTCAACGCCCACAGAGAGAAAAGTTAGGGAAATGGTGGGAACAGGAGGACAGAGGTCAACGCCCACAGAGAGGAAAGTTAGGGAAATGGTGGGAACAGGAGGACAGAGGTCAACGCCCACAGAGAGGAAAGTTAGGGAAATGGTGGGAACAGGAGGACAGAGGTCAACGCCCACAGAGAGGAAAGTTAGGGAAATGGTGGGAACAGGAGGACAGAGGTCAACGCCCACAGAGAGGAAAGTTAGGGAAATGGTGGGAACAGGAGGACAGAGGTCAACGCCCACAGAGAGGAAAGTTAGGGAAATGGTAAGAACAGGAGGACAGAGGTCAACGCCCACAGAGAGGAAAGTTAGGGAAATGGTAAGAACAGGGGGACAGAGGTCAACGCCCACAGAGAGGAAAGTTAGGGAAATGGTGGGAACAGGAGGACAGAGGTCAACGCCCACAGAGAGGAAAGTTAGGGAAATGGTGGGAACAGGAGGACTGAGGTCAACGCCCACAGAGAGGAAAGTTAGGGAAATGGTGGGAACAGGAGGACAGAGGTCAACGCCCACAGAGAGGAAAGTTAGGGAAATGGTGGGAACAGGAGGACAGAGGTCAACGCCCACAGAGAGGAAAGTTAGGGAAATGGTGGGAACAGGAGGACAGAGGTCAACGCCCACAGAGAGGAAAGTTAGGGAAATGGTGGGAACAGGAGGACAGAGGTCAACGCCCACAGAGAGAAAAGTTAGGGAAATGGTGGGAACAGGAGGACAGAGGTCAACGCCCACAGAGAGGAAAGTTAGGGAAATGGTGGGAACAGGAGGACAGAGGTCAACGCCCACAGAGAGGAAAGTTAGGGAAATGGTGGGAACAGGAGGACAGAGGTCAACGCCCACAGAGAGGAAAGTTAGGGAAATGGTGGGAACAGGAGGACAGAGGTCAACGCCCACAGAGAGGAAAGTTAGGGAAATGGTGGGAACAGGAGGACAGAGGTCAACGCCCACAGAGAGGAAAGTTAGGGAAATGGTAAGAACAGGAGGACAGAGGTCAACGCCCACAGAGAGGAAAGTTAGGGAAATGGTAAGAACAGGGGGACAGAGGTCAACGCCCACAGAGAGGAAAGTTAGGGAAATGGTGGGAACAGGAGGACAGAGGTCAACGCCCACAGAGAGGAAAGTTAGGGAAATGGTGGGAACAGGAGGACAGAGGTCAACGCCCACAGAGAGGAAAGTTAGGGAAACGGTAAGAACAGGAGGACAGAGGTCAACGCCCACAGAGAGGAAAGTTAGGGAAACGGTAAGAACAGGAGGACAGAGGTCAACGCCCACAGAGAGTAAAGTTAGGGAAACGGTAAGAACAGGGGGACAGAGGTCAACTCCCACAGAGAGGAAAGTTAGGGAAATGGTGGGAACAGGAGGACAGAGGTCAACTCCCACAGAGAGGAAAGTTAGGGAAACGGTAAGAACAGGGGGACAGAGGTCAACGCCCACAGAGAGGAAAGTTAGGGAAATGGTGGGAACAGGAGGACAGAGGTCAACGCCCACAGAGAGGAAAGTTATGGAAATGGTGGGAACAGGAGGACAGAGGTCAACGCCCACAGAGAGGAAAGTTAGGGAAATGGTGGGAACAGGAGGACAGAGGTCAACGCCCACAGAGAGGAAAGTTAGGGAAATGGTGAGAACAGGGGGACAGAGGGAAAGAGTGAAAGCTAGAAATGGAGACGGAGGCAGACATTTTCTTTTCTAATAAGGCTGTTGGACTCTAAGGGAATCCCCCAAAAATTTAATTTGAGGCAATAACTCAAACAATCTATAACATATCTATTTAGATTTTGATCTTCTATGGTGATAAATTGTTGTTTGACACTGATTTATGTCTTTGAGTAACAGACCTGCAAAGCCTCTGAGGAAAGGCAGGGAAAGGGTCAGAGGAAAATCCAAAAGAAAGAAAATTGGAACTATCAAAACCACGTAAGTTCAACTAAACATGCAACTCATACAGGTGCCTCAAAATAATAACCGCTAAGTTGTAGCTTCTTTCTCCATTTATAACACTATCATTTAAAAGCTTTATCACAAGTCTAAGCAAGTGTCTGTTTCTCTGCGGGTATGTGTGTTTCTGCCCACAAACATAATTCCTAGAAAATTGTTCTACCCAGAGAGCAGAAAGAGAGAATTCAGTCCTTCTCCTTTTTCATCCCTTTTCATCAATTCTCCACTCATCATGCTGTTGTCAGTTATTTGCTGTTATAGGGGTCAGAGTTCACTCAGTGTCTCTCAGGCGCATCCATCACTCAGATCAGAAAGCAAACAGTGTCTGTTTAAAGGTTCTGTATTTATTCTATTCATAAATAGACTATTCTCTTTACCACCCCAGACCCTCCAATCCCCCCACTACCCCATTTCCTCTCCCTACCACCCTGTCTTCCTTGCCAGGCTCTCGATGTACCCCCTGTCCTGGGAGGAAGTGGACGCTGGATTTACAGTCTTGTCTGTGTCGCTGCAACGTGACCACAGAGAGCTGCAGTCAGAAAGGGAGGAGACTCAACCAGCACCTCTGCAGGTCAGTGCTGCAAACCGCCATCAGAACCAGAGCCGTAGAAGGAGAGGTCTGACCACTACCACATACACAGTACCAACCGTGACCATGCATCACAACCACATTCAACATGGCTGAACCACAACCAAACATTAGGCATTTGATCAATCTGATCTGAACTCTCTCTTATTTCTTTTTGTTTTAGATGTGAGGCCATGAGGCGGTGATGATCTCTCTCCCCCCCCTCTCTCTCTCTCTCCACTCTCTGTCTCTCCACTGGTTCCAATGTCACTCCCTGCCATGCTTAGCGCAATCCTGGGTACCTCTCTGTCAGGGGTGGGGTGGGGAAGCATATTCCTACGTACTCCCTTCTGTGTCCCTCCTTGTCCTCCAGAAACACCTTTGGGAAGTTTTCAGACCCCTTGACTTTTTCCACATTTTGTAAGGTTACAGCCTTACTCTAAAATTGATTTTTTTTTTAATGTTTCTTCATCATCAATCTATACACAGTACCCCAAAGCAAAAACAGGTTTGTAGAATATTTTGCTAATTTATTAAAAATGTAAAACTGAAATATCACATTTATATAAGTATTCAGACCTTTTACTCAGTATTTTGTTTGAAGCACCTTTGGCAGCGAGTCTTCTTGGGTATGACGCTACAAGCTTGGCACACCTGTATTTAGGGAATTTCTCCCATTCTTCTTTGAAGATTCTCTCAAGCTCTGTCAGGTTGGATGAGGAGCATTGCTGCACAGCTGTTTTAAGTTATCTTCAGAGATGTTCGATCGGGTTCAAGCTATTCCTATGTTGTCTTGGCTGTGTGCTTAGGGTTGTTGTCCTGTTGGAAGGTAAACTTTTGCCCCAGTCTGAGGTCCTGAGCACTCTGGAGCAGGTTTTCATCACGGATCGTTCTGTAGTTTGCTCCGTTCATCTTTGCCTTGATCCTGACTCGTCTCCCAGTCCCTGCTGTTGAAAAACATCCCCAAAGCATGATGCTGCCACCACCATGCTTCACTGTAGGGATGGTGCCAGGTTTCCTCCAGACGTGACGCTTGGCATTCATGCCAAAGAGTTCAATCTCGGTTTCATCAGACCAGAGAATCTTGTTTCTCAAGGTCTGAGAGTCTTTAGGTGCCTTTTGGCAAACTCCAAGGGGAATGTCATGTGCCTTTTACTGAGGAGTGGCTTCTGTCTGGCCACTCTACCACAAAGGCCTGATTGGTGGTGCTGCAGAGATGGTTGTCCTTCTGGAAGGTTCTCCCATCTCCACAGAGGAACTCTGGAGCTCTGTCAGAGTGACCATCGGGTTCTTGGTCACCTCCCTGACAAAGGCCCTTCTCCCCCGACTGCTCAGTTTGGCCAGGCTGCCACCTCTAGGAAGAGTCTTGGTGGTTCCAAACTTCTTCCATGTAAGAATGATGCAGGTCACTGTGTTCTTGGAGACCTTTAATGCTTCAGAAATGTTTTTGGTACCCTTCCCCAGATCTGTGCCTCAACACAATCCTGTCTTGTAGCTCTACTGACAATTCCTTTGACCTCATAGCTTTGTTTTTGCTCTGACATGCATTGTCAACTGTGGGACCTTATACAGACAGATGTCCAATCAATTTAATTTACCACAGGTGGACTCAATCAAGTTGTAGAAACATCTCAAGGATGATCAATGGAAACAAGATGCACTTGAGCTGAATTTTGAGTCCCATAGGAAAGGGTCTGAATTCTTATGTAAACAAGGTATTTCTATTTTTTATATATTTTTAATAGATTCTAAAAACCTGTTCTTGCTTTGTCATCATGGGGTATTGTGTTTACATTGCTGAGGATATTTTTTTTTTAATCGATTCTAGAATAAGGCTGTAACTTAACAAAATGTGGAAAAAGTCAAAGGGTCTGAATACTTTCCGAAACCACTGTATATACACATGTGCACCAACTGTGTCTAGATCTGTATATGTGCAGTCAGTCAGTCTCATCATCACACAGCTTCTTCAGGCACTTAGTCAACATGTTTAGAAACGCCGTCTCCTTCACAAGGGACAATGATGGGACCAAATGTAAAGCACAGTATTGATGTCCGGTATCATGATGGCAATGTGAGGCAGTGGGTGGCCAGGACGTCAGTTGTGGACCGGACACAATTCAACACTCACACCTCCGCTTCTGTATGAGACATTTGGACATGAAGAGGATTTAGAGACTGATCACAGATTAGATATAACAGACATGTTCATGTTGAGTTTTGTTTGTCTTCATAGACACGGTGGGTCAGTGTTGCCCATGAACTGCAGTTGGACTTTTTTTGCAGAAAGACAATGGCAACAGTGATGATGATCCTGGTCTTGAAACACGTGTTATATTTTCTACAGGGAGACTCCGATAGGAGAATGATTCCAGGGTCAAGTCATTAAAGTGCAGTAAAGATATAGAATAGTGAATGGACACACACACACATGGACAAACACATGCACACACACACCAGCTATGTGTATAAAGCCGTCAGGCTGCACCCCCATAGACCAATAGCTAAATGAGTTGAATAGCTGCATAGACTGTATTTGTGTGGTCTACACACTGATTGGCACAGATGGGTTACCCTGCTGTCTCTCATTCACAGTGTATGGTCACAGGCTGAATCACTGAAGGGTTTTCTGTCATTTGTTTGATTTGGTTTTTGTCTCCATCTTTCTGCTCCAGAGTGAAAGGGCTGTTCACGCCGACAGGGCAGTGAGGGGAATGACAATGATGAAGCCTGGCTATGGTCCAGGGGTTCACACACACACACACACACACACACACACACACACACACACACACACACACACTTCTAAATAGAAATGAATGCAGGTATCTTATAAGCTTTTGTTTTACATGCAATATAAAGAGTGGAAATAAGTATAACATTTTTAAATCTAAATGTTTTTTATACTTCATTTTATTGTATTTGTATAAGTTGTTATATTTTGGCATAATTTTGTCCTGTTGACTTAAAAGATGATCTATATTGTGAAATGTTTCTTTGTTTTTGTTTGTTCTTATTCCGTGTACATAAAGAGTTCCTCTGTCTGGCCGACTAATACCACTATGTAGACATGAGTCGTCTAAACATATGGACAACTGTGTAGCATTTAAACAGGGAGAGAGTTCTCAATGGGCAAAAAATCGGACACAATATACATTATAATGTGCAACAAAAATATTCACCAGGGAAATGTTGTCTCGTAAAAAGAAAACATGTAGTATTATACATCATTATCTGGTGTTTGTATTGTTTTGTGGAACTGAGATGGGATGGGTGTCTGGAACATAACAGATTTATTTACTGATAGAGTTTCTCCTACCCCCATATAGCATATCACTGGTGTAACAGGATTTGGTCCATAACTATGGTCCATGGCTGTGTCAGAATTGATCAGTGTTTGAACAACTTGGCCATTGGCATGGTAAGCAAGCTACAGATACAGTTACGGGTCTATTTACTTTGGGTAGCCATCAATCTGAATCAGGGTGGCAGGCTTTCTGTCTGTGAGGGATGCTTTGAGCTGTGTGGGTAAGGATACAGCTACAATATAATATTGGTTAGCAAGTATCTCATTCAACAAACAAACAAATGATCTCTCTTCTTTCTCATCAAGTTTCCATACCTGTTAGCAGTTCTAGAACCCTCCTAATGTAAAACATATTGCAATTCCAGAACCTGAGTGTCACATTCCAAGTGTTATTCTACTGACATTCCTTTTATATTGTCCTTTTATTTTGAACTCGGTCTGAAATGTTTATTTTCACTAAGCAATAAGTATGGCCTCTGATTCAGAGACTGGGATGAGCATACAAGTATTTTAGCTGAAGTAGCAGATTCCTCTCCAAAAATAATGAGATAAAACTCTGACAACATATCAATGATTCTCCTGAAGTCTGCCTGTTAACAGATATAGCTGAGGGATTTGTGAGCTGTATGTGAAAAGTGTGTTTGAATTCAGGCTCTGAGATTGGTCCTGTGATGGCAGTCAGACCAGACACTATGCAGCTCTACTGAGTATGTCTCCCCTCCCCTCTCTATACATTGAAGCATCTGTGAGCTCCTCTCCTCTTAATGGTGGCCTGTGAATGCCAAAACAACCCCCCTGCTGTTTAGTTTGCAAAGCGTCATTGTCAAACTTTGTGAGGGTCCACAGGAAACTGTCCGTGAGCCCACTCTCTGAGGGTGTCTCAGGGAGAGTTGGGATATGCAAAAAACACATTTACAATTTACACATGCATATAATACACGCTTGTGTATGTGTGAAACAGGACAGATATAACCACCCCACATTATCATTATGAAACTTGCCAGTTACAGAAAGACTTGGAGAAGGGACTATATTCTCCATTCATACAGTAATATACTACAAATGTCCATTACATATCCGACATGAATGTGCTGGTTGCTCCTCTTTTCTGCACGCACCTAGTCTTCCCTCAGTCACTGTGTTGTAGACACATGAGTTTGGCAAAGCAAGTCTAGAACATACCCTATCTACTGTCTAGGTAGACCTATTCAAGCCCCAACTGTCTTATACTCCGCTATAGCAGGCAGACCCTGACTAAATGTAGATCATAATAATAATACTATATAATGTCTTATATCCAACCACCATCATGTGTATGACCTAGATCATACTTTAGAATGTCTTGTAATTCATTCCAGCTATACTCCCATGTTACAGAATCTACAATTACAAATGCATTGTAATGTGTATAACACTGATATTGCTGCTACACCATTTATGCCCTATTTGATGTGTGTGTGCCGCTGTACCATGCCGTTTTTGTGTCACAGTATATTATGACGATTAATCAGTTCAATGTCTATGTAAACAAAGAAGCATACTGTACTGCTGAGGATGTTAGTACTACTAGGAAATGTTCAAAACAAAACAACCATGATACAGTGTTCCAGATATTATTAAAGGAAATGTCTTATTTTTGGTAAAATGTTTTGTTATTGGTAGTCTCTCCAATGCTTCCACTGCCCTTCCTGTAATCTCTTTGATGTCATCCCTCTTTTACCACCATCCCTCCTCCATCTCTTCTTTTTCATCCCTCTCAGCAGTAATGAAAGATAAACAGGCTGATGATTGAAGTGACACCCTGGGAGTGAGGGATGGAGGGATAGTGACACCCTAGGAGTGAGGGATGGAGGGATAGAGAGCGTGTGAGTGACGTGATGATATGAGAAATAATATTGACTCTCCTCCTGAACTGTGCTGAGTCAGCCGTGTGTGTGTGTGTGTGTGTGTGTGTGTGTGTGTGTGTGTGTGTGTGTGTGTGTGTGTGTGTGTGTGTGTGTGTGTGTGTGTGTTGCTGAGTGGCAATTATTTTCATCTTCGAACAAGTGATGATAGTATGATTTTATGGGAATATACTCAATCGTCCTCATATTGACTTCACATGTCAGAGGCTGTGAGAGGCAGTGACAGTGCCATTTCCGATAGCAGATTATATCTTGAAACAGGCTTCTGAGAGGAGTAATTCTTTCTCATCCAGTCTCTATATCTCTCTCAGTGATGCAGTTCATCTTTTGGGGCCCTCCCCACCCTGAGATAGCCATCTTTCTCTCTCTCTCTCTCTCTCTCTCTCTCTCTCTCTCTCTCTCTCTCTCTCTCTCTCTCAATGTCTGTCTGTCTGTCTCTTCCTCCCCTTCTAGCTCTTTCAGTGATGCAGTTTGTCTTCCTCCCCACCCTGAGAGAGAGCCAGTCAGCTCCAGTGAGAGTGAGCTCAAGGCTGATGCTGCCTGGCCTACCTGTCATGGAGGGCATCCTGCCAGTGACTAAATATAGAAGCCTGCACAAGATTAGGGAGACAGAGGGAGGGAGGGAGAGACAGTGACTCATCCATCAGAAGACATGGATGTATTTTCAACCTTTAATCCTATTCCCCTTTTTGTAAAAAGGTTTTCTACTCTCTGAAAAAGTCCCAGAACCTTGTCATGTTAGTGCAGAATAATATTGGAACTGTCTAACTGTCTCTGATTCGATGGTGGTGCCCCTGAGAACCAGTGACTCGTTGTGTGTCCCTGAAACTCCTCATCTCTCACCCTCTCTCTCTTTATCCTTCACTCCCTATCTGTGGAAGTGATTTCCTGTATTTTTCCACCGTTCTCTGTATGTATTAGTGCTATAACCCTAGAGACGTGTTTTCCTCTGCTTTTGTAGCAGCAGCTGTTTGTGAGAGAGAGAGAGAGAGAGAGAAAAAAACTGCAGACTCGTACATTTCCTCAGTGAAAACAATGTTCTGAGCAAATGTAAAATTGGCTTTTTACCAAATTACCATACCACAGACCACGTATTCACCCTGCACACCCTAATTGACAAATAAACCAAAACAAAGGCAAAATCTTCTCATGCTTTGTTGATTTAAAAACAATCCTTTGACTAAACTTGGCATGAGGGTCTGCTGTACAAATTGATGGAAAGTGAGGTTGGGGAAAAACATACAACATTATAAAATCCATGTACACAAACAAGTGTGCGGTTAAAATAGCCAAAAACACACATTTCTTTCCACAGGGCCGTGGGGTGAGACAGGGATGCAGCTTAAGCCCCAACCTCTTCAATATATATATATATATATATATATATATATATATATATATATATAAACGAATTGGTGAGGGCACTAGAACTGTCCGCAGCGCCCGACTAGATTCTGAAGTCAAATGTCTACTGTTTGCTGATGATCTGGTGCGTCTGCCGCCAACCAAGGAGGGCCTACAGTAGCATCTAGATATTCTGCACAGATTCAGCCAGACCTGGGTCCTGACAGTAAATCTAAATAAGACAAAAATAATGGTGTTCCAAAAAAGGTCCAGTCGCCAGGACCACAAATACAAATTCCATCTAGAAACCGTTGCCCTAGAGCACACAAAAAACTATACATACTTCAGCCTAAACATCAGCGCCACAGGTAACTTCAACAAAGCTGTGAACGAGCTGAGAGACTAGGCAAGAAGGGCCTTCTATGCCATTAAAAGGAACATAAAATTCAACATACCAATTAGGATCTGGAAAAAAGACTTGAATCAGTTATAGAACCCATTGTCCTTTATGGTTGTGAGGTCAGGGTCCGCTCACCAACCAAGAATTCACAAAATGGGACAAACACCAAATTGAGACTGCATACAGAATTCTGCAAAAATATCCTCTGTGTACAACGTAAAACACCAAATCATGCACGCAGAGCAGAATTAGGCCGATACCCGCTAATTATCAAAATCCAGAAAAGAGCTGTTAAATTCTACAACAACCTAAAAGGAAGCAATTCCCAACCCTTCCATAACAAAGCCATCACCTACAGAGAGATGAACCTGGAGAAGAGTCCCCTAAGCAAGCTGGTCCTGGGGCTCTGTTCACAAACACAAACAGACCCCACAGAGCCCCAGGACAGCAACACAATTAGACCCAACCAAATCATGAGAAAACAAAAAGATATTTACTTGACACATCGGAAATAATTAACAAAAAAATAGAGCAAACTAGAATGCTTTTTGGCCCTAAACAGAGAATACACAGTGGCAGAATACCTGACTACTGTGACTGACCCAAACTTAAGGAAAGGTTTGACTTAAGCTGCACTTCCAAACCTCCTGCCAAATGTATGACCATATTAAAGACACACATTTCCCTCAGATTACACAGATCCACAAAAAAATTGAAAACCCCCCCACATTTTTGATGAACTCCCATATCTACTGGGTGAAATACCACAGTGTGACATCACAGCAGCAAGATGTGTGACCTGTTGACACAAGAAAAGGGCAACCAGTGAATAACAAACACCATTGTAAATACAACCCATATTTATGTTTATTTATTTTCCCTTTTGTACTTTAACTATTTGCACATTGTTTCTACACTGTATATATACATAATATGACATTTGAAATGTCTTTATTCTTTTGGAACTTCTGTGGGTGGAATGTTGACTGCTCATTTTTTTTGTTCTTCACTTTTGTTTATTACCTACTTCACTTGCTTTGGCTGAACGTTGACATATGTTTCCCATGCCAATAAAGCCCTTGAATTGAACAATTGAATTGAGAGAGAGAGAGAGAGAGAGAGAGAGAGAGAGGGAGAGAGAGAGAGAGAGAGAGAGAGAGAGAGAGAGAGAGAGAGAGAGAGAGAGAGAGAGAGAGAAATGTGTGTGTGTTGACTATGGCCAGCCATGTCTCTCTCTGACAGGAAAATGAATGTTGTTTAAAGTCCCCTGTGACGCATGAAAAAACAAGCTGTTATCTGTTACGGAAACATGCATCTCTGTGGTGCTTTGATAATTCTCTATCATTTCAGACTACATAGAAGCCATTGAATGATTTATGGCAATGGCATCAATTTGAGACATTGTAAAATGCAAATGCCCTCAAATGCACAGATATTGTTAATTTATGCATTATCAGAGAACATATGTTGTTTTTTCACAGAAGTGGTGTTCAGGTGGAAAGAGAATAGGCTATAGGAAGACCGATTGAGTGGGAATAGAAAGGTGAGAATTGAAGATAGGTGAGGGCATAGTTGTGCTCTGAACATGCCAGCTCTTGTTGAGGTAAGGATGTGGGAGCCAGTAGGTATAGAATGAGATCTGAGCAAGTCCTGGATGTTATCTCTCTACCTGTATTCATTTGTGTAGCTTACCTTCGCTCTGTCTCTCTACCTCCCTTTCCCTCTCACAGTCTGGAGTTTGGTAATCACGGTTATCTCCACTATACTCTGATGCAGGTTAGCGTTTTTGGTTATGAATCTTGTTCTGGAGGCAGCTCTGCAGAGTTGTCAGTTGCTGGCACAGCCACAAAATCTAACCACGCTGCTAATCCTAATGCCTAAACAACATTTTTGTTTTCAGGAATTTTTACAATATAACCAATTTTGACTTTGCAGCTGACCTATGTAATGGGAAATCGCTTCTTTCTGCCTCCAGGACACGACTCGTGACAATAAACATCAACCTTCTACTCTGTATGCGCTTCACTATCCACGCATAATTGAATAGAGTCCAGTTGATTTGAATGCTGCACAAGTTGACATATATGTTAGAAAACATAAGATATGGCGACATCTGGTGGTATGTGGTGGCTCCTTTTCCGAATATATCAAATTTAAGCAGTGGTGGACGTGGCGATGACGTCAGTATCCGGAAATGACCCGGATTCAAACTTTCATTCCCGGCTTGCTAAAAACAGAACGATCTGTGAATTCTTGTGGAATTTTGCTAATAGTAAGTTGAAACTGATCACGTTTATCGAGGGAACCTATATATATATACACATTTGATTGATGTTGTGATGAGAGAGTTTTCTTTATTCAAACAAAACATTCAAGCCACATCTCTAGGGTAAACAAAAAATCAGCTGTGATGGAGTCGGCTCTTTAAAACTAGCTAACGTTAGTTAGTCAACGGTAGCTTGGCATAACTAAATAGCTCAGTACCTTAGAACATTTAAATGACAACAGATATCTAGCTAGCTATAATTTTATATTTCATCACTCAGATAAGCTGTATGGTAGCATTTCGTTTGTGTTGCCGTGGTAATGATGGATTTGCTAACATTAGCTTACTTATTACTAGCTAGGCACATAAATGGCGGTGGGGAGGCTTGATTGCTAAACAAATTGGCCAAGCTCCGATTTGTTGGGAGAAACTGAGACAACGTATTGGTAACTAGATGGGTAGCCCGGGGCCCGACAACCTAGCAAACTGTCACTTGAAATGATTTGGTTATGTTACTCCTATCATATTACAGATACATTGAGAATGCCCGTGTGCATCATTGGACACGGATTGACGCCTCGCAGTTAGGAGTTGACATCAGGAGGTGTAGTGACTGTTTCTACGGAGCACGGACCGGTCTATAGTACACTACCGATATCTTTCAGAAGTCAGACCCTTCCTCCTTGGCGTGCCCAGTGCAGGCTGGTGATATACAGGCGGCAGGATGACGTGCAGGGATCGAACCAACGAGTTTCAGTCCGCCTGCAAATCCCTACAGAGCAGACAGGTATGTAGGTATGGGAGAGGCAGTGGCGATTTTAGCATGTACATCTTGGGGGGGGGGGGCTGGCTCCGGGTTATAGTTGTCAACTGGTCTACCTGAGTAAATAAAGGTGAAGAAACATTTTTTTGATGATGATGTAGGCCCTAACAGTTTGTGGGCACCGTTTGTCACCGTTATAGTGCAGTTAATGTATTGTTTAGTGTTGTGGCTTTGCTGGCATGCAACTGCTCTTAAACGCAAATACAACTAAATGCATGCTATTCAAACGATCATTGCCCGCACCTGACCGCCCATCCAGCATCACTACTCTGGACGGCTCTGACTTAGAATACGTGGATAACTACAAATACCTAGGTGTCTGGTTAGACTGTAAACTCTCCTTCCAGACTCACTTTAAGCATCTCCAATCAAAAATTAAATCTAGAATCGGCTCCCTATTTTGCAACAAAGCTTCCTTCACTCATGCTGCCAAACATACCCTCGTAAAACTGACCATCCTACCGATCCTTGACTTCGGCGATGTCATCTATAAAATAGCCTACAACACTCTGCTCAGCAAACTGGATGTAGTCTACCACCACTGCGACCTGTACGCTCTCGTTGGCTGGCCCTCGCTTCATACTCGTCGCCAAACCCACTGGCTACAGGTTATCTACAAGTCTCTGCTAGGTAAAGCCCCGCCTTATCTCAGCTCGCTGGTCACCATAGCAGCACCCACTCGTAGCACACGCTCCAGCAGGTATATCTCACTGGTCACCCCCCAAAGCCAATTCCTCCTTTGGTCGCCTTTCCTTCCAGTTCTCTGCTGCCACTGACTGGAACAAACTGCAAAAATCACTGAAGCTGGAGATTCCCATCTCCCTCACTAGCTTTAAGAATCAGCTGTCAAAGCAGCTCACAGATCACTGTACCTGTTCATAGCCCATCTCTATACAGCCCATCTATCTACCTCATCCCCATACTGTGTTTATTTATTTTGCTCCTGTTGCACCACAGTATCTCTACTTGCACATCTACCATTCCAGTGTTTAATTGGCATATTGTAATTACCTCACCACCATGGCCTATTTATTGCCTTAACTCCCTTATTTGACCTTATTTGCACTCACTGTATATAGACTTTGTTTATTTTTTTTCTACTGTATTATTGACTGTATGTTTTGTTCATTCCATGTGTAACTCTGTTGTTGTATGTGTCGAACTGCTATGCTTTATCTTGGCCAGGTCGCAGTTGCAAATGAGAACTTGTTCTCAACTAGCCTACCTGGTTAAATAAAGGTGAAATAAAAAATACACTTAGTATTACTTTATTAGCTACAGAATACATATCTCTCTGGTATCCTATATCATTTATGAAGCAGATTAAGACATTTTTGGTCTCACGTTGTTGTGATGTGCTTGAACAGGAAAGTGGTGCGGCGGTCCTTCATGGGCAAATTTTGTCATCAAAGAGAAAGATGCTGAATCACCGTTCAAAACGAGTTCCCAGTTGTCTTGAACTCAGCCACTGATTCCTTCCCAAACCACTCATTGTTGAATTAGCGACTTCCAACTGTTTGTGTAATGTTTATGTTCAATGGCCGATGAGCACCGAGATGTTTTATCTGTCATTTCTTTTCATATGACAAGGATGGAAAAGGATTTGATTGTCGACTTGATTCATGGTGATGACTGCTAGCTAAGATTTTGAAAGTATGATGTTGACAGTCCAAGCAAAGCTACTGTTGATTTAAAGATGTCATTCTATCTGTGGCAAATGACCTTGAGCCTTCATGGATGGGCACTTCTTTTTTCTATTTGTTACTTTTACCCCTTTTTCTCACCAATTTCATGGTTTCCAATTGGTAGTTAGTCTGATCTCATCGCTGCAACTCCCGTACGGACTTGAGACAGGCGACGGTCGAGAGCCATACATCCTCTAAACCCAGTCAAGCCGCACTGCTTCTTGACACAATGCCTGCTTAGCCCGGAAGCCAGCCACACCAATGTGTCGGAGGAAACACAGTACTCCTGGCGACCATGTCAGCATGCATTGCGCCCGGCCCTCCACGAGTTGCTAGAGCGTGATGGGACAAGAACATCCCTGCCGGCCAAACACTCCCCATAACCCGGACGATGCTGGGACAATTTTGCGCCCCCCATGGGTCTCCCGGTCATGGCTGGCTGAGACAGAGACTGGACTCGAACCAGGATTTCTAGTGGCACAGCCTTAGACCACTGCGCCACTGCGGAGGCCGGATGGGCACTTCTAATATAACTCTAATCTTAGAATTGGCGATGACGTACTGTTCCATGAGTGACACACTTTTTTTTTTTTACCTAAAAATGCGGGGCTGAAAACTCTGCACTAAATGACGGGTCGCCACTGGGGAGAGGCAAGGGCAGTGATGTTGAAATAGCCATCTAATCAAGGCTGGGGGATACTAAACATAACCTATGGGAGATAGAGGAACCTATTCATTCCCCCTCTTGTAATCTGTCACAGATGATGTCTCTTTTAATCACTCTTTCTCATTCTGTCTCTCTACAGAATGGTGTTCAGCACACCAAGCCAGCCCTCAGTGCTCTCAAGCAACGCAGTGACTTCACCCTCATGGCCAAGTGAGTCCCACTGCCAGCCAACTTGCTCACATTACACAGTTAATCCACTCAGGGGTGTAGTTGGCACCTGTGTCTGATTTGAAGTTTAGTAAATAGCCAGTTGTTGCTGTTAGTTTCTCCATGGTGTTTTAATCACATTGTAGCTCTGCATGATGTCTTTGGAATGTAGGCTGTTCTTTTCTCTTTACCGAAGGACATACTTTACATTCCACGTATGTACATGCACTAGCAGTTTCTTTTCACTGTGTTCATGTTTAGGCCTATCACTGTGATACCAATCTTGTGTTGTTTTGAACCTCTCCAGGAGAATAGGGAAGGACTTGAGTAATACATTTGCTAAACTAGAGAAACTCACTATATGTAAGTATATGTCAATATTTATGTTTCAATATTTATGAGTCAAATAGCTATTTGGAAAAACTCTGCGTTTTTTCTATAGTTCTGGATATGTCTGTTTTGACCTTTTCAGTAGCTAAAAGAAGATCTCTATTTGATGACAAGGCAGTGGAGATTGAAGAGTTAACCTACATCATCAAGCAGGTGAGATTTTTTTTTTCTTCTTTTGAATTGACACCGATACAGGAAAAGCAGTCGGCTGTTTCTCGTTATGAACTATAAATCGCAAACACGATGACCAGTCAGTCTCTATGCAAGTGACAAACCTAGCTGTTTTAGTGGACGCAGTCTGTGTGACACTGCTGTGCCCTGTTTGACTCCCTCCGCCTGTCTCCCACTATTCCCCTCGCAGGACATTAACAGCCTGAACAAGCAGATAGCCCAGCTGCAGGATCTGATCCGTTCACGTGGAGCTCCCAGCGGCAGACACATCCAGACCCATTCCAACACCATCGTCATCTCCCTGCAGGTCTGACTGCCAGTGCCTCTCTACTGCGTTATGTAACTGATGTGGATGAGTAAAATGGTGTAGCCATATGAAACCTGAGGCTTTAAATCAAATCAAATCAAATTTATTTATATAGCCCTTCGTACATCAGCTGATATCTCAAAGTGCTGTACAGAAACCCAGCCTAAAACCCCAAACAGCAAGCAATGCAGGTGTAGAAGCACGGTGGCTAGGAAAAACTCCCTAGAAAGGCCAATACCTAGGAAGAAACCTAGAGAGGAACCAGGCTATGTGGGGTCAACAACAAAATCAACAACTCCTTGTTTTGTTGCAGTCCAAACTGGCGTCTATGTCCAATGACTTCAAGTCGGTTCTAGAAGTAAGAACGGAGGTAAGATTCACTGGAACGTTCTGTCCCTCTGGAACTTTCTGTCATTAAGCCTCATATAATCCTCATAATTGTAGGTTGCCTACATCGTTCTCATTTTCTCTTTCTCTAGAACCTGAAGCAGCAGAAGAACAGGAGAGAACAGTTCTCTCAGCGTCACGTCTCTTCTCCTCTCCACGCCAACAACTTCAGTAAGAAAACACACCACGTTTACTTCACCTTCAGCCTCTAATTCCTACACCAGATCACTTCACAAATGTCTCTGTGAATTCCAATCACAGAACTTTATTTTCTCTTCCTTCTAACTGACTATCGTTTCTCTCTCCTCTGCCAGAGAGTTCAGTGTTGATGCAGGATGAGTCAAGGAGTATGGGGGCTGAGGTCGCCATCAACATGGACAACCAGTCGAACCCTCTACAGCTCCAGCTCATTGATGAGCAGGTACAAACACTTTATTATCACCTGTATTGTGTCTGTCAGTGTTACTATAATGCTGTTTCTCTGTGGTGCAGGACTCATACATCCAGAGCCGTGCAGACACCATGCAGAACATTGAGAGCACCATCGTAGAGTTGGGCTCTATCTTTCAGCAGCTGGCTCACATGGTGAAGGAGCAGGAGGAGACAGTACAGAGGTGAGGGAGGGGGAGGAGAGCAGTATGATGGGGAAGCAGGGAAACAAGGTGGATGAGGGAAAGAGGAGTTGAGGGAGAAAGAGATGTGGTGTAGAGGGGAGGAGGAGGGGAGAAATTGAGATGCTCGAGCACCGCCCGGTGTGTGTCACAAGCCCTATGTTTGTTTCCTCTCCCATGTAGGATTGATGCTAACGTGGAGGACACTCAGCTCAACGTGGACATGGCTCACACGGAGATCCTCAAGTACTTCCAGTCTGTGTCCTCCAACCGCTGGCTCATGGTCAAGATCTTCCTCGTCCTCATCGTGTTCTTCATCGTCTTTGTGGTCTTCCTCGCCTGAGCAGGGAGAAATGATAGATAAAGAAGTGGAGGTTGAAGAAGAGGGAGATGGAAAAGTTAATTGTCTTTTGACAGGTTGCGTCACTCCTATGAAACGCTAGTCGCTTGACCAATAGTTCAGACGGAGTCATGCTATCTGACATAAGACAATGGGAAAGGTTGGGCTGAGACGAGGGGAAAGGTTGGGCTGAGACGAGGGGTTGCCACAGCAACAGGACAATGGGAAAGGTTGGGCTGAGACGAGGGGTTGCCATAGCAACAGGACAATGGGACAGGTGGAGTGTTATTGAACGGTCTGGGACTTGAGGTCCAGCAGCCCAAGAAATGATAGTAGTCTGCTGCCTAAAGCCTTGGAGAGAGTTTCTGGAGTGACCCTAGCAGATCTATTCTGTTCCTACAGACATTGATGAAATACCCCTAATGAAAAGGATATGCTATCGGAACACGCTTTGTATAGTATAAACAGAATACTTGTCATTCTGTTCTTTGTTACTTTAGAGAATAATTCATCTTACACATTTAATCAAAAATGACTTATTTAATGGTTTGATTCTGCAAACCTAGTTTTGTTTCTTGGTAGATTTTCTTTTACCCCTCATGTAGCTTATTGTTGATTGGTTGTAAGACGGGGTGTCATCAACTTTCTCTCTGACATGAGGGCCAACACAACAGACTGGAGTTTTCTTGAATTGTAATCATTTCTTTCGATTTTTGTTCCTCATTATTCTAGTTTTATTAAAGAGAGACTTGAACAATTCTCCCTCACTATCATTCACGCCACGTATGATTGGAAACTATTGTTGATTTACTTTCTCTTTTTCAATGTTTCTTATTTGCCAAAAGGGTACTTTCAGTTTCAAAGAAATGTGACAAGACACCTGTGGTCTAAACTGTTTTATGACAGTACAGGATTAAAGGTGGTTTAAACTGAAGAGGACATTCCCTTCATAGCCCCAGTCATAAACACAATGTGACGAGTCACACCCGAACAGTTTGTAACAAGTTACTTAACACTGTTATTGCAGATCTAACAGTTTAGATTGCCTGGTTTACCTGCCAGCAAGTCAGCTGGGGTCAGTCTGAATACTGTTGCCAATGGTTTGCATCCCAAATGGCACTCTATTTCCTATATAGTGCACTACTTTAAACAGAGCCCAAGGGCCCTGGGCAAAAGTAGTACACTAAATAGGAAATGGGTTGCTATTTGGGACCCTAATTAACAGGTTGTTATTAACCCTGTCATAACCAATGACATGTCACCTGTTATGTAGAGCTGAAAGTACCCTAGTGAAGTCTTTCTCAACCAAACTTCCCTGCAACTTGTCCGTTTGGACCTCACTGCTTTATTGGGGACTGTCCTCTTCTCTTCATCTCCTCTCATTCTCACTGAGGACAGATGTTTATGTACAGGCTATTATTTAATGACCGACCAGAACTTTTTTAATAAGAAAACACTCCTATTTCTTCCCTCTTTTTTTTTGCCAAATGCCTTGACTTCTACAGTGTAAAGTGAAAATAGTGCTAATGTATTGGATAGAAGTGCATATTAAAAAAGAACAATGGGGAAGTTGTGCAAAGGACTGTAATTCTTTACTGAGTAAGAGGATTATAGAATATTGATATAATGAATTGTTATAGAGCAACCATGCCAACCAAAGGACTGGATCTAAGCTATGCAGTAATGGCCCCACAATAATCCACACAAACGAATTTATTATCAAGGATCTGTTGGAAAATAAGACCTGTATTGTATTTTCTAGTTCATTTTACATGCATTTCAAGTGTTAACGCATTCGGAAAATGTATTTCACAATAAAAAAACAAAATAGTATTGTATATCTGCTGGCTAAGCTTGCAATTCTACTCTTGCATATGTAACTGCATTATGTCTAAACAGTCAGTGGAAATCTGCTGAGGTGTGAGCTGTCCTCATGTTGCATCTCATCTTGACCTTCTCCCCTATCAATCTCATCTCCTATTCTCTTTCTCCATCCCTCCCTCAGCCAAGTGCACTCTGTTCGATGGGGGTGATATCAGGCATGCTCATGCTCCTCCCCTTCCTGGCCGCTCTCGCCACGTTTGCTGCTCCCTCCTGCTGCTCCACCTCGTCTTCCTCGTACCAGCTCGACTCCTCCTGCAGGTTGCCACGTGACCCGCCCAGGCCCCCACCCCTGAAGGGAGCAGGGCGGAACTTGGAGCGGAAGGTTACAAAGGAGAGGCTCTTGCTGCGTTGTTTGTCCCAGCCGGCTGACCTCATCCTCATCTCCTCGTTCTCCTCTTCTCCCTCCACACAGTCACGTAGAACCGTGCGGAACAGACGAGCCACCTCGTGAACCTCCGGCTCAATCTCCGTCACCAGATTTCTGAACCTGGGGTAGAGGGCAAAGGTCAAAATGAGTTTGCGTGATACTGACAAAGGGATAAAAGGTGGCACCAAGTTCACTTTGGAGACATCAGAACCTGTTGAGAATGATCATGAATCCATTTCCATGATCTACCGGAGACATTCAGGATATGTGTTGTGTACATACACCTCTGACACGGATAAGGTACAAAATCCCACCTAACAATGACAGGGCCACACTGAGACGGTGGCACCCTGGCACACAGGTCCTGCAGTTCTATCAGGTCTCGGGGGGTCAGCTCATAGGGTTGGTGGGTGGGGGCAGTGGCCAGCCAGCTGTAGTCAGCGGAGGAAGAGCTGCGCCGGCGCCGGCCCTCTTTTGTCACCCTTTCCAGGCGGATACGTTCGGTGCGTTTCACCATGGCACCCAGCTCCAGCATCAGGGTGTTGGTGACTAGTTCTTCTGCCGTACGCTGTCCAGGCACTTTCGGCTCCAGAGAAAACACTGCTGACCAGGGGAACATCTAGGGAGGGACAGAATTTAATCAACTTGATTTATTCCAGATGGGCAATTATTGTGAGGAGAGAGGAATCAGCCATGGGGATGGGACCAATAAAAGTTATTGAAACTGTTTTCATGCTGCAAACTCATGCTATTAATTTAAACACACTTAAAGTAAATGTTGTGTAATGTATCTTAATTGTTCAACTTCTTTGTTTTAAAATCTTAATCAAATAATTGCTTCATTAGGTAGATAAACACACCTGGGGATGTTACTTGATTGATAGAACTGTAAATACAGGTAATTAGATTCACTGAATCGCTTTCTGCTTTAGGTGACCTGCCTTTTTCACGACACAATGTAAAAGTTAATTTACCTGTAGTCAAACAAAAGCTTGATAGCTTACCTTTTACAAAAGTCAATTATTGAGTAGTCTCCTTGTTGGTTAGAAATCCTCTTATCAAGATGCAGACAATGCCTTCATTTCACAGTTCCTTTTTGTTGTTTCTGTTGTCTTTGGTGTGCAGCTGCAAAATATAAACAGTTAAAAAGAAAATGTCGACTTAAACTCCTACACACCACTAACTGACCACCTTGCTACCTCGAAGGTCCGTGGCAGATAGGTATGTGTTCCTTCGTGATTGACAATGAATGTAATCCTGTATTAATATACAGAGTGATTGACAGGTCTTTTACCGGACTAACCTCATAAGCACACCTGGAGGTGTTGCTAGATGTGTCAGCCTGTACATATCTAGTCAGCCAACTAGAGCAGCGTAGCAGCAGGGGGTACCAGCAGTTTTGTTCAGTAAGCATCTGTCATCTGTGAATCAAAACAGAGACACTGGACCTAAAATATACAGTAAAATACGAACAATATCCTCAGTGATGACAATGAGCATTTTCATGGAAGGAGGACATAGGCCTACCGTTTCATCACTGATCTGTGGCATTTAGACAGCACTCCAGAATGTTTTTGCTCAGATAATGGGTGAGAATAATGGCTCTGCTTGGATGCTGGTTGGTAAAGGAATGGTGTTGGCTTTGTCAATGATACTTGCATTTGATGAAGTTGAAATTGTAAACTTCAGATCGATTTGTATAGAAACCCTAGACTTATATTAGGCTGAGTGTGACATTGGCAAGGCATTTCTGCTCTTCCTGGAAGACCAAGGCACATACAGTGCATTCAGACAGTATTCAGACAAATCCAAATCAAATTCTATTGGTCACATACACATGCTTAGCAGATGTTATTGCGGGTGTGGCGAAATGCTTGTGTTTTTGCTCCGACAGTTCAGTAATATCTTACAATTTATATCTAACAAATTACACAACATATACCCAATACACAGAAATCTAGGTTGGAATGAATTAAGACTATATACATATGGACGAGCGAGGTCAGAGTGGAACGGACTAAGATACAGTAGAATAGTATGGAATACAGTATATACATATGAGATGAGTAATGCACGATATGTAAACATTAAGTGAATGAGATACCGTAGAATAGTATAGAAAACAGTATATACATATACAGCCTCTAATGTGCTAGTGATGGCTGTGTAGCAGTCTGATGGCCTTGAGATAGAAGCTGTTTTTCAGTCTCTTGTTCCCAGCTTTGATGCACCTGTACTGACCTCGCCTTCTGGATGATAGCGGGGTGAACAGACAGTGGCTCGGGTGGTTGATGTCCTTGATGATCTTTTTGGCCTCCCTGTGACATCGGGTTCTGTAGGTGTCCTGGAGGACGCGTAGTTTGCCCCAGGTAATGCGTTGAGCAGACCGCACCATCCTCTGGAGAACCTTGCGGTTGCGGGCGGTGCAGTTGCCATACCAGGCAGTGATACAGCCCGACAGAATGCTTCAATTGTGCTTCTGTAAACATTTGTGAGGGTTTTAGGTGACAGGCCAAATTTCTTTAGCCTCCTGGGGTTCTGTTGCACCTTTTCACCACACTGTCTGTGTGGGTGGTCCAATTCAGTTTGTCAGTGATGTGTGCGTCAAGGAACTTGAAGCTTTCCACTTTCTTCACTGCGGTCCCGTCGATGTAGATAGGGGGGTGCACCCTCTGCCAATGTGATGAAACGGTATTCAGACCCTTTACACAATGCTTTTTTGAAGTACCTTTGGCGATTACAGCCTCAAGTCTTCTTGGGTATGACGCTACAAGCTTGGCACCTGTATTTGAGGAGATTCTCCCATTCTTCTCTGCATATCCTCTTAAGCTCTGTCAGGTTGGATGGGGAGCATTGCTGCACAGCTATTTTCAGGTCTCTCCAGAGATGTTCAATCAGGTTCAAGTCTGGCCTCTGGCTGGGCCACTCAAGGACATTCAGAGACTTGTCCCGAAGCCACTCCTGCATTGTCTTGGCTGTGTGCTTATGGTCATTGTCCTTTTGGTAGGTGACCCTTTGCCCCAGTCTGAGGTCCTGAGCACTCTGGAGCAATCCTGACTAGTCTCCCAGTCCCTGCTGCTGAAAAACATCCTACAGCATGATGCTGCCACCACCATGTTTCACAGTAGGGATGGTGCAAGGTTTCCTCCAGACGTGATGCTTGGCATTCAGACCAAATAGTTCAATCTTGTTTTCATCAGACCAGATAATCTTGTTCCTCATGGTCTGAGAGTCCTGTAGGGGCCTTTTGGCAAACTCTAAGAGAGCTGTCATGTCCCTTTTACTGAGGAGTGGCTTCCGTCTGGCCACTCTACCATAAAGGCCTGATTGGTAGAGTGCTACAGAGATGATTGTCCTTCTTGAAGTTTCTCCCATCTCCACAGAGGAACTCTAGAACTCTGTCAGAGTGACTATCGGGTTCTTGGTCACCTCCCTGACCAAGGTCCTTCTCCCCAGACTGCTCAGTTTGGCAGGGTGGCTAGCTCTAGGAAGAGTCTTGGTGGTTCCAAACTTCTTCCATTTATCAATGATGGGAGGCCACTGTGTTCTTGGGGACCTTCACTGCTACAGAAATGTTTAGATCTGTGCCTCGACACCATCCTGTCTCAGAGCTCTACAGACATTATGGAGTATTTGTGTGTAGATTGTTGAGGGAGAAAAAATGTAAAACATTTAGAATAAAGCTGTATCTTAACAAAATGTTGAATAAGGGAAGGGATCTGAACACTTCCAGAATGCACTGTATAAGACAACTGTCTCATTAGTGACATAAATAGTAACATCAACAACTATATTTAGATCATAATCATCGTCCTAATAACTCATACTAATAACGCCGACGCTGTTCCAGGTATCGTCGTCTGGATTTGAGCGTAATCTGAGATTAGGTCTATACATGAGGTAAAGCCGCCTCAATGCTGAGTGAAGTGGAAACCCAGCGGGGTTAGAGGAGTAACCACGTCTTCAGGCTACCCCATATAGACAGAAAGAGAGAGAAAGAGAGCAAGAGAGAGAGAGAAAAAAAAGTGAAAAAGAGAGCGAGAGAAATTTGTAGAGAGGAGAGAAAAAGAGAGAGAGAGAAAGAGACAGCTGGTGGGTGAGATTGCTGTAGCCTACTAATGAGAGAGACAGTTGGATGGGTGGGTGGATGGGAGTAGTCACTCAGATGGCTTATAATGGATGACACACTCATGTTATGTAATCTGAACATAAGCGTTATAACATAATACTCCGGGGCATTATAATCATCTTTCAGATGCTTGTGTTTTCATATACAATGTAAAAAACAATGGGTTGTCCTTGAAGTTGGCAATGTCGGCAATTTATCAATTTGTATCTGTTTCACAAACTAGTCAGTTGGCCTAATGTGATAATATGGACATAACATGGACAAAGTTTGTATCCAGAGAAAAAATTATCTTCCTATTTTTTTAAATGATTGTAATTTCTGCAATGATTGATAATGGAATAACTTGTCTCAGGCTAAACAAAAGCTAAAGACCCCCTTTAGAAAATCTTTCTCTCTTAGATACCAACTGCAGACCTCATACTTCACATGCAACATCCGTTCTGCCAGTCACATTCTGTTAAAGGTCCCCAAAGCACACACATCCCTAGGTCGCTCCTCATTTCAGTTCGCTGCAGCTAGCGAATGGAACGAGTTGCAAAAAAACCTCAAACTGAACAGTTTTATCTCCATCTCTTCGTTCAAAGACTCAATCATGGACACTCTTACTGACAGTTATGGCTACTTTGTGCGAAGCTTCCAGAAAAGAGGTGTTAAATTCTACAACCACCTAAAAGGAAGCGATTCCCAAACCTTCAACAACAAAGCCATCACCTACAGAGAGATTAACCTACAGAAGAGTCCCCTAAGCCAGCTGGTCCTGGGGCTCTGTTCACAAACACAAGGCCCCAGAGAGCTCCAGGACAGCAACACAAAAAGACCCAAACAAATCATGAGAAAACTAAAATATAATTACTTGACACATTGGAAAAAATTAACCAACAGAGCAAACTGGAATGCTATTTGGCCCTCTTCTGACCATGTTTGTACCATGTTGGGTTGATACCATGCTGTGTTGTTGCCATACTATGTTGTCTTAGGTCTCACTTTATGTAGTGTTGTGGTGTCTCTCGTCCTGATGCATGTTTTGTCCTATATTTTAAATTTTTAAACCCCGTCCCCGCAGGAGGACTTTTGCCTTTTGGTAGGCCGTCATTGTAAATAAGAATTTGTTCTTAACTGACTAGCCTAGTTAAGTAAAGGTTAAATAAATACATTTAAAAAATAGTTTAATCATAGAGAATCGTCTTTCATCGCTAGGTGTCATCAAAGAGGTCTTCCTATGTCCCCCCTCTCTTCTGGCCATACCCCACCGACCCCCTCTCTTCTGGCCATACCCCACCGACCCCCTCTCTTCTGGACATACCCCACCGACCCCCTCTTCTGGCCATACCTCACCGACCCCCTCTTCTGGCCATACCTCACCGACCCCTCTCTTCTGGCCATGCCTCACCGACCCCTCTCTTCTGGCCATACCTCACCGACCCCTCTCTTCTGGCCATACCTCACCAACCCCCTCTTCTGACCATACCTCACCGACCCCTCTCTTCTGGCAATACCTCACCGAACCCTCTCTTCTGGCAATACCTCACCGAACCCGCTCTTCTGGCAATACCTCACCGACCCCTCTCTTCTGGCAATACCTCACCGACCCCTCTCTTCTGGCCATACCTCACCGAACCCCTCCCTCTCACGACACATCGTTTTATTGTTGGCTCGTCAGGCGGCACGAGACTCGCGGGTTTTAGCGTGCAGTTGTTGAAATGAAATGCTAACACATTTTGAAACCATCATTAGACACGCGGCTGCTGAAACATTTACATTAAACTTGTAATCCACCACATGTGAAGGAACAAATCGAAGTGTATCTGAAGTTGTCGCGTTGGAGCATTTGGATTTCACATCAATATAAACAGGATTGCGACATAAATGGTAAGTCATCATAGCGAGCTAGCTGGCTAACGGCTAGTCTGGTTTGGCTAATTCAACTAGTTAGTTACATTGCTTGCATAATAATGCATGTGTAGAACTGTCAATACTGGCTAGGTGGCTAGCCGTCTTTACTCCACTCTGCTGTGATTACATTTCTAGCTACAGTAAAGACAAGTTGATTCACAACTAGCTAGCTTATTTGAATATTCAAAACAATGCCATTGCGTGTTGCATGGTGTGTTCTTCAGCGAATCAAACAGACAATATTGGCTTCCTCCACTTTCCTGATTTCATCCAAGTTGTTGAAGACTAGTGACAATCCTGGCAAGAGACCGATTCTAAATATTTTGTCTGTCTTGCTGGTTTGAACAACGTTGCCACAGCTGTCTCCTAAGCACATAATTATTTATTGTCAAACAGTACTTCCTAGGAATGGCCACATCATGGTTCTTTTAGTTTCAGCAACTCTGCTGCTATGATTTGCTGTAGCTAAATACTATTAAGATTTTCAGAACGTTGAGCTGTGAATTGCACTATGGCCTCTACCTAGCATGTGGTACGGTTTAAAAGCAGCAGGCCAACTTTACGTTCTCACCACAATGTGATTGTCACACTAGATAGAGAGACTGAAACAATAGTATTGCAGTGCCAGCCATACATTGCCATTCTCAACGCTATCACTGTCAGTGCAGGTGACTCATGTCGTCATTGTGTAGGATTCTACCGTTATTTTAAATAAGAATTTGTTCTTAACTGACTTGCCTAGTTAAATAAACAGAATGTCTGACCTGCTGTCAGTTCAGTTCAAACCAGCGTCCTTTTATTTATTTGGCGTTTCATTGACTCGTTCTTTACAGACAGAAACTGTACGTAAACAATGACATAACATTGAGCAATGACAACCAGGAAATTCTCTTCTCTCTTCAAGGACATGCCTCCTTCTCTCGCTCTCTCTGTGTCCAAAATGGCATCCTATTCTCTATATAGTCTAGTAGTTTTGTGTGTCCAAAATGGCATCCTATTCTCTATATAGTCTAGTAGTTTTGGGCACCCTGGTCAGAAGTATTGCACTACATGGGGAATAGGATGCATTGGGACGCAGACTCTGTTTGTAGCCTGAGGTGCAGGGTGCATAGCTACACACCTTTGCATGGAGGGACTTGATTGAGCCATGATGGGTTTGGTTAGATCATGATCTTCAATCAGGATTTTCTTCATTCCTCGGCTCAAACCGTCTCTGTGTATCTCATTGCCTCTGTGTTATTGTCACGGCTATAAACCAGAGGAGCTGGCAAACCCGTAGGCTACTGCAAAAGTGAAAACATGCGCACAGTGTTACAGGAAATATGTTGTTTAGACAAACAAATATAAGACTAAACATTCAAATAAGATGTATTTGAATCATCCTTCCTGAAAAGTGGCCTATCCCTGAAGGAGGCGGTCTGCACTGGTGGAAACTGGCAAGTTCTGTCTCCTAGGAAAACACTGAGTCACACTCCCCAGTCCCCACAGCTCTACTGTAAAAAGGAGATCTAGCCTTGGTTACACGGTTCAAACTAAGGCAAGCTCCATGATAGATTGAAGCTTGTTCAGACACACACTTTCTTTTTAATTCTTATTTGTTTCTTCATCTCTTATCTACTTCTTATTGTTCTTCTACTTTATTGAAGTCACTGTGTTTCTATTCCAGCCTTAACTTCCTGGGGCGTATTGGTCTTACCAGACTGGTTCTCCAGTGTACCAACTCTGGTGTCTGAGACATCTACCCTGATCGGGAGGAGATGAGCTGGGCAGAGGAGGACTGGACGGTGGGCCTGTCTGGCCGGGCCCTGCAGAAGGTCAAGGAGCTGCAGGTCCAGCAAGAGAGGCTGAACAGAGAGAGACAGCAGAAACAGCTGCAGCTGGACAGCACACAGACCTCCCTCAACAAACAGACTGTCAAGGTACTGTACAATAAAGATATTGAGCTGTAAGAAGAACTATAGCAATGCAGCACTTTGCTCTGCTGCTTTAATACTAATTCAACATGCTTCTCTCATTCTTTCCTTATGCTGTGAAAACCCTTTTGCTTTAGTCATGTTTGTCGTTAGTAGCCTAAACACCAGTCTGTTGTTGCTTTTATCAAATTGCTATGTTGTTGTCATGCCAAGATGGCGAAAGCAGAAACAGACTGGCACCCAGACTAGTGTCTGTGTACTACTTGTATGTCAGGAAGTAAATAGTTTTTCCTGGTATTCTTTAAATGGTTATTTCCTGGTATTATTGAGTTATCTATCCTCTGTCTGCCCTTCTCTCTCCTCCAGTATGAGGAGGTGCGCGGGGAGCTGCAGTGTGTACAGAGGGAGTTACAGGGGGCTCGTGAGGAGGTGCAGGCAGGTGCGTGTGCGCGGGAGCGTCTGTCTCAGGATCTCCAAGTGAAACAGGCCCAGGTGTGTTCACTGGAGGGACAGCTGGGCTCAGCACGAACCCTCACACACACCCTCGAAAAGGAGGTCAAAAGGTTAGTAGCAGCAGCTACGTGTGTGTGTGTGTGTGTTGAGTTAATGTGTGTAGGAAAGTAGAACATGTCTTGGAATGTTTGAGATTAAGAACTGCTGAGTGGCATACATGTTTATTATTTTTATGCACAGAAGGAGGGTGTGTGTGTGCAGTTCAAAGGCTGTCTTTAAAACATATTTCTGTCCTTTGTTTTCCATGTTCTCTCTCTCTCGCAGGTTGGAGGCAGAGCTAGAGAAGTTACAGATCACTAACAGCTCTGGAGATTCCATGTTGTTTTCCACCCCATGCTGGAGTATGACATCACCATGGGACCACAATGGTACAGCACTCTACTCACTCCCTTGATGTCCTCCCGCTCTCTTTTGGTATCTTCCTTCTATTTTCTCCCATGGCACTCCTAGTCTTCTCTCCCTTTGGTCCTGGTCTCAGGCTGTGGAAGACAGGAGAGCTCTTTCTTAGCTGAATCTGAGTGCGGCTGAGTAACTGAACTATGGGTGTTGTATCCCTGTAGGTGGGAGACAGGAGGAAAGGCAGGGACACAGAGGCGAGGGGGACAATAAAGCACCACACGTCAGAGTGAGTTCAATACCTAAAACCTGAGGCCTTCTCAGCCACATATGTACACCCTGTATTCTCTGTCATCCTGCCATATGTGCTATAACCCAGTGCTCTAGCTGCACTTGTTTTCATCCCTCCCTATTTTTTTTCCTCCCACTTTCAGCAACAGCTCAAATTCTCTGAACCTGGATTCTCACCCACGCCCATGTTCCCACAACAACAAGCCAAGGGCACGTCCCACCGGCGCCTGTCACACCAATCAGACTCCTCCACTCCCTCAGCTGTGTTTCCATGGGAACGAGAAGACCCAAAGCCTTCCACCAGGGGACGACCCGCTCCTCCTCTCCCCTCCTCCAGCAATGTCAGACGAGGCCAGGAAGCTGAGGATTGTGGGATGGTGGAGGAATTCAGGAGAGAGACAGACAGTATGTGTCACTTTGTCACCACACCACTCTGTGTTATCACTTGTTGACAGATAATTGATGTGCTCTGATGTCGAACTCCACTCCAAACACCTTGGTTTATCATAGTGTCACAACAGTACAGGCTGATCATAGGCCAGCGATTCACTAACATTTTGATGACTTTGTTTTTTTATGTAACTAAATGACCGATGTGGGTTCAATTATTTGAATTCCATTTCATTTGTTTTTTAGCTCAATGTGCAGTTTCTCTAGAAATAAATAAGATCAAGTCCAACCTGTACGACGTAAAGTGCATTCGGAAAGTATTCAAACCACTTGACTTTTTCAACGTTTTGTTACATTACAGCCTTATTCTAAAATATATTTAATTGTATTTTTTCCTCATCAATCTACACACAATACCCCATAATGACAAAGCAAGTATTCAGACCCTTTACTCAGTATTTTGTTGAAGCAACTTTGGTAGCAATTAAAGCCTTGAGACTTCTTGGGTATTTGGGGAATTACTCACATTCTTCTCTGCAGATCCTCTCAAGCTCTCAGGTTGGATGGGGAGTGTCGCTGCACAGCTATTTTCAGGTTTCTCCAGAGATGTTTGATCTGGTTCAAGTCCGGGCTCTGGCTGGGCCACTCAAGGACATTCAGAGACTTGTCCCAAAGCCACTACTGCATTGCCCTGGCTGTGTGTCAGTGGGGCCTTATATAGGGGCCTTATATAGACAGGTGTGTTCTTTTCCAAATCATGTCCAATCAATTGAATTTACCGCAGGTGGACTCCAATCAAGTTGTAGAAACATCTCAAGGATGATCAATGGAAACAGGATGCACCAGAGCTCAATTTCTAGTATTATAGTAAATGGTTTGAGTACTTATGAAAATAAGGTATTTCTGTTTTTTAATTTGAAAGAATTTTTAAAAACCTGTTTGTACCTTGTCATTATGGTGTATTGTGTGTCGATTGAGGAAATGTTTTATTTAATCCATTTTAGAGTAAGGCTGTAACATAACAACATGTGGAAAAAGTCTAGGGGTCTGAGTACTTTCCGAGTGCACTGTAGTAGCGAGGCCATTATTCTACATCAGTGGAGTCGTCAAACTCTACAATAATAATGGGGGAAGAAAATGTAAGAGTACAGATTATTGTATGGGACAATATACACATGTTTTTGAGAAGGCTAAAGATGCAGTTTTATTGTGCAGATGTATTTATTGGTTTATCTTCATTTTGATGAGATAAAAATGCAATAGATTTAAGTTTATTTGTTGATGTAAAAATCGAAATTCAGATTTGACTGTTGCCGTTAGATTTAGGGTGTGGTGGGGTCAGAAGAAATTCTTGGGAAAAAATGGTGTCCCTGCTGAAAAAGTTAAAATACCACTGTTTTACATAGTTTAGTGCAGGAAACATGGTAATTAACTACAATGACCATAATCCATGTCGCGCCAAATTGTCCGGTCTGTATTTCGTTTACAGCTGCTGCGAGAAGAGATGGAAAAATGTGTGATCGACAGGTATAGCAGTTTCTTTGAGGTATCTAGCTGAAAATACATGATCTAAGTGATTGCTAGTTGTTATTCAGCAGTCATAAAAGTATGCCTTATTTACCTTGAAGAACTTCTGAAATGGTGATAAAGAAATATATATGCATAACTGTTCAAAAGTTTGGGGTCACTTAGAAATGCCCTTGTTTTTGAAAGAAAAGAAAACAAATAGTCTATTTAAAATAACATCAGTGTCGACATTAATGTTGTAAATGACTATTGTAGCTGGAAACGACATAGGCGTACAGAGGCCCATTATCAGCAACCATCGCTCCTGTGTTCCAATGGCACATTGTGCTAGCTAATCCAAGTTTATAATTTTAAAAGGCTAATTGATCACTGAAAACCCTTTTGCAATTATGTTAGCACAGCTGAAAACTGTTGTTCTTATTAAAGAATCAATAAAACTGGTCTTTAGACAAGTTGATTATCAGCATTTGTGGGTTCGATTACAGGCTCAAAATTGCCAGAAACAAAGAATTGTCTTCTGAAACTCGTCAGTCTATTCTTGTTCTGACCAAATGAAGGCAATTCCATGTGAGAAATTGCCAAGAAACTGAAGATCTCGTACAACGCTGTGTACTATTCCCTTCACAGAACAGCACAGACTGTCTCTAATCAGAATAGAAAGAGGAGAGGGAGGCCCCGGTGCACAACTGAGCAAGAGGACAAGTACATTAGATTGTTTCTCAAACTAGACAGACGCCTCACAAGTCCTCAACTGGCAGCTTCATTAAATAGTACCCGCAAAACACATCTCAACGTCAACAGTGAAGAGGCGACTCCGGGATACTGGCCTTCTAGGCATATCTCGGACCGGCCAATAAAAGATTAAGATGGGAAAAAGAACAGACACTGGACAGAGGCACTCTGCCTAGAAGGCCAGCATACGTTGTGACTGGTGTTTTGCGGGTACTATTTAACTATGATAAACTTGGATTAGCTAACGTAACGTGCCATTGGAACACAGGAGTGATGGTTGCTGATAATGGGCCTCTGTACACCTATGTAGATATTCCATAAAAAAATCTAATGTTTCCAGATACAATAGTAATTTACAACAAGCGCATTTCTAAGTGACCCCAAACTTTTGAACGGTAGTGTATATATACACAAAACTCTACCGAAACGGTACCGAATTCAAAAAGGACTTATTGCTCAGTACTAGAGACCATATTTGATCAATTCTGATGTGTCTGGTCTCATCTCTAGTATTTCCAAAAATCTGAGGATTTGTTTTCCAGTAGGAGGCCAATAATACAGTTGAAGTCAGAAGTTTACATACACCAAATACATTTAAACTCAGTTTTTCACAATTCCTGACATTTAATCCCAGTAAAAAAAATGTCTTTGGTCAATTAGGATCACCACTTGATTTTAAGAATATGAAATGTCAGAATAATAGTAGAGAGAATGATTTATTTCAGATTTGATTACTTTCATCACATTCCCAGTGGGTCAGAAGTTTACATTCACTCAATTAGTATTTGGTAGCATTGCCTTTAAATTGTTTAACTTGGGTCAAACGTTTCGGGTAGCCTTCCACAAGCTTCCCACAATAAGTTGGGTGAATTTTGGCCCATTCCTCCTGACAAAGCTGGTGAAACTGAGTCAGGTTTGTAGGCCTCCTTGCTCGCACACGCTTTTTCAGTTCTGCTCACAAATTTTCTTTAGGATTGAGGTCAGGGCTTTGTGATGGCCACTCCAATACCTTGACTTTGTTGTCCTTAAGCCATCTTGCCACAACTTTGGAAGTATGCTTGGGGTCATTGTCCATTTGGAAGACCCATTTGCGACCAAGCTTTAACTGATTTCTTGAGATGTTGCTTCAATTTTTATTTTATTTAAAATTTAAAAAATTTACCTTTATTTTACTAGGCAAGTCAGTTAAGAACAAATTCTTATTTTCAATGACGGCCTAGGAACAGTGGGTTAACTGCCTGTTCAGTGGCAATCAATCCACATACTTTTGCATCCTCATGACGTCATCTATTTTGTGAAGTGCACCAGTCCCTCCGGCAGCAAAGCACCCCCACAACATGATGCTGCCACCCCTGTGCTTCTCGGGATGGGATGGTGTTCTTCGGCTTGCAAGCGTCCCCCTTTTTCCTCCAAACATAACAATGGTCATTCTGGCCAAACAGTTCTATTTTTCTTTCATTAGACCCGAGGACATTTCTCCAAAAAGTACGATCTTGCAGTTGCAAACTGTAGTCTGTCTTTTTTATGGCGGTTTTTGGAGCAGTGGCTTCTTCCTTGCTGAGTGACCTTTTTTGGTTATGTCGATATAGGACTTGTTTTACTGTGGATATAGATACCTGTTTCCTCCAGCATCTTCACAAGGTCCTTTGCTGTTGCACTTTTCGCACCAAAGTACCTTAATCTCTAGGAGACGGAACGCGTCTCCTTCCTGAGCGGTATGACGTCTGCGTGGTTCCCATGGTGTTTATACTTGCGTTCTATTTTTTGTACCGTTGATCGTAGTATCTTCAGGCTTGTGGAGGTCTCCAATTTTTTTGAGGTCTTGGCTGATTTCTTTTGATTTTCCCAAGATGTCAAGCAAAGAGGCACTGAGTTTGAAGGTACGCCTTGAAATACATCCACAGATACACCTCCAATTGACTCAAATGATGCCAATTGACTCAAATGATGTCAATCAGAAGCTTCTAAAGCCATGACATCATTTTCTGTAATTCTCCAAGCTGTTTAAAGGCACAGTCAACTTAGTGTATGTAAACTTCTGACCCACTGGAATTGTGATGCATTGAATTATAAGTGAAATCTGTCTGTAAACAATTGTTAGAAAAATGACTTGTGTCATGCACAAAGTAGATGTCCTAACCGACTTGCCAAGACTAGTTTGTTAAGAAGAAATTTGTGGTGTGGTTGAAAAACGAGTTTTAATGACTCCAACCTATGTATATGTAAACTTCCGACTTCAACTGTACATGGGTTAAATTTGTTTTCCATTAGTTGTCCAATAATATATGGGTTGTATTTGTTTCCATTAGACGGCCAATAATATATGGGTTGTATTTGTTTCCATTAGACGGCCAATAATATATGGGTTGTATTTGTTTCCATTAGACGGCCAATAATATATGGGCTGTTTTTGTTTTCCATTAGTCGGCCAATAATATATGGGTTGTATTTGTTTCCATTAGACGGCCAATAATATATGGGCTGTTTTTGTTTTCCATTAGACGGCCAATAATATATGGGTTGTATTTGTTTCCATTAGACGGCCAATAATATATGGGTTGTTTTTGTTTTCCATTAGTCGGCCAATAATATATGGGTTGTATTTGTTTTCCATTAGACGGCCAATAATATATGGGTTGTTTTTGTTTTCCATTAGTCGGCCAATAATATATGGGTTGTATTTGTTTTCCATTAGTCGGCCAATAATATATGGATTGTGTATTTGTTTTTCGAGTGCTGGTTGGAGCAGGAAGGATGCAGTTCAAATTAAATCAGTAAAAACTGCTAGCTTCCTTTGACAGCAGGAGGGGCAGAGAGAGAGGCAATGTTTACTTTAGGTGTGAGTCAGACAGTGTGTAATCAGAGACATCGGGGAGTGCGTTCAGCCTGAATACCCCCCCCCCATTGTCTTCCCTGCTGGTCGGTAGATGCTGGCTGCAGTAATGGGCTTTGTGTCATCCTGTATGGCTCCAGACACATTGAATTACTGGCCTTTCAGTACAGACACTGCGTTCCTCAACAGAGGAGACAAGACTGCTCAAATGTACTTTGAAATGAGCTCAAAATGGATTTCACGACTTAGAATCTGTTGAAATTGTGGAACTCAAAACTAGAGTAAAGGGCATTGGGGAAACAGAGCTGATAGTGCCTTGACAGTTGACTGACTCCCATGAGTCATTCTGGATGGATTGTCCTACTTTCACAATATTCAATAGTCGCCACAGCTACAGTGTTAATCGTTCTGACAATCAATCTGACAGCTATGTGATAAATCAGTCACTTCCCTGTTTACATTCTAAACATGTTACAGCAAAACACTACGTATTGACTGAATCCCGAACACCCTCTCAACTTATATTAATTCACAACCCTTTGTTGACATGAAATGTGTAAGAAAGGCACAGTCACATTGCCTAAATGTCAAAGCAAACGGGGAACACTCTCACTCCACCTCTCCCAGAGTCGGGGTGTGTAGCAGAGCTGCAGGGGCGTATGCGTGGCCTACAAGGGGAGCTGAAGGCTGAGTGTGAGCGGTTCAGACAAACCCAGGATGCTCTAGCCAACGCCAGGAAAGACCTGACCACCAGAGAACAAAGTCTACAGAGGGCCAAGGATGAACTGAGCCTCGCTCACACGCGCATCTCACAGGAGAGCGATCGGGTACGGATGCACACACACTAACACTGTATGAAACACAAAAGACGTGAGTGACTGCCAAACACAGACTGCACTTAAGAGTGTGACTGGCAAGGCAGAGGGACACAGTCATACCTGTCGCATTGTTATACTGTGTCTCCTCTCCAGGCCCAGTCGTTGGAGCAGCGAGTGAAGCAGCTGCAGGAGGAACTGAAGTGTCAGAGACAGAACACTGAGAGCAGCCGCCTGCAGCACCAGCAACGCACCAGAGACCTGGACAAGCAACACCAGAGGGTGAGGAGAGGGGAGAGAGGCTGTGTGTGCGTCTGAGGGTCTCATACGCCCCTGCAGCTACACACCCAGGTGTGACTGTGTGGAAGGTGATGTGGAAAAAAGTCTAGTGTCCGTTTCGTGCGTGTATTGTGAGTTCAAAGTGTCAAAGCATCCGGTTATTAAAATAGTATCCAGGTATGTGTCCCAAATGGCTCTCTCTTCCCTATGTAGTGCACTACTTTTGACCTGAGCCCATAGGGTAGTGCACTACATAGTAGAGAATAGTGTGCCATTTGGGACAGAGTTCGGTATCCTGTCTACTCTACTGATGATGCCCATGATGTTGGGTGTATTGCAGGACTTGTTGGAGCTGCAGAAAGAGTGTCAGTCTGTGGAGAAACAGCACCAGCTGGATGTTAACAAACTGAACCAGGAGGTCCAGCAGGCCAGAACACTACACAACACACTACAGGCCCAGTCTGAGAAGGTAGAGACACACTTTCTTTACTTCACTGTTTTCATATCTCTGGGTTTCAAAATGTCTACTTTCTTGCCTCTTGTTCTCGCTCTCTCTCTCTTTCTCTCTCTCACAATGGAGTTCAGCTATGTGCTGCTCTCAAGGTCAATGAACTAATGTTTCTCTTTTCTTTCTTGACCTTGCTTGTTTTCTTTTTTGCTTCCTCTCTTCTCTCTCTGTCTCTCTCTGTGTATTTTCCTCCCCTCTTGGTTTGTCCCAGTGGAGTGTTGAGCGGGGAAGGTAATACTGGTGTGACTGACTGACTGTTCAGAACCTTTGACTTGATGTGCTGTTGTCTTCTGGGAAACATAACTCGCCTTGACGTAGTCATCATTCTCATCCAAGGAGGGTTTGTGGGAGTGGGTGGAGGCATGAGGGATACTTCCACTAGAGGCTGGAAGAGCATGTGGAGGTGCATGAATGGTGTGATGTTATTGGTGTGCATTTCAAAATGGTTGCACTTTACAGTAAAAGAGATGCTGGTTATATCAGGCTCACAGGTGCTACTTAATATTTCCCATCCCCACCTCTACACATGTTTAGCTTTTCAAGCTCTAGTTCATGAATGATGAATAATAAATCACTTTCAGTTCCTTCTGTCGGTCACCACAGTCTAGTAAAGGCAGGCCTGACCGCAGTAATATATCTAATCTAGTTCAATCTGATACGGCATTCATTGGTTTCGTACCAAATGTCACCCCATTCCCCTTAATAGTGCACTTCTTTTAACCAGGGCACATAGATGGGGAATAGGCTGCCATTTGGGGACACAACCATTCTCTTCCTCACTCTCCAATCCACACTGAACACAATAGAGCTACAGTTCATATGGTTTAGCTAGCTGCCTCAAATCAGATTGACATAATATTGAATTACTGATAAGCTTTTTAATCTGCTCACGTGTTGCTTTTCAAGTGATTATGCGAGTTAAACGGACCAATGGTTGTAGGGCTTTGTCTGAGCATGGGGAATATAAGCATGTGTATTCCAGACCAGTGAATTCCACAACAATGACATTGCACAAATTGATAAACCTCAAATTGGTTGATCAATTTGTAGGGGTATTCATTAGTTGTTTTTATCCATGGCATGGAAGTGTATCCAATGTTTTGAGTGTTACATCATGTAAGCAAGAAACATGTGATCATGTTTACATGTAGTTTGCTATGTATCTGATGGATTTGATAGTTTCCCCATCTCTCTGCCTGGTGTGTAGCTTACTGCACTTTGTGCGGCTGTCCTTTAGACCGATACAACACGACCCGTCCTTTAGGCGGATACAACACGACCCGTCCTTTAGACGGACACCACACCACCCGTCCTTTAGACGGACACCACACGACCCGTCCTTTAGACGGACACCACACGACCCATCCTTTAGACGGACACCACGCGACCCGTCCTTTAGACGGACACCACGCGACCCGTCCTTTAGACGGACACCACACGACCCGTCCTTTAGACAGACACCACGCGACCCGTCCTTTAGACGGACACCACACGACCCGTCCTTTAGACAGACACCACGCGACCCGACCTTTAGACGGACACCACACGACCCGTCCTTTAGGCGGACACCACGCGACCCGTCCTTTAGACGGACACCACACGACCCGTCCTTTAGGCGGACACCACGCGACCCGTCCTTTAGACGGACACCACACGACCCGTCCTTTAGGCGGACACCACGCGACCCGTCCTTTAGGCGGACACCACGCGACCCGTCCTTTAGGGGGACACCACGCGACCCGTCCTTTAGGGGGACACCACGCGACCCGTCCTTTAGGCGGACACCACGCGACCCGTCCTTTAGGCGGACACCACACGACCCGTCCTTTAGGCGGACACCACACAACCCGTCCTTTAGGCGGACACCACGCGACCCGTCCTTTAGACGGACACCACACGACCCGTCCTTTAGACGGACACCACACGACCCGTCCTCTAGGCGGACACCACACGACCCGTCCTTTAGGCGGACACCACACGACCCGTCCTTTAGGCGGACACCACGCGACCCGTCCTCTAGGCGGACACCACGCGACCCGTCCTCTAGGCGGACACCACGCGACCCGTCCTCTAGGCGGACACCACGCGACCCGTCCTCTAGGCGGACACCACGCGACCCGTCCTCTAGGCAGACAGGACGGGCCCTCTTTTTTCCCAGCTCCTCTCCTCTCCAACCCGTCCTTCCATTGTTTCCTCTCCGCTGGCCTCCTGCCCTTTCCTCAAGAGTTCCTAGTTCTACTACCTTTTTATATGTGACCTTCTCATAGCCCTCCCCAGTCCCCACCTTTTCCTTAGTACTTCCTTCCTCCATGATGGAGTAATATTCTTGTCCCTCATGTCTCTCCCAGGTGACCCTTCAGAAGCAGGCGTTGGAGAGGGATGTAGACATTCTGAAAGAGAAAGTCAAATGGACTGAGGGGGAACTGAAGGAGAGCCAGAAGAAAGAGGCCCAAACACAAACCAAACTAACGGTATACACACATAAAATTATGAACAGACTCTTGTGTCCTTAGTCTAGACATGTCAATCTATTATGCATGAACTAAGCAGTGGCCGTGTTATGAAATAATTGAATCATTTAGCACTATCTGTTTAAGTCTATATGTTATTGCTATAGAATTGGGTTCTGTTACAGAAAGAATATGTTGGTTATTAAAAGTTGTTTATATAGTTGATATTGCATAGTTCTTACATAGTTATTGACTGTATGCATGTGAATGTGTTGCTCTCTGATAGGAGACGGTGCTTGAGAGGGAGGGGTTGAATGTTACTCTGGAGCAGAACAGGAGGAGAGAGAGGGGACTGGAGGAGGAGGTGAAGAATCTGACTGATGATCTGGCTGAGGCCCTCCGACGTGTCAAAGAACTAGAAGGTGAGGAGGGTGGGAGGAGGAGGAGGAGAGAGGGCTGTTGTTGATAATGGGGTGTTTACCCTTTATGAAAAGAGACTCTAGACAATGCTGTTGTCTTAAGGTTAAGAAATTTGAACTGGACGTGTTTGAGTTAACAAAAGAGTGAAATCCTACACCAGACTGTTCATGACTTTCAAAAACACTTTTTCCCCCTCACTAACTTCCTTTTGAGCTGTACAAGCTAGCCGTTTGTTACTGCTGCCACCTGCTGACCCTCAGCGGTATTACACCCTGACTCATGATATTTGGTTGATTATCCAAATTTTGGTCTCTGGTAACATTTTGCTGAATTAACATGACAGTTTGAATGATAATAAGTCATTTAGTTTATATTTTTCTCCCTCGTTTCTTTCCCTATTCCCCTTTCCAGACCAGAAGACAGTCCAGCCCTCTGTTGCTCCAGCTCCAGTTCCGTTTAGCCCTGCAGGACAGAGCTTTTCCCCAGTCTCACCACCACGACATGGCCGCCACGCCCCACACACACCCTCGGCTCAGACCAACAGACCTGCCAGAGAGGAGCGAGCGAGGGAGGGAGAGGAGAGAGGGAATGAGGAACAGAGAGCAAAGTACCCCACAGAGAGAGAACCTGGAGAGGGCATTGACTCAGAACACATCACTGCGTTTGGATCCACAGACTCTGAAAAACGACAGAGGGCAGGAGGGAGGGGGGAGGAGAGGAAACGAGAGAATGAGAGAAAAGACGAGGCAGAGTCCGTAGTAGATGGCTGCATCCCTGGAAAGGAAGCATCTACCAAGGACAAAAACACACTCGACACACCGAGCTCTCTTTCTCCAACAGACCAAAGTCCCCACCTCACCAGCTCCGCTGGCTCCGACACAGACTACGAGAGCGAGACCCTGTCCAGCCACTCCAAAGCCCGAGCCCAGACCACCAGGGCTGAGGGAGACCTACAGAGGGAGAACAGAGAGCTGCGGTCAGAGCTGCAGGACGTTAAGGATGAGTTACAAAGGAGACTGGAGGATCTGGAGACCCAGCGCAGAGCGGAGGCCGAGGCCAGGACCAGGCTCAAGCAGCTCAGCCGCAAACACGCCTCCCAAACCAAGACCTCCAGAGAGACGGAGGAGGAGGAGGAGGAGAGGGCCGAGATGGGGAGGTTGAAGGAGGCACTGGCTGAACTTGAGATACAGGTCAGGATAGATGCAGAGGACAGGGAGAGAGTGGAGGAAAGGAAAGGGAGGGAGAGAGACGACCGGGAGTCTGAAAGCATGCTGCTGAATCTCCAGCTAAAGAAGCAGCTGGTTGAGTTGAAGACTGAGCTCTTGATAGAACAGGAGGAGAGAGAAAGGGAAAAGGAGGAGGAGAGGAAGAGATTGAAAAACAAAGGGATCGAAGGAACGATTGAACTTACTGTGAAGCTGGAAGAGCTCCAGGCAGAGTTGGAGGAGCTGAAGAACCGTGGAGGTCTTGAAAGGAAGAACATGGTAGATAAAAACACCCCTCTGACATATCTCACCATGCACCGTGACATCCCCTCTAACTCCAACAAGCTACTACCATCTCCAGACCAGCACCATCTCCTGTGTGAGTCGACCACTGTTGTCCCGCAGGCAACAACAGCAGATCTGATCCGGGAAGAAGGAACTCTGAACAAAGCACCAGAACTCTCCAGACCTATTGGTGAGGGAGAGGCCATTGTGGAGGCTCAGAGGGGTATGTCTGCCTCTGAGCTGGGTGAAACCACTGTGGAAGCTGAGAAAGGGATATCTTCCTCAGACCAGGGAGAGACCAATAAAGACACTCTGAGAGGTGTATCTCCCTCGGACATGGAGAAAACCCCACTGGCACTCCAGAGTGCAGGCTTCTCAGCCTCAGAGCTAGCCCAAGAGGTGGAGCGTCTGCGGGGGGAGAGTGCCAGGGAGGCTGGGCGAGCTATACACTCCCAGGCAAAGCTGGAGGCTTTACAGAGCCAGGTGACCAGGCAGACCCAGCAGCTGACCCTGGCCTTCGACCACCAGAGCAGACACATCCAGGACCTGCTGGCAGAGCTGCAGGAGAAGGAGGGCGGCCTTCTCAGGCAGGGAAAGGAACTGCAGCACTGCAGAGATGAACTGGCCACGCTCAGACAGGGGATGGAGAAAGAGAGAGAGACACGAGAGGAAGAGAGACAGGAGGAGGAGATAAAGAGCACTAGGGTAACTATAACCCCTCAGCAGGCTGACCATTACACAGATATACATCAGATGACACATAGCACTCAGAATGAGTCTGCCTCCGGGATAGAAGAGACTACAGACATAACAATCAACCCACTGAACACTACCCAGGCTTCCTCTACACTTTGTGATGAGGGAGGTCAGCTGACCACTCCACAGAAAAACTGTGTCACTGAATGGCATGATGTAACAGATAGCAGTACCACTCTGGGCGGCCATCCTGCTGAACATAATACAGAGAAGATGGTGGATTCTAAGGCTTCTGCCCAGCCAGGCAGGAGTGAAGACACGAGAAACAAAGAGAAATTCAAATCTGACAGTTTAACTGTAGTATGTTCCAAAGGGCAGATGGAACCGTCTGAGAGTTCTGAGATGAAACGCATCCGTAGTGAAGAACAACATTCAACGAAGGAGTTACAGCTATCCCAGAGAGACCCGAGTCTAACCAGGACTGAGAACGCATGTCTTACTGCAGAGCTGGAGAAAGCTTCTGGTCCTATCAACAGACCAGAAGACACCAGGGGACAGGAGAGACAAGATAGCGGAGGAGAGAGTTTGGCTGTAGAGCTGCAGTCTCTAAAACAGAAGAATGAACTGCTGAAACTGACACTTCCAGATGTGGCAAACACAGACCAAGAAACTAGTTCTGTCAGTAACACAACACTACCAGCGACTTGTGAAGAACCGGCTGAAAGAAAAGCAAAGAGAAGGAAAAGAAAGAAGCAGAGAGGAGGACAGGAAGTTAATTCCACCTCTGGAGAGCTAAAGCAAATCAGTGACATTATCACCTCGGGACGTGAGGCCACACTGCATGATGGAGGGAAACCTGTAGACGAGGAGAGAGGGGGAGTAGAGTCTGAAGGAGTGAAGGAGATGGGGAGAGGGGGAGTAGAGTTGGACAGAGGGAGGGAGACGGGAGCTGGGGATGAGGGGAGAGGGGGAGTAGAGTTGGACAGAGGGAGTGAGACGGGAGCTGGGGATGAGGGGAGAGGGGGAGTAGAGTTGGACAGAGGGAGGGAGACGGGAGCTGGGGATGAGGGGAGAGGGGGAGTAGAGTTGGACAGAGGGAGGGAGACGGGAGCTGGGGATGAGGGGAGAGGGGGAGTAGAGTTGGACGGAGGGAGTGAGGCGGGAGCTGGGGATGAGGGGAGAGGGGGAGTAGAGTTGGACGGAGGGAGGGAGACGGGAGCTGGGGATGAGGGGAGAGGGGGAGTAGAGTCTGAAGGAGTGAAGGAGATGGAGGCAGGGGATGAGGGGAGAGGGGCAGTAGAGTCTGAAGGAGTGAAGGAGATGGAGGCAGGGGATGAGGGGAGAGGGGCAGTAGAGTCTGAAGGAGTGAAGGAGATGGAGGCAGGGGATGAGGGGAGAGGGGCAGTAGAGTCTGAAGGAGTGAAGGAGATGGAGGCAGGGGATGAGGGGAGAGGGGCAGTAGAGTCTGAAGGAGTGAAGGAGATGGAGGCAGGGGATGAGACTCTACTAGACACTACTCCACTGGCTCCACTCCAGATCACCTGCCTAGAGAAGCAGGTAGGTTTCTGTACTCTAACTCTTACTGTGAACATAGTTATCAATGTAAGTTACCGTAAATACTTTAATAATTTCCCCCCATAGCTTAAGCATGTGGTTGTAAACATCCACTACAGAATGCTACTACTACAGAATGCTATATACAAGCCAGCTATTTTAAATAAATCTGTATTTTATTATTTTGAACATCTCCTGAATGTTATTCTCTCTCTCCTCCTGTCCAGGTGGTGATGCTGCAGGCTGAACTGCAGTCTCTCTCTGAGGAGAACCAGAGGCAGGCTGAGGAGCTGACAGTGTGGAGGCTAATGGCCCAGCCCCTCTGTCTAGACCCAGAGGACCTCACCTCTGCTACCCTCAGCCCTGGCCACAACACTGCTACCCTCAGCCCTGGCCACAACACTGCTACCCTCAGCCCTGGCCACAACACTGCTACCCTCAGCCCTGGCCACAACACTGCTGGACACAACACTGCTACCCTCAGCCCTGGCCACAACACTGCTACCCTCAGCCCTGGCCACAACACTGCTACCCTCAGCCCTGGCCACAACACTGCTGGACACAACACTGCTACCCTCAGCCCTGGCCACAACACTGCTACCCTCAGCCCTGGCCACAACACTACTACCCTCAGCCCTGGCCACAACACTGCTACCCTCAGCCCTGGCCACAACACTGCTACCCTCAGCCCTGGCCACAACACTGCTACCCTCAGCCCTGGCCACAACACTGCTACCCTCAGCCCTGGCCACAACACTGCTACCCTCAGCCCTGGCCACAACACTGCTACCCTCAGCCCTGGCCACAACACTGCTACCCTCAGCCCTGGCCAACACAGCAGTGTGATGGTGATCAGAGAGGATGAGCTGCTTCTCTCCTGTACCTCCAGTAGACTGTATGGGAGGACCCTGGCCTCAAGGTAACACACAGGGGTTACGCACAAATTCTTGATTGACAATTGCAATGACCGGTTTTTGTTATTATGAATTGGTTGTAACAGTTTCTGTGATGAGCAGTTTTCATGTTCTGTCTATGGCGATTTCAAAGTTTGAATTTAAATTTGATTTATCTTTTTTTATTGGTCTAGACTGCATCACTGCAATTCTCCTGAAGCAAAGAGTCTCCAAAACCCATCCAGAAAGAACAAATCAACACATCCCCAAGAGACAGAAAAACAGACCAATGAACATGGGGAAGATGGTGAAGAAGCAGACATCACCAAAGATGTTTACCAAATCTCAGAGCTCCAGACCAAGGCAACAGAGCACACTAACCAAGATGATTCAGAAAACAAGACCAATCCAAACACTCCGAGAGCAACAGATGAGACCCAGGCCAAAGAAATAGTCTCAAGGCACAATCTAGACGTCATAGAACTAGATAACAAAGAGTTCCCCACTCTGTCTCTCGCTGAGGCTCAATCCACTGAAGCACAGTTCTCTGAAACAAACCATTCCAGTCACCATCAAGAGGTACCAATCTCCACTGGTGTTGAGAATAAAAGTCACTCCTCGGTCCGTAGAAAAGTCACCACTACATCAGAGTGGCGAACTGAGAGAACGATGGTGGAGACCAAGGTTCTGAGTTCAAAGGTCATACCAGCAGGATGGACAGGTCAAGAGAGATTGAGCTCTGTAGAGGTGAGTAGTACCAGCTCTCAGACAGAGGAGGGGAGAGAAACAGGCGCCCTACCAGAAACACACCACGTATACACACAGACGGAGGAGGAGGAGAATGATGAAGAACCCACAGAATCACCCCCTGTGTCACCAGTCCAGATGTCTGAGGCCGAGGGGGTCAGGATGTTGTTTTCTGGGTCCTTCCCGATCCCTGCTGACCCAGCCCGTCTTGCGGAGCGGATCCGTCGTAACCGGACTCAGATGTCTGCAGCGTACGATGATACGGAATACGAACCCTACGGCCTGCCTGAGGTGGTCATGAAAGGTGAGGAGAGGGGACACGGGTGCTGTTTTGTTAATGCTGTGTATTTGAATATCACAACGAAGGGGGGTTGTTATTATTGGCCAGAGGTGAAGCCTATATACTATTAAAATCAGCTCACCATTCTTTACCACTGTTGGTTATCAAAAGATCTGTGTTTATATTTTCAGCCTGTCAAATCATCAACCACTCTAACCAAACCAACTCTCCATCAGACCTTACAGACAACAGATATGAGCTTAACCTGTGGGATGGTATCAAACTATGTCTAATTGAAATGCATTCCAGGTGACTACCTCATGAAGCTGGTTGAGAGAATGCAAAGGGTGTGCAAAGCTGTCATCAAGGCAAAGGATGGCTAGTTTGAAGAATCTCAAATCTCCAATTTTTGGTTACTACATGATTACATTTGTGTTATTTAATTGTTTAGAAGTCTTCACTATTATTCTACAATGTAGAAAATAGTCCAATAAAGAACAACCTTTGAGTAGGTGTTAACTTTTGACTGGTTCTGTATGTCTTCCTCCTACCACCTCCCACTAGCATTATATAAACAGTACTAAATGTTCACATTGCTCCTTCTCCCATCTTCTCCAGGTTTTGCTGACATTCCCAGTGGTCTAGGCTGTCCGTACATTGTGAGGAGGGGGCTCCTGGGTACTGCTGCTATGCCCCGCCCCCAGAGAGATCTCGGCCAGAGGGAGGGGGGGCAGGAGGACCCTGATTAACCCCCAACAGGTGAAGCGTTTAGCCCCTTAGAACCTAATATCTGCACCGGTCACACAAATAACAGCTCCATCATCACACAGTTTACGTATTTCAGCACGTATTTCACAATTATCACACGGTTTGTGTAGTCGTAATGTAAACCACTATGTGATCGTGATAGATTATACAAAGTCTGTAGTTGCATAATGTTGTCTTTAGAAAGGACGTTTCATGTGGAGATGACATTAACTAGTTCCACATATGACTGACATAATCGTCTGGTCCTCCTTGGGAGAGTAGGGTGTCCCCCATGGCAATCCACCTCTCTCCTGTGTGGGTTCACAAGTTCCACATATGGTTGAGTGTGTTTGTTTATGCCGTGTGTCAGAGTGTTTGTACAGATCCACTGGAAGACCGTCAGAGGAGGAGTTAATTTCACTGGACCTGCTGTGTACTGACCCCCACCTCCTGCCCTGATGTACTGACCCGAATAAAACCTGTTTCATCTCTTGTGTACTGAAACACCTGAAGAGGGACAACTGTCCCCTGCTGACGTTTAAGACCTTTCATTGAGTTATACAGAGGCTCATTGGTTTCGATGCACCTACTACAGTACTGTTCTTTACAAATCTACTGGTTCAGATTTCCTTGTTGTGGTTCAAATGAGAAATGGTGCCTTGTTTTTATTTAATTTTTATAAGCTACTTTAGGCCATGGTCCATTGCCTGTTGTGAAAACTTGAATTTTCATTTGAATAGTCTTATTTATAGACTGTTGAATGTTTTAGTGTGTGTGTGTTAATATTGGTTTTTATAAGCAGTGGGTGTACATTTGAGGGAGCGTGTGTCGGTTTGTACAAAACTGTACATGGATGAGTACGTACTGCATGTGTAGGATGATGTCTGGTCGTTATGTTTTCTCAATATTAGCCTGTGCCTGTGTATGACTCAACCTAACCTGAGCGTGTTTCCTCTCCTTGTATGGTGATCCACTGGGAACGCTCCTTCTCTTCCCCTCCCTCGTCCCCTCTTTCTGTTCTTTCCCTATTCATTTCTCTCTTTCTTTACACTCAAACCTTTTTAAAAATGGCACCCTCTGTGCTCTTGAATTTACACAAGTGCTAAACACACGAGTGAGGTAGTTTATTTTTATTTTTTTAGATACACTATTTAAATTGTGCAGGTTTTAGTCTGCTTTTTTGGACTTTTTTAGTTTTTCCTAGATTTAATATATTACATTTTTGGGGGGATAGATTTTTCGTGCACGTTAGTGATTGTGCCTTAGTTTTCTAGATTTTCAGTTGCATCAATAAACTGCCCTGGTTTGAAACAATATTCACTTAAGAGATTGTATATCAAATGAATTTATAGCATCTTAAATGTAATCTTGGTACTGCCACCCTCATTGGTGTGCTTTGAGGAAGTGTGTGCACTTGTATACAAAACATGAAGAACTCTTTCCATGACAGACTGACCAGGTGACTACAGGTGGAAGCTATGATCCATTATTGATGTCTCTTGTTATATCCACTTCAATCAGCGTAGATGAAGGGGAGGAGACAGGTTGAAGAAGGATTTCTGGTAGAGCATGGCACTTGCAACGCCAGGTTTGTGGGTTCGATTCCCACGTGGGACCAGTACAAACGAAATATGAAAATGTATGCACTCACCACTACATGTCGCTCTGGATAAAAGCATCTGCTAAATGACTCAAATGTAAACGTGTGTGTGTGCCATTCAGAGGGTGAATGGGCAAGATAACATATTTAAGTGCCTTTGAACAGGGTATGGTAATAGGTGCCAGACTCACCGGTTTGTGTCAAGAACTGCGACACTGCTGGGTTTTTCACACTCAAGTTTTTCCGTGTGTATCAAGAATGGTCCACCACCCAAAGGACATCCAGACAACTTGACACAACTGTGGGAAGCAACTGCCCCAATGAAGTGAGGCTGTTCTGAGGTCAAAGGGGAGTGCAACTCAATATTAGCAAGGGTTCTTAATGTTTTGTACACTGTGTTTTGTTAACGAAACCTTCCTCCATTCCAAATCCGCTCCGACCTTCTTTCAGAGCTGAGGTTTATTACAGCGTTACTGCATGGTACTAAGATGAATGTGAGTTGTTATTGGTTTTGTTGTGGTCTAAATAATCTCTCAAAACACCTATTTGTTTTTAACACACAACTAAATAAGTTAACAGCCATTGGATCTGATAGAAATTACAGGTTTAATACATTGTGGAGTGATTTTAACTTGATATACATAGTTAGCTACACTTGCTTTCTGTCACTACTGACATGATGCATGTAGCCACTAGCAACAACCATGTCTTCTCTAGATTCTAGAAGCCTGGCGTGTGTTCTAGAACACGTATGGGCTGTTACAGTACCATTCACTAGCCTTCTGAACACGCCCCTAGCTGAGTTATCTGTGGGATCTCTGGGTGGTGGGACTAGTCCAAGGAGTCCAGCAGAACGCACTGGATTCTTTCCCCTGTATGTGACACTTTTGTGTGAATGTATCGCTGTTGATGCTTTGTGTCGCTGTTGAAGAAGATAGATTAAAAAGGTTGATCTAAATTTATCTTGTCAATTTCTCTTTCTACCTCCTAAGGTCTGTGTGTCAGTTGTTTGTTTCTGTCTTGTCTATGCTAGCTTTATTTGGTAGCTGTATTTCTTTCCATCTCTCTTTATTCTCTCTAGGTTAGAGTCACATTCCAAATAACGCCCTCTAGTTTAGAGGTCACTAATGAGGTACCTAGTAAGGCAACTGGCAAGACATCAGTCCGGTGTACAACTGAAATCATTTTTTCCATTCACGGTTGACTTGAAAGTAGCCTGCTGTCAGATCTGTTTGTGCTCTTGCCAACTCTTGCTCATTGTCAAGCAAGACATGTTTGGCTTGACAATGAGTGGCATGATGGCACATACAGACTGGTACCCAGATGTATACCCATCTTAAGGATATCCTGTTTCTGCTACACCACAGTCTACCTTCCAGTCACCTCGAGAGACTTGAGTTTGACTGGATAAATATGAGTGGATTACACTGTGATAACTTAACGTTGCTCAAGACACCTCTGTCCGTGTTCTCATCCAAACTCACTGTAGTTAGGAATGTATGGGTTTAAAAAGCTAAACCCCTCTAAATGGACATCAGGAAGCGGACAGGGGTTCTGCTCTTACCCCATAGCTTTGTCATGCTTACAGTAATGACTAGGATTTCCCTAACTCGGTCCTCGGGGTCCCACTGGGTGCACTTTGTGTTTTTTTTGCCATAGCACTACACAGCTGATTCAAATGATCAACTCATCATCAAGCTTTGATAATTTGAATATGCTGTGTAGTGTTAGGGCAAAAACCAAAATGTGTGTGTTTGTGTGTATATATATGTATATATATATATGTGTATATATATATATATATATATATATATATGTGTGTGTGTGTGTGTGTATATGAATAGAAAAGGTGTGTACAGCAGTAGTTATATAGGATGAGCCTTGACTAGAATACAGTATGTAAACAAAGTGACCCGTATTAAATGACTATGTACAGTACATAGGGCAGCAGTGTAAGGTTCAGAGCGCTGTACTGAATTACCAGGCTAGTGGTAATTGTTTAACAGTCCGATAGCCTGGAGATGGAAGCTGTTTATCAGTCTCGGTCCCAGCTTTGATGCACCTGTACTGTCTCCACCTTCTAGCGGGGTGAACAGGCTGTGGCTTGGGTGGCGGAGGTCTTTGATATTTTTGGCCTTCCTGTGACACCGGGTGCTTTAGATGTTCTGAAGGGCAGGCATTGTGCCCCCGGTGATGCGTTGGGCTGACCGCACCACCCTCTGGAGAGCCCTGCGGTTGCCGTACCATGAGGTAATACAGCCCGACAGAATGCTCTCGAGGGTGTATCTGTAGAAGTACGGGAGGGTCTTAGGGGCCAAGCCAAATTTCTTCAGCTTCCTGAAGTTGAAGAGGTGCTGTCAGTGTGAAGGGACCTTTTCAGGTCCCGTGATGTTACACACTGAGGAACTTGAAGAGTTTGACCCTCTCCACTACAGCTCCGTCACCACCTCCCTGTAGGCTCTCATCGCTGTTGGTAATCAGGCCTACCAATGTTGATTGAGTTGGAGACGTGTTTAGCCATGCAGTTATGGATGAACAGGGAGTACAGGAGGGCGCTGAGCACGCAAACCCATGCAAGTGTCTTCACTGACATTTTAAACCTCTCCCTGTCCTAGTCTGTGCCCAAGAACACCAAGGTAACCTGCCTAAATGACTACCGACATGTAACACTCACGTCAGTAGCCATGAAATGCTTTGAAAGACTGGCCATGGCTCACATCAACACCATTATCCCAGAAACCCTAGACCCACTCCAATTTGCATACCGCCCCAACAGATCCACAGATGATGCCATCTCTATTACACTCCACACTGCCCTTTCCCACCTGGACAAAAGGAACACCTATGTGAGAATGCTATTCATTGACTACAGTTCAGCACCATAGTGCCCTCAAAGCTCATCACTAAGCTAAGGACCCTGGGACTAAACACCTCCCTCTGCAACTGGATCTTGGACTTCCTGACGGGCCGCCCCCAGGTGGTAAGGATAGGGAACAACACATCTGCCACGCTGATCCTCAATACTGGGTCCCCTCAGGGATGCGTGCTCAGTCCCCTCCTGTACCCCCTGTTCCCTCATGACTGCACGCCCAGACACGACTCCAACACCATTAAGTTTGTCGATGACACAACAGTGGTGTAGGCCTGATCAACGACGAGAGAGCCCATAGGGAGGAGGTCAAAGACCTGGCCGTGTGTTGCCAGGACAACAACCTCTCCCTCACCGTGATCAAGACAAAGGAGAGGATTGTGGACTACAGGAAAAGGAGGGCCGAGCACACCCCCATTCTCATCGACAGGGCTGTAATGGGCCGGTTGAGAGCTTCAAGCTCCTTGGTGTCCACATCACCAACAAACTATCATGGTCCAAACACACCAAGAAAGTCGTGAAGATGGCACGACAACGCCTATTCCTCCTCAGGAGACTGAAAGGATTTGGCATGGGTCCTCAAAACGTTCTACAGCTGCACCATTGAGAGCATCACTGGTTGCATCACCGCCTGGTATGGAAACTGTTCGGCCTCCAAACTATTTGCATTGACCCCCCTCCTTTTTACGCTGCTGCTACTCGCTGTTTATCATCTATGCATAGTCACTTTACCGCTATCTACATATTACCTCAATTACCTTGACTAACCTGTACCCCTGCACATTGACTCGGGGCCGAGCATGCCCGCATTCTCATCGACGGGGCTGTAGTGGAGCAGGTTGAGAGCTTCAAGTTCCTTGGTGTCCACATCAACAAACTAACATGGTCCAAGCACACCAAGACAGTCGTGAAGAGGGCACGACAAAACCTATTCCCCCTCAGGAGACTAAAAAGATTTGGCATGGGTCCTCAGATACTCAAAAGGTTCTACAGATGCACCATTGAGAGCATCCTGACTGGTTGCATCACTGCCTGGTATGGCAAATGCTCAGCCTCTGACCGCAAGGCACTACAGAGGGTAGTGTGTACGGCCGAGTACATTACTGGGGCCAAGCTTTCTGCCATCCAGGACCTCTGTACCAGGCTGTGTCAGAGGAAGGCCCTAAAAATGGTTAAAGACTCGAGCCACCCTAGTCATAGACTGTTCTCTCTGCTACCGCACGGCAAGAGGTACCGGAGCGCCAAGTCTAGGTCCAAGAGGCTTCTAAACAGTTCTACCTCCAAGCCTTAAGACTCCTGAACATCTAATCAAATTGCTACCCAGACTATTTGCATTGCCCCCACCCCCTATTTTACACCGCTGCTACTCTGTTATCTATGCATTATCACTTTAACTCTACCTACATGTACATATTACCTCTATTACCTTGACTAACCGGTGACCCCGCACATTGACTTTACCAGTACCCCCTGTATATAGTCTCGCTATTGTTATTTTTACTGCTGCTCTTTAATTACTTGTTCCTTTTATTTCTTATTTGTATTTTTTAAACTGTATTGTTGGTTAGGGGCTTGTAAGTAAGCATTTCACTGTAAGGTCTACACCTGTTGTATTCGGTGCATGTGACTAATACAATTTGATTTGTGTTGAGGATCAGCACGTCGGAAATGTTGTCTTCCAAGATACTGGATATAATGATGAGATGCTTGTCTCCACCCTAACAATGCATTTCGTTGTCCACAGAGTGGAACGGCGGGCTGTCAACCTCCCACCTATGTATCTCTTTCGATTGGTGGATACATCTTGTTATCTGAACACATTTCAATATTCGATGAGGGGTGTTGATGTCAACCACCTGTATTCAATGGAGAGTGAGATGCTATGCTGGCTCATGAATATGCATAGACCGGCTCAAATATCAACAGGGACAACTCCGATTTAGTGTTTTTTTTCTTTCAGGAAGTCAGCATCACACTTATCAGTACACACGTAGCCGATATGCATTACGAAACTTCTATTCGATCAAATAAGCCGCATGTATCAAAATAGCCATACTTTTTTATCTTGACTAAATTCGACACTATTTGCCCCCCTACACAAAAACTCCTCACCTGCTTAATACACTGAACAAAAATATAAACACAACATCTAAAGTGTTGGTCCCATGTTTCATCGGCTGAAATAAAAGATCCCAGAAATGTTCCATACTCACAAAAAAAACTATTAATCTCAGCTTTTGTGCACAAATTTGTTTACATCTCTGTTAGTGAGTATTCTCCTTTCCAAGATAATTCATCCCCCAGTCAGGGATGGCATATCAAGAAGCTGATTAAACAGCATGATCATTACACAGGTGCACCTTATGCTTCGGACAATAAAAGACCTCTCTAACATGTGCAGTTTGTCACACAACACAATGCGGCAAATGTCTCAGGAATGTCCATCAGAGCGGTTGCCAGATAATTGGACGTTAATTTCTCTGCCATAAGCCGCTTGCATCGTCATTTTAGAGAATTTGGCAGTACGTTCAACTGGGCCTCAACCGCAGACCACGCATATGGCGTTGTGTGGGGGAGCGGTTTGCTGATGTCAACGTTGTGAACAGAGTACCTCGTGGTGGGGTTAGGGTTTGGGTAGGCATAAGCTACGCACAACAAACACAATTGCATTTTATCGATGGCAATTTGAATGCACAGAAATAATGCGACAAGATCGAGGCCCATTTTTAAAAAATGTATCTGTGACCAACAGATGCATATCTGTTTCCTCAGTCGTGAAATCTATAGATTAGGGCCTAATGAATTTATTTCAATTGATTGATTTCCTCATATGAACTGTAATCCTTGAAATTGTTGCGTTTGTGGGCCTCTTGAGTGCTAGCTGTGCCACGAGAGATTCTGGGTTCGAGTCCAGGCTCTGTCGCAGCCAGCCGCACCGGGAGACCCATGGGGCAGCGCACAATTGGCCCAGCGTTGTGCGGGTTAAGAGAGGGTTTGGCCGGCAGGGATGTCCTTGTCTCATCGCGCACAAGCGACTCTTGTGGCGGGCCGGGTGCAGTGCATGCTGACATTGTTGCCAGGTGCACGGTGTTTCCTCCGACACATTGATTCGGCTGGCTTCAGGGTTAAGTGGGCATTGTGTCAATAAGCAGTGCGGCTTGGTTGGGTTGTGTTTCGGAGGACACACGGCGCTCGACCTTCGTCTCACCCGAGTCCGTACGGGAGTTGCAGCGATGAGACAAGACTGGGCCTACCACTTGGATACACCGAAAATGGGCTAAAAAAAATATAATAAATAAATAAATAGAAATGGTTGCGTTTATATTTTTGTTCAGTATAAATAATGATATACTAATAACGTGGACATATTTTGGGTGACGAAAACCCTCTCACTTCGCCTTTTCCTAAACCAGGGGTGGTGTAATTCTGCATATCTTAATCCCACAAACCCTGTATTTAGCAGGGAATAATATTTGCTCAATATCAGCTCAAGCTGAGCAAATTGAGGTGTAGAATTACTGATCTACAAATTATATTCCCTGCTAAATAATAGGTTTTGTGCGATTTAAGATTTGCTGAACTTCACCTCCCCTGGTTTTGGCAATCCCTCTGCCAAACACATACGCACAACCAGACATTGATTGATTGATGGATTGGAGAAAGCATGTGTCAATTACAGAACATTTCCTAGAGTTTCCTACCTGCAGCAACACCAGTGGACAGTGCTGGAATTACTGGAAAAAAGCAGTGTCTTAACTCCTGGCCCTATGAGAGACAAAAACACACACACACACACACACTTCCTAGAATCCCTCTTCTCCTCCATCACAGTGATGTAGAGTCCTGAGCATGGGGAAACACCTTTCCCACTGCCAGGAACACACACACACTTAGTGGACACACACTTCTCCTCTGTGAGCTTTTGGACATACACACATCTACTCACAGAGCGTTTGATGGTGAGAAGAGCCTGGACACCAAGAAGCACATACCATACTGGTTCTTCAGACTTCATTGTTTCTCCTGAACTCAGGTAGGATTTAAAGTCAGTTGCTTTGTTCAGATTGGTTTATTTTCTCACCTATTAGTAATATACAGTATTTGTTGTCTGAGAAGACATTTATGTACTTGTTTGTGGTGTATGGATTGCAAGGGGCGAACTAACCGGCATCATCGTATGTATAACGTGTTTCTGTGTTCAAGTGTAGGCTTTGGTTCTGGTGGGGTCATCAGTTTTTTTTATAGACAATATTTTAGCACATCATTTTATTTAACTAGGCGAGTCAGTTAAGAACAAATGATTATTTACAATGACTGCCTAGGAGGAGAGAGAACTCTCATCATCAGTTAACTGCCTTGTTCAGGGGCAGAACGACAGATTTTTTACCTTGTCAGCTCAGGGATTTGATCTAGCAACCTTTCGGTTACTGGCCTAACGCTCTAACCAATAGGCTACCTGCCGCCCTCAAATGTATCTGGGGACATTATCTGTTTTTGACATTTCATTGAATGATTTACTTACTTGCATGACTGTCAATTGTTTTTCTCCTCAAAAACAGTTTCATAGCTTTCAGTCAGTGATTTGGGTAACAAAACTGTCCTTCCAAAGAACATTGGCCATATCAAATGCCGAGGGAAATGTTGGAAACATTCTTTATGATGTATCTTTAAGCTCTCAATATAAATGACTGATACAATAAAATGTAATGCTATGACAAATGTACCCTAAAATATGAATCATTAGACAAATAACCTGCTGTTTTACATCCATCTCATGAGCTAGGTGGAGACTGGCGCCAAAGCCTCTTCCCTCCTTGGCAGTTCTGCACTCCTTTTTGTTTTTAACTGCAATACATTGGAAACATGATGATTTATCACAATTTATGCCACGCTGTTTGAGCTGGGATATTTCACAACACATCAAACACACATATCTTACAAAGATCTAAAAATATGCCAGGATAGGTCTAGACAACGATAACAAATAATACATTTTCAGCCAATGCATAGACGTCCATACAAACCAATGCGTTCCATTAGATCAGAATGCTAACAGAACTCCGGGAAATATCAGAAAGTTGACGCAGTTCTTTGAAACACCATGGCCATCTTCTGGTTCTGGAGGTGAATATCATTTAAAGAAAACAAACTGTTTAAACTAGATAAAGATAAGCATCCTGAACATACTTAGATTAACAGCGAGATGTATGTTTAGCAGGTTGGCAGAGGCTAATCGTTTAAAAATGTTGGCCAGTTGATATCCGGGACAGTCTGGTGAGTGTCAGTGTGTGTTGTTATGACAGGGGCACTAACGTAGACGCTGGTCTGAACCCTCCTACTATTATTCCCCCTTTCAGCCCTGGGCCTAGTAGAGAGGAGAGAGAGAGGAGAGAGAACTCTCATCACCAGATCTTCAGGATGGATAAAACGTGGACAAGTGAGTTATTTAGAGCGGGATGTCTTAACGGTAGTAAAGTCACACTTTCCTCTTTGGGTAAATCCAGTTGAATTCAATCACTTTTTGACAGCACCACTTTTGATTTGAATGAAATCATATATACATATTTGCCTAAAGTGACTTTTGGACATGAATGCCGAATCATTCAAGAGATGGCACTTATTTGGTACTCCTTGTGTATATGTCCTTATTGTTATTTTATTGTTACTATTTCCTTTTAAACTCTGCGTTGTTGGGAAATGTCTCGTAAGTAAGTGTTTCACAGTAATGTCTACACCGGTTGCATGTGAGATAAAATTGTATTTTATTTAAAATTTGACCTTTTTGCATACCCCACCATACCTATTTTATAATAAATTTAAAAAAGTAAAGTAATTTCCAACATTCACTCAATGCGTTCTGGGTTTTTACGAAGTGCAGGACAAGCTATTCCATCAGAACGTGTTATCGGACAGCTAGATGATACCTACTTATATTTTGGAAGTTAATATATTCCATTTAGATAAAATATAAGGCATAATAACCGTCATCAGAAGATACTATTAACACATAAATATTATTTGCCACATAAATAATAGCAGAAGAATAATGCTCTCATTGAAAACTGTACACCCGATGTTGTCTTCTCACACTATTCAAACTCCACAATCGAATAAATAGCCTTTGAAGCTCTCTTAGCCAATAGATCACATATTGAAAACAAATCATCTGAACTGAACTAGAAACATATTTTGGAATTTCTGTGCCTCCTTGACAAACACAAATCAATATCCAAAAACAGCATGTATATTTTTTTCCGCGAACCTGTGTAACCGGAGTGAAATGGTTAGCGGGGTGCGCGCTAATAGCGTTTTAGTCGGTGACGTCACTCGCTCTGAGACCTTGAAGTAGTTGTTCAACTTGCCCTGCAAAGGCCGCGTCTTTTGTGGGGCTATAACGATGCTTCGAGGGTGTCAGTTGTTGTGTGCCGAGGGTCCCTAGTTCGAGCCCAGGGTGGGGCAAGGAGAGGGACGGAAGCAAAATTGTTACACCTGCACATCATCATCTCCTCTCATTTGTAGCAACAATGTGAAGGTTTATGGCAGGTGGAAACGGTGTTGCAGTAGTCTAGTGTGAGGGGTTATGGCAGGGGAAACGGTGTTTCAGTAGTCTAGTGTGAGGGGTTATGGCAGGGGAAACGGTGTTGCAGTAGTCTAGTGTGAGGGTTTATGGCAGGGGAAACAGTGTTTCAGTAGTCTAGAGTGAGGGGTTATGGCAGGGGAAACGGTGTTGCAGTAGTCTAGTGTGAGGGTTTATGGCTGGGGAAACGGTGTTGCAGTAGTCTAGTGTGAGGGGTTATGGCAGGGGAAACGGTGTTGCAGTAGTCTAGTGTGTGGGTTTATGGCAGGGGAAACGGTGTTGCAGTAGTCTAGTGTGAGGGGTTATAGCAGGGGAAACGGTGTTGCAGTAGTCTAGTGTGTGGGTTTATGGCAGGGGAAACGGTGTTGCAGTAGTCTAGTGTGTGGGTTTATGACAGGGGAAACGGTGTTGCAGTAGTCTAGTGTGAGGGTTTATGGCAGGGGAAACGGTGTTGCAGTAGTCTAGTGTGTGGGTTTATGACAGGGGAAACGGTGTTGCAGTAGTCTAGTGTGAGGGGTTATGGCAGGGGAAACGGTGTTGCAGTAGTCTAGTGTGTGGGTTTATGACAGGGGAAACGGTGTTGCAGTAGTCTAGTGTGTGGGTTTATGACAGGGGAAACGGTGTTGCAGTAGTCTAGTGTGTGGGTTTATGGCAGGGGAAACGGTGTTGCAGTAGTCTAGTGTGAGGGGTTATAGCAGGGGAAACGGTGTTGCAGTAGTCTAGTGTGTGGGTTTATGGCAGGGGAAACGGTGTTGCAGTAGTCTAGTGTGTGGGTTTATGACAGGGGAAACGGTGTTGCAGTAGTCTAGTGTGAGGGTTTATGGCAGGGGAAACGGTGTTGCAGTAGTCTAGTGTGTGGGTTTATGACAGGGGAAACGGTGTTGCAGTAGTCTAGTGTGAGGGGTTATGGCAGGGGAAACGGTGTTGCAGTAGTCTAGTGTGTGGGTTTATGACAGGGGAAACGGTGTTGCAGTAGTCTAGTGTGTGGGTTTATGACAGGGGAAACGGTGTTGCAGTAGTCTAGTGTGTGGGTTTATGGCAGGGGAAACGGTGTTGCAGTAGTCTGTGCGGGAATAATGACAAGTGAACCTGGGGAGCTGTGTGTTCACATTGCCGGAACCGGACTCCAATCACCTCTGGAGATGCTTTCAGTTCGGTTCGCTTCTGAGGCTCTTTTGAGAAGTCTGAGTTTCTTTGGAGTGTTCACACTGCAAAAAAAAATTAAGCGAACCGCACTCAATTCACAAAGAATGTCTGAAAGGTACCACGTGTGAAAACACCCATAGATCCTATTTTACAACATCAGACGTTTTTGTGTTGTACCCCGTTGAGACAAAACATGCTCTTGAATACAGGGTTGTTGTCATGTTTTGGCTGTTAATTGTACTTAAACGGCAATTAAATTGAAATGTCAACTTTCAAATGCTACCACAAAGATGGTAGAGAATGTTGACTTGAATGGGAATATCTTTTGTTTTAAATTATACTGTCAATCCTCCATAGGAAACTTATTGAAATTATAGAAATCTAGACAATGGAATGGACATGACCATTTAATTTGACATTCAACACAGGTGGACCGGCGGCCATCTTTGTGGTATTAATTAGAAGTAAACATTTCAATGGTGTTCCAGTTCATTTACAGTGGTCTGAATCGTTAGGTCCATTCTATTAATTAGATTTCTATGATAGAAATGACACCCACCCTGTATCCAGGAGCATGCTGTGTCTCAACCAATGGTGGGCACAACACAAAAACCTCAGATAATGTAAAGTTGGTTAAAGTAAGTTAAAACATATGCTAATATGAAAAAATTCATAGTTTAGGCATTTTTAGGTAATTGATGTTGAAGGTTAAATTACATTTTTATTTAATTTCTTTAAAAAAGTTGATCAAGTAGTTTCACAACCCTGTTTGTAAGCATTTAAAATATTTTTTTCCAGTGGGGAAGATATGTATGTCTCATGGTGTGCCGGGTTCTGCAAAACGGGTTAACTTTGAGCACCATTTATCTCCTGAATGTTCTGGCATTCAGGTCCAAAAAGTCACTTTCTGACCACTTCTTCCACGGGAAAACATGTTGGAGAATGTTGTTTCAATCAGAAGGGACGATGTCAAAAAGTTAATGAATTCAAATGGATTTAAACTTCATATCTTGTCTCACACTTTCATGTTCTGAAAATGACCAGAGAACCACCCTGCTCTGTGTTGTTTTTTCCTTGATATAGCTCCTCAAATAATCCCCATTATCAAGTTGTTCCTGATCTTATATTTCCAGAAAGAGATCATCATCATCATTGAACACACACACTCAAAATCCTATTTTCCCTAACCCTTAACCTAACCTAAACCCCTAACTATAAATGTAACCCTAATCTTAATCCTAGTTGTAAACCTAACCCCTAAACCTAAAATGGCCTTTTTTCCCTTGTGGGGGCCAACAATTTTTTCCCCTTGTTTTACTATCCTTGTGGAAAACAGAGGACTTCTGTTTCCCACAAGGATAGTAAAACCAAACTAAAAATGGTGTGTGTGTTTGTGTGTGTGCATGCAGCTGTGCCACCGTGTGTATCGTGGAAGAGGCCGTAGAACAGACCCTGGCGAAACCTGACTCCTGTGGTGGGGGGGTGTGCTCGGGGCGATGCGGTGCCCCACCCTGCTGGCCCTGCTGGCAGGGGTCATGCTATACCTGGTGATAGGGGCGCTGGTGTTCCGGACCCTGGAAAGCCCCCAGGAGAGCAAGGAGCACGAGAAGCTGCTCCGTACCACACGTGACTTCCTCCAAAACCACTCCTGTGTCACCGCACAGAACCTCAGCGATCTCATCATGGTACACATACACCAGAGCACACACATTTGAGCTGAGAAATAGACACACACACCAGAGCACACACATTTGAGCAGAGAAATAGACACACACACCAGAGCACACACATTTGAGCAGAGAAATAGACACACACACCAGAGCACACACATTTGAGCAGAGAAATAGACACACACACCATAGAGCACACACATTTGAGCAGAGAGATAGACACACACACACACCAGAGCACACACATTTGAGCAGAGAAATAGACACACACACCATAGAGCACACACATTTGAGCAGAGAGATAGACACACACACCATAGAGCACACACATTTGAGCAGAGAGATAGACACACACACACACCAGAGCACACACATTTGAGCAGAGAAATAGACACACACACCATAGAGCACACACATTTGAGCAGAGAGATAGACACACACACACCAGAGCACACACATTTGAGCAGAGAAATAGACACACACACCATAGAGCACACACATTTGAGCAGAGAGATAGACACACACACCATAGAGCACACACATTTGAGCAGAGAGATAGACACACACACCATAGAGCACACACATTTGAGCAGAGAGATAGACACACACACCATAGAGCACACACATTTGAGCAGAGAGATAGACACACACACCATAGAGCACACACATTTGAGCAGAGAGATAGACACGCTCACACCAGAGCAAGCAGACATAAACACACATAATATACACCTTGGCAGGAATAACTTCAGAGAGTGAAAGCATACACTTGAACAGACAGACGAGTTAAAACACATCTGAGAAGAACCTCACCTAAACAAAGTCCCATGTAGAACCCCCACTGAGAAGGTGTAGCCCAGGGGTAGGCAACTACATTCAGCCATGGGATGATTTATGTCAGTGTGGATGGTCGGTCGGGGGGCCGGAACATAATTAGAATAATTTATAAATGAATCACAACTAGGCACCAAAAGGGCTTTGAAATGAAAATGACATTGAGACATGATCACGTCTTTTATTGATTTATTATATATACTTGGAAACAGATTTCCTAAATTAAACACATTTTTAGCTGAATTCCTGGTAATTTTATATTTATTTATTTACTAAAACCTAAAATCCTAAAAAGAACACAGACCCCAGATGTAGCCCTAGTCTGTCTGTTCTGTCTCTGTACTGTCAGAGTGTGGTGAAGGCAGTGGAGGCGGGCCTGGATGTCAAACACAGCTCCACCAACTTCACTAGCAGGTGGGACCTGGCCAGCGCCTTCTTCTTCTGCGGTACCATCATCACCACCATCGGTGAGCCTTTGTTCATTTTTCCCTCCTGCAAACCATTTGGTAATAACTTAGTCAGCCAGATGTGTATTTTGAATTTGACAGAAAATGAATGATCCAATCTCAGAAATACAATGAACCTCAATAGACATGCTGGTGAATTGAATCATTTTTAAATGATATAGATTAACATATAGGTGAATGTATATGGTCTCCCTCTGTCCGCAGGGTTTGGCAACCTGTCTCCCAGGACCAAATGGGGCCAGCTGTTCTGCGTGTGTTATGCCCTGGTAGGGATCCCTATGTTTGGTTTCCTGCTGGCTGGTGTCGGGGACCACATGGGGACGGGGCTGAGGAAGGCCGTGTGGAAGATGGAGACACTCTTCCTGGTTAGACTGTCTTGTCTCAGTGGCTGCTTCATTTACAGGATGTCATCTCATTGTTCTCGCCTGTCTCAGGGGCTGCTTAAGTGATGTCACTGTGCTGTAAACAGAAGAGGCCATCTTGGAGTCTCTAGCACTTGAAACATGTTACACACAAGTAGAACAGAAGCCGGCTTAAACATTCAGTCAGTCATTAGATACTTCCCAATGTAACTTTGCAGTACTAAAAAAAACAAAAAATGATTGTTTCTGTTTATCAAAGAAAAGGCACATTATTTGATCATCTTGAGGATGATCTTACCCTCTCCATCCTTTTTCCCTCATCTCTCCATCTTTTAATTCTTCAGTCTTTCCCTTCTTATTTTGTGTCCCCTTCTCTCTCTGCCCCTCTCTCAGAAGCGGCGGGTCAGTCCCACTTATGTGCGGGTCATGTCTGCTGTTCTGTCCATCCTGATTGGCTGTCTGATCTTCCTCGCCGTGCCAACGCTGGTGTTTAAGGAAGTGGAGGACTGGTCCTTTCTGGAGGCGCTCTACTTTGTGGTCATCACCCTGACCACGGTCGGCTTCGGAGACTATGTAGCAGGTACGAAGTGAACACTTGTTACATGAAAGACACTGTACACACTTTGGACAGTACAGACTCTGGAGAGTACACACACTACACATTTCTATCAGTATACACACTGTGAAAGATACACTTGATATTTCATAGGGATATGGACCTGTCTAAGCCCTTTTGTTTGTGTGTATGTGCATGCTTGTGCTCCTTCGAGTCCATGCGATTCCAATGCGTCAATGTCCTTGTGCGTAGGTGCTAACCGGCGGGACGGAGATCTGTTTAAGCCCCTGGTGTGGCTCTGGATAGTGTTTGGCCTGGCTTACTTTGCTTCCATACTCACCATGATCGGGAACTGGCTGCGGGTTCTGTCCAAGAAAACACGTGCTGAGGTGAGTGGTAGTGAGTGGGACACAAACCAAGTGATTGGAAGGGCTGGTGAAAGGGTCCATATGACAAGATCTGGACAAAGATTTTACTGAAAGGCAATTTGGATTTGTACTGTCAATATTTACTTATCCTCTGTCTCTCTGGCTTTCTCTGGGTCTCTGGGACACCTCTCTCTTTCTTTCTCTGACTCTTTCCCTCTCCCTCCCCTTTCTCTCTCTCAGATGGAGGAGTTGAGGGCCCATGCTACAGACTGGACACAGAACATCCAGAACATGTCCATGGACTTCCGGATCCCCAACCCTCTGGAACTCAACGACCCCTTCCTGCTGCAGCGGCGCCGCTGGAGACGCAGCACCCGGCAACGGGTCCGCAGGGGGGCGCTGGGGCACCGTGGCAGGCAGGGCGCCACAGGGGAGAACGGATATCTGCCCAATAGGTGGGTCACACGCTCCATGACCCGTCTGGAGGTCGTGAGGTTAGGGGGGGGTGAGGTTAGGACTGAAGGGGTGAGGTTAGGACCAGGGATGGGGCTAGGGGTAGGTTTGAGGGCAGATTGCAGGGTCAATGCGAGGTCAGAGGGGCGGACGGTTGCGAGGTCACTGTCAATGCCTTCGGCGCGCTCCGTGATGGAGTTAGACTATGACCCTGATCCTGTTGCGATAATGATGATGCCATGGGAGTCGGGCTCTGTGTCCGAGTCTCCAGAGTCTGACTCCAGATCAGTTGTCTCCTCCTCTGACTCTCACACCTCTGACATGTGTATGCCAGTGCGGAGGATGCCTTTTGCTAGTTTTGACCCCAGTGGGTCTCTCTGTACTGAACAGAGGGGACGCCATGGAGGATCCAGGCTGGTATATTTCAGGGAGGACGTCCGGTTCCCTGTGCCTCTCCATCAACTCCCCAAGTCACCCAACTCCACCATGCCGCTCCCCATGCCGCTCCCCATGCCCCCTTTGCCCACCCCGCCAGGCTGCAAGATGCTAGATTTCTTCGGGGAGAACTTGGCCTACATCGACGAGTCGTCGGACACGCTAAGTGACCGGAACCAGACGGTTGAGGGAGGTGTCAGTCCTCGTACCCGGATACACCGCATGAGGAGGCAGCTGAAGGAGAGGAGGGACAGCGACATGCAGCCCCCCTCTAACCCGCCGACTCCTCCCCCTCTTTCCCATCTCAGAGACTGACACCGTGACATGCAGTCCCCTCCTCTAACCCCCCCACCCCTCCCCCATCTCAGAGACTGACACCGTGACATGCAGTCCCCTCCTTTAACCCCCCCACCCCTCCCCCATCTCAGAGACTGACACCGTGACATGCAGTCCCCTCCACTAACCCCCCACCCCTCCCCCATCTCAGAGGCTGACACCGTGACATGCAGTCCCCTCCACTGACACCCCACCCCTCCCCCATCTCAGAGACTGACACCGTGACATGCAGTCCCCTCCACTAACCCCCCACCCCTCCCCCATCTCAGAGACTGACACCGTGACATGCAGTCCCCTCCACTAACCCCCCCACCCCTCCCCCATCTCAGAGACTGACACCGTGACATGCAGTCCCTTCCACTAACCCCCCCACCCCTCCCCCATCTCAGAGACTGACACAGTGACATGCAGTCCCCTCCACTAACCCCCCACCCCTCCCCCATCTCAGAGACTGACACCGTGACATGCAGTCCCCTCCACTAACCCCCCACCCCTCCCCCATCTCAGAGACTGACACCGTGACATGCAGTCCCCTCCACTAACCCCCCACCCCTCCCCCATCTCAGAGACTGAACAAACTGACAGACACAGGTCCTGAAGGGGGATACTAAGGCTGGTCTTTATTACTAGTGTTCAAAGGAGAAGCAGACCTTAAAGCTCAATGTGGGATCAATGGATCAAAGGGATCAATGTGGACCAGGCCAACAATTTATTAGATCTCACTGACTGAGGACCACAGTCACCATTGAGAAATATTTGTATGAAAACCAATGAATGTATTCAGCAGCACAGGTATAGAATATATAAACTGTCTCAGCTCAGTGAAGTCAGACTCACTGGGTTGAGAAATAGTACCAAGTGTAGTACAACAGCTCCTCTGCATAGGTGTAGAGGCTGCTGTCCTGCTACTGGAGCTCAGCCCAAACCTCAGACACCGTTTTTAAATGACACTAAAGTGGATGGACTTTTTTTAATAACCATTTAGATCTGGTGTCAGAGATCCATGTCCCTGTATATCCAGTGTCCTTCAGCATGTGGGATATTCAATACTCTGCTTGTATAACTTGTTTGTTTTGACGCTGTTCTGTTGCCCTGAATGTGTATGTGCAAAACTGGTATTTCAAATAGAATTGTGCTTTTCTAAATAAAGAAAAGTCCTATACAAACCTACAATACTGTATGTTTGATAGACTGATGAGATAACAACATGATATACTGTGTAGAGAGGCCTTGGGGAGGGGTGTGGGTGGGGCTAGAAGGGATGTCAGATTGTATGTGCACATACTACACACACAAGCACGCACACACACAAGCACCGTCTCAAAGTCACTCACCCAGACACACACACTCAGACACCCAGAGGAGTGTTACTTTGGGATAAGTGCAGGTTGAATATAGTAAGGGGTGGTTAGGTGGAAAGGACTAACAGATGCTGGGCTGGTTTACAGCCGGGGACGGAGGGGTGGGACCTCACCACACCTCCATCCTGCAGCCTGCCAGCCACTCAGGGGTCTACCCCCCTCATGTCCTCTCACCCCTCCTTCCCCTTTACAGAGAGGCCAAACCTCCTTTTCCCAGAGAGGCTGGACAGGGACGGGCGGGGCCCCAGAAAGGCTCACAGGGACTGGGGGAGGAGGAGAGGGTTAATGGGGGTACAGTCTGGTTACTATGTCCGACTCTCTAGGCACTATCTATTTTTCATCACCTTTCTGTGTTTGGCGCATAAAGCAGACCGACTTGGCAGCCGAACAGACCCCACTCTGTTTCTCTCTAGGTTCAGTGTCAACCACAGCAGTACACAGAGCCTAGAGATAAACATACAGAACACTGCAGTCTCTCTCTCAAACCACTGAAATACCAGAAGGCCTAAATATAATTTGAGTTCCAGGGTGGATGTATTTTGAGTTTTTATGCATCTTATCAAAAGTGGTTAACGTGGCCAAACTTTGATTTGTGTGACTGGATCAATGTTATCAATATGACCATAACATTTTATACAAACAGCAATCAAGTAAGAAGTAAATGACAAATAAATAAAAAGTGTGGTTATAGCTGTGCAAAGCCCTACCATGCCAGACCTAATAGTTACAAATTTGCTAAGGCTACAAAATGGCTACCACCGTCCAATGTGGATGTGTTCCAAATTGGGCCTATCAGCCCATGTCTCTCCTTTGAAAACCTCCTTTCTGTTTCATTCCTCCTCTCCTCTCACCACAAACCCTGAACGGGTTTAAATCTGGCATTCCGTGAGTGGTCGCTCTGGAAATCTTTCACATCCTGTTTACGCCAGCAGATTTCAGCCCTTACCGCAGAGAGCTGGCTAGAGGCCTCTACTGCCTGGACACACAACCTCACTCTATCCTTTATTTTGCTTCCCGTCTCATATTTCTCGCTCTTTCTCCTTCTCTGTCCTCTGCTCACTCCCCTCTCTCGCGCTGTCATTTTCTCTTCTCTCTCTCAGCCTCTTTCTCTTCTATCCTCTCTCAGCCTCTTTCTCTCTCCATCTCCTTCTCTCCCTCTAGCAGCCCAAAGGAAAACTAGCTCACATCAACAGTTCACATCCAAATCGTCTCCCTTTAGGAAATGCACACAGATCTCTGCCTAAAGCTACTTGGTGGAGTTCACATAATCTTATGCAACAAGCACACATTGTATTTCCAACCAAAACACTTTAATATCAGATTTTGAAAATGTGAAATAAAGTTTAATAAAGCTATTTCAATTAATAAGATATTTACAGTATTTTTGACCTTATGAAAGTGGGGAAAAGACCCACAATTGAAGACAATTTCTCAGTTTCATACTTGTGAGATTTGGAAAAAAACAGCCTGTGCCAGACTCCGACTGTGTAAGTGAAATGAAGGGTTGAATATATAGACAGAGAGGGTCAGTCTGTCCTTTTTGCTTGAGGAGCACAAGTAGTCGTTGTTTTGTCAAGCTCTTTTCCTCCTCCTTCCCCCTCCCGTCGCTGGGCTCCTGCGTCAGCGGCACTTGCAGGACCTGACCACCATGTTGGAGAGCTGCTCTACCTTGGGCGTTCGGCCCATGAAGTACACGATGGTCAGAGGCTCCAGGTCCTGAGGTACGCAGCACGGAGATGCCGACGCCTCAGGGTTCAGCTTGTTATACAGTGGCAGGATCTGTGTGTGTGTGAGAGAGAGAACATGAAATATCCCAAAAACACTACTTAAAGAGAGAGTTCAACCAAATTACAAAATGACACATTGGTGTCCTTACATTGAACAGGTATGAAAGTGATCCATGCTTTGGTTTAGTTTCCCTGGCACTGTTTCCTTTTGTGGCACATATTCCATTCAAGTCATGGGACCGATATTATAATTTTTTGCACGTCATATCCAAACCATCCGAAAGTATCTAAAATTGACTGACTGTGAAGTTCAACAAAGTCACTTATAGATGATTTGAACGTTATGAGTGAAAAATTTTAACGGTTGCGTGACTTGAATGGGATTTGTGCCACAAATGCTAAAACGTTAGCATGTGGAAACAGTAGCAGGGAAACTAAACCAAAGCATTGATTGCTTTCATAACTTGTCCATATTTGTATTTGGTATTTGTCTTTATTATGGATCCCCATGCAGCTCCTCTTCCTGGGGTTTATTATGGATCCCCATTAGCTGTTGCCAAGGCAGCAGCTCCTCTTCCTGGGGTTTATTATGGATCCCCATTAGCTGTTGCCAAGGCAGCAGCTAAACAATACATCATATAACTCTGTCACACCACCACATATCCACGACTGCTTACAGGGAAGGAAACTAATTGGAGTCGGTTTGGGCGCACTAACCCTTTAAGTACTTCCATCTAACCTTACTACTGTGTTGAACAATATGGTTCTTTAGGAGCACTGGGATGTGTAACCAACGGACTGTGCAGGGTGCTGAGATGACAGGACATTTCAGCTACTTGTATAGCCATGCTGTAAAAGTGAGTGTATGGTAATAAAGCCATAAGACCTGACTGTGACTGAGGTGATAGAACATTTATGCCACTGTAGTGGTTGGGGGTTAACTAACCATGTTGTGGTGGTTGGGGGTTAACTAACCATGTTGTAGTGGTTGGGGGTTAACTAACCATGTTGAAGTGGTTGGGGGTTAACTAACCATGTTGTAGTGGTTGGGGGTTAACTAACCATGTTGAAGTGGTTGGGGGTTAACTAACCATGTTGTAGTGGTTGGGGGTTAACTAACCATGTTGTAGTGGTTGGGGGTTAACTAACCATGTTGTAGTGGTTGGGGGTTAACTAACCATGTTGTAGTGGTTGGGGGTTAACTAACCATGTTGTGGTGGTTGGGGGTTAACTAACCATGTTGTGGTGGTTGGGGGTTAACTAACCATGTTGTAGTGGTTGGGGGTTAACTAACCATGTTGTAGTGGTTGGGGGTTAACTAACCATGTTGTGGTGGTTGGGGGTTAACTAACCATGTTGTGGTGGTTGGGGGTTAACTAACCATGTTGTAGTGGTTGGGGGTTAACTAACCATGTTGTGGTGGTTGGGGGTTAACTAACCATGTTGTGGTGGTTGGGGGTTAACTAACCATGTTGAGGTGGTTGGGGGTTAACTAACCATGTTGAAGTGGTTGGGGGTTAACTAACCTTGTTGTAGTGGTTGGGGGTTAACTAACCATGTTGTAGTGGTTGGGGGTTAACTAACCATGTTGTAGTGGTTGGGGGTTAACTAACCATGTTGTAGTGGTTGGGGGTTAACTAACCATGTTGAAGTGGTTGGGGGTTAACTAACCATGTTGTAGTGGTTGTCAGCGCTCCAGAGGTATGGGCAGCTGCCAGAGCAGAAATTGGCCTTGTAGCCCTTCGGCTCGTGGATCCACTTCCAGTTCAGGTCCCGGCGGAAGTCGATGTAGAGAGATCGCAGACAGCAGCCCGCGCCTGAATTCCTACAACAGGTAGGAGAGATGGACAGAAAACACTCTTTCATTCTGATCCACACAGAATATATGCTACTTAATAAGTTTCAGGACAGCAAGCCTAGCAGACTCCCTATTAGCCTCCAATAGATTCATAACAACAATAAAACAATCATCAATAATGTGTCTATGAACAAATATGCAGTGATTCTGTATATCAAAGACCAAAATAAAGAGATAGCGCTGATAAGTATATTCTATGGTTGTAGATAACAATGTAGGTTTTTGGCTTCTGGATCAGTGTTTCCCCTACCTGGAGCAGGTGGTGGTGTCTGCAGCAGCCCTCCTCTTGCGGGTCTTTTTGCCCGGGTTGTCTACCCTGTCACTGGGCAGCAGGGTGAGGATGAGGTGGGGGGTCTTAGTACTAAACTCTACCTGGCCCTTAGCCCCCGGCTTCCGCACCTGCTGCTGAAGCAGCTCATCATCCAGACCTTGGGAAGAGGAGGAGGAAGAGAGGGGGAGGGAGAGGAAAATGAGGGAGAGGGGTGAAGGAGGAGCGAGAGAAAGGGTTGGTGTGGAGTGATCTCATGGAGACATACTGTAATGGGAACATTTGTCAGCCAGAATGCTGTGTGTAAGTGAATTGAGAAGCTCAATCATTAAAAAAAGAGCCATGTGTTACGTGTCTATGTTACTTAACATAAACAAGTTCTACAACAAGCAGACCTGCGAAGCGTGTCTCCAGCTCCTCACTCTTATTGAACACAATGCTGTTGGTGGAGGGAACGAAGGTGCAGCATGGACAGTGAACACCCAGCTTCAAACCCAGGTTCCTCTCTGAAAGAGTGATATGGAGGATGAGAGGATAAAGTACAGGTAGAGAGATGGTAAGAGGAGAAAACAGATATATACCTCTAAATGCGTGTGCAATAACCACTAACTTAACAACATTCAAGGTGTCAAGGAACATTTTACGTGACACCTTGAATGTTGTTAAGTAGATAAAGGAGTATAGAGCCATGTGATATGCTTGTCAACGTACCCTTATGAGCCAGCCAGTCCTTCACAGTGTCAGTGACATCCACAGAGAGCCACGCCCCCTTGGTCCGTGGGCGAACAGTTCTGGAATCGATGTATCTCTGCGAGGGTCCTGTTGGCTCTTCTGGCTCTATCACCTGACAGAGACATAGAGGGAGAAACAAAGAGAACCAGAGGATAGCGTGTAACCCTCTGTAGATGTGCTCTTGAACATCAGTCCACAGCTGGCACAAGGGAGCGTTTACAATGAAAGTGACTCCAAAATGACACTACATTATTTACCATTCATTTCTATTGGGCACAAAATCATCTGAAACACAACCAAACTGAACTGCAAATGTATCCAACACGTTTGTAGAGTCACAAACTAGGAATAAGGGATCAAATACTAAACGTTTGACTACTTTATTTATAAGAATCTGAGTGGTGTCAATGATTTCAACCCCTACCTTTCTGAGAGAAACAAATGATTACTTGTTAAACAAAATCTCTTTCTCTGAGCAATAGTATTATTATAAAATAATATAATTTCCCAAAACATTTTTGCATACAATATAGCTCTGTATTATTAATTTTATACAATCGTTATTGCTCATTTTTATGAAGGGTGTCAATCATTTCAGACTCCACTGTATTGCAGTTGCAGTTCTAGGATATTGTGACACCTGGAGTGGGTATATGGTATTGTGACACCTGGAGTGGGTATATGGTATTGTGACACCTGGAGTGGGTATATGGTATTGTGACACCTGGAGTGGGTATATGGTATTGTGACACCTGGAGTGGGTATATGGTATTGTGACACCTGGAGTGGGTATATGGTATTGTGACACCTGGAGTGGGTATATGGTATTGTGACACCTGGAGTGGGTATATGGTATTGTGACACCTGGAGTGGGTATATGGTATTGTGACACCTGGAGTGGGTATATGGTATTGTGACACCTGGAGTGGGTATATGGTATTGTGACACCTGGAGTGGGTATATGGTATTGTGATGGGTCTACCTGGTGCGGGTAAGTGATGGTGTAATGTTGTCAGTACCTGATAGATCTCTACTCTCTGCTCTGAGGTGCGGGCCTGGGGGTTGGGTGCTCTGTAGATTCTGAACTCAGCTTTGACCAGGGTGCTGGAGTTCCTGTCCACACCACTCACATCGAATCCCACCACTCTGTAATATGGGCTGGGGACTGGAGGGTTCACTGCATCTATGGGAGTGGTAAGAGATATTGGACTTATTGGAAATACTAATACCTGGACATCAATTCATTAATAAATATGCAATCTTCACCTCAACCTGTATGCACAAATTACCTCGACTACCAAGTACCACCTGTATTATAGCCTCGTTATTGTTATTTTATTGGTACTTGTTATTCTTTTTTTACTTTAGTTTATTTGGTAAATATTTGGTAAACTCTTCTTGAACTGCACTGTTGGTTAAGGGCTTGTAAGTAAGCATTTCACGGTAAGGTCTACACTTGTTGTATTCGGTGCATGTGACAAATAAAGTTTGATTTGAATCTACAATATAAGCTAAATATTGTATAGCCTATCCGAGCGTCTCACACACATATCCTAAATCATCGAGGTATCTGACAAATGGTTGACAACTTGGCAAGGGTGGTAGGAAGGGTTGAGTTGGGTACTTTCTAAACGTAATCGGTTACAGTTACAACCTGTCCAAAATTGTAATTAGCAACGTAATTTTTGGATTACCCTAACTCAGTAACACAATCGGATTACTTGGTTACTTTTGGATTACTTTCCCGTTACGAGGCATTAGAAGAAGACAAAAAGGATCCATCAAAAGCGTTTGGTGTGTCATCATGGTGGTCTCTGACCTGTGGTCAGACACTCAGGTGGAACGCATTTTTTCAGTGCTGAATTGAATGTCATTGATAAAACAAAAATATGTCATCATGTATTTTTTTCCGCGAACATCCTTTCTGAATGTAAAAGTAATCCAATAAGTAATCACGTAGTTTTTCAAAAGTATCTGTAAAAAATATATTTTTTGTAATCAGATTGGTGGTTGGAAATCATTACGCATATGCGTTATAGTGCTGTACAAAGTTTTTTTATATATATAAATCACTTACATAAAAAGGGACCACGATTGATTTGCGACATATATTGAAAATATAATTGTGGAAAGCGCCACTCACTGATGTCTGTGCGCTGCGGAAGCATGTCTATGCGCTGAACCTCTTTTGCATAATAATCCTCCTCGCTGCTCTCCCGGTCGCACGCGGACTCGGCCTGGCGCGCACGCTCCTTCAGCAGCTCCCGAGTGCTGTTGTAGAGCAGCATCACCTCAGCGGGCACAGTCTCGGGCTGAGGGCTCGGTGCGGGGGGCTCCGGTGGGCTCCGGTAGCGGAGCTTGCTGAGGATCTGACCACGAACGGCCTCGATGCGCTTGGACTTCTGATCATCCAGGCTGAATGACTGGCAGGTGGAGAGCCCCTCCGCGGACACCGCCAGCCGGAGCAGCAGCAAGGCGAGGTGGGTCAGCCACATAGTCCGGTGGTCAGATTGGTGAACGGACTCACTCGGCTCCATATGAAATCTTCAGGAATCTTTCAGTCTGTGTCTGTCCGGTGCAGTCCAATGCGCACTGAGGACCTGTGTGGAATCCAATGCGCACTGGCGAATGTTTTAGCAACTCCCAGAGTGTAAACTTTATTAACAGGGAATTTACGTTTGAAAAACTTCTAACACGTAAAAACCCCGAAAACAATCTGCCAAATAAGTGAAAAAAGAATTCTTACAATTTAAGAATGCTAAATGACAAACATGTAATGTAAATTTAAGAGTTCAGCCCATGTCTTACATTGCAAAGTTCTATCAAATAATTTGGAAAGTGTATGTTTGTTCATGTTCCTCTCTGACAGCCTCTGAGCAAATGAAAGAAAAAATCACTATTATTTGTATTTTTTATTATCGGAACTGAATGCTATGGATTCCTGCTATAAGGGTGACTTCACTGATTAAATAAATTATAGTCATGGGCTATGAATTTACAAACATTTTGAGAAAATGTTGATGTAAACCAATCAGCATGGTTGGCTCGTCAAATTATTTCACACTACATACAAGTTAGAATATGATTAAATCCTCCATGGAAGAAATATTTGTACTCCCGAAAAAAAAAACTCCTCCAGAAAAATTTAAATACATTATAGAGCTTAGGGTAAGCGTTGGTACAGTCCCATCCTTAGAAAATTAAGAACAATCTAACCCTCTTGATTCTTCTGATGTGGATATCAGAGGGGGAAAAACGATCCACTACAGCAAAAAGGTCTGATGCCACTCTTTCATTTCTTGGCAAGAAAAATAAATCATCCAGAGCTGTGGGACAGTAACTTCAGTGTGCAATGCAAGGTGTGTGTGAAAGAGAGAGACAGACAGACAAAGCAACAGACAGAACGAGAGACAGAGAAACACAGTGGGTGATGGGTATGTGTCATTATGTAGGTATCTCCCTCTCATCAATTCAGAGCACACACACACACACACACACACACACACACACACACACACACACACACACACACACACACACACACACACACACACACACACACACACACACACAAATTGCAGATATATTTTTGGAAAATCTCCACACCACAAAAAGGGTTTGCACAGGCCTCCCTTCTATCCTCAGGTAAGTATCTTGTTGAAACATGTCAAAACCACCACTTGATAAGTAGCCAGGCCTAAAATCTGTCCATGATTTGTCCATGTTACCCAGTCTCCATTGCAAAGCAAAAAAGTTATAGATGGAGTTTGCTAATTCCTTGGCTTGTCATATTTGACTGATCATGGTCTCATTCGTCTTCCCTCTAGTTATTTCCATAACTGTGACATGTCTCCTAAGTGTGTCCTACATAAATGTAGGCCACTTGTCCCATATCTAGTATTTATTTCAATCTTTTAATTTTCAGTTATAATAAATGAGTAGCCCAGTTATTCAGTCCCACCCTGTCTCTTTCTTTCTCTCTCTCTCCCCCTCCTTCCCTCTCTCTTACTCTTCTTCCCAGTCTCATTGTTAATTACAGTTCAGAAGCCCGGGACTGTTAATCTGTCAAAGGAGGCTTTTATTGCAGCTCTCTCCCCATCCCATTATACTGTTATTATAGTTTCGGCTCCAAGGCTGTAATTGCAGTAAGTAGAAGGGGTAGGTACTACAAAGAGAAAGAGAGTAAGAGACGTAAGCAGCCCAAAGGCTTGTGGCAGGCTTTTTTCTCTCCTTGCAAGGTTTCTAAAAATGATAACACTACAGGGGAAGTTTGGGAACAAACACATTCTTGTTTCAACATGCTGTGCCCCAGAGCCTCAGACGGTGCACCCCCATGGCTGCTCAGAGCAAATTTAGCCTACGTGGATCTAGGGATGTTTGGCAACAGCCAGTGTTACTGTCGGACCTGGGGTTAATGGATCAAAGGGGCCTAGTGGTTAGTTGTAGAATTGCAATGTGTGGGTATAAAAATACTTCCTCAAAAACAACTTATCCCTGGCTGGAGCTTTTTCGCTTTTCCTCAGTCCAAATATAGTCATGACTCGCCACGTCATCTATCCCCTAGCTGTTCTCCTGCCTGCGACAACAAACTCAAGGATATGGTTCTCTCTCTCTCTCTCTCGCTCGCTCGCTCGCACACACAAACACTGCTGTCCCATGTTATAGAGACATTGAACCACTGGTCACTCCCGTTTCACACTGTGTATTTAAATACTGTATCCCGACATAGCTCATTCTAATATTTCTACTACTGTACATTGTATTTTAGTTACAGTGTTTATACACACCACATTTGTATTTATATACTGGATACTTGACATAGCTCACTCTAATATACAGTACATGACCAAAACTATGTGGACACCTGCTAGTCGAACATCTAATTCCAAAATTGTGGGCATTAATATGGAGTTGGTCCCCTGTTTGGAGGCTGTTAGAGCAGCACTCTTCTGGGAAGGCTTTCCACTAGATGGTGGAACATTGCTGCGTGGACTTGCTTCCATTCAGCCACAAGAGCATTAGTGAGATTGGGTGCTGATGTTGGGCGATTATCTAGAATCATATAGAATGTCATTATAAGCTGTAGCGTTACAATTTTCCCTCTCTGGAACTAAGGGGCCACGCCAGAACCATGAACAACAGCCCCAGACCATTATTACTCCTCCACCAAACTTTACAGTTGGCACTATGCATTCGGGCAGGTAGCGGTCTCCGCACATCTGCCACACCCAGATTCGTCCGTTGGACTGCCAGATGGTGAAGTGTGATTCATCACACCAGAGAACATATTTCCACTTCTCCAGAATCCAATGGCGTCAAGCTTTACACCACTCCAGCTGACACTTGGCGATCTTAGGCTTGTGTGTGGCCGCTCAGCCATGAAAACCCATTTCATGAAGCTCCAGACGAACAGTTCTTGTGCTGACGTTGCTTCCAGAGGCAGTTTGTAACTCACTAGTGAGTGTTGCAACCGAGAACAGACGATTTTTATGTGCTACGAGCTTCAGCACTCGGCTATCCCGTTCTGTGAGCTTGTTTGGCATACCACTTTGCAGCTGAGCCATTGTTGCTCCTAGACGTTTCCACTTCACAATAACAGCACTTTCAGTTGACTGGGGCAGCTCTAGCAAGGGAGACATTTGACAAACTGACTTGTTGGAATGGTTGCATCGTATGATAGTGCCACGTTGGTTCCAATGTTTGTCTATGGAGATTGCATGGCGGTGTGCTCGATTTTATATACCTGTCAGCAACAGGTGTGGCTGAAATAACCAAATCAACTAATTTGAATGTGTGGCCACATACTTTTATATATAGTTTATCTACTGCTGTACATATCATTCTTAGTCTAGGTTGTGTAAATTCCCCCGGTGTACATATGTAGATTGCATTTTGATACTGCTAGAGTGCTATTTGGGTTGTTAATTGGATTCGTTGTTAATTGGATTAATTGGATTCGTCCCGCCATCCTTAATTTCTTTCCTTTCTTTTTTTGTGTATTTTTCTGCATATTTTAGCTGTTTGACATTTGACTGCATTGTTAGGAGCTAGTAACATAAGCATTTTGCTGCACCGCTATAACACAGGCTAAACCGTGTACGTGACCAATACACTTTGATTTAATGATTTACAGTTGAAGTCGGAAGTTTACATACACCTTAGCCAAATTCATTTCAACTCAGTTTTCCACAATTTCTGACATTTAATCCTAGATAAAATCCCATTTTAGGTCAGTTAGGATCACCACTTCATTTTAAGAATGTGACATAGTTGAGAGAATGATTTATTTCAGCCTTTATTTATTTTATCACATTCCCATTTGTTCAGAACTTTACAAACACTCAATTAGAATTTGGTAGCATTGCCTTTAAATTGTTTAACTTGGGTGAAACATTTTGGGTCGCCTTCCACAAGCTTCTCACAATTAGTTGGGTGAATTTTGGCCCATTCCTCCTGACAGAGCTGGTGTGAGTCAGGTTTGTAGGCCTCCTTGCTCGCACATGCTTTTTCAGTTCTGCCAACAAATTGTCTATGGGATTGAGGTCAGGGCTTTGTGATGGCCACTCCAATACCTTGACTTTGTTGTCCTTAAGCCATCTTGCCACAACTTTGGAAGTATGATTGGGGCCATTATACATTTGGAAGACCCATTTGCGACCTAGCTTTAACTTCATGACTGATGTCTTGAGATGTTGCTTCAATATATCCACATCATTTTCTTTCCTCATGATGCCATCTATTTTGTGAAGTGCACCAGTCCCTCCTGTAGCAAACACCCCCACAACATGATGCTGCCACCCCCGTGCTTCATGGTTGGGATGGTGTTCTTCGGCTTGCAAGCATCCCTTTTTCCTCCAAACATAACGATGGTCATTATGGCCAAACAGTTCTATATTTGTTTAATCAGACCAGAGGACAGTTCTCCAAAAAGTATGATCTTTGTCCCCATGTAGTCTGGCTTTTTAATGGCGGTTTTGGAGCAGTGGCTTCTTCCTTGCTGAGCGGCCTTTCAGGTCATGTCGATATAGATACTTTTGTACCTGTTTCTTCCACCATCTTCACAAGGTCCTTTGCTGTGGTTCAGGGATTGATTTGCACCAAAGTATGTTCATCTTCAGGAGACAGAACTCGTCTCCTTCCTGAGCGGTATGACGGCTGCGTGGTCCCAGTGGTGTTTATAGTTGCATACTATTGTTTGTACAGATGAACGAGGTACCTTCAGGTGTTTGGAAATTGCTCCCGGCGATGAACCAGACTTGTGGAGATCTACATTTTTTTTTGTGATGTCTTAGCTGATTTCTTTTGATTTTCTCATGTCAAGCAAAGAGGCACTGAGTTTGAAGGTACACCTCCAATTTACTCAAATGATGTCAATTAGCCTATCAGAAGCTTCTAAAGCCATGACATTTGGAATTTTCCAAGCTGTTTAAAGGCACAGTCAACTTGTGTATGTAAATGTAATGTATGTAAACCAAATTGTGATAGATTATTTCACTTATAATTCACTGTCTGTAAACAATTGTTGGAAAAATGTCTCGTGTCATGCAAAACTATAATTTGTTAACAAGAAATTTGTGGAGTGGTTGAAAAACGAGTTTTAATGGCTCCAACCTAATTGTATGTAAACCGCCGACTTTAACTATCACAGTTTAACATACTTTACCTTTCAAGCATGACTAAATATAGTATTGATATGTTGTTGTTTTTTTACATTATGTAGTTGATGTGTACCAGTATTTATTTATCTGTGTAAATTAATTACAAGGGAAAGCAGGGTACCAAGGAAACCAAGGAGTTGTACTTCTACGGCAAAAAATCCACCGAAACATTTCTATAAAAATAAATAAAACAAAATCAGCTCACAGATATTGGACAGCATTCAGATCCGTTCTGTGGTTTTCTTGGGGCAGCAGTGTGTTCACATTTCATTGCCCAAGGTACTATACTATATAACCAATTCAACAGTGTGGTATTTCTTCCTATCCACTCAAACAAGAGTCCAGTTTTCCCCTCACTTCTAATGCCAGCAGTCCCATACAATGAACGGTTGGGGTGGAGGGTGGGTTAGCGTATAACCCCCTCCTCTATGCCTCGTCCTCATTCAGCAGCATGTTGGGGACCCCCCGAGAGATGGGGAACTCACGGCCAGACTCTGGGCACTGCAGACACCCTTCCAGCACCTCCACCTGGACAGAGACAGATAAACGTCACATGACCTGTAGTTACTCTGCGTGTGTGTGAAAATAGGGTTAAACCTACAATCACGTTTTATCAAGCAGAATGAAAGTGCCAAGAGGGAACATGACGGAGACTCTACCTAACCACTAGATGTCCTCATATTCCCATAATAAATGTATTATGCTTCTTTCTATTGACCAAAATAGTCGTTGATAGAACTAAGTAATGAACAACAACAGGTTATTTATGGTGAACCTCACCTCCAGCAGAACCCGGTGTACTTTACGCAGGAAGTCTTCATTATTCTCATAGTCCGTGACGAGCTCTGCAGGTAAATCTTGGAGATGACCCAGCTGGAGAAAAGACCACAGTTAGGAATTAGGATATGCAGGAAGACAGTGATATTGCCATACAACCACAATCACTTTAACAATATTTTAGGTAAAGCCTTTCTGTATCAGACCCAAGTATAGTTAGTGTACATGTCATCTAGCTGTTGGCCTAGCTAACTATTCTACCTCTGTTGGATACAGTAGCTTGAAATGACTTTGTACAAGTGTGTTAGTCAGACAGACGGACTAACCCCATCAGCCGCCTGAACCAGGGCGCTCCACTCCAATTTGGGGATCATTCGACTCACGAAATTGGGATTAAACTCCACCTCACTCACTTTCACCTCCGTCGCCTGGGATCCGCACAAACGGGATGAAAATAAACACATATTAGCTAGCTAAATACGTGGTGCATTTAACACATTGCAAGTTGCCGCAACACTACAAGTAGTTTTGAGCAGACTTCCTTACCTTGATGAGGAGAGGGTATCCTTTGGTTACCCCTTTCACGTGAGAGGTCAACATGTTGTGTGTCAGTAGTTTCATGCTTACAGTCTATGAATGTCGCTTATATAATCAAAGAAAGTGGGAGAACCAGTAACTTTGTCAATATATATTATATCTACAGTAACTATAATACTCTACCGTGCAAACTAAAAACAATGAGTTTACATGTGGACCGGAAATGTCGAAATTGCAACAGTGAACAGTTTCCCCCAAACACAGACCATCCTAAAAACAGGTTCCTAGCAGTACAAACGGTTTCCGGAAAACATAATTTATATTGTATATAATTTATATTATATATTTTTAACTAGGCAAGTCAGTTAAGAACAAATTCTTATTTGGTCGTCCTGCGGGGACAGGAGTTGAGATTAAAGATAAAAAAATATAGGACAAAACACACATGATAAGAGAGACACCACAACACTACATAAAGAGAGACCCAAGGCAACATAGCATGGCACAATCTTTTATTTTGTCAACTGTAAAAAAAAATATATATATAAAAAAATTAAAAAGCACAAAACCATGTTAAGTTTTTTATATTCATGTTTTATTTTTTGTATTAATATGTGTACTCATTGTCTTGATATTATACAAGTCATTCTTACAGATATGATATAGTAAATACACAAGAGGTTAGCAGGCAGGTCCAAACCGCTTGTTTACAGCTGCACTAGGGTCGGACAGCATTCCTCTGTAAATTAGGACAACGCGGTGCCGGCGGGAGATATGGCTCGGAATACGCACCTCAATGCAGGGATGAGAAATGAGTTCTACTCCAAATTGTCCCATTATCCCTACTGTTACACCAAGAAGATTGAACGACTTCTTAGGATAATGGGACAATTTGTAGTACCAAAACATTTCTCATCCCTGGATTGAGGCATGTTTTCCTAGCCATATCTTGCCCCTGGCTCCACGATGTCTTAATATACAAAGGTATGCTGTCAGGCCCTAGTGCAGCTGTAAGCAAGCGGGTTGGATCTGCCCGCTAACACAGAGGTGTGACCAATATAACCAAAGGGTCACCCTCACAAGAAACCACTAACCCACCCACACACACACACAAACTCCATTTTATGCACAGACATACCTAAACATATATCCCTTAAAAGTATTGAACAAAAGATAAAAATGTAAAACGATTGACCACAAACCCCCTTTCCCCCCCATGTCTTAACCCCTCAGACATCCCACCAACACTGTTATTTTGAAAATGAATATGCTAATTAATACTAGTGTTTTAACATAATTAGAAAAATACAAATAAAAAAACGCAGGAAGGCAACTAACGAGACAAACAAGACAATTTTCTGTTGAGAGGAAGGAACCAGACTTGTGATAAGGTTCAATGCCCTGAGGGGGACATCTTGCTCTGACAGAAACAAAACAGTTAACAAAGTACAAAGTACAAATTGGATGACCAAACGCTGGCAAGCATTAAAAGCAAGGAAAGCCATTTGACATAGAGAGGAAAGGACATATCCCTAGTTTGTTCAGTTCATCATCCATATTCTCCCATGACTGCATTTAGTTAATACAACCAGGCCATTGTGTCCATTGGTCAAGTATGAACAAGTAAGGTTCAGGAAGGCAATAAAAGTAGACATTGATTTAAAACCAAAAGGGGGAGAGGCCAGGGAACTCAGCATTGAAAAAGCTTATGGCACAAACACTGGGGTGGGGATGTGTACAGGCTAGGATAGAATAATCACAGAGTTGCATTTTGAGTTGAGGAACTATGACATTCCTAACCTTGGTAAGGATCTCAGCAAAGGCCACTATAATAGTTTCTTCAGTCTCCTCCATCCATATCTCAAAGGAATAGAGGATGTTACCCTCCAATAGAATGAGTTCCCGGACTCAGATTAAGCCTAATCCTAAAATGCATGCTCAATTAAGGATCGCCATTCAAGGTGCTTTTCAGTCAAGGAATAGGTTTAATCTCAATCTGGGAAACCGGCCCATAGTCTGATCAACAGAAGACTGGGAGAGCTACTGATTAACACATTTAATCCCACCTACTACAGACCTTATACTAGAATAGAGCCCTGTATGCCCGTTGACAGCTAAACAAGAAGTCAACCCAGAATGACAGTGATATGTTTACGTACTAATATAAGGTAGAGTATCTGCATCATGTACATACTGCTGCAAGAAGAGTGAACTGAACTCTATTTGATTGCGTTGAAGAAAACAAAAAATGTATCTCGATCCATCTGGAGCCACATCAAATACTGGGTGTCAATCACTCCGCAGTAGTTTTTTTGCATTAAAAACTCTCACACATTCACTCCCTTCATCGGTTCAGCCACATAACTTCACCACCATATTCTTAACCTTTAACCCAGCCACCACCAGAATCATCACTCTTGGCCTTCGTCGGAGCGCCATTTTAAGAAGTCCTCCTTCCGTGCATCTGGCTTGATCTGGTTCCGCATGCCCCCCAGTAGGTTGGACGTTGCCTCGGATGCCACTATTAAAGGACGGACGACGGTGGGCGGGATCTGCCGCAGGACTCCGCCCACAGCACCAGGCAGACCTTTCTGCTCATGCCCGCGAGACGCCACGTCACATAGCGTTTGAGCTGTGTCCATCATACCCTGGGAAACAGACAGAAAACAGAGTGTTAGTGAGAGTGCTAGGCCTTTTATTGTCATTCTAAAATGGTTGATTAAAATACATTTATTTATCAGTACCTCTCTGACAGTGTCATAGGCCTTAGCCACGCCCTCTCTGAGGTCGGCAGGCTGGTGGGGTCGGCGGGGCTGGTTGGAAGGCGGTCGGCCCTCTGTGATGTAACGGTTCAGGGGGGGCGTTGGGGACAGGATGTCATACACAGTCTCCGCTGTGGCCTTGAGGAGAAAGAGCAGGATTATTACAACTCTGTAAGAGAGTGAAGCACATCAAAGCAATGGAGGAATCTGTATTACTGGTCCCAGTGGCTTCCACCTGTATGGTTGCTTCTAGTCTTTCAGTTCTTCCTACATGGTTTAGGTATGCGAACCCTTTAGCCACAATCTATGATACATGACTGTAAGAATAGTGTTATTAACATGTATGGTGTGTAGTACATGGGATGCATTGTTTCAACCTATATGTCTATGTGAGCTGCACGTATGATTGGTATTCTACCGCTGTGTGGCCTGTTGCCTGCTAATAGTCTGTGGTTAGAGGTCAGAGGTCAGTAGTACCTGTATGGCCTGCACCAGTCTGTTGCTGAGCTCCAGAGCAGCAGAGGCAGTGGAGGTACCGAAGGACGCTGCCCCCCGCTGGAGACCCCGGATAATGCGGCCGTCCCGCCTGTACTGCTCTATGGGCATCCAGAACAAGTCCCTGACTCCATGGACTAGAGAGAGAGAAAGTCACACACAAAAAACCTATTGAGACCAACACTAAATGAGGTTGTGAAAGTAGGCTAACTATAACCACACTGCAAGAGAACAATTCTATTACTATGGTTATAACTCAGGGACCACTAAAGGGACAACGGCAAAGAAACAAAGAACACCATACACGTGACGTCACTTCCCGTACTTACACAGCTGAACTACAGAGTGCATGGGGCCTACACCTCCCAGAATGCCCGGCAGCTGGTTCTTTCGGATGTCTGTCAGCCACTCAGTGACAGCGTACTGAATCACCTTATCTACACCTAGAAGTCTGGGAGGAAGAGATAGAGAAAAGTGTTATGAAAAAGACACTTGCTTCAGACGCCACAGAAACCCCACAGTTAGTGTTGTTGTACCCGTGTCGGCAGCAAAGTCTCTTCAGCTTCAGTTCAGAGCAATTCAGCTGGGCCAAACCAATAAGAATCCCTGCAAACGTTCCCTAGGGAAAAAATCACAGTGCAAAGGTCAAGTGTGTGACATAACATAACCACAGAGATGAGTTCACTGACAAAGCATCACAGTTAAAATGTCCTTTGTCCTTTCACCTGCTCAATGACCACATGCTTGCCCTGGTAGTCCAGCCAGATGGGGACTTCAGAGGTGAAACGGAACTCCCTTAGAAAGGAAAGACAATGAATAAATAATTGACGCATTGGAAATAGACTTTTTGGGAGGATTAAGTTAGTAATTACCGGAAGTAGATTGGCTGATCAGTGGAAGAGGTGGAGCCAGAGGACGAGGAGCTCTGCTCACTATAGGTGGTTTCTACAGAAGCAGTGAGGTCAGGACCCAGACCAGAAGTGGTCTCCGTGCCAATGACCCCATCTTCAGTGGGCTTCTGAGAAGGGTCTGTCTTCACTGTGAGAGGACAGAGAGAAAATGAAGAAAATAGGAGAAAGTATTGAGTGGTTGAGGAGGACATATACACTGGGAACGTACCCCAGGCTGTAGTGATGCCGCAACACTGTGTTGCAGTGCTTTAGACCGCTGCGCCACTCAGGAAGCTCGACAAACCATTTCTGTATGGACCTCACTTTGTGCCCAGGGACATTAACATGCTGAAACAGGAAAGGGCCTCACAAATTTGTGCCAACAGTTTGGGAAAGCACAGAATTGTCTAGAATGTCATTGTATGCTGTAGAGTTAAGTTTTCCCTTCACTGGAAATAAGGGGCCTAGACCGAACCATGAAAAACAGCCCGAGACCATTATTCCTCCTCTACCAAACTTTACAGTTGGCGCTGCATTTGGGCAGGTCGAATTCTTCATGGCATCTGCCAAACCCAGATTTGTCCGTTGGACTGCCAGATGATGAAACGCGATTCATCACTTCAGAGAACGCGTTTCCACTGCTCCAGGAGTCTAATAGCATTAAGCTTTACACCACTCTAGCCGATGCTTGGCATTGCACATGGTGATCTTAGGCTTGTATGCGGCTGCTTGACCATGGAAACCCATTTAATAAAGCTCCCAACTAACATTTATTGTGCTGGTGTTGCTTCCAGAGGCATTTTGGAACTTGTTAGTGAGTGTTGCAACCAAGGACAGATGATTTTTACATGCTATACCCTACAGCACTTGGCAGTAACGTTCTGTGAGCCTGTGTGGTCTACCACTTCGTGGCTGAGCCGTTGTCGCTCCTAGATGTTTCCACTTCACAATAACAGCACCTAGTTGACTGGGGCAGCTCTAGCAGGGCAGAAATAAGACGAACTGACTTGTTGGAAAGGTGGCATCCTATGACAGTGCCACGTTGAATGTCACTGAGCCATTTTACTAAGACTGTCTATGGAGATTGCATGGCTGTGTGCTCGATTTTATACACCTGTCAGCAACGGGTATGGCTGAAATAACCTAATCCACTAATTTGAAGGGGTGTTCACATACTTTTGTATATATAGTGTATGATACAGAGCACCACAAATGAATGCTATGTATGACTGTTTTCCTGATCCATGTGACCTGAGCAGTCAAAAAGCTTTTTTGTAGAGTACAAAAAAACACAGTGATGGTGCTCACCCTCAGCTGCAGGATCCATAGGCAGGTAGGGGTTAACTCCAGCAGCCAGACTACTGAAGAAATCCTTCAGGAAAAACAAGGCATCCTGGTCGATGTTGAGTCGGAGGGGGAGGAGGCTGATTCTTAAACAACACTCTGGACCACCTACACCTGAGTCTGGACACACCTGCAGGGCCTTCACTGTTAACTGGGACACACAAACATAGAAGACTTAATTTTTTTTAAATGTCACCTTTATTTAACCAGGTAGACCAGTTGAGAGCAAGTTCTCATTTACAACTGCGACCTGGCCAACATAAAGCAAAGCAGTGCGACAAAAAACAACAGTTACACATAGGCCAAACAAAAGTACAATCAATAACACAATAGAAAAATCTATATACAGTGTGTGCAAATGGAGTGAGGAGGTAAGGCAATAAATAGGCCAATAGTAGCAAAGTAATTACAATTTAGAAAATTAACACAGGAGTGATAGATGTGCAGATGATGACGTGCAAGTAGAAATACTGGTGTGCAAAAGAGCAAAAAACAATATGGGGGATGAGGTAGGTAGTTGGGTGGGCTATTTACAGATGGGCTGTGTACAGCTGCAGCAATCGGTAAGCTGCTCAGATAGCTGATGCTGAAAGTTAGTGAGGGAGATATAGGTCTCCAACTTCAGCAATTTTTGCAATTAGTTCCAGTCATTGGCAGCAGAGAACTGGAAGGAAAGGCGGCCAAAGTGGGTGTTAGCTTTGGGGATGACCAGTGAGATATACCTGCTGGAGCACATGCTACGGGTGGGTGTTGTTATGGTGAACAGTGAGCTGAGATAAGGCGGAGCTTTACCTAGCAAAGACTTATACAGTATATCACAAAAGTGAGTACACCCCTCCCATTTTTGTAAATATTTGAGTATATCTTTTCATGTGACAACACTGAAGAAATGACACTTTGCTACAATGTAAAGTAGTGAGTGTACAGCTTGTATAACAGTGTAGATTTGCTGTCCTTTCAAAATAACTCAACACACAGCCATTCATGTCTAAACCGCTGGCAACAAAAGTGAGTACACCCCTAAGTGAAAATGTCCAAATTGGGCCCAATTAGCCATTTCCCTCCCCGGTGTCATGTGACTCATTAGTGTTACAAGGTCTCAGGTGTGAATGGGGAGCAGGTGTTTGAAATTTGGTGTCATCGCTCTCACACTCCCTCATACTGACTGGTCATTGGAAGTTCAACATGGCACCTCATGGCAAAGAACTCTCTGAGGATCTGAAAAAAATAATTGTTGCTCTACATAAAGATGGCCTGGGCAATAAGAAGATTGCCAAGACCCTGAAACTGAGCTGCAGCACGGTGGCCAAGACCATACAGCGGTTTAACTGGACAGGTTCCACTCAGAACAGGCCTCGCCATGGTCGACCAAAGAAGTTGAGTGCACATGCTCAGCGTCATATCCAGAGGTTGTCTTTGAGAAATAGACGTATGAGTGCTGCCAGCATGGCTGCAGAGGTTGAAGGTGTGGGGGGTCAGCCTGTCAGTGCTCAGACCATACGCCGTACACTGCATCAAATTGGTCTGCATGGCTGTCGTCCCAGAAGGAAGCCTCTTCTAAAGATGATGCACAAGAAAGCCCACAAACAGTTTGCTGAAGACAAGCAGACTAAGGACATGGATTACTGGAACCATGTCCTGTGGTCTGATGAGACCAAGATAAACTTATTTGGTTCAGATGGTGTCAAGCGTGTGTGGCGGCAATGAGGTGAGGAGTACAAAGACAAGCATGGTGGTGGGAGTGTCATGGTCTGGGGCTGCATGAGTGCTGCCGGCACTGGGGAGCTACAGTTCATTGAGGGAACCATGAATGCCAACATGTACTGTGACATACTGAAGTAGAGCATGATCCCCTCCCTTCGGAGACTGGGCCACAGGGCAGTATTCCAACATGATAACGACCCCAAACACACCTCCAAGATGACCACTGCCTTGCTAAAGAAGCTGAGGGTAAAGGTGATGGACTGGCAAAGCATGTCTCCAGACCTAAACCCTATTGAGCATCTGTGGGGCATCCTCAAACAGAAGGTGGAGGAGTGCAAGGTCTCTAACATCCACCAGCTCTGTGATGTTGTCATGGAGGAGTGGAAGAGGACTCCAATGGCAACCTGTGAAGCTCTGGTGAACTCCATGCCCAAGAGGGTTAAGGCAGTGCTGGAAAATTATGGTGGCCACACAAAATATTGACACTTTGGGCCCAATTTGGACATTTTCACCTAGGGGTGTACTCACTTTTGTTGCCAGCGGTTTAGACATTAATGGCTGTGTGTTGAGTTATTTTGAAAGGACAGCAAATGTACACTCACCACTTTACATTGTAGCAAAGTGTCATTTCTTCAGTGTTGTCACAAAGATATACTCATATTTACAAAAATGTGAGGGGTGTACTCACTTTTGTGATATACTGTAGATGACCTGGAGCCGGTGCGTCTGACAACGAATATGTAGCGAGGGCCAGCCGACGAGAGCATACAGGTCGCAGTGGTGGGTGGTATATGGGGCTTTGGTTACAAAATGGATGGCACTGTGATAGACTGCATCCAGTTTGCTGAGCAGAGTGTTGGAGGCTATTTTGTAAATGACATCGCCAAAAGTCGAGGATCGTTAGGATAGTATGTTTGGCAGCGTGAGTGAAGGAGGCTTTGTTGTGAAATAGGCAGCCGATTCTAGATTTAATTTTGGATTGGAGATGCATAATATGGAGTCTGGAAGGAGAGTTTACAGTCTAGCCAGACACCTATGTATTTGTAGTTGTCCACATTTTCTAAGTCAGAACCGTCAAGAGTAGTGATGCTAGTTGGGCGGGTAGCGATCGGTTGAAGAGCATGCATTTAGTTTTACTAGTATTTAAGAGCAGTTGAAGGCCACGGAAGGAGTGTTGTACGGCATTGAAGCTCGTTTGGAGGTTTGTTAACACAGTGTCCAAAGAAGGGCCAGATGTATACAGAACGGTGTCGTCTGCGTAGAGTTGGATCAAGGAATCACCCGCAACAAGAGCGACATCATTGATGTATACAGAGAAAATAGTCGGCCCGCGAATAGAACCCTGTGGCACCCCCATAGAGACTGCCAGAGGTCCGGACAACAGATTTGACACACTGAACTCTGTCTGAGAAGTAGTTGGTGAACCAGATGAGGCAGTCATTTGAGAAACCAAGGCTGTTGAGTCTGCTGATAAGAATACGGTGATTGACAGAGTCAAAAGTCTTGGCCAGGTCGATGAAGATGGCTGCACAGTACCGTCTTTTATCAATGGTGGTTATGATATCGTTAAGTACCTTGAGCGTGGCTGAGGTGCACCCATGACCAGCTCAGAAACCAGATAGCACAGCGGAGAAGGTACGGTGGGATTCGAAATGGTCAGTGATCTGTTTGTTAACTTGGCTTTCGAAGACTTTAGAAAGGCAGGGCAGGATGGATATAGGTCTGTAACAGTTTGGGTCTAGAGTGTCTCCCCCTTTGAAGAGGGGGATGACCGAAGCAGCTTTCCAACCTTTAGGAATCTCGGAGGATACGAAAGAGGTTGAACAGACTAGTAATAGTGGTTGCAACAATGGCGGCAGATAATTTTAGAAAGAGAGGGTCCAGATTGTCTAGCCCAGCTGATTTGTACGGGTCCAGGTTTTGCAGCTCTTTCAGAACATATGCTATCTGGATTTGGGTGAAGGAGAAGCTGGGGAGGCTTGGGCAAGTAGCTGTGGGGGGTGCGGAGCTGCTGGCCGGGGTTGGGGTAGCCAGGAGGAAAGCATGGCCAGCCGTAGAGAAATGCTTATTGAAATTCTAGATTATCGTGGATTTATCGGTGGTGACAGTGTTTCCTAGCCTCAGTGCAGTAGGCAGCTGGGAGGAGGTGCTCTTATTCTCCATGGACTTTAGTGTCCCAGAACTTTTTGGAGTTAGAACTACAGGATGCAAATTTCTGTTTGAAAAAGCTTATAATTCCACTGTAAATTAAAATCATAGTTATAAACCGATTTTCACAACAAAAAGTAAATAATGATAAATGGCTATAAAAAGCCTCTTCTCTCACCATGTTGGAGTGTGCTCTGCGGGGCATGCTCTCGCTTGTGTACAGGTAGAGGAACTTGTTGAGCTGGGACGAGGCCAGGCGGTCGCGTATCTCCAGCTCCTGAACGATGAACACCTGGCGGGACAGAGGCTGCTCGCCCACCGCGCCAACCCCCACCCCAGGCATCCTTCCCTCCTGACACGGCCCAGCCGCAGACACCACCACCGGATACGACTCGTGCTGGAAGCTCACCTGGAATAGGAATGGCACATTTAACTAATAGTACCAGTTGTAGCTTTTTGCTGTCTCCACGTTAACAAAAGCATCGGTTGACATTTATACTACACTCCAACTGAACATATCCTTACGATGGGGGAAAAAATTAATTAACTTTCCATTTTGTACAGAGAAAAAAAATCTAAAGGCAAACAATATCTTTAGAGTACTGTATGGACACACCTTGTGCACACACAGTACATACAGTCTCACTACCTTGGTGAGCTGGATCTCCATGAGCAGGTTGTGTTGTCGTCCACCACCTCCAGCCCAACGCCAAGAATTCTGTGGCCGTGACGGAGCAGCGGAGCGGGACGGGGACCCACGCATCCCAGAGGGGGCAGAGCGACCCCTAGAGAGAGAGGGGGGAAGGAGGTAGAAAGGAGCTTGATGATCATTAAGAGAGAAATCTTACAAATTCAAGTGCCTGTTGCTGGGTTGTGTGTGCAAAGAATACAAATTTAAGAAAAGATTAACTTAATAAATTAGAATTTAAAAAATCTAATCAAAAAGTAACATAACAATAACGACTCTATATACAGCGTGTACTGGTACAGAGTCAATGTGAGGGGGTACAGGTTAGTCGAGGTAATTTATAAAGTGACTATGCATAGATAATAAACAGCGAGTAGCAGCAGTGTAAAGACAGAGTGGGTTGGGGGAATTTGATTAATTGTTCAGCAGTCTTATGGCTTCGGGGTAGAAGCTGTTAAGGAGCCTCTTGGTCCTAGACTTGGTGCTCCGGCACCGCTTGCCATGCGGTAGCAGAGAGAAGAGTCTATGACTTGCGTGACAGGAGTCTCACAATTTTTTGGGCCTTCCTCTGACACCGCCTAGTATATAGGTCCTGGATGGCAGGAAGCTTGGCCCCAATGTACTGGTGTACTGGGCCGTACGCACTACCCTCTGTAGCACCTTACGGTCAGATGCCGAGCAGTTGCCATACCAGGCGGTGATGCAACCGGTCAGGATGCTCTCGACGGTGCAGCTGTAAAACCTTATGAAGATCTGAGGACCCATGCCAAATCTATTCAGTCTGAGGGGGGAAAGGTGTTGTCATGCCCTCTTCACATCTGTCTTGGTGTGTTTGGACCATGATAGTTTGTTGGTGATGTGGACACCAAGGAACTTGAAACTCTCGACCCGCTCCACTTCAGCCCCACCGATGTTAAATGGGGGCCTGTTCGACCCTCCTTATCCTATAGTCCACGATCAGCTCCTTTATCTTGCTCACATTGAGGGAGAGGTTGTTGTCCTGGCACCACACTGCCAGGTCTCTGACCTCCTCCCTATAGGCTTGTCATCGTTGTCGGTGATCAGGCCTACACAGATGTTGTCGTCAGCAAACTTAATGATGGTGTTTGGCCTTGCAGTCGTGGGTGAACAGAGAGTACAGGAGGAGACTAAGCACACACACCTGAGGGGCCCCAGTGTTGAGGATCAGCGTGGCAGATGTGTTGTTGCCTACCCTTACCACCTGGGGGTGGCCCGTCAGGAAGTCCAGGATCCAGTTGCAGAGGGAGGTGTTTAGTCCCAGGGTCCTTAGCTTAGTAATGAGCTTTGTTGGCAATATGGTGTTGAACGCTGAGCTATAGTCGATGAACAGCATTCTCACATAGGTGTTCCTTTTGTCCAGATGGGAAAGGGCAGTGTGGAGTGCGATAGAGATTGCGTCATCTGTGGTTTGTTTGGGCGGTATGCGAATTGGAGTGGGTCTAGGGTTTCCATCATGATAGTGTTGATGTGCGCCATGACCAGCCTTGCAAAGTACTTCATGGCTACCGACGTGAGTGCTACGGGTCGGTAAACTTTTTGTCAGGTTACCTTTGCTTTCTTGGGCACAGAGACTATGGTGGTCTGTTTGAAACATGTAGGTATTACAGACTTGGTCAGGGAGAGGTTGAAAATGTCTGAAGACACTTGCCAATTGGTCCGTGCATGCTTTGAGTACACGTCCTGGTAATCCGTCTGGCCCCGTGGCTTTGTGAATGTTGACCTGTTTAAAAGGTCTTGCTCACATTGGCTATGGAGAGCGAGATCACACAGTCGCCCAGAACAGCTGGTGCGCTCATGCATGCTTCAGTGTTTCTTGCCTCAAAGTGAGCATAAAAAAGGCATGTAGCTCGTCTGGTAGGCTCACATCACGGCAGATCGCGGCTGAGATTCCCTTTGTAGTATGTAATATTTTTCGAGCCCTGCCACATGTTTATTAGCATTCAATCTTAGTCCTGTATTGACGCTTTGCCTGTTTGATGGTTGGTCGGAGGGTATATCGGGATTTCTTATAAACGTACGGATTAGTGTCCTGCTCCTTGAAAGCGGCAGCTCTAGCCTTTAGGTCGGTGCGAATGTTGCCTGTAATCCATAGCGTATGGTTGGGAAATCGATGCACTTATTGATGAAGCCGGTGACTGAGGTGGTATACTCCTCAATGCCATCGGATGAATCCCGGAACATATTCCAGTCTGTACTAGCAAAACAGTCCTGTAGTTTAGCATCCGCTTCATCCGACCACTTCCGTATTGAGCGAGTCACTGGTACAGGAGGATAGAATTATGGTCAGATTTGCCAAATGGAGGGCGAGGGAGAGCTTTGTATGAGTCTCTGTGTGCGGAGTAAAGGTGGTCTAGAGCTTTTTCCTCTGGTTGCACATGTGACATGCTTGTAGAAATGAGGTAAAACAGATTTAAGTTCGTCTGCATTAAAATCCACGGCAACTAGGAGCGCCGCTTCTGGATGAGCATTTTCTTGTTTGCTTATGGCCTTACACCGGTCGTTGAGTGCGGTCTTCGTGTCGGCATCGGTTTGTGGTGGTAAATAGACGGCTACGAATAATATAGATGTGAACTCTCTCGGTAGATAGTGTGCTCTACAGCTTATAATGAGGTATTCTACCTCAGGCGAGTAATACCTCAAGACTTCTTTAATATTAAACATTGTGCACCAGCAGTTGACAAATAGACACACAACCCGTTGGTAGGATAGTCTTAATTGTAGATCGTCCAGTTTGTTTCCCAATTATTGGCCAACGTACAATCATATGGAGGGTAGTGGTGGTTTCCCTACTTGTCTCCGAATTCTTACAAGGCACCCCGCCCTCCTCTCCATTTTCTTCACGCTGTTAACAGAGATTTGGGCCCTGTCTTGACAAAGTAGTATATCCTTCACGTCGGACTCATTAAAGAAAAAAATTATCTTTGTTCAGTTCGAGGTGCGTAATCACTGTTCTGATGTCCAGAAGATATAAGAGATGGTAGTAGCAACACTATGTACAAATTGTACAAAATGAGTGTTGTGTCTGTGACTATCATTACATGTGAAGACTTATTTTATCAAATCAATTCTCTAGGTTTAATTATTACGTGATTAAACTAATCATGTAAACATGAATTAACTAGGAAGTTGGGTCACCAAGGAAAATGTTGATTGAAGTTATAATTTTTTGAATATAACTAGATATTTTAATATCTGATCAATTATTAATCTATTAATGAATTATTAATTTTCATTAGTCTCATTCCAAACGTCTTAAAATTCTTGGTTATCTGCACGAACCCTAGTTTCCATAATGAATCAGCAATATATAAATTGGCTAAATGATTTATTTACTAACTAACTAATCACAGAAATACATCAAACAAACAGTAGATATTGGTTACTAACAATGATGGAAAATCCCTAGTGGGCTAAGTTGATAGACGGCTTGGTAGACAAAGGAAATGGGTGGGGCCTGAGAGAGCGGGAAAGACTAAATGGATTCACAACACACAGTCTATAATTATATTATTTGAAATGCTAATCCTTTGCACATGAATGGCCACTCATTCTGAAAGAAATTGCAATGTACATATTTACACTTAGACGTCGTTGCTGTCTCTCCTGTTGAGTTCATCAGAGTCTCTGGTTAACTTTCCCAGAAGTCACAATCTTTTGTGGTTGTCGGTGTTTAGAATGGATACTTCAGAGTACCATTCGGAAAGGTTGTCATAGATAGATGCTTCGGCGGTTGTTGGTATTCTCGTTCTAGACTTACGTCATTTCTAGCTGCAGACTAGTAATTATACGTCTAAGATTTGCTCCTATTCTGTAGTGATCTATAGTCTGAGTTTAACCACTTCCAGCCGTGTAGCCAAACTACAGCTGTATGGTCTCTGATGGCCTATAGAATTGTAGCCATTCCAACGTGGGAACTCCGTCCCGGTGTTCTCTGACTTCTTAACCATTCGAGACGTCCTGCTTATGGTGGGTTTCTTTGGCATGAAATGTACATTTGGTCACGGGTGGTTTTATACACTTCAGAGAAAAGGGCTGTCCATGACACCTAATGTGATGTCTGGGTTCATGGGGGTGTGGCCACTGACTAGTTAATCTTTACATGAAAATCCATACTCTCATTTAGAAGGTTAACATCACATTACATCTTTTCACAAATAGTTTCATGTTTAATCACATATGTTTCACAATATTTAGATTTAAAACTGACATCTGGGAAATGTACACTTTAAGAGATACAGTTGTGTGTTTCCTGTCCTTCACGAGATCACAAAATGAAACGCACTTGTCATAACTGTCCCTTAAGCCAGTCCAACATTCTCAAAAATATAGAAATATTGTTTATTTCTGCCATTTTGGGGATTAGGAATTTTGAACAAAATAAGTTATTTGTTCTGGTAGACTCTCTCAATACTGCATGGCAGTTTCTACCAGGTATTTATAACCTGTCGTAAAGTCATAAATATATGTAGAGTGAGAGAATTGGGGGAGGGCTAAAAAAACTAAATATCACTGTTGGTTAGGAGCCCGTAAAATGTGCACTGTGCATTTGTCTGTATACGTGTGTATGGGCACCTGTTTCCATGCTGCGTGTGTGTAGACAAGGCCTTGCCCCCGAAATCTCTCCCGCCGTACAGATGCCAGACAACAGACACCTCTCGTAGCACCACCCTGCTCTGGGGGACAGGGAAGTGGCTGGGGGCCCGCAGCAGGTCAGAGCTGCCCCGCGGTCGGGAGAAGTGGCCCTCCCTCACCCTGATAGGACCCTCAGTTAGCACCGTCACCATGGGCTCCCCGTCTCTGGGCTGAGGGTGAATTGACGAACATGGACACCAGAATAGGTTTAGTACTTCATGTCGCATAATTAAATTCCCTGTGAACTACGAATAAGTAGTATGGCTAGATGAGGGGGATGAAGATGAAATAGAGACGCACAGGTATACCCATCCCAGGAGCCTCTAGGATGCAGAAGTCCTCGTTGTCCTCTGAACACTCAGAGCCCTCCTCTGACATCATATCTGCCTGCACCTCAGTGGCTGTCGCCACCAGTCCGTCAAGCTCTGACTCCTCCCCATCAATGATAACAGGTGGGGGGAGCTTGGGAGCCTCCCCGGGGAACAGGTAGACAGAGACAGGTGAGCCCCGCGGGACTGTGGGAGAACCTGGAAACACACAAGGAAATATTCCACATACCCAGGAGTGATCACCATCCTCTATTTAATATCTATTATATGTATATAGAGGACTGTAAGCCGCTCTGGGTAAGAGCATCCGCTAAATCAGTGTTTCCCAACTACAGTCCCCCCAACAGAAGCCGTTTTTTATGTAGACCCAGACAAACTCGAGGGCTCGATGATTAGTTGATTCAGGTGTGCTTGTCCGGGGCTACATAAAACATGTGCTCTGGTTTGGGTATTGGAGAACCTGAGTTGGGAAACACTGATCTAAATGACGAAAACGTAAAATGTTATATCTAGAGAGATGCTGAACTACACTGTCACTTAAAAAGCCCGTTTTACCCGAGTCCATATCCTCATCTGGATGGCTCCTCTCGGTGTCAATCAAAGCATCAAGGAGATCGCACTGGTTGATCTCAGCAGTCTCAGCTGGAGGGCAGGGTGGCAAGGAGGCGGGACTTTCTGACAACTAACACGACACGTAAACACAGACAACAGATCAGGGATGGACAACTCCAGTCCTCAGGGGTTGAGATTCAAATAACTGCATTCTGAAACTGAAGATCACGATTAGTTGATAATTGGAGTCTGGTGTGTTAGCTGGGGCAAAAGTGTGACACCAATCAGGCCCTTGAGGACTGAAGTTGCTCGTCCCTGCAATAGAAAGTTTACGCTAGTGGAGTCAGTCTCCTATTCTGCCGCTCCAGAAGTTTCAATCTCTTCAGTTGTAGTATATACTTGTCTAATGTATATTAACAGTACAGGAATGAAACCATCAACATGTATTGATCACATCTTTACTAATGCTGCAGAAATGTGCTTTAAAGCAGTATCCAGATCCATAGGATGCAGTGATCACAATATAGTAGCCATATCTAGGAAAACCAAAGTTCCAAAGGCTGAGCCTAATATACTGTACAAGAGGTCATTCAATAGGTTTTGTAGTGATTCCTATTTTGTTGTTGTAAAGAATATTTGTTGGTCCGTGGTGTGTAATGAGGAGCAAGCAGACATTGCTTATCCCAGTTACTAATAAGCATGCACCCATTATAAAAATGACTGTAAAAACTGTTAAATCTCTGTGGAATTGTATGGTTGAGAGGGATGAGGAAAAAGGAATGGCATATAAGTCTGGCTACACAACCAATTGGCAAACATACTGCAAATTGAGAAATCATGTGAATATATGGAATTAAAAGAAGAAACTACACTATGAAACAAAGAAAAATTACAAAGAATGACAGTAAAAAGCTTCAGAGAGCCTTCAATTATATTTATGGGAAAAAAGAAAACTCAGCTCCGTCATTCATTGAATCAGATGTGGCTCATTCATCACAAAACTGACTGTTATTGCTAACTACTTTAATGTTTTTTTTCATTGGCACGATTAGCAAACTTAGGCATGACAGCAACAAACGCTGACACTACACATCCAAGTATATCTGACCAAATTATGAAAGACAAGAATTGTAATTTTGAAACCCATAAAGTGAGTGTGGAAGAGGTGAAAAAATGATTGTTGTCTATCAACAATGACAAGCCACCGGGGTCTGACAACTTGGATGGAGAATTACTGAGGATAATAGCGAACGATATTGCCACTCCTATTTGCCATATCTTTAATCTAAGCCTACTAGAGAGCGTGTGACCTCAGGCCAGGAGGGAAGCAAGTCATTCCGCTACCCAAGAACAGTAAACAAATTGACAACATACTTTCAACACGCTTATAGGGAAGGACATTAAACAAACACAGCACTTACACAAATGACTGATGATTGGCTGAGAGAAATTGATGATCAAGAAATTGTGGGGGCTGTTTTGTTAGACTTCAGCGCGGCTTTAAACATTATCGGTCATAGTCTGCAGCTGGAAAAAGTAAAGCCAGTGTGTGTATTTATGTGGATGACTCAACACTATACACATCAGCTAATACAGCTCCTGAAATGACTAACACTTAAAGTGCTACAATTAGTTTCAGAATGGGTGGCAAGGAATAAGTTAGTCCTAAATATTTCAAAATACTAAAAGCATTGATTTGTCCAAAATATATTCACTAAACCCTAAACCCCTGAAATAAATATTGTAATGAATAATGTGGAAATTGAGCAAGTTGAGGAGACTAAACTGCTTGGAGTAACCCTGGGTTGTAAACTATCATGGTTAAAACAGATTGATACAACAGTAGCTAGGATGGGGAGAAGTCTGTCCATAATAAAGTGATGCTCTGCATTAACAACACTATCAACAAGGCAGGTCCTACAGGGCCTAGTTTTGTCTAGTTTTGTCTCTAACATTAATAATATGCATGTCAATCTCTCCTGGCTCAAAGTAGATTAGAGATTGACTTCATCACTACTTGTGTTTGTGAGAGGTATTGGCATGTTGAATGCACTGAGCTGTCTGTCTAAACTACTGGCACACAGCTCAGACACCCATGCCCCACAAGACATGCCACCAGAGATCTCTTCACAGTCCCAAAGTCCAGAACAGACTATGGGAGGCACACAGTGCTACATGGAACTCTATTCCACATCAGGTAACAGATGCAAGAAGTAGAATCAGATTTAAAAAGCAGGTAAAAATACACCTTCTGGAACAGTGAGGACTGTGAAGACACAACAAACATAGGCACAGACACATGCATACACACACACACGATAACATACACACTATACACACACGTATAGATGGATTTTGTGTTGTAAATATGTGGTAGTGGAGTAGGGGCCTGAGAGCACACAGTGTGTTACGAAATCTGTCATGAATTCATTGTAATGTTTTAAAACTGTAAAACTGCCTTCATTTTGCCAGATCCAAGGAAGAGTAATGGGGATCCATAATAAATACTGGTCTGTCTGTCTTACCGGCAGTTTCTGTCCCGCAATCTCAGTGGGTGATGTTTGTCGGGGGGGCGGGTGCAGGTCTCCCTGGGAAACCAGGTACTGCAGCATGTTGACCAGGGCAGCACAGGAGTCAGCACAGGTGTGGAGGTGGACTACGTTGTTGGAGCAACGCAGTTCAAACAGAGGCTGGGACTGGGAGAGAGAGGAGGGGATTGGAGCAGAGGAGAAAGGAAAGGAAGAATTTGAGAAAGATATATAAATCACACAAAATTGGCAGGCTAAGAACTTACCAGTTTCCCTTTATCACTGCCTTTCCATGTGGTAATGGCCAGCTCCAGCAGATCAATGTCCAGAACACACACATAGTCTGAGGGGGGGAGAGAGAGAGAGACAGAGAGAGAGAGACAGAGACAGAGAGACAGAGAGAGAGAGACAGAGAGAGAGAGACAGAGAGAGAGAGCGTGGGGGGGGGGAGAGAGACAGAGACAGAGAGAGAGAGAGCGCGTGGGGGGGGGGAGAGACAGAGCGTGGGGGGGGGGGGAGAGACCGAGACAGAGAGCGGGGGGGGGGGGGGGGGGAGAGACCGAGACAGAGAGCGGGGGGGGAAGAGACAGAGAAGGCGTTAGAATTTAACACACACTCAGATGCAGATGTACACACGCCGTACAGATAATCGTGTGGCATACCTCGCCTCAGGTCCACAACATCACTTTCACATTTATCAGAGAGATACAGTGCAGAGTCATCCAGGATAAACCTGAGGTGAAAGGTGGCCGTGTCTACGATGATGTTACTCGACAGAGAGAAGGATTCTGCTGTGAACAACACCCTCAATGGAAGATACAAGGGCCTGAGAGACAGAGACACGAGAGAAGTGAAAAATCATTATTATGTTCATTTATTATCTGCCTTTGTCCACATATGTAGATCTGGTGTGTGTGTACCTGTAGTCCACGGCACAGGTGGCCAGGTGTGTGTGTAGGACGGTAATAACTGCAGGAGATGTATAGCCCAGGATCGGGTCATCAATGACATCCAGAAAATCAACCAGCTGTCATGAAGAAACACAGCCTCACTAACCAAACACACCCCACGCAGTCAAATCATCATATGTGCCTGAAGCTTCTCTGCTTTGGTATGTATTAGGATCCCCCCATTTCCCCCATACCTGTTCGTGCCAGCTGTGATTGGTCTGTGCCATCTGATGTCGCATAGTGGCGCCATGGAGACGAAGGGCAACCAGGAACTCCTGTGAAACACACACAAACACAGAATTAAGTAAGTGATATTTCTCTCCACATCACAAGCACAGATAACTTACAAGCGCAATCAAACGGTGATATTCAAAAAATACATGAGAAGATATGAATGTTACCTTGACGTTCCTCTGAGGGTCCAGGGTTATTTTGAAAGCTGTGGATAACATGTGGACCTCAGTCTCCCTGCCACTCACACTGCTCACCCCCACCTCTGTGGGGTAAATGGTAGGGTCCAGATGCCCTGGGGGAGTGAAGCTGGGCATTTCTAACCGTCTGGGGACGGGGGAGTCTTTCACTACAGCTGCGAGGGGGAGGAAAAGGGTGAGTGACCAGAAAGGAAAGAGGTAAGGGCTGTCAGTCATTTAGAAGAGATTAGCTCATGGCTAAAAACAATCTACATGAAAACACATAGATTGTCACACTACTACATGTGATTAGGAAGGTACTATCAGAGCTAGCAAACCCTGATATCACAGAGCCATTCCACTCACCTTTGTGGTAAAGCTCCACCCTCCTGCTCTCCAAGCACAGGAAGCTGAGATGGGGGTTGTTCTGATGCTGCGCCACACTGAACATCTTTCCCCCTTCCAGGTCCAACATGAGCTCTCCGTGACACCGGTCCTCCTGACTTCCTGTCTCTCCCTGAAGGAGGCGAAACAGGAAACAGAAAACGATTTATTTATGCGTCTTCCTTAGAAGAATCATAGTACACACATACATTCAATTTGTGTAATAATATCGTTCCTTCAGGCTGTAAGGTCCAGTCAGGATTTGAACCAGGAACCAAAATCTCTCCAGTCTATATACCTAGCTAACCATTGTAAGATGTAGCTGGTTCATTATTTGCTCACCTTGCTGTCCGTCATAGCTTGGAGGCGGCCCTTCCCTATGACGACGGTGAGGGAGAGCAAGCTGAGGTTGTGGTTAGGGCGGGGCTCCGACTGCCCGCATCTGGCTGATACACTGGCTGTGTAGAACTGAGCATCTTCCTCCTCCTCCTCCTCAGAGTCTGAGGGACCAGAAACGTCACAGTTATAGAACTGCTGAGCAACAACACATTGGTCTACAGGGGTGCTGACTAAAGAGTTGCTCAACACATACCACTTGGCAAGCCAGTTTAAAATCAGAGCTTTAAATAGACTAAAGACATTAACAAGTTGCTACACAGAGATGACCCAATTCTGTCTGACCAGTTTGAAGTGGTTTACAAGTCTCAGTATGGGGGTCTCACCTAGTTTGAAGGCAGACTTGCAAAGATGGAAATAGTCATTGTCTTGGCGACGGTGTTGGGGGCTGTGGTCGCTCTTAGGGTCTGAGGGGGGAGAGGCTTCCCACATCAACAGGTCATTATTGATCCTACAGGGATGGAAAGGGAGAGAGGAGGACAAAGGGAAAGAACAGAAAGAAAGCGATGTAAAATGGTGTCAACAAATAAACAACCGAGCAGAAAAAGAGAGACACACCTGTTGTAGACACTCTGGAAGGCCTGTTTGCTGGGCAGGAAGATGTAGGCCAGGGGCAGAGAGACTTCTACTACACACTGAGACACACACTGAGACTGGAACTGTTGCATCTCCTCTGGGTCTGCTGGGATCACCATCTGAGAGGAGGAGAGAGGGGCAATGAGGAAAGGTTAGACTGAAACGGAAGTGATTGTGTGAGAGAAACTGAAAACTGGTCCAGAGAGGGACGGCCGGGGGCGAGAGAGGGACGGCCGGGGGTGAGAGAGGAGTCTAGGTGTTTGTGATGGGATGGTGTGGTACCTCCTCAGTCTCGAACATGGTGCGGTTGGAGGAGAAGGGAGAGCTGGTCTTCTCTCGGAGTTCACAGGGGTTCTCAAACGACATGGATCCCAGGTCCCTCATCAGACCCACCCCTACCCCCCCTAACCCTGACCCCAGACCCTCTCCTCCACTCACACGCACTGACAGCCTGGAGAGAGGGAGGGAGAGATAGATAGATAGAAGAAAGAGACAGATGTAAACTATACAGTAGGTTGATGTGCAACGTTGACTTCTGAAACACATTAAATCTACACAGCCAAGTGACACAGCAAGTGAAACAAACTCCCCTAAAATACATGTTCCGGAAACACACTCACTTGGCCATGGAGTCTTGACTCTTCTTGACTCTGATACAGGGGAAGGAACCTCCCTCCCAGCCCTCGTACGTTCCTGAGAGACAATGAACAAACAATTGCTCAAAATGTGAGTGTTACTTTTGTTGTTGTTTGTGTGTATATTTGACTGTGTGTGTGTTTGTTCCTCACCGTGCATGTCACTGAAGCTGGCCTCCAGTAGCTGTGTGAGGGAGCCATGGGAGGGGCCAGGGGGTGCATGGGGATCCGGCTGTAGGTCAGGGCCCTCCTGGGAGCGGATATCCAGGTCACACAGCTCTAGCACCAGGTTCTCTTGCCGCACGGACCTCTGGGAAGGCGGGCGTCGGAGGGGGTACGGCCGGAGGTCCGGGATGGGGAAGCGGAGCTTGAGGATGGCGTGGGGCGAGAGGAGGGAGAGAGAGGAGTGCAGCTCACTGCTCTGGGTCTGAGAGACGGAGAGGAGAATGTTCAAAGATAAACAATCGTAAACATAAAGCAAACCTGAAATTTGACTTCAACTGTGAGGCAGGCATATCAAAAACCTTATCAAATGGCGCCTCTTAGTGGCTGGTGGCTTGCTAAGTGTTTACCCGTGTGTGGACGGGTCCTCTTAGTGGCTGGCTAAGTGTTTACCCGTGTGTGGACGGGTCCTCTTAGTGGCTGGTGGCTTGCTAAGTGTTTACCCATGTGTGGACGGGTCCTCTTAGTGGCTGGTGGCTTGCTAAGTGTTTACCCGTGTGTGGACAGGTCCTCTTAGTGGCTGGCTAAGTGTTTACCCGTGTGTGGACGGGTCCTCTTAGTGGCTTGCTAAGTGTTTACCCGTGTGTGGACGGGTCCTCTTAGTGGCCGATGGCTTGCTAAGTGTTTACCCGTGTGTGGACAGGTCCTCTTACTGGCTGGTGGCTTGCTAAGTGTTTACCCGTGTGTGGACGGGTCCTCTTAGTGGCTGATGGCTTGCTAAGTGTTTACCCGTGTGTGGACGGGTCCTCTTAGTGGCCGATGGCTTGCTAAGTGTTTACCCGTGTGTGGACGGGTCCTCTTAGTGGCCGATGGCTTGCTAAGTGTTTACCCGTGTGTGGACGGGTCCTCTTAGTGGCCGATGGCTTGCTAAGTGTTTACCCGTGTGTGGACGGGTCCTCTTAGTGACCGGTGGCTGGCTAAGTGTTTACCCGTGTGTGGACGGGTCCTCTTAGTGGCTGGTGGCCTGCTAAGTGTTTACCTGTGTGTGGACGGATCCTCTTAGTGGCTGGTGGCTTGCTAAGTGTTTACCCGTGTGTGGACGGGTCCTCTTAGTGGCTGGTGGCTTGCTAAGTGTTTACCCGTGTGTGGACGGGTCCTCTTAGTGGCTTGCTAAGTGTTTACCCGTGTGTGGACGGGTCCTCTTAGTGGCCGATGGCTTGCCAAGTGTTTACCCATGTGTGGACGGGTCCTCTTAGTGGCTGATGGCTTGCTAAGTGTTTACCCGTGTGTGGACTGGTCCTCTTAGTGGCTTGCTAAGTGTTTACCCGTGTGTGGACGGGTCCTCTTAGTGGCCGATGGCTTGGTAAGTGTTTACCCGTGTGTGGACGGGTCCTCTTAGTGGCTGGTGGCTTGCTAAGTGTTTACCCGTGTGTGGACGGGTCCTCTTAGTGGCTGGTGGCTTGCTAAGTGTTTACCTGTGTGTGGACGGGTCCTCTTAGTGGCTGGTGGCTTGCTAAGTGTTTACCTGTGTGTGGACGGGTCCTCTTAGTGGCTGGTGGCTTGCTAAGTGTTTACCTGTGTGTGGACGGGTCCTCTTAGTGGCTGGTGGCCTGCTAAGTGTTTACCTGTGTGTGGACGGGTCCTCCTCCGGTCTGTGTGGGACAGTGGCTGCAGGCTCTGCTCAGAGACTCCAGTCGACTTAGTATGTCCAGGTCCAACTCAGCACTCAGCTCTCCCAACTCTACCCTCACTACACTGTCTCTACGCAGAACACGCTGCCTCCCCTGCAATACAGTCATTGACATGTCAGGAGGAGGGGGTAGCAGGTTAACAGAGGCGACCAAAACAGACTGAAACAATTACATATTAGCTTTTGAACATGTTCAACTGACACAAACACACACTGTCCTGGTTTACCTTGCGCAGGTGTTTCTCTGTGAGACTGTAGTGTAGCTGTGCACAGGGTCTGGCTGTAGCTCCCACTGTGAACATTCCAGCACGCTGGAAGTGGAGCAACTAGAGAAGGTGGGAAGAGTTATATCATGGGCAATGCTAGCCCATGCTGCAGCACACTGTATCATGTGGAATGTTGTGTTGAAGCCCTCAGATCATCTCAAATAACAGCCCCTTTCCTACCTCAGTGTATTGGGGCTTTCCTGGCTCCCAGAGACACTCAAGCAACTCTAGCCTACTGAAGGACAGGTCAGAGGTCACAGCACGAGAGTGGCGACCTGCACTGCGCATCTCACACGCCACCTGTACCGCTGCTCCAGTCATCCTGAGAGGAGAGAGAGAAAAGGGGACAGAGATGGAGAGCGAGAAAAGGGGACAGAGATGGAGAGTGAGATATGAGAGAGAGAGCAAAATAAGGATTATTTATTGATATGTAGGGCAGATCTGTTGATTTATCTGAGGAGTGATGGCCAATGTTGAAGAGGCTATTGTGTGTTTGTACCTGAGGTGTGAGTGGGGGCAGGCTTTAGCGAAGCTAGCCCTGAGGTGGTGGAAGTCTCTCTCGCTGAACATGCTGTCTTTGAAGAAGGCCAGCTCCCGGAAGAAAACCTGAGACACCTGGGCCAATGAGGAAGCTGCGTCCGGCCCGGGGGGCGGGTCCTGCTCCAGTAGGGTTAGGGTGAGCCCGCCAAGCGAGAGGCGGAGCAACACCTCTGGCTTCAGTGGCTCTGATTGGCTACTTCGCCCTGGAGGAGGAGGGGTTAATAAGATAAGTTGTATAGTTTTTGTTATCTGTAAAATGTGTACAAGACAGTGTGAGTGTTACCTGGTATTCTGCTACACTGTGGCAGGCTGGATAGTGATCCTGGTACAGGATAATGCCTGGGACCCTGTGGTAGGCCCTGGGCGTAGCTAGCCTGGCTGTGTGTAGACGACGCCATGCTGTCGGAGAGAGAGCGCGCGGACGTCACACTGCTAGTCATACCAGGACCCATGGAGAAGAACATATCTGAGAGAGAGAATGAGAGAGGGAGGAGAAAGAGAGCAAGAGACCGAGACAGCAAGTGAGTAAACAGAGAGAAGGAGCACTATGCTTCACATGTCAAGTTCAACCAAGCTCTCACAGAACATGATGCAGCAGCAGACTACTGTACACGTGTCCTGCAGAATGTGGGTCACCACAAAGCTAATACAACCCCTGTCACCGCAACCTTCACTAGCCTCCATATTGCATTCCAACTCTTTAGCTACCCTACACGTACCCCCGTTCTCCAGACCGGTGAGGTAAGGCTCCATGTCAGGCTCTTCGTCCCAGTCCAGATCTCCGTCTCCGGGGCTGGAGCTCAACTGTTTGCTCAAGTCCTCCTCTATCAGACGCAGGTCCTCAGAGTCCAGGGGACGGCTGTGAACCCCAGCACCACTGGGCTTAGGCTCTGGTAGGATAGACAGGGAGGAATTCATACAGGGTCAGCAGTACACAGTGTGGATGAAGATGTGCATGGTTAAAAGACACTGAAATGTGGATCCAAACAAAGTGTGTTCAGTTAAGAGTTTTGTTCTACTGTCAATGACATGAGGAACTAAGACATGTGGAATGCAGGTGGGGAGAAACAGGTAACCAGTTTCCTTACTCACCTGTGCCGATGCAGAGGGCAGACAGAAGGTCGGTCAGGTGAGTGATCTGGTCTGGGGAGAGCAGCAGGTGGAGGCAACCCACCTTCCCATCCAGCTCCAACTGAAAGATAAGGAGAGACAAGTGGCTGTAAAAACAGTGACAGAACAAAAGGACCAAAGCAAAACAGAGGTTCTTAAAAACTTAAGTAAACACAGGAAGGAACTGAACAAATCCACAAACACACACACCTTAGGTCCAGGCAACATCTCGTTCTGTTTGATCTTGACCGTGGTCTCCATGAAGCCAGAGCAGCTGCCGATGAGGAGGGGCTGCTGGACGGCTGGAGGGTCATCTTCCTCCTCCTCCTCAACACCCTCCTCCTCCTCCTCCTCAACACCCTCCTCCTCCTCCTCCTCAACACCCTCCTCCTCCTCCTCCTCAACACCCTCCTCCTCCTCCTCCTCAACACCCTCCTCCTCCTCCTCGCTGGCTGAGGCTGAGCCAGTGGTGTCCGCTCTGAAAGGACCCTGTGAGGGAGAGGATGATTACCATAGTTAACCGCTTAAAGGACCCTGTGAAGGAGAGGATTATTACCATAGTTAACCGCTTAAAGGACCCTGTGAAGGAGAGGAACATTACCAGCACTACTGGTTGGTAGTCTGTCAGCTAGCCACTAGGGGGAGTGTGAGAGGAAATATGAGTTTATGTGAGTATCTATAAGTGGATATTTCATTTCTAAAAGATGTGTGTGTTATATTGGGATCAAACTTGAGTATATGCAGGTGAGAGTGTGTGTACATGAGTGGGTTTATAAGTGCCGTGGTCAATTTAAAACTGTGCGTGTTACCTGGGGCCCTCCGGTGGTCTCGTACAGCAGTTGAACAGAGCTGAGCTGGAGGATCTTGTGCAGGAAGGCAGGCGGCTGGTGGATGTCTACAGGCACCGTCTGGCTGGGGTCCCTCACCGCCTCGTCACAGTACTCCAGCCTGCAGCGCAGCACACCACACAGCCACCGGGGGCAGAGCACTCAGCACAATAACACTATATTACCTTCAACTTCAGCCAAAACACCCACCACACACACAAGCTCTACTGAAGATAGTGAAGCTTCTCCGAGATTCAGATGTTCTCTTTAGATCTACAGACAAATCGTGAGACAGAAGTGTTTCCTCATCGCCTGTCCTTCCTGACTTCTAAACTGGTCAGGTGGACAGACCAACACAGGCAGTGTAAGAATGTCAGTGTGGTGAGAACCAACATACCGTTTGATGTGCACCTCTAAGGCAATGCCCGTCTCCATGTCCAGGGGCTGGTGCTCGATTCGGACGATGGTGTCCAGGAGGGTGACTTTGATCCGACGCAGGACTGCAACATAACACAAACAAGGACATCCGTTATCACTAAGCATATTGGTCACAAAGAAACCAGAAGGGACACCAGTGATATGATATCAGTCCTTATCTCACAAGTTTGGAATTGACAGTACATTACTTTGACTGCACAGTTTGAAAATTACAAGAAAAGTTGTTATCTTCAGAAGAAGGCACTAACCAACCACTGGGAACTGGGTACAGGAACAATAATGATAACTTTAAAATAGTCTCTGCCCCCCCCCCCCACACACACACACACAAACAAGGCCTACCCAGTGACTCACCTGTCTCAATAGTTTGTGCAAACATCTCCAGGCCCTCCAGTGGAGCGGGCGGCTCCTCTGACGCCTCAGGGGGGTCCTTTAGACACTCCTGGGCCAGCTGCATGCTGGAGGTCATGCATGTGGACCAGCCCTGGGAGTCCAACCCCCCACCTACAATTAAACAAAAACAAGGCATGATTCAGCTGGCTCTGAGAAATGTTGAGCATGGGATAGTGTAAGATGTCTTCTCTTGAGCTCAGGCATTTACAACAAATGGTTAGCTAGTACTAGACATTACTATATTTGTCTTTGTTGACAATTCCATTCTAAAAGGTTGCTAATCAATGGTTACCACAACTTCCTTCCTGAACCTGACAGGCCTGCGGCAGTGACAGGAACACTAGCTGATACAATAACATGGTAATAACAAAGATCTCATTAGTCAGGTAGACTGGCTGTCAGGCTGAGACTTACTGCTCCTGTACTTGGGTCTGCATGTTATCTGAAGGCCTGAGATGATGAGGGTGCAGTGGTCGGTGACAAGAGCTGACCAGGGAATTGTCACCTCTATGCTGCTCACAAACCCATCCACAATCTCAAATGGAGCCCCAAGAGACTCCAAGTGTTCGTTGACCGCCTGGGGGAGAGGGAAGGAGGTGTGATGAGAAATTAAGAGATGACTGGAAGATGTTGGAAAAAGAAACGTGTCCTACAATAAACAGCTGGTGGAAATGGCTTAGGGCAATGGGTTTGTCTGTTCTGCTGATTGAAAGTGAGTGCGTTTGCAAGACCTAAGTATAACTTGGTCATATATATTTCAACTGAACTGCAGCGACACTGGATGAGGTGAGTTATTTTCCAATTAGATGCTGACAAAAATATCTCGGAACGGCTGTTCCTTGAACTCACGAGAAGCGAGGATATGACGTTGATTGTTGTTATGTTCAGGTCTTGAAATTGCGAAATAAGTTAGTTGAGGGCCAGGGTGCATGGGAACACACAAAAGCAACCAGTTGTTCCGACAGTTAAACGACCGTACTACTTTCACTAACTTACCCAAACGTCGATGTTGATTTCTTTGACGACACCACTACCATTGTACAGGTCCAAACTTAACTGTTCCAAACTCAGTCGTTCTTGCAAGAAGTGACCGAGGTAATGCTGTAAGAGGTACCGACAGGCCCGCTTCTTGATTGAGCCTGACCAGGGGAAAAGCCAGCGAGACATAGGGCCAGCAAGTTCAGGGTGAGGGAGCGAAGAGATGGAGGAAAACGAATGCGAAAACAGTCCTCTGGCAACTGCATAACAAAGAAAGCAAAGTGTACTAACGAAGAACGAGCTACATGGCTAGCTAGAAGGGGCTAAGGGAAAGCCGTCTCTCGGAAATCCTTTGTGTCAGGACCGATGAGTCCAACGTCGTTTTACAGAATGTTCAACTCGTCTATGGTTGTTCCAGTTAATCTTTTAGCTGTATTTCTGTCGAAACTGGACGACAGATCTTCTTGCATATCTCCCGTTTCTCAGGGTTGTTTATTGTTTTCATACTTGAACTGAATGTATGGTGGGGACGGCGCTGCGTCATTGCGTCATCAGTCGCAAAAGCCGTAAAGTAGATTGATGTACGCCATCTTTGGAAGGTCAAAACAAAACGGTGTGCGCGTTCCTATTGTATACCTCTACCCAGGCGTTGCTGATACATGCCAGATCTTACATCTGAATAGTTATTTTACGTATTAGCTGACTACACAGCAATTGGTTGATGCATGCAACGTTTGAGCGGCTGAACGCGACCGGTATCTGTCATCCAGTGATAATCATACAATTTATTTTCAGAGTATGTGTGAATTTGATAGCCAATTTTATAACAAACAATCTTGAAAACAGGTTGAACACAAATTCAAAACCAATTGCTTTTTATTTCACTGTATTACAATGAAAACATGACTTTAAACTAAGGTTAAAATAACCAAGATTTTATCATAACATCAGTCATCAAGTCAAACAACCTTGACACTGTTACTAAAACAATGGAGCAGAAAGTCAACGTTGTGGACATTATCTTTCTACTTCAGTAAAAGGATAAAACCAAAACCCATAAAATATATACAATTCTATTCTAGTTATTCATAACAGAAAATCTCATATTCAGTATCAACAGCATGTATTCTTCCAACTTCACTTTATAAAAGCGACATCTGGAATCTTGCCTTCAATCTGAGGGAGACGTTGGGGAGAAAAACAACATTTAGTTGGACAAAGTGAAACTCAGAATATGCATGTATTTAATCAAACTTTTATTAGACAGTTGATTCATGATACTTTACTTTTAATTGTGTGAAGATCTGTGCAGCTTTGTTGAAATCCCACTCATTGTCCTGAAGACACCTGACACAGAGAGAAGGAGAGAAGGTCACAGTGAATGTTTCTGCACCAAACATCGACCTTTAGAATTTGACCTTTAACATTGACCCTCTGTCAAACAAGTACACACAAGGTGTGTTCGAGCAGTAATAACGCTAACGCAGCCGACTGTAGAGGAAAGTCGACGAGTGACGATGGGGGAGGTGCATTTATGACAGCCGAATGTCGGACACTGTTGTGGTTTACCTACAGCAAGGCTCCATGCAACATGTTGCCATTTTTTACAAAAGTTTATCTTTGTAATGTCAAAATAAACATGTCTCCAACCTTTCAATTTTCAAGCCGTGATACAATTGAGACATGGATTGTGTATGTGTGCCATTCAGAGGGTGAAGGGGCAAGACAAAATACTGAAGTGCCTTTGAGGTATGGTAGTAAGTGCCAGGCGTGTGTCAAGAACTACAACGCTGCTGGGTTTTTCACTCAACATTTTCCCGTATGTATCAATAAATGGTCCACCACCCAAAGAACATCCAGCCAACTTGATACAACTGTGGGAAGCATTGGAGTCAACATGGGCCAGCACCCGTAGAATGCTTGACACCTTGTAGAGTCCATGCCGCAATGAATTGAGGCTGTTGAGGGTAAAAGGGGGTGCAACTCAATACTAGGAGGGTGTTCCTAATGAATCGTACACTCCGTGTATTCATGGGTTGCACCTCCGTCGCATCATGCCATTGTTATGAATGTTCTCAAGCCGCCCTCTATCGGCGGCGCCATAGTGGTGCCCTAAAGTGGTGATAAGCCCAGTCATTCTGGACGGAGGCTAACTACTGTTGTCCAAATTACACTATAGTGCCTGGAAATACAATAACATTGCTAAAGTTGTGAAATATTTGGTAGGAAACAACTTTGCCAGGATTATAATGTCATCAAATTTACTTTAGACAGATGGCAATGTTGTCATTAGCTAGCAAAATTTGTCAAAAATAGCTAGCAGTGCTAACGCTAGCTAGCTAAAATCCAGTGGCCTCCCCTCAATCTTAGCTAACGTTATACCACAGATAGAACAATGAGACATATTTCACTGGATGTATAAATGTGAAGCATCCACTTGGCGTTTCCACTCACTACCAAATATGGTAGAGGAAGCCCACTGGCGGGCTGTGGGAGAAGATGGAACGAGGTAGATTTTGGCTGACATTCGGCATATTTTCTCATGTATGAAACATTTGATCTCAATACAGTTTTCTGTTCCCCAAAGTTGAATCTGTTATGAACAGAGTGGACTAAAGTTTGTAGACTTGACCCTTTGCAAAACATTTTTTTTTTTCAATCGCATTGTTTAGGAGTGCAAAGGCGAATTGTGTTACTGCACAAGCACACTTCAGAGTAGGCGTTCCCTAATGAAAATATGCAGATGATGCTAGAATGCGCCAATAGGATCTCACTAGCTCGTGCCTGGCCCTGCCCCCTCCTTGCTTGTTCTGCCCACTATGGCTCATTTGTTCTCATTGGAAACAGACTGTGGTTTATCTTGGATTAGTTATAAAAATCTTTGGTTATAGTGCATCTAAAGTCAATCTGGTGAAATCAAAATCATGACAAAAGGTTTTCCTACCAATTGTTTGCCTCCTTTCGAATGTCATTGTATTTCCAAGCCACTGAAATGCACTTTTGATAATCTTCATCAGCGCTCATTGATGATGCTCAGTCAGGCATCAGTTCAAAACAAACATTCAAAACAATAGTGACAGCATGCAACCCATGAATATGGAGTAGAAAATACAATGGCAGAAGTACAAGTTAATTGAGGTAGGGGTCAAGTGACTAGGCAACAGGACAGACAAGACAGTAACAGAAGCGTATGTGTGTGTGTGGCGTCAGTTTGCATGGGTGTGGGCGTATGTAGTGTGTATGTTGGAGTGTCAGTCTATGTATATAAGAGCGTGTGAGCAGAGTCCAGTGTGTGTGCATAGAGTCAGTTCAAGAGAGGGTAAATGCAGGTAGTCCGAGTAGACATTTGATTAGCTAATTAGCGGTCTTGTTTTGAAGTTTCATGGCTTGGGGGTAAAAGGTGCTTAGGGTTGTTCACCGCTTGCTGTGTGGTAGCAGAGAGAACAGTCTGTGGCTGGAGTCAGATGTTTTGGGGGCTTTCCTGACACCGCCTGGTATAGAGGTCCTGGAGCAGCAGGGAGCTCGGCCTCAGTGATGTACTGGGCCGTACGCACTACCCACTGTAACTCTGTAGATGCTAAGAGGCTGACTACACCGCAAATCAATTTAGAAATCTATGTTATTCAATTATTGCACCCACACTGCTTGCGTGCACCAACGAGCATCTGCGTTGCCAAGGGCTAAAATAGAAGTCAGTTCTATTTCTGACGCAGATCGCACTGCAAGTCCTGCCTCTCCCATTTCCTCATTGGTTTATAGAAGCAGGTACCCACTTGCCATCTCCTCATTGGTTATACCCACGTGGGTGACTGAAAGACAAACAAGGTCAGTGACGGTAATGCACCTAATTTATGAAAGTTGCCAATCGCAATATAAAGTCAAGAGAAGAAAAAGCCTAGGAGAGATGACTAGAAACGATTCGGGTTGACCGTTTTATGTGTGTATTAATTGTCGGAATAGAGGACCTTGTGCATTTCAGGTGAAATAACAACTCAATGTTTATATCCCAGGACAAATTAGCTAGCAACAGCAAGCTAGCTAAATAGGACAAATTAACTAGCAAGTGCAAGATAGCTGTGGTGAATCACCAAGTGGTGATTGAGCCAGTCAAGATGCTCTCAATGTTGCAGCTGTATACCTTTGAGGATCCGAGGGCCCAGGCCAAATCTTTTCAGCCTCCTGAGGGAGAAGAGGCATTGTTGTGCCCTCTAAGATGACTGTTGGTGTGTTTGGACTAGGGATGCACAATACATCGGTGAACATATCGGCTGATATTAGCTACAAATGCCAACATCAGTATCAGCCGATGTCTAGTTTAACGCACAATGTGCAAAACTGATGTCAAAGCTGACGTGCATACTGATATAACAAAGGTACATGACGTGATGACGCCACATAAAATGTTGCGCTATACGTGCAACACAGCATTCCTAAACTAGCCCACAATGTCTGCTGTGTGGATCGAGCAGTCAACAAGTCAAGCAGTCATTTGAAAGAGTAACAACATGTCAGCGAGACAAGCCAAGCCAAGATGATGGAATTCATTGTCCTTGACAATCAACCATTCTCTGTCCTGGTGATGTTGGCTTTCGCCGACTGGTTGAGCACCGGTTAACACTACCAAGTGCACTATTTTTCCGATGTTGCCCTACTGGAGTTACACAGTAATAGCTTCACGACATGCATACTATGGAATGCCGTTTGGGTCTTTGCGTGTCAAAAAATAAACAGTAGCACTGTCAAATCTGTACAAAAAAGTCAGCAAGCAAGCAAACACCAGCCACGAACGATGCGTTTACAATACCGCGTTGGTAATAAAGCATCATTTGTCCCCCCGTAACTCTGGGGTAGCTAGCTTTAGCTTGGTACCTAGCTAGCACCAATACAACCAGCCTGAAAACAATGACCAGTAAAAACTGAGGTCATTTTCATTATTCTTTGCAATGATTACAGAATCCTTGTGAGTAAGTATTAGCTAGGCTGCCAATTGTTGTTAGACTATTGAAATTGAACTTCAGCTCATAAATATAAATAGCTACCCAGCTACTTAACCCTGTTGCCCAAAGCGAACGTTATAAGCAGCTGGCAAGTGAGGTTCGACCGGACCGGGTTATGTGTAAGGATTAGGCACAATAGTGGATTTTGCGTATGTCATTGACAGTGACGCAAAAGAATACAAATAGTAGAATTATGCCATACTTTTATTTTAAAGGCTAACCGCAAAGTCCACTATTGAGGCTAATCCTTATTGTGGCTAGTTTCACATAGATGAGTCCGACCACGATTAATCAAACAAGAACTGTCTTATAAAATCAGGGTTATTTTAGATGATGACACCTGGCTATATAGTTAATTAGCTAACTATATAGCTACTGAAACAGATGTCGTTTTGCTATGTTTTTGGTGAAGAACATTGCTTGCATCCATGAGCTAGCTAGCTTTTTTTATGACCAGTACTGTAGGAGCGCAAGACAACTTTACCAGCATCATAGCATATGCATCGATGAATCGTTGTGACATATGAAATATGAGTGAGTGTAATAACTACGTAAAAAATGTATGAACACGTTAAATTATTATGTGACGTGCAGTCATATTCATGTCCTGATTGGTCAACAAGCTTATTTGACACGTCAAATAGTGTTAAATAGTATATTTTTTGACATGCAAAGACCCAAACGGCGTTCTATAGAAATCCTGGTTAAGAATGAAACTGAACAAATTAAAACGAAACAGCACAGCAAGTAAGTGAAAGAAATAAGTTTGATTATGTTTTACTGGTAATGGGGACATACGTAAATGCCAACAAAATAACTTTTTGGTCAGTGTGGTGTGTGTGTGTAACCTTTATTTAACAAGGCAAGTCAGTTAAGAACAAATTACTTTTTACAATGACGGCCTACCCCCTTCCAAACCCGGACTATGCTGGGCCAGTTGTGCACCGCCCTATGAGACGTTGAATCATGGCCGGATGTGATACAGCCTGGATTCGAACCAGGGACTGTAGTACGGCGATGCAGTACCTTAGACCGCTGCGTCCGTGTGTGTGTTAACTATTTAGCTATACTAGAATACTTAAAGTGCCGCTAAAATGTTTAATATTGGTTATCGGTATCCTTTTTTGGGGCAAGTAGAATATTGGATATCGGTCACAAATGTCATATCAATGCATCACTAATTTGGACCATGATAGATCTTTAGTGATGTGGACACAGAGGAACTTGAAGCACTCAAACCACTCCACTACAGCCCCGTCACGTGCTCGACCCTCCGCATCCTGTAGTCTGCGATCAGCTCCTTTGTTTTACTGCCGTTGTTGTCCTGCCACCACACTGCCAGGTCACTGACCTCTTCCCTATAAGCTGTCTCATCATCGTCGCTGATCAGGCCTTAATGATGTTGTTGGAGTCGTGCGTGGGTGAATAGAGTACAGGAGGGGACAAAGCACGCACCCCTGAGGGGCCCCCGTGTTGTGGGTCAGCGTGGCGGATGTGTTGCTGCCTATGTGTTGCTGCCTCACCACCTTGTGGCGGCCTGTCAGGAAGTCCAGGATCCAGTTGCAGAGGAAGTGTTTAGAACCAGGAACCTTAGCTTAGTGATGAGCATTGAGGGCACTATGGTGTTGAACACTGAGCTGTAGTCAATGAACAGCATTCTCACGAAGGTGTTCCTTTTGTCCAGGTGGGAGAGGGCAGTGTGGAATGTAGTAGAGATTGTGTTATCTGTGGATCTGTTAGGACGGTATGCAAATTGGAGAGGTTCCAGGGGGTCTGGGATGATGGTGTTGATGTGAGCCATAACCAGCCTTTCAAAGTATTTCATGGCTAGATATTTGAGTGCTACGGGGTGATAGTCATTTGACAGGTTACCGTGGCGTTCTTGGGCACAGAGACTATGGTGGACTGCTTGAAACATGAACAGTGCCTTCAAAGTATTCATACCCCTTGACTTATTCCACATTTTGTTGTGTTACAGCCTGAATTCAAAATGGATTAAAAAATATATATATTCTCACCCATCTACACACAAGACCCCATAATGACAGTGAAATTGTTTTTAGAAATGTTTGCAAATGTATTAAATTCAAAAATCTAATTTACATAAGTATTCACACCCAAATCAATACTTGTAGAAGAACCTTTGGCAGCGATTACAGCTGCGAGTCTTTTTGGGTAAGTCTCTAAGAGCTTTGCACAACTGGATTGTACAATATTTGCCCATTATTCTTAAAAAATATTCAAGCTCTGTCAAGTTGATTATTGCTAGACAGCCATTTTAAAAAGGCTTGCCCTATTTTAAGACAATTTAAGTCAAAACTAACTAGACAACTCAAGAAGATTCAGTGTTGTCTTAGAAAGCAACTCCAGTGTATATTTGGCCCTGTGTTTTAGGTTATTGTCCTGCTAAAAGGTGAATGTCTCCCAGTCTGTTGGAAAACAGGCTGAACCAGGTTTTCCTCTAGGATTTTGCTTTTGCTTATAGCTGTATTCCATTTATTTTTATCCTAAAAAACTCCCTAGTCCTTGCAGATGGCATACCTATAACACGATGCAGCCACCATCATACTTGAAAATATAAAGAGAGTGATACTCAGTGATGCATTCTGTTGGATTTGCCCCAAACATAACGCTTTGTGTTCAGGACAAAAAGTTCATTTCTTTGCCACATATTTTTGCAGTATTACTTAAGTGCTTTGTTGCAAACAGGATGCATGTTTTGGAATATTTTTTATTCGGTGCAGGCTTCTTTATTTTCACTCTGTCATTTAGGTTAGTATTGTGGAGTAACTACAATGTTGTTGATCCATCCTCAGTTATCATATCACAACCATTAAACTCTGTTTTAAAATCCCCAGTGGCCTCATGGTGAAATCCCTGAGGAGTTTCCGTCTTCTCTGGCAACTGAGTTATGAAGACGCCTGTATCTTTGTAGTGACTGGGTGTATTGATACGCCATCCAATTTTGTATTTTTACCCATCTACCAATAGGTGCCCTTCTTTGCGAGACATTGGAAAACCGCTCTGGTCTTTGTGGTTGAATCTGTGTTTGAAATTGAAAAGTTGAAAATTGAAGTGAATTTCTAAATAAAAATGTACAACCCTGTTAGTGAATATTTCTACTTTGCCAAGATAATCCATCCACCTGACAGGTGTGGCAAATCAAGCAGCATGATCATTACACAGGTGAACCTTGTGCTGGAGACAATAAAAGGCCACTAAAATGTGCAGTTGTCATCACACAACACAAAGTCTCATGTTTCCGGGAGCATGCAATTGGCATGCTGACTGCAGGAATGTCCACCAGAGCTGTTGCCAGATAAATAAATGTTAATTTCTCTACCATAAGCCGCCTAAAACACATTTTTCTGAGAGAGAGAATTTGGCAATATGTCCAACCGGCCTCACAACCGCAGACCACGTGTATGGATAATGTGGATGAGCGGTTTTCTGATAAACCTTGTGAACAGAGTGGTATAGGTATGGGCAGGCATTAGCTACGAACACAATTGCATTTTATCAATGGCAATTTGCATGCACAGAGATTCCGTAACGAGATCCTCATTGTGTCATTCATCCGCCGCCTACCCTTCATGTTTCAGCATGATAATGCATGGTCCCACGTCGCAAGGATCTGTACACAATTCCTGGAAGCTGAAAATGGCCCAGTTCATTCATGGCCTGCATACTCACCAGACATGTCACCCATTGAGCATGTTTGAGATACTCTGGATTGACGTGTAAGACAGTGTGTTCCAGTTCCCACCAATATCCAGCAACTTTGCACAGCCATTGAAGAAGAGTGGGACAACATTCCACAGGCCACAATCAACAGCCTGATCAACTCTATGAGAAGGAGATGTGTCGCGCTGCATGAGAAAAATGGTGGTCACCCCAGATACTGACTGGTTTTCTGATCCATGAACCTACTGTTTTTAAGGTAACTCTGACCAACAGATGCATATCTGTATTCCCAGTCATGTGAAATCCCTAGTTTAGGGCCTAATGAATTATATTTCAATTGACTGATTTCCTTATATGAACTGTAACTCAGTAAAATCTTTGAAAATGTTGCATGTTACTGCACTGTTGGTTAAAGGCTTGTAAAGTAAGCATTTCACGATAAGGTCTACACTTGCTGTATTCGGCACATATGACAAATAAAGTTGGATTTGATGTTGCATTTATATTTTTGTATAGTATATTTAGGCTTGCCATAAAAGGGGTTGAATACTTATTGACTCAAGGCAGTTCAGCTTTTCATTTAGAATTCATTTTTAAAAATGTCCAAAAACATAACTATACTTTAACATTATGGGGTATTGTGTGTAGGCCAGTGACAAAAAAAAACTATATTTAATCCATTTTAAATTCACAACACAACAAAATGTTGAAAAAGTCAAGTGGTGCGAATACTTTCTGAAGGCACTAGGGACGATGTCGTCGATGCACTTATTAATGAAGCCAGTGACTGATGTGGTAAACTCCTCAATGACATCGGATGAATCACGGAACATATTCTAGTCTATGCTAGCAAAACAGTCCTGTAGCTTAGCATCCGCTTCATTGGACCATTTCAGAATTGAGCGTGTCACTGATACTTCCTGTTTTTGCTTGTAAGAAGGAATCAGGAGGATCATTTGTCAGATTTGCCAAATGGAGGGGGAGGGAGCGCTTTGTATGAGTCTGTGTGTTGAGTAAAGGTGATCTAGATTTAATTTACTCTCCTCCGTAGTTTCATCAGGAGAGCGCCTCAAAATATCACAATCTGTACATAATAACGTTTGAATTGTGGAAAAGTTGGTTCCTGTTTCCGTCACATCTCGGGTATTGTTCGCATGGGTCAAACAAAAACACCCTAATGATTGGTTGACAAATAGTACCTCCCAGTCGCCAGGCGATGGCTGCATGGTGCAATCGGTCAGAAGCAACTGCAGCGACTTGAAGGCGACTTTATAAAAAAACTGCATGACCTTTGATCACGTTTTTTATAAAGGTCATGTAGTCGACATGTAGACACAAGTCGGACAATTTTTATCCCCATAATGCAACACACTTTGAAAGGCGGTGACCAATGACTTAGCAAAATTGATCCGCTTGAACATGCCCACAAACTTACTTCTGCGACCACTCAAGGTTCATGCCAGACTTGAGGGAGAAGGCGGAGAGCATCTCCTGCTGGGGGGCGGTGAGGGTGGGCACTGGACTGCTGGAGGGAGTGGGGGCGGTAGCAGCGAACGCATGCTGGATCTCCTCCGTTGTAGCGATGCGCACAAATAGCTCATCATTCACTATGCATAGACTGGAGAAGGAGAAATGGAAGACAAATAGTTTGAAACTGTCTTTCAATTAACCCCCCCCCCCACCCGATTTCTTTAATATAGGACCATTTATTAATATTCGTTGACCATTGTTTTCGTATATCATATAAGATATCATTTTAGCATTCTTCAGCACAGACAGTCTTATAAGAGATTTTTAAAACCAAGATCAGGTGAACGAGGAACCTCAGAATTACCCAGAAATTCCTGCAGGAACTGCGATGAAGACCCGAGAGAAGGCCCTAACCGCGTCTTGAGATTTACCATCAACTTCTTTGAACATGCCGCTGACCGTAAAGGACAGTAACGTGGTCTAAAAAAAGAGAAAATTCAAGGTTTTGATAAATAAAACCACCATGAACAGAAGAACTGATGATAGTATTGAGAATGCTACACTAACTATCAATCAGATATTGCCTAACCGTGTAAGTGTTGACGTCTACATTGAAGGAGGCAGAGTCATGCTGAGTTTTAGGCAGCTCGTTGAGCAACGCCACCACGTTTAGCCGTGTGTGCTTCAGTAGGCGGAACCGTGTTGCTGTGGGGAGCAGATTCCAGAGGGAAGATGCCACATATTATTACAGAAATACAACAGACAAATCTGTTGATGACATACTTGTTAATTGTCTTAAATATTTGGAAGACTCACATGGATCTTTGAGTCGCTTTATGTTACGGCTGTCTTTATGGTACTCTCTCAAACTACACCTATGATGAAAAATATACAAATAAATATGTAATTCCGAACTCCCACGAGCCAGACATTCAGATGGAGAAATGTGTGTGTGAGACCTGTTTGGGTTTTGACTGGAGGGCAAGCTGAGTGAGAAGGAGGCACCATCATGGTAGGCATCTAGAAGAGGCTGTCTGTTCCCAGAGTCATATACACTGTAGTACCTGTAATAGAAAAGTTATAACACTGTAGTACCTGTAATAGAAAAGTTATAACACTAATATCTGCCATAGAGGTCATAACACTATAATAGCTGCAGAGGTCATACACACTGGGTGTTTCTCAATATGCATACTACCGTGCTCCACACACTCATGCATTCGAGTGCATTCTCCAACCACGTTCTCTTGAGTACGTTCTTATGAGGACGAGTGTGGTGAATGCATAAAACATTACATTTGAGAAGAACTCGCACTCCCCCTACTGTATTACCTCCCGCGTCACCTCCCCATTCACTGAACAGGATAATGGCAACAAGAGACGAAACAAGATATACACAAAGCAAACGTTTTACTTCAGAATGATCAGCTAGATATGAATCTTAACAATCTAGCTAGCCAGCTAGTTTGTATTTATTTGAATTTATGTATGTAGTTATACATTTAAATATTACAATATATTCATAACAGATTTCACAACATATTAAGTGTGTGGCCTTACACGGAACTCAAACCGGCTGCGTACGTGTGTGCCATCGTGCATAAATGTATTTTGTCCCCCCACACCAAACGCGATCACGACACGCAAGTTAAAATATCAAAACAGAATTAAAATAGAAGTCAGTTCTATTTGTGACACATGCATACAAACACACGATAACATACGCACTATACACATGGATGTTGTCTTATAGATATGTGGTGGTAGAGTAGAGGTGTAGTCAGCCTGTTAGACCTCTACTCTGAACCAATTAATTAATTTGGGGACAGGTCGAAAAGCATTAAACATGTATGGCAATTTAGCTAGCTAGCTTGCACTTGCTAGCTAATTTGTCCTATTTAGCTAGCTTGCTGTTGCTAGCTAATTTGTCCTGGGATATAAACATTGAGTTGTTATTTCACCTGAAATGCACAAGGTCCTCTACTGCGACAATTAATACACACATAAAACGGTCAAACGAATCGTTTCTAGTCATCTCTCCTCCTTCTAGGCCTTTTCTTCTCGACTTTATATTGTGAATGGCAACTTTCATAAATTAGGTGCATTACCGCCACTGACCTCGTTCGTCTTTCAGTCACCCATGTGAGTATAACCAATGAGGAGATGGCACGTGGGTACCTGCTTCTATAAACCAATGAGGAGATGGGAGAGGCAGGACATCACAAATAGAACTGACTTCTATTTTAGCCCTTGGCAACGCAGATGCTCGTTGGCGCATGCGAGCAGTGTGGGTGCAATGATTGAATAATATAGATTTCTAAATGTATTTTGCAACGCTCGCGGTGTAGTCAGCCTGTTAGGCCTCTACTCTACCACCACATATCTATAAGACAACATCCATGTGTACATGTGTGTATAGTGCGTATGTTATCGTGTGTTTGTATGCATGTGTCTATGTTTGTGTTGCTTCACAGTCCCCACTGTTCCATAAGGTTTATTTCTGTTTTTATATCAAATTTTACTGCTTGCATGAGTTACTTGATGTGGAATAGAGTTCCATGTAGTCGTGGCTCTATGTAGTACTTTGCGCCTCCCATAGTCTGTTCTGGACTTGGGGACTGTGAAGAGATCTCTGGTGGCATGTCTTGTGGGGTATGCATGAGTTTCCGAGCTGTGTTCCAGTAGTTCAAACAGACAGCTCGGTGCATTCAACATGTCAATACCTCTCACAAATACAAGTAGTGATGAAATCAATCTACTTTGAGCCAGGAGAGATTGACATGCATATTATTAATGTTAGCTCTCTTTGTATATCCAAGGGCCAGCCGAGCTGCCCTGTTCTGAGCCAATTGCAATTTTCCTGAGTCCCTCTTTGTGGCACCTGACCATACGACTGAACAGTAGTCCAGGTGCGACAAAACTAGGGCCTGTAGGACCTGCCTTATTGATAGTGCTGTTAAGAATGCAGAGCAGCGCTTATTATAGAGAGAGACTTCTCCCCATCCTAGCTACTGTTGAATCAATATGTTTTAACCATGACAGTTTACAACCCAGGGTTACTCCAAGCAGTTTAGTCTCCACATTATCCACATTATTCAATTTCCACATTATTCATTACAATATTTATTTCAGGGGTTCAGGGGTTTATGCTTTTATTTTTTGAAATATTTAGGACTAACTTATTCCTTGCCACCCATTCTGAAACTAACTGCAGCTCTTTGTTAAGTGTTGCTGTCATTTCAGTTGCTGACATGTAGTGTTGAGTCATCCGCATACATAGACACGCTGGCTTTACTCAAAGCCAGTGGCATGTCGTTAGTCAAGATTGAAAAAAGTAAAAGGGGCCTAGACAGCTGTCCTGGGGAATTCCTCAATCCACCTGGATTTTGTTGGAGAGGCTTCCATTAAAGAACACCCTCTGTGTTCTATTAGACAGAACTCTTTATCCACAATATAGCAGGGGGTGTAAAGCCATAATGTATACGTTTTCCAGCAACAGACTATGATCGATAATGTCAAAAGCCGCACTGAATTTGAACAAAACAGCCCCCAAATTTATTTTGAGCATTTTCTCTCAGCCAATCAGTCATTTGTGTAAGTGCTGTTCTTGCTGAATGTCCTTCCCTATAAGTGTGCTGAAAAATAGCATTGTATCTGGTCAAACACAATTTTTTCCAAAAGTTTACTAAGGGTTGGTAACAGGCTGATTGGTAGGCTATTTGAGCCATTAAAGGGGCTTTACTATTTTAGGTAGGGGAATGACTTTTGTTTCCCTCCAGGCCTGAGGACACACACTTCTAGTAGTCTTAAATTGAAGATATGGTAAATAGCAGTGGCAATATTGTCCTCTATTATCCTCAGTAATTTTCCATCCAAGTTGTCAGACCCCGGTTACTTGTCATTGTTGATAGACAACAATAGATTGTTCACTTCTTCCACACTCACTTTACGGAATTCAAAATTACAATGCTTGTCTTTCATAATTTGGTCAGATATACATGTCATGCCTAAATTTGCTAATCTTGCCATTGAAAAAAACATCAAAGTAGTTTGCAATATCAGTGGGTTTTGTGACGAATGAGCCATCTGAATGATGGAGCAGAGTTTGCCTTTTTGCTCAAGATTTCATTTAAGGTGCTCCAAAGCTTTTTACTATTTTCATCTTTGTTTCATGGTGTAGATTCTTCTTTTTTTAATTCAGTTTAGCCACATGATTTTTCAATTTGCAGTACGTTTGCCAAATTGGTTGTACAGACCTATTTGCCACCTCTTTTGCCTCCTTCCTCTCAACCATACATTTCTTTAATTCCTCGTCAATCCACGGGGATTTAACAGTTTTTACAGTCATTTTCTTAATGGGTGCGTGCTTATCAGTAACTGGGATAAGCAATTTCATAAATATGTCAAGTGCAGCGTCTGGTTGCTCGTCGTTACACACCATGGACCAACAAATTCTTCACATCAACATAGGAATCACTACAAAACTTATTGTATGACCTCTTATACACAATATTAGGCCCAGCCTTTGGAACTGTGGTTTTCCTAGATATGGCTTCTATATTGTGATCACTATATCCGAGGTATTTGGATACTGCTTTCAAACAAATTTCTGCAGCATACGTAAAGATATGATCAATACATGTTGATGATTTCATTCCTATACTGTTTTTAACTAGCCTGGTAGGTTGATTGATAACCTGAACCAGGTTGCACGCACAAGTTACAGTTTGAAGCTTTCTCTTGAGTGGGCAGCCTGATGACAGCCAGTCAATATTTAAAGCAATTAGATAAAAAAATGTGTTAAACAGGCAAAAATTATTTGAAACTAATGTTATACGTGGTAGTGGTACATTTTTCTTGGGTAGCTACCAATTCTGTGTGGCTAGTTGGCTAGCCATATTGACTTACTATGGACTTACCCATTCACTGAACCGTCTTCCAGCCATGACAATGGCAATAAAGACGAAACAACACATACACAAAGCAACCATTTTACTTCTTAACTATCAGCTAGCTATATGTGAATTGTAATAATGTATCTAACTAGATAGTTTAACAAGCAAAATGACCTCAAACAAATATTATGCAAGATAGATGTCAATTCTTCGTGGCTAGCTAACAGTAGTAGCTAGCCAGTTAGCCCTATTGACTTATTATGGGCTTGCGATCTATGGTACGTAGGCAGGTAAACATGCCGAAATGAAACACCATGTATTTATTAACGTATCAAGATCAAATATTGTAGTCAGGCAACATGTGATTTGTGAATAGGCAACATTTTCTCTCGCTTCTGCTCAAATAATGGTTGCCATTGATTTCAATAAATTTTGCGCACTTTTTTGAGATGATCAGGTCATTTCTTTGCATAATTTCCGTTAAAGCTTGCGTCGATGCATGCTTCAAAATATGCACGTATGGAGTACACCTTCGAGATGTGCCCTCCATGCTTCGTTTCGCATACTTTGATTTGGACTGCTTTGCTCGGAATTATGCATTTTGACAAGCACCCACTGTGTTACCTGTCTTAGAGGTGACAAATATATCCTTTCTGAAGGAATATACTTGAATCTTGACAAAAGATATGTGAATACACTTACTGTTGCAGGAAATGCATGATGAGGACCTTGATTTCTTCTGAACCGAAGTAGCTACCCTGGATTGGTCAAAGAAAAGAGCATGTCAGAATCAACCAAGCGAATAAAATGAATCAAGTGCACCTTTTTGTTATTTTGTGAACGAAAACGGACCAGACCTTGCAGGGGGGGGTAGTGGTGGGTGATACCACTTCAAACACTATCGGCGGGGGGAGGTCATGACCATCCTACAGAACAACAACAGGAAATAAACAAGCAAATCAAATGCAGTCAAAGATGGAGAGGATCAGAGAAGAAAAGAGAACATCTTACCAGTTTGAGTAGCCGGGGAAACCTCTCCCTGATAGCACTGGTGGCCATGTTCACAATGGAGAGGGAACAAGAACAGAGAAGTCACATCCCACCTCACACACCCACTCAACGTAATGGAGTCAACAGGGTCACGACATCCACTGGACTGCGGCATCTACCGGACTATGTCAGTGCTCCCATCTACCTACTAAATAACACACACAGCCTAACCCCCACACAGCCTATCACCCAGGCTCAGAGACTGACCTGATGTAGGTGAGCTGGTCCTTGAACTGGTCACACAGTGGGTTACGGTCCAACCACAGCTCAACCAGCTTCAAGCCCTTCAACCTATCCAGCTCCTTCTCTGACTTCAACTGGGAGGAAGATGGAGAAAGAAAAAAGAGGATTGAGTGGGAAAAGGTTAAGTGAGTGAGCAGATTTAGGAGCAAATCCTAATTTGTAATCTCCCATTGATATTAATGCATGACGTAGTAAACATGTGATGTGAAAGTTAGGATTCGCCCCCAAAATGAATAGACAAGGTTAGAGATTAGGGTTAAGGGTCAGTCTCTTCTCTCACCTCATTGTGGGAGAGGTTGAGGATCTTCAGGTGTGGGGCCTTGCTTATCAGATCTGCCACATCTTCCAGTTTATACAGCTTGTTATTGCTCAAGTTCAGACACACCAGCTGAGATAAAAGAAGAGGACAAGAGAGCTACACATTTTAGCACCACACACTGAAACTGTATGGGTATAGATTGGTATTATTATACTATTACCTCAGGGATGTTTTCCTCAATGATCTTGACCACAGCATCCATAAAGGTCTTTCTGCTCAAGATCGCCCTGATGTTCTGAGACACCAAGTCTGTAACAGAGGTACATACATTTTAGACCAGGACAGAGGAAGATAGAAACAGTGGTTAGTTTGAATCTCCAGGTAGTATGGGGTGCTACCTGGGTCAGTACGGATGTTGTTCAGGTCCAGTGCTCGCTGGGACCCATCAAAACGCTTGGCCATGCATTGCTGAGAGAGATATTACAGAAGTTACTCATATTCATCTGTAAATATCCATCCTTATTATTTTCCAACTTTCTCCATCGCTGCCCCCTCCCTCCATCTCTCACCTTTAAGTGCTCTATGTCTTCAGGCTTCAGTTGGGTGTTGAGGATAGCGGGAGGAGGACAGGGGTTCATCAGCACTATCACCTAGAGAGGAGGAGGGGGGGGGGGGGGTGTAGAGGAAGCATAAACATTATTATAAGTAGTAACGTCAAAGAAAATCTACTGTACAAAAATCTTTACGCAACATGCAACAATTTTAATGAGTGTCAGTTCATATCAATCAATAGAAATTAATAAATGAATTAGGCCCAAATCTATGGGTTTCACATGACTGGGCAGGGGCACAGCCATGGGGGGGTCTGGGAGGGCATAGGCCTACCCACTTGGGAGCCAGGCCCACCCACTGGGGAGCCAGGGCCCAGTCAATCAGAATGAGTTTCTCCACAAAAGGGCTTTATTACAGACAAAAATACTCCTCAGCACCCCCCCCTCAGACGATCCCGCAGGTGAAGAAGCCGGATGTGGAGGTCCTGGGCTGGCGTGGTTACACGTGGTCTGCAGTTGAGGCCGGTTGGACGTACTCCCTAATTCTCTAAAATTACATTGGAGGCGACTTATGGTAGAGAAATTAACATCCAATTATCTGGCAACAGCTCTGGTGGACATTCCTGCAGTTAGCATACCAATTGCATGCTCCCTCAAAACTTGAGACATACAGTATGTAGCATTGTGTCGTGTGACAAAACTGCACATTTTAGAGTGGCCTTTTATTGTCTCCAGCACAAGGTGCACCTGTGTAAAGATCATGCTGTTTAATCAGCTTCTAGATATGCCATACCTGTCAGGTGGACGGATTATCCTGGCAAAGGAGAAATGCTCACTAACAGGGATGTAAACAAATTTGTGCACAACATTTGAGGGAAATAAGCTTTTTGTGTGGGTATGGAACATTTCTGGGATATTTTATTTCAGCTCATGAAACATGGGACCAACACTTGGTCCCAACACTTACATGTTACGTTTATATTTTTGTTCAGTGTATATTAACATTCAATCTGCAGCTCTTATCAAATAACATTAAATTGGGAGATCATGGTTTGAGGAATAGAAGGGATACACTACACTTATAGCCAGGAGTATAGCCAACGGTTAGTGAGAAGGCTGCTGTACCTTGTAGCCCTCAGTGTCTGTGATTTGGCGAGAGACTCTGCACAGTGCGTTGGCTGTGCAGGCATCCTCGAGGTAGAACTGGGCTTTATGGCCTTCAATCTGGTACTGAAAGGGATGGATGTGTGTGTGTGGGGGGGGGGGGGGGGGGGGGGGGGGGGCAAGAGAGAGAGAAACAATACTAATACTTAAATGCACTTGTAAATATCCTGAACATTTACTTCTATATATATATATTTTTTTTACCTTTATTTAACTGGGCAAGTCAGTTAAGAAAAAATCTAGGCCTAGGAACAGTGGGTTAACTGCCTTGTTCAGGGGCAGAACAACATATTTTTACCTTGTCAGCTCGGGGATTCGATCTTGCAACCTTTCGGTTACAAGTCCAATGCTCTAACCACTAGGCAACCTGCCGCCCCGGTTTAATAGACAGACATACATGTACTTGTATTGGTTTCAAAGCATTAGACTCCTCTATCCCAGTGATCAGAAAAACAACATTTAACCCATCAGTCAAGTCCTATGATAATGGCTGGGCTGTCTGCCAGCAACTTACCTGAACAGGTGTGAAGGGTACAGAGCACAGGTTCTGTAAAGCCGTCAGCAGCCATTTCTTGTCATATTTCCTCCCATAGGGAATCTGCCAGAGAGAGCAATTAGTTGACTATAAAATAGTTTACCATAATGAAATAGATACTTGTCATGCTCTTCGTTAAAGATACTCACAATCATCTTGTACCAACTGCTCTTGTCTTTTCCTCCTCCGCCTCCTTCTCTTCCTCCTCCACCTTCTCCTCTGTAGCCCCCAGCTCCTCTTCTGTCTCGGTCAAATTGTCCATCGCCTCTCCGATTCGGCCACCTGTACGGGTTGCTAAGGGGGTCAGAGTGCACAGTGTTACCTGACAAAGAATCATCTCACAAAACATATGTTTATTTATAGACAGTAACAGAAAATCTTATCGCTGCCATGTAACAGTTGTAGTATGCAATCTCACTCACAATCTGCGGTGAGAGCTGCCATCCTGTGGGCTCCCGCTGTTCATAGTTACATCTACATAGTTATCTTCGAACCGGACCCGAGGTCCCGGTCCAGGGCCCCTGAACCCACCCATTTGGCCCCCTCGAGGCCTCTGCTGCCTGGCCGGACCGTCGTAGTAGATTGGTCCCCTAAAGGGGCCCCGACTCATACGCCCCCCCCGGAACTGAGGGCCCGCGACTCTGTTGTCATGCTCTGGGGGAGGGAGAGAGAGGATGGATCATCATAAACAACCTCGTACGGGCAATCTTCTGGTATGAATATCTATTTATGCATATACATTATCATGTTGTAGACACAGTTGTAGATGATTCATCACATAACTGCATATTTAAAAAGGTGACTAAAGTAGCTCCAAATATTTTGTGATAAATGGCACAAATACTTCTGAATCTGCATTTAAAATATTGAGCATGCCTCAGTCTGGTCAACTGACCAACGGTCACCAGTGTTGCAAAATTTGTCCCTATATTTAGCAAGTTTTCAGACCCCTACAGATACTTTTATTTGTAAAGGCTAGCAACAAATTCAGCAACTATTCAGACTGCCTTTGGTGAATTTTGACACTAATGATTTCTATGGTTTTCATAGCATTTAGCGAATTTTCTGACTTAATTTAGCACCAAACGAGATTGGTTCAAGTTGTCTGTGCAACAGCAGTCACAGCAATGGTGCACACACAGGCAGAGAAGCTCAAAGGGGGGGGGGGGGGGTGAAGAAATGTCTTGCTGCAGCAAGGCAGGGGGCAAAACATAATCTACTGACAACTCAGGGAGCCAATCGCGATTCTCATTAAAAAATAATTGCCAACACTGTATTGGTAGCCAGGTGTGCTTGGGATTGTTCCTGAATCGGGATGTGGCCTAAAATTCCTGTGTCACACTTCGGTCACAGAAAACGTAAACGACTGTCCTGTCCCCATATGCGCCTCACTTATTTGTTTACACTTCGGCGTTTTACCTCCTAGTAGCTTGCCTTTGCGCGTGACATCTCTCTGGACGACAACTCCCTCCTGATCTAGGCAGAGGAGGAAAACAACTGTTTAGAAGCAGATTTTAAGCTTTGTTCCAGGGTAACTTACCACTGTAGAACCGGCCACCGTCCGCCATACTCCACTGTCAGTGTCAGATACAAAACACAACCCCGGGTGACAGACAGTACATCACAAGCGCTGCGACTATAGGCTACTTCTGACGAACATAAATCAAAACGAGTGAAAAATAGATATTTAAAAATATAGAACTCTGTTCCAAAACGTGAAGGTAATGTGGTTATAAATGGTCTCCCAGTGCATTACTCTATGGAAATCTAGCTACTGTTCTGCACTTTAACAGAGACGTAAACACTGCGGTTTAGAACTACATATACCATGGTCACTAGCTTCCGGGACGCGCGCAATTGCCAGCGCAGAGCCCACCGCAGTGGTACGAGTGTCATGGCTAGAAGGGATCCCGATTTTGTCAAATTAACGTCAAATGTACAACAACAACAAAAAAGCATTTGACCGAACTATAATCATAGCCCTTCTCTTATCTGCAGCGTAAATTATCCTAACCTGCTACGAAACGTCAAATAAGACGTCACTAGTAATTTGACAACAGCGGAATCCCATGACCTGGTACGAGTGGAATCCATTTGAAGGGAGCTGTTTTCAACTTAACAGTTCAGGCAAACGTAATAAACATTTATTTAAATACCCATTACATTGGTTGACTAAACTATTAAACAAAGAAGTTGCCTTAAAAATACTTGCTAGTGAAAGCTAACGTTAGCTAGCTAATTAGCCATACCTTGGTCAAATCGGACACGTGCGACCACAGCCAGGTTGGGGTACCATTTTCGAAAGGTCATCTTGAGTCTCGTAGTTACCGAGTACTGTCACCAAATTATCTGAACAAATGCAATTTATTTTATAGACATGGGTTGCTGGTTTACTTCACTTGTGCAGTTTAAAAGTTCGCTAGCTAACAAATTGGAGAAACGTCAACGTTTCTCTGGTGATGCCTCATTTTGCAGTGCAAATCTAATTGACCACATCTAAACAATGCTTGATCAAAACTAAATATTAGTCAAAGTGTTTAGTTTTAGCAATATAAGTTGTGACGATGAAAATAAATGGCGACTACAATATCAAATTTGCGATAGGGACTAAATTGATAGTGCCCTGTCCGCAGACGGACCCTCCTAATAACTTTAAACAATGCCCCCTTGTGAGTGGTTTGAGCATGCGCGCTACCTTCAAGGTAAGATAACTCAGGGACATCCACTGAGCAGTAAAGACAATTCCTGGCATGCGAAACAGATGTAATGCTGCAAACGTGTAATTAAATGAAAGACCCTGTTTTTGTTGGCTGCCTCTGTTGATGTTGGGTGCTAGCCTCCCTCACCTGTCCTGCAGTGATGGTTCAGGAGATAACCACCACCACAAAGCCTGAAGTATCGACTGTGGCTATTCAAATTAAAATTCCTCAATGGCACATTCAAATGAGACGAACCAGACATTTGAGTTAGAACACATTGATAACTGTCAATATGATGTCTATAGATGAGGCATTTGTACAATAGGTCGTTTTTATTGTAAAAAATGAAAAAATATTGTCCATAAACACCTTATTCAACTCAACTCACCCTGTATTCTGTCTAAACAGTTGAGACTTCTGTCCATTAATACTGTCTATTGCAATGCCGCAAATCATCCACAAACATAATCCATGTAAATTAGAGAACACATTCCTGTGAGTATTGTCCTGATGTGGTCTCTCTTGTTCCATCAGAAGTACCTTCATTCTGTGCTGCCTCGCCCTGACCACCCTGACTTTTAGTCTGTGTGTGTTCCTGTTCCTGCAGGGTGTGTGTGACACTGCCCATCTCCTCTCCATGGTTCTCTTCCTTTCTGCAGGCTGCCTGGCTGATGGCCTGACCCACGAAAGAGGTGAGGGCGGCCAGCCCGATCAGGTACCCGTCCTCCCGATTCCCCTCTGCCCAAGGGACGTCGTGCCTCAGCTGCACACTGCTGGGCGATGGGGTGGTCTTCCCAAAGTCTATCATCCAGATGCTTGCCTGACTGGTCCGGTCGTGGACAAAGAGGAGCGAGCTGCCAATCACCTGTCAGGTGAACCCAAAACATTACTGTATGACCAGTTCTGAGACTAAATATTTTATTATTAAGTAGAGGGAGAGTTGACATGTTTAAGTGGTAAATATGAGCTGACCTCGTGGGCTTTGAAAAATGGGGATTCCTTCAGTGCTTCATCCAGAGCCTGAAGTCTGGAATGGTAGGCCTTCTACGGGTGAGAAACCGGAAGGGAGAGTGCAGGGGGAAAAGGATGAATATTTTAGCTATATTATTAGAGGTATGTGAAACCTTATTTGTACATAACATAGGTGATGTTGATGGCAAATGACTGACCAGGATGTGTAGCTGACTCTTGGTGAAGGAGAGGAGGGCCTCGGTGACCTGAGCTGGGGTTAGCATCTTCTTAAAGTCCCGCTGTACGCTGCCATTCTCCATCTAACATGGACACACAGGGACAAACACAGACTTAGGCCTAGATTCAATCAGATAAAGTATTAACAAGCGATAGTCGACACCCGCATTGCTGATGTTTTGGCGGTATCGGCGGTGGAACTGCATTGGAGCTGTTGGAGATATTAAATCGGTGAGCAGCTGCTCTTGTGATCATTATCACAAAGCCTAACCCGCCCACTCGCGTTAGAAGTTAAGAATGAGAAAGTGTACGCCAGGGTGGTTTTATTTGGTCCACCAAGTTTAATGAGAGAAAAAACAAGTTTGCTGTACATAATAGAGTGTAAAAACACCAGGAAATCAGCTTAAAGTGATTTTAATATAAGACATGTATTACCAAGTATTCCCACACTTAATAAAGAGACATGTGATCGTATAGAAATATAAGCAAGGCTTGAAATTATTATGTTTTGGTCAAACATATCTGTTTGGACTTCTTGTGGTCAATTTGCAGTCTATGTTCCGGGCCCGCAGCTGAAAATAGTTGATGATTCCTGGTGTAGGCTATATAGAAATAATGACGCTCAAATTGAAAATAATTTAACTAAATAGTGAGGATTTCTTACATTCTAGTGTTTTAACTTAAACAAAGCTGCATGGGATTTCTCTTAATGCGACTCCATGCAGCCAATGGCAATGCTTAAGGTGTAATCCGGGAGTTGCTTGTGAATTTGACAGCTCTAAAGCAGTTTCACCTCTGACTATACAAATATACGGATGTTGGCTAAAGCGGATGTAATTGAATTGGGCTCTAAAACCCTGGCACTATTGTAGACCACCAACAGTATACATAACCCCAGTATACATAATCCAGGGAAGTTAGTAGACCCTACCCTGAGAGACAGAGAGGTCGAGAACAGTCAGGACTTTTGAAACATCAATGATAAAGTCAATAAATGAAGACTTTGGCACAAAATAATATTTTTTATCTTGATCTTGATTGTGATGTTTATTTCCTTCTGTTATAATTTAGCCAATCAGCGGACAGCAGAGGTTTGGGTGTCAGAGCTGTGTCTCTTACCATGATGCACTCGATCCTGAAGCCTAATGTGGCAGTTGAGCTGGTGTTATCCCTCCACTGCAGGTAGCGCCACTTTGTCACACCTCGCTGCTCATGTTCCTCCACTGTGGGAGCCGTCGGATCAACTTTTACCATCTTCTGGTACATATCAGTCCGCAGGGTGGGTTTAGTGTGTGCTTTGGTTAACTCCTCCTCCTGGTATGTCCTAAGAGCAACAGTAGCTTAATTACAGACACACGCACGCACATACACACACACACACACACACACACACACACACACACACACACACACACACACACACACACACACACCAGTGGTGGCTGGTGGCACTTTTAATAGGGAGAACGGGCTCATAGTAGTGGCTGTAACAGATTAAATGAAATGTCTGGAATCAAATGCATCAAACTCCTGGTTTTCCATCTTTGATTCCATTCCATTCCATTCATTCCTTTCCATCCATTATAATGAGCCATCCTCCCCTCACCAGCCTCCTCTGACACACACACACGTACCTCACGCCCATCTTGCAGTCCATGATGACAGGGTTCTTCAGGCCACTCAGTAAGTCCTTCAGGCGGATGTAACTCTCGCCCCCCTTGGTGACCGAGCCATGATACTGCGGTACAAATGGACGCAGGGGGTCGGCCATGAGGGCCTGAAGACACACAGCCTCCACCTCACTGAAACGCTTCAGCACCTCACCCCCCTCACTCAGCTGGAAGTTACCTAGCAACATATAGGCAGGGGCAAGGGGAGTGTGGGTGTAGTCAATATTTAACTTTAACTTTAACTACACCAATGTATCTGCAGTTTCCTCAATGCTCACATTGTAACAGAATGAGTGAATGATTTGGAGAGCTGATGTGTGAGTAAATGGTGAGATGTGATACAGTGAGTTATACAGTACATATAAAGTGCTATATTGATGTGTTTGTGTTGTTAAATGGACACATGCCTTGATGTCCTGCTAGCTGGACCCATGAGCTCTGCCGACGCACTGACCACTGCATCACGGTTAGGAAGGTCCTCCAGGAGCGACACTGGAGTAAAGAAAATGTCCATTGTCATATGCACTTAAAATAGCCTACTTTCTATTTCAATTATCTCTCTCTTTAGCATCATAATGGGAAATGTGGAATAACTTGAGTCAAAATACTGTAGGCCCACACTAAGGGGAGTGGGAAAGCACTGGTGGAACACCCATCACCCTCCTCTCCGGTCTCCCCTATCTCCATCAGTAGGACCCATGCAAATCCTATTCAAATTTGCCCGTGTCAAGGCTCAAGGCTCGCTTTCAAACTCATGCAAATCGCAGACAGCAGTTAGACAGAGAGGAGTTGAGAAGGGGATGGAAATTACAGACACTCTGTCATGGAGAATAAAGGCATCAACAGAAACAGCCTACAGGGGATATAAAACCAGTGACTTATTGTTGTTGTCTATTTGAAATATGATCTCCTAAAGTATGGTGTATCTAGTAGCTCTACACTCTCTCTCTTTTCACGTTCAGTTCTCAATCTCACCCTCCTCATGGTGCTCCTTTTGCTGGCTGCGTCCTCTCCTTCGCTGAAGACATCATCGCTTTCCGCTGAGGAGCAGTTGAAGGAGGAAGAGGAGGATGAGACGGAGGAGTGCATGTGCATCCTGGAGAAGATGGGATGGGGGGAAGGAGACCAGCTCCCTTCAGAGCTCAGGCTGCTGGCACCCTCCTTCTCTCTATCCCTGACACTCTCTCCTTCCATCTTTCTGTCCCCTGCACTTCCTACTTCCATCTCGCTATCCCCTGTGCCGTCTCTGTCTATCTCTCTATCCCCTATCCTCTCTGTCTCTTTATCACCTATCTCCTCTGCGCTCTTCCTCTCCTCGCTCCTCTCATTCAGCACACCTCCATCTTGCATCCCCTCTTCCTCTTCCATTTTTCTCATCCTCCTTGACTCACTCCATCTCTCTCTTTTCTCCATCTTTTCCCATCCCTCTGTCTTTACTGCTGGCATGCTCCCTCCCAACCTCTCCCTCTTCCTCAGTCTCCATCTCTCCTTCGCACTCCTTCTGTTAATCCTTGAATCCTTTACTCTCTCACTCTCTGACCACTCCTTCTCTTCTACATGTACTTTTCCCCTCTCTTCTCCCCTCTCCCACACTCCACTGTCACATCTTTGAATATCAACCAAAAGGCCCTGAGTCACATGCATGTCAGAGGCTGGTTCTGTATCTTCCAGATGCCTTGGTCTCTCTTCTGGTCCTCTTTTATGGCCTTGTAGTTCCAGACTGTTAGAGGGTGAGTCCGGGCTAGAGAGAAGTTTGGTTTGTGGTTTCACCGTACCAAACACACTGGGTGGATGTTGGTCCATATCATTCAGGGGTCCAAGAAATCCATCATCATTGTCATCGTCATGTTCTCCATTCTCCAACTCTCCTTCTACCGTCTCCTTTTCTTTCTCAACATCCTTCATTTCCTCCAGAGCTGGGGGTGTTGTGTTGTCCATCATTCCCAGGTGAAAGGGTGATATTCCAGGGGATGTAGTTATCCTGATAACTTCACTCCAATGTTAGTAGGCCTAATCCTCTTTGTGAGTGAAAGATGAGTCTCCTGAGTAGAGATTATATGTTCCAATGTTAATTTTTTTTTTTTTTTATCATATAAAGCACAAAACACACAAGCAAATTAAGGTATTTGAATATGTAGTTAAGGATAAAATAGGAATGAAACAAAGTGTAAATTCATTCACTAACAAGAGACACAAGAATAAGCTATAGCTACAACACATTTTTTTAAACAGGTAATGGTCTGACAATGAAATTACAAAGTCTATTTAGGTGTTGCAATAAGGATGCTAAAATACTGATAATAAAAGTTGTTAGCAGTAGCCTACCTTGTGCATTGAACAGCCTCCCCTTGATAAATCTATGTAACACTTTATGGACCCTAGGGGTTAATTTAGTCCGTAGAAATGACACCTGTACAGTCGGTGGACTGCAGTAGGATAGGATAGACTCTAGCTCTGTCTCCCTGCGTTATCCCTGATGTGGCATTATTTTGCATGCTGTGACGCAACAAAGTTTCCAAACATTCTGGTGAGTGAGTGACTGTAACTGACAGCATGGCATTGAACTGCAGGTTGACAGGAGTCTCTCTTGTTTGTGTGTTATCTAGGAAATACATCTGCGTCATCTGCATCAATGTCACATGAATAGGCCATAGGGTACTCTGTCAGAGGAGGCTGGTGGGAGGAGCTATAGGAGGAAGGGCTCATTGTAATAGCTGGAATGGAATTTTTGTAACGGTATCAAACATATGGAAAATATATATTGGACTCTGTTAAATTCGTTCCATTCTGGCCATTACAATGAGCCCGTCCTCCCATATATCCTCCCACTAGCCTCCTCTGTTCCCGGTCTAGTATCCAAATAGAGGTGTCATAATACCCATAAAACCTGGCGGTCAAACAGGGAAATGGTTCCAATCATTTTTAGAATAACTTAAAATAAGGGCTGTGTTTTGTGTAGGCTTACCCTGGCTTGACATTTTGATAACCATGTAAAACTCTCTCGGACAAGGTGACTTTTATTAATATATTTTACTCTCATATTCGAAAATGCTAATTAGCATCAAAGTAGACATCATGCAAGACTACAAATCCCTGCAAGCTCCTGCACGGCATCTCTAGCTGAAACTTTTACTAAGCAGTTATTGTGTCAATTTAAAACATTCACAATACAGTTTTTTTAATTAATTTTTTTACCTTTATTTAACTAGGCAAGTCAGTTAAGAACAAATATTTATTTTCAATGACGGCCTAGGAACGGTGGGTTAACTGCCTGTTCAGGGGCAGAACGACAGATTTTGTACCTTGTCACCTTCCGGTTACTAGTCCAACACTCTAACCACTAGGCTACCCTGCCTAGTTCACAGAATTGTCAATTTAAAGCAATTTTGCCAATTTACTCATTACTACATTTAGTTAACATTATATAGTTAATCCAGAGATTCTTACTTTTGCCTCGATTAGGCAGTCTCGTCCAGATCACCAATGGTATTTGTTGGTCTTTATGATAATCACAATAGCAGCTAATTAGCATTTCATTTTTTTACAGGTAAATACAGGCAAATATATTGATGAAAGTCACCATGTCCTAGAGAAATTTACATGGTTATGAAAATGTCACGCCAGGGCAAGCCTACATGAAACACAGCCCTTGTTTTAAGTGTTTCTATAATCTCCTATGGGAAAATTGTATGGTAGAAAAAATTATTGGAACGTTTCCCTGTTTGACATCTAGGTTTTATGGGTATTATGACACATGTGGTACTCTATACAGAATGTTTTACTAACGGGCCTAACTACTATATGATATTTAAAAAGAATCTTAGGTGACTTGATTAATGTCACAAATAAATAAATAAGAATACACTGCTTTTTGGGGGGGACAGATTGTGCTGTGAACATGTTTTTGGACAGAATGTGAAATGTAGGATGTAAATGCATAAATGCTATACAAACACCAGTAAAATAATGTATAATATTTGTTAAATGAAAATGCTGAGGGGAACATGGGAGACATAACAATGTTTGTTACTAGCTAGGTTTAGATCGCATTGGGGACAGATTTTCATGCCAATATTCTAAAATATTAAAATAAATAATAAATAATAAATAATATGTGCATTTTCCCACCATTTATATGTTTCCATTAAATTTACTTCATTGTTGCAGGTAAAAGGCTGTGCACACGTTACACATAAATATACATTTTGCGGTTAAATTCCCATGTTCCGAATAGAAAATACAAGCTAAATGGGTTTCCGTCGCATTTTTAACTCCACTGATGGTTGTATCACAAAATCATTTTGGGTTATACAGGGTATTGGCACATGCGCTCTATCTAACATAACGATCTGCTCGCTGTTGGCTAGTGCACGTATTGCCTATATGACGAGGTCATTATTATGGACAAATTAGCGAGATACTTTTTATTTGTCAAATGGCAGCCAAACAGTCATTATCATGTCACCAGAATAAGACCCTCAATATTTATTGGAAAGCAGCATCAAGCTCATTTACTTGCACTTTCACCACCCTATAGCCTATAGTAAACTTCATGCCATCGCGTTTCCACTGACATCTCTCGCATAATTAATTTTACTGACACAAAACGATCCCACCTTGTCAAAATACCTTGAGTATTTTGTTGTCTCAACATTTGAAAAGTTTACAGAAAAAGTTATGTTTCTGTATCGACATTTACGATACTTTACTTGCTTGCATAAAAAGGTTGGATATAATTCTGGTTACTAATCACTTTTCCATCCACCGTTTTTATGCAAGCAAAGTCATGCCTTGTAAAAAAAATGACAGCTGTGAAGTTTAGGTACAATTTTATGAATGCCAACGGATCATTTGTTCGTTCGACATGGTGGGATCTTTTTGTTTCGGTAAAAATAACTATGTGAGAAATTGCGGTGTAAACGCCTTTATGCGCAAATATTGACATAACTATCATATCGAAGTAAACTTGGGAGTCAGTAATAACTATCATATCGAAGCGATGATATGGTGTGTGGTTCTCCCACTACCACTCGGGAAGTCATACAGTTTATTAGGCGACAGATGATGTAAATTATGAACTTCACACGGTGATGAGGTTGATGCTAATTTCGATGAATATCGAGGGGTCTTATTCTGGTCACATGATGATCGATGCTTGTCTGCCGTTTGACAAAAAAAAATGATATACTCGCTCTTATCCATAATAATCTCATCATGTAAACTAGTCTAGCTACACAGCCTGGTCTTCACTAGTTACCACATTTACAAAGTCGTAAACCCCGCCCATTTCTACAATTTATCCTAAAATGTGATTTTAAACCGAACCTTAACCCTAACATTAACCACACTGCTAACCTTATGCAAACCCCTAACCTTAAATTAAGACCAAACAGCAAATATTTGTTTTCATGAAGTTTTACAATAAAGCCAATTTTGACTTCGTGGCTGTGGTAACTAGTGGTAACCGCACAGCCTATCCTCACTTTATATGCGAGCTATTGGCTGGAGAGCATGTGAGGAGACCAGAGTAGGCACATTTGCTATTTAACGCAACAGTTTGTGACAAAACTATCTGTTCGGCAGGCCTACATGAAAACTTACATTTTGTGTGCACTACATCATCACGCAACAAGTACGTTTGTTGGAAACCATTTGTGGAAAAATGTTCATATTTTTTTAATGTGGATTTTAGAATATTCACATGAACATTTGTTGCCAATTGGATGGAAAACTATCTGGTAACATGCAAACATATTAAAATGAGGAAGGCACTTTGTGTTGTCATCCACCCTGAATGTTTCATAATACTGAGGTCATCTGATATAACCCTTACTCCATTTGTGCAATACTGTAGGCTACAGTAAAATGGTAACCTTAGCTGGAGGCCTATGGTCAAATATTTCAACATTGTCTGGTTTTTGCATGAATCATCACACAACTTCAAATAAACTAAATAAAAGAGGACACAAAAATTTATATATTCACACAGCTTTAAACATATAAGGTTTTTAAACTTAACAAATCTTCAAATTGTTTTACAGTAACAAAGTACAAGAGGGCCCCCTTTAAAGATAATACTTTGGCGCCCAACTATTTGGTCATTGAGCCACTGTGCATCCATTGGAGCTCTCCATCAGGATATCACACAGGTTGAGGTTCCAGTCAGTCTGCTGGGGATGCTGTCTGGCTGCTTTTCTGTCTCAAATGACCCTTCCAACTCTGGGTCAAGAGACATGCCCATATTCTCCCCCTCTTCCTCAGCAATGATCTCTTCTTCGTCTATCTCACTCTGAAACCTTCCATGTCTGATGTCCATCTCCCCCCCATCTGCTTTGAGAATGGACTCTTCCTTCTGGTTCAGATGGGTTGCTGTAATCTGATGTGCCTCCAGTAGTGCATCCGATGAAGAATTCTTGATTCCTGAGTGAAAAGCACACCCAACATAACATCTTGATATAGGAAACAAACAACACATGATACATCTCACACAGGTGTGTGTACAAGTGTGTACTTACCTGTAGTGTCATCCTGGTAATCTTGTAGGTGTTCAGTGTCCTCGCTCTCGTCGCTCCCGGCTAGCCTCTGATGAAGATTAAGCCTATCTCTCACCTCATACACACACGCCCAGACACACACACATACATGAACACATGCAGAATATACTAGAACGTACTGGGACTACTGTCTCTGAAGAAATGTTTTGGACAGGTACGAGAACAGTATACACAGGTTATAAAAAGATCCACTACACCGTCTCACTATGTGAATCATACCATGTTCTCCTGTTCTAGGGGAGATTCCACTCTCACCTTTTGGGGGTTGATAAATCGGCCCCAGATGAGCCTCAGGTAGCTGAAGAGGAGGAGGACACTGAGGAAGGACAAGTTACTGGCCACACCCATTACTGCTGACAGTGTCGGGAAGTTGTACAGGAAGTACCTGATGAGGGGAGAGAGGAGCAGTGGTGTAAAGTACTTCAGTAAAAATACTTTAACATACTAATTAAGTAGATATTTGACAACTGTTACTTTTTCTTCACAAAATTCCTAAAGAAAATAATGTACTTTTTTACATTAATTGGAAATGTACACTTTTACTTTTGATACTTACACTACCGGTCAAAAGTTTTAGAACACCTACTCATTTAAGGGTATTTCTTTATTTTTACTATTTTCTACATTGTGGAATAATAGTGAAGACATCATAACTATGAAATAACACATATGGAATCACGTAGTAAGTAACCAAAAAAGTGTTAAACAAATCAAAATATATTTTATATTTGAGATTCTTCAAATAGCTACCCTTTGCCTTGATGACAGCTTTGCACACGCATTTGCATTCTCTCAACCATAAAATAGTAAAAATAAATAAAAACCCTTGAATGAGTAGGTGTTCTAAAACTTTTGACTGGTAGTGTAAGTATATTTAAAACCAAATACCCAAGTAGTATTTTACTGGGTGACTTTCACCTCTACTTAAGTCATTTTCTATTAAGGTATCTTTACTTTTACTCAAGTATGACATTCGGTACTTTTTTCACCACTGGAGAGGAGGTGGGGGGGGGGGGGGTTAGGTCATACTTTCAAGTAAATGTGTTACTTTAAGTAAATCAAAATGTTTCATACTTGTTAAAGATTTAATATGAGGTAAAGCTAACCTTATGCCAGTGAAGTGAGCGTGAATGTAGAGATTTGCTGAGTAGATCTGCACCCTTTGAGACTGGATTTCAATGATGGCTCCTATAGAGGGGGCATACTATATAGAGAGAGAGGGGTTAGCCCTGTACATACACACACACATACACACACACTGGGCGGCAAGATACTCACAGAATCCTCTCTGTATTCGGAGAAGAGCTCCACCTCTACCAACTGTTTCTGGTCAGCCGTTCCAGACAGGAAGAACGGGATGAGAAACAGTGTTCCCAGAGTCTGGAGCAGGCCGGAGCGATACCGCAGCATTGTCTAATAGAAACAGGACATGGAGCAGGACACCCTATGGCCAATGTATACAGTTTCTAATGCATATTTTAGTTTATTGTCCATTGCCACATTCCTCTGACATACTGTACCTCTGTCATAAAGCTTATTACATTGTAAAAAACACTACATAAGAGATATCATAAGCAGTTCTATAGTTATATTTAACTATATAAGAGATGCCATAAGCAGTTCTATAGTTATATTTAACTATATAAGAGATGCCATAAGCAGTTCTATAGTTATATTTAACTATATAAGAGATGCCATAAGCAGTTCTATAGTTATATTTAACTATATAAGAGATGTCATAAGCAGTTCTATACTTATGTTTAACTATATAAGAGATGTCATAAGCAGTAATATACTTATGTTAACTATATAAGAGATGTCATAAGCAGTTCTATATTTAACTATATAAGAGATGTCATAAGCAGTCATAGTATGCGGTATGACAGCTGCGTGGGAGGTCAGTGTGGGGCAGCGGCGTACTCACAAAGCGAGAGCTGGAGCTGAGCTGCCTTACCTGAGACAGCGAGGCAGACCAACATGGTGTTCAATTTACCAATACAGGACAATCAGAATATTTAAATGTGCAGCTGATTTGTTCAGATTCAGAAGATATAGATTGTTCCCCATTGCTGGTCAATTTGGTTGCAGCAATATACAAAATACACCACACCAATACAGATCAAAACAGATTAACACAATACTTGGTATTGCCAACACTGGTCAACTCACAGATCGTGCTGAAGAGGTCACAGTTTGCCCCTGTCTGGAGTAACAGAACATCTTGACCATGAACATTCCTAACTCCTGATTGGCTGGTGACTCGGGCATCTCCAGCTCCAGAGAGATCCGATAGGGCTGGCCGTATGTCATCACCTTCAGAGGGAGGGTTCAAATGAGTTCAAACATCATAGTGAAAACCTCCCAATTAATTCTGTGAATTTGGAAAACGTTTCAAATCGTTACATAGGCTAATAAAGGTGGATGGATAAACAGTGTATATAAGGATCACCTGGTTCTTGCCATTCCTCAGGAGAGATACGTTGGCGGTGGGGAAGGAGCAGAGAAGAGAAGCTGAGGAGTCACAGTCCGTCCTGCAGAAGGAAAGGGAGTCAAAAACGTAATGAATTCCAATTATTGTAAAAGTATGTATGCACACACACACACACACAGAGAGACAGAGACAGAGACAGAGAGAGAGAGGGAGAGAGAGGACCTGCACCAAACCTACACCTAGACCACAGCATCACCAGCCACACCCCAACCAGCTAAGATCACCGCAAGCAAACCCTGGCCACACCCTATATAGGCCCTCCCATATCAGACCTATGCCCCTTCTGCCCCCTATGCCCCCCGCCCCTAAGGCAAGGACCTCAACATGTGATGTGATCTGAGTGGGCATTCTATGTTGGATGTCTAGTTTGTCTGTTTCTGTGTTTGGCCTGATATGGTTCTCAATCAGAGGCAGGTGTTAGTCATTGTCTCTGATTGGGAGCCATAGTTAGGTAGCCTGTTTTGTCATTTTGGGTTGTGGGTGATTGTCTATGTTTGTTGCTTGTGTCAGCACAGTTCTCACTATAGCTTCACGGTCGTTATTCGTTTATTGTTTTGTATTCAGTGTTTTAATTAAAAACTGAATCATGAACACATACCACGCTGCATTTTGGTCTGTTCCTTGCAATGATTATGATACCCCTAGACACAACTACGACAACAACCAAAATGGGTCACAACTCCTGAAGCTCTGTCGGATGCTGGGTATGTACATAGTCAATGGTAGGCTTAGAGGGGACTCCTTTGGTAGGTACACCTATAGCTCATCTCTTGGCAGTAGTACTGTAGACTACTTTATCACTGACCTCAACCCAGAGTCTCTTAGAGCGTTCACAGCAGTCCATTGACACCCCTATCAGATCACAGCAAAATCACACTCTACTTGAACAGAGCTATGCTCAATCGTAAGGCATCAAAGCCAAAGGAACTGAATAATATTTAGAAATGCTATAGATGGAAGGAAAGTAGTGTGGAAATCTAACAAAAAAAACAATTAGATGACAAATTCAATCCCTTCTAGAGAATTTCCTGGACAAAATGTTTAAGTTTTACAAACAATTTGACATTTTGACATTTGATAGCTTCCCTATCAAATCTAAAAATGTCAACCTAAGAAAATTAACAATGACAAATGGTTTGATGAAGAATGCAAAAACCAAGGAAAGAAATTGAGAAACCTGTCCAACCAAAAACAGAGACCCAGAAAACCTGATACTATGGTGAATCACTAAAATAATACATAAATACACTACGGAAAAAGAAGGAACAGCAAGTCAGTAATCAGCTTCAACGTTATTGAATAATCCATAGTTTCACGTTTACTCCCGCTCCCACTCGCTCGACGTCGCCAGTTTACTCACTATTACGCAAACCTGCCACCATCGTTACGCGCACCTGCGCCTCATGACACACTCCTGCATTCCATCACCTTCCTGACTACCTCTCCTATATCTTACACTTCTCTTGGGTCTTTCCTCAGGCGTTATTGTTTCTGTTTCATGTCTGTACGCTACTCTTGTTTTGTTCCATCTTCATTTATTTATTAAATTCACTCCCTGTACTTGCTGTCCGATTATTAGCGTACACGTTACACATAGAATCTAACCACTTCGGGGAAATTGTAAAAATCTATACAAACAACGACACGAAGAGTCATCTATCCAAAACGGAGATGAATGGATAAACCACTTCTCCAATTTGTTTGTCTCTATAACAACGAACAAACAGTAAAAACATAGACATGATCAAATACAGATCTTAGAATAAACTATTAAAGACTACTAGAACCTACTGGATTCTCCAATTACAGTGAATGAACTACAGGACAAAATACAAACCCTCCAACCCAAAAGGGCCTGTGGGGTTTGAAAGAGAGACAGACAACATATGAGAGAGAGAGAGAGACAGTGTGTGAGAGTGAGTGAGACTGTGTGTGTGTATGAGAGAGCGAGAGACAGAGGGAGAGACAGCGCGCGTGTGTGTGTGTGTGAGAGAGTGAGTGAGTGTGTCTGTATGTGTGTAAAACACACCTGTAGTAGTAGTGGACAGGTGTACTGTAGGTAGCTAGGGGCATGTAGGAGTAGTAGAAGCTCCCGTAGAGGAAGATGGCGGTCCATAGTAACAGTCCCAGAGCACACAGTAACAACGCTCCCTGTAACACCCTCTGACGCGCCTGCAGTGTTACCGTGGTAACAGTGTCCTGGAGCCAGAGCAGCGCCGGTCCAACTGGATCACCTGACCCATGATGACCTCCGGTGCCCATAGGTTCAGTTCCTGTGTCCATCTCTGGAGTGTGGATGATTTATTCTGATGCTTGATAGAACTTCTCTGTTTAAGCTATCCGGTCAGGTTCTCATAAAAAAATATATATATATTTTATTATCACATAAACGGGATAGGTGCAGTGAAATGTGTTGTTTTACAGGGTCAGCCATAGTAGTACAACACCCCTGTAGCAAAGTAGGGTTGCTCACAGGCACATCAACAGATTTTTCACCTTGTCGGCTTGGGTATTTGACCAGCAACCTTTCAGTTTCTGGCCCAATGCTCTAACTTCTAGCGTTTGATCTATTATATGAACAGAGCGAAAGACAGACCTATATCTGAGGGCTAATGAGAAGAGACTATTGAGGCCTGTGTGCCACAGGACAGAGGGTTGAAGGCACAGACAGTGATCGCAGTGATGATTTTGAGTGGTATGAAACCACTGGGTCTAATTTCACAAGTCACAAGTGTAACCAAACTACATCAGATGACTAGATGAGATGAGTGAAGTTTGTCAAGATCGAAAGGGTAGCTATTGAAGAATACAGAATATTCCTAAAAAATTATTTATAAAGGAACTAACAATGGACACTCAATTTACCTAAATATACCAGCAGTAACAATTAATACACGTTTAATCTTGTCCTCCAATGATAAAACTGTGGGAAAAGATATAGTCCCATATTAATAAACTCTCTGTTACTGACACAGAGAGCACACTGCCAAAGTATTAAAACTCACCTCCAAATGTCTCAATGACCTCGGATATTGGTGCCGAGATAAAATAAAATGGTGTTATTGTTTCAATAACTTATTTGATAACGAGCAGTGAAAGTTGTCCCCCTTCTCCCAACTTCTTCTCTAAGAGCATGTATTGCAGCACAGACAAAAATATATAAAAACATGCTCTCACTGCCTTTATAGACAAGCTCTCCAATAGGCTACTGAGATAGAAAAATAAAAACACTGGATTGGTCGCGTCGCTCACGTAGGGTTACAATAACCAAAACAAGAAGACAGGGAGTTATTTTGCAAACAGAACATTCAACTGATATCAGTATCACCCATACCAGCACAAGTCATTTCTCATTTATTTGCATAAGGAATTGCTCTTCACAGACTTCAGATGTGTTGTTGAGTCATATTTTGGATGTTGAAATATCCCAATATTTGGTACCAAGTCGGATCCAGTTTCTTCACGATAGGATATTAAACAATTTCCTGTCTCTGGAATGGATATGAATTCAAATATAACAATATTTTATATATATGTTATTATTATGCATTATTATTATGCATATTTTCTCTATTAGCTTGCAGTGAAGTGCATGCATTACTTAGCCTACAACAAACTTGAACAACTTGAGATCAAGAATGCAGCGCCAAGGCTTGTTGAACAAAACCCGAAACTAAAGTACAGTCCCTGTAGCTCCGCCCACGGTCCGCCCACGGTTCGCCCACGGTTCCATCGTTGTTTCTGGCAACATTGTATCCATTGTGTAACTATTTGGGGCCTTCTGCTGCAGTGTTGCCGTGTTCGTAGTTTTCCAGCAAATCAAGCTACTTTGAAAACGTTGTCGCGGCTGAAAATGTATTGGTCGCGGGTTGCGGGTTTTTGGGTTATGTCTATGTTGCACCGCGGCCGCCAAGGCATACTGCTCATAAAAATATATATTTCACTGTGACCTGCTCCTGACTGTCATGCAGTGAGAAAGGCTGTTGCTGGGTGGGTGAGTGAGTGAGCAGTTGTGAGTGTGTGTGTGTGTGTGTTGAGATCACTACAGTTATTGGCTGAGACAACTTTTTGGGTAGATATGTAGGCTATTTACATTGTCATTATGGAGAAACCTTTTTCCATAAAACATATTAATACTCTAGAACTGATGCACATCAATAAATAATGGTGACAAAGCACTGGAGAAATACTTTGGGCGCACTAGAGTGCATTACATAAATCCGCTCGGAGGTATTTGAAACCGTATTCAAATTATAACTTTTAAATAAAACGGTATTAAACGAAGTGCTTTAAGCGTGCTCAGTTCTTTGGTCTCTGGGGCAGCCGGAGTGGACATTTAAAATGGAAGTTATGGAACTCCCTCGCATGATTCTTTTTATGGGGAAAAATCCTCAATGAAACGGACACGAGGCTAAATGTATATAATTAAAAATGTGCCTCTGTTGGCCATCAAGTAGCCTATTAATGTATATGCCATTGTAGGCTACCATTTGATACAATAAATATGTTGAAATTACGATATCATTGGAGTCACTGCAAATCAATGTCTGCCACTTGTGAAGCCTACCGGGAGCTGGCAAAACTATTTAATAAATCGCCTACAACTTCAGTTTATTGTTGTTGTAGACTTGTGTTATTATGAACACATTAGATTGACTGTAACAGTAGTCATATTATGCTACAGGTAAAACAAATTTAAAAAAAGAAACACTGGCAGCTGTTGACAAGCATATTCAGTTCATATACATATGATTAATATTTAATTCAGTGATTGAAAGCATGACCTCATCCTCAGTAGCCTATTCCAGCAGGCTATTGGGGGAAAAAAGCACTTATTGCGAAATGTCCTCGCTATTCATGTTGAATAAATTAGTCTGTTAATTTGAACTAAGCAAGCTGCTAAATCGTTGTCTATGCTACTGTAAACTATCTGAAATGAGATGTAGACCTATCGGGTGCTATAGGCTATCTGTCTTTATCTAAGCAAACTATGGCTAAACGTAATTAGAATCATAAACCCAGATTTGTGTCTGTAGTCTATGCCTATTGAAATGACAAGTCATTCTCGCAAACGGGCCATTTATAACGACTTAGTCTTAACTTAGTCTTAACATCTGGAACATAATAACAGCACAATTGCCAGAAAATAGCCTAACATTAGTTTATAATAGCACCCCAGGGTGCCTTAAACTGTATCCAGGCACTCTGCGTTGCATCTGCTTAAGAATAGCCCGTAGCCGTGCTATATTGGCCATATACCATACCCCGTGTGTCTTATTGCTTAATAATAGCAGTCAAGTGAGTTAATAAGGGCGAATTATCTTTTCTCTTGTCACATATTAACATTCCTTTATTATGTCATAGATTGATTTGATTTTGAAATACCCGATCTTTTTCTTCTAACGTCATTACAAGTTACTATGATATTCCTTCTTAATTGTGTCGATAACATTATGGAAAGTGGGTTTATTGTATAGATATGGCAACTCCTCTTGCTGTCAATTTGTGTGTGTGTGCTAGATTTCAGGCCTTTTGGCGGGTTTTGAGTGGTCATTTACTAGAAATTCTCGCTTTACCTGGCAACCCTGGTCTGCTGATTTCTTGTCGCATTGTCGGATGACAGTTAACTGGGAAAACAAACATCCAGTTTTATAATCTTACCGTCCACTGTCCCTTTGACTTTTTCTGCTCTACAGACAGACAGGATGGATTTCGGATTTCGCTGCCCCGTTATCCTTTGCCTAACCCTGGCGGTTTTGGCCTCGGTTCTGGCCGATTTGGATGACACTTTAATGGGGGCACCCGGGTCTTCTGTCCGTTTGTCGGAAAACGACCCAGGTTTGAAGAAGGCACTGAAGTTTGCAGAGGACCGCTATAACATGGGGTCCAATACGATGCACGTTCGTAGAGTTAGCAAGATCCTCTCTGCCAGTAAACAGGTAGACTATACCAGTGTTGTGAAAATGTTATTTGTTTATATATATAGAATTTTTTTAAATCTCATAATAGCCTAAAATCAAGTTACTGTCCATTGTGGTTGTAGGTCATAATACTGTATCGTGGGCTGTTCGAGGGTGCTCTCGAGCGGCTACTCTAGATGTTCTTTACCATCCAGCCATCATATTTGCCACCAATGCCCCTTATTAGACACATCACTGCACTCTATACTACTCTGTAAACTGGTTATCTACCCGTCGCAAGATCCACTGGTTGATGCTTTTTTATAAAACCCTCTTAGGTCTCATTCCCCCCTATCTGATATACCTACTGTAGCCCTCATCCTCCACATACAACAACCGTTCTCACAGTCACTGCTCCCGAGTGGCACAGCAGTCCAAGGCACTGCATCTCATTGCAGTCGCTAACGTTATATAGCTGCAGCGAACTGAAAAGAGGAGCAACCCACGGATGCGTGTGCTTTGGGGACCTTTAACAGAATTAACTACAGTCCCTGGTTTGAATCCAGGCGGTGACAGTCCCTGGTTTGAATCCAGGCTGTGATTGGGAGTCCCATGGGTGGCGCACAATTGGCCCAGCGTCGTTAGTGGTTTGGCCGGGGTAAGCGGTCATTGTAAATAAGAATTTGTTCTTAACTGACTTTCCACAGTTAAACAAAGGTTAACAAAACATTCTAATTCTGTTAAAGGTCCCCAAAGCACACGCATCCCTGGGTTGCTCCTATTTTTAGTTCGCTGCAGCTATATAACGTTAGCGACTGGAATGAGCTGCAAAAAACACAAAAACTGGACCATTTTATCTCCATCTCTTCATTCAAAGACTCAATCAAAGACTCAATCTGTTTCGCGTGATGCATTGTCTATATTTTCATGCCCTTTGTGCTGTTGTCTGTGCTCAATAATGTTTATACCGTGTTGTGTTGCTGCCATGTTGTGTTGCTACCATGTTGTTGTCATCTTGTGTTGCCACCATGCTGTGTTTTCATGTGCTACGGTACTGGATCTCTGAATTTCTACTGTCTTTCTTTCTCTACTGGAGCAGTTGTGTTCGGCTCTGCACGGGCCCTTCAGGACAAGTCCGTCCAAATTAAACATACCTGAGACCCGTGACAATCATATCAGATCTGACCCAGTTAATGACTTCTTCTTTTTGTGCCATGTAGCGGTGTAGCTTACTACAGGAACTACATACTACTTTTTTTTAGCTAAAATAAAATATGGGTGAAGTAGGCAAGAATCTCCTTCTCAGTGTCTGACCTGCCTAATTCTTACTTGAAACATAGTTATTGTGTTTAATAGGCTAAATTACACATTCTGTTAACATATGAACCCAAAGTCATCTGTCTTGCAATTTGTACCCTGACATTTCAGATTTACAAGTAGTTTGGATGTAGTGAACTACTTTTTCAGATTAACTTTAGTGAAGTCAACTATATGTTTCTTAATGGTAGCTTTAGTGTAGATTAACTTCTTCCAGTGTGAAGTAATTGGTAGCTTGGTAAACTATCTTTTTAGAATAGCTTCCCCAACACTGCCCTTAAAAAACCCATTGTCTCAGCTAGACTAGCCAGTTAGTGCTCTGCTGAATAACATACCTGTAATTTCCAGCATAATCAGCCCCTTTAGCTAGGCCTATAAATGCCATATATTGGTCTTGAAAGTGACGTTAGAGCTAAATTGTAAGCTGGATGGCAAAACAAGAACCGCAGAGTTGATTTTGTTTATTTTTCATAGAGGCTGACCTTCACTGTGCATTGACTCTGTGTGTTGTCTCTGTGTGTTGTCTCTGTGTGTTGTCTCTGCGTGTGTCTGTCTTGTAGCTGGTGAAGGGAATCCGATACAACATCATGGTGGAGCTAAGTAACACCCAGTGTAAGAAGGCTGCCAGACTGATGACCTGTGACTTCTACCCAGAGGAACACAACCTGAAGGTGAGGCCTGTGTGTGTTTGTTTTTCTGTCTTGGGATGATAACAGTGTGGGTTGTTGGAGGGAGATAGTGTTACAGGGAAGGTACAGCAAAACTAATGTCAGTCCTCCTCATCAAATCAAAAACCCTACGTTTTACAATATTGAATATTGGCAAAACCTAAACCACAAATGTAAATAAACTGTCAACACAGAAGTGGCCAGTATCAAGGCCATTGTGCGTATCTGGGTCTATTTTAGGTTATTATTCTATCTGTCTGTTCTACCTTCCCCTAGTCATGTGACCAGGACCTTGTGATAAATAACTTGTCATGAATTTTACACACTGTTATCCCCTGCTGCAGCTATGTGCACAAGCAGTCAGCTACCCCTTATTTGTTCCGCCTGCTGTATTTGTTTTCATGACATAGCAGAAACTGTCTCCAAGGTCAAGGAAACAAAGTGTTCATAGTGTTCACCCCTCTACTTAACTTCTGTATCGGTTCAGAAATAGACTGTTGTTGGATGTTTACATTAGGTCGCATACAAAGGATATGTATGTGCTTTACCATTGTGATTTTCTGGATTTTTTTTCTCATTTTGTCTGTCATAGTTGAAGTGTACCTATGATGAAAATTACAGTCCTCTCTCATCTTTTTTAAGTGGGAGAACTTGCACAATTGGTGGCTGACTAAATACATTTTTTGCCCCACTGTACATAAATGGACGAGCGATGTCAGAGCGACATGGACTAAGATACAGTAGAATAGTATAGAAGACAGTATATACTGTACATATGAGATGAGTAATGCAAGATATGTAAACATGATCAAAGTGACTAGTGTTCCATTACTTAAAGTGGCCAGTGATTTCTTGTCTATCTATAGGCAGCAGCCTCTAATGTGCTAGTGGTGGCTGTTTAACAGTCTGATGGCCTTGAGATAGAAGCTGTTTTTCAGTGTCTCGGTCCCAGCTTTGATGCACATGTACTGACCTTGCCTTCGGGATGATAGCGGGGTGAACAGGCAGTAGCTCGGGTGGTTGATGTCCATAATGATCTTTTTGGCCTTCTTGTGACAGTAGGTGCTGTAGGTGTCCTGGGGGACGGGGTAGTTTGTCCCCGGTAATGTGTTTGGCAGACCGCACCACCCTCTGGAGAGCCTTGCGGTTGCGGGCAGTGCAGTTGCCATACGAGGCAGTGATACAGCTCGACAGGATGCTCTCAATTGTGCATCTGTAAAAGTTTGTGAGGGTTTTAGGTGCCAAGTCAAATTTCTTCAGCCTCCTGATGTTGAAGAGACTCTGTTGCACCTTATTCACCACACTGTCTGTGTGGGTGGTCCATTACACTGTTTATATACAAGTCATGAACACAGAAGCCCAATAAAATAAACACAGATTATCTCACTAACCATGTTTTCTCCACTGACATGTTCTCTGTCAGACGGAGGTGTGTGTGTTTGAGGTCTGGGACATTCCCTGGGAGAGGAAGTCCACCCTGCTCAAACAGAAATGTCAGCCAGCAGGTTTGTGTCAAAGGTTTAACTTTGGGAACTAAATGTACCTTTCTGCTTTTATTTGTTTAGGATTGTTTCTATAAATACTCATAGCTACATCTAATTGTTTTTCATTATGCTTGCATTTCAGTTGATCCCAAACCAGTTGAGACCAACAAAGTAGAATTTCTGTCCCTCTCCACCAGCAAACCAGTTGAGGTAATAGAAAACGTAGCGCTTGTTGTATGTGTGTTTGAGCATGTTTTCTCGTTTATTCTGGATGCGTATATTTAATTTACTTGTCAATAATTAACTTATATTTTGTGACAGGAGACAGAGTATTTAGTGGAGCTTCTGGGTCAGTTCAAAGAGTTCATGGTCAGATACAATAGGACTTACAGCAGCAAAAAGGGTGAGAGATAAATGTCAATCCATAATTTTACACAACATCGTCCATCCACCTCCACAGATGATAAGGTAAAACATCTTACCATAACATTTTTGTCTGATCTCTGACCTTTGCTGCTACAGACACTGAGCGGCGGCTGCGTATCTTCCATGAGAACCTGAAGACCGCTGAGAAGCTCCAGTCTCTGGATCTGGGCACAGCCGAGTACGGGGTCACCAAGTTCAGCGACCTCACAGGTGTGTGTGTGTGTGCATGTGTGGGAATGCAGATTAATAAGCCCGATGCAGTTCCAGAACATCCACTGACCGTGCCGAAGAGTTCACCGTCTGCTCTTCTGTGGAGCAACAGGACATACTATGTGTGTGTGTGATTCTGTGACTGTTTGAAACATGTTCCCTTGCAGAGTTAGTTAACCTGTTGAGTAATTCCACTTCTACATAGCTAATTCCAAAAGGCTACAGTACAACTCCTCAGCTGTACACTGTGAAAAATCCTAATATTCTTCCTCTCCTCCCTCTACCCACTCCCTCTCACCATCCAGAGGAGGAGTTTAGGACTCTGTACCTAAACCCCCTGCTGAGCCAGCAGAAATTTCAGCGGTCCATGAAGCCTGCAGCCATGACCCACGGCCCCGCCCCGCCTAGCTGGGACTGGAGAGAGCATGGAGCTGTCAGCCCTGTCAAGAACCAGGTAGGACAGGGTTTAGAGATGGTCTTACAGACTGGCGATGACTACAGGTATGACTGTAAATGTGTATATATTATTGTACACTGCTCAAAAAAATAAAGGGAACACTTAAACAACACAATGTAACTCCAAGTCAATCACACTTCTGTGAAATCAAACTGTCCACTTAGGAAGCAAAACTGATTGACAATAAATTTCACATGCTGTTGTGCAAATGGAATAGACAACAGGTGGAAATTATAGGCAATTAGCAAGACACCCCCAATAAAGGAGTGGTTCTGCAGGTGGTGACCACAGACCACTTCTTAGTTCCTATGCTTCTTGGCTGATGTTTTGGTCACTTTTGAATGTTGGCGGTGCTTTCACTCTAGTGGTAGCATGAGACGGAGTCTACAACCCACACAAGTGGCTCAGGTAGTGCAGCTCATCCAGGATGGCACATCAATGCGAGCTGTGGCAAGAATGTTTGCTGTGTCTGTCAACGTAGTGTCCAGAGCATGGAGGCGCTACCAGGAAACAGGCCAGTACATCAGGAGACATGGAGGAGGCCGCAGGAGGGCAACAACCCAGCAGCAGGACCGCTACCTCCGCCTTTGTGCAAGGAGGAGCAGGAGGAGCACTGCAAAATGACTTCCAGCAGGCCACAAATGTGCAAGTGTCTGCTCAAACGGTCAGAAACAGACTCCATGAGGGTGGTATGAGGGCCCGACGTCCACAGGTGGGGGTTGTGCTACAGCCCAACACCGTGCAGAACGTTTGGCATTTGCCAGAGAACACCAAGATTGGCAAATTCGCCACTGGCGCCCTGTGCTCTTCACAGATGAAAGCAGGTTCACACTGAGCACATGTGACAGACGTGACAGAGTCTGGAGACGCCGTGGAGAACGTTCTGCTGCCTGCAACATCCTCCAGCATGACCGGTTTGGCGGTGGGTCAGTCATGGTGTGGGGTGGCATTTCTTTGGGGGGCCGCACAGCCCTCCATGTGCTCGCCAGAGGTAGCCTGACTGCCATTAGGTACCGAGATGAGATCCTCAGACCCCTTGTGAGACCATGTGCTGGTGCGGTTGGCCCTGGGTTCCTCCTAATGCAAGTCAATGCTAGACCTCATGTGGCTGGAATGTCAGCAGTTCCTGCAAGAGGAAGGCATTGATGCAGTGGACTGGCCCGCCCGTTCCCCAGACCTGAATCCAATTGAGCACATCTGGGACATCATGTCTCGCTCCATCCATCAATGCCACGTTGCACCACAGACTGTCCAGGAGTTGGCGGATGCTTTAGTCCAGGTCTGGGAGGAGATCCCTCAGGAGACCATCCGCCACCTCATCAGGAGCATGCCCAGGCGTTGTAGGGAGGTCACGTGGAGGCCACACACACTACTGAGCCTCATTTTGACTTGTTTTAAGGACATTACATCAAAGTTGGATCAGCCTGTAGTGTGGTTTTCCACTTTAATTTTGAGTGTGACTCCAAATCCAAACCTCCATGGGTTGATAAATTTGATTTCCATTGATCATTTTTGTGTGATTTTGTTGTCAGCACATTCAACTATGTAAAGAAAAAAGTATTTAATAAGAATATTTCATTCATTCAGATCTAGGATGTGTTATTTTAGTGTTCCCTTTATTTTTTTGAGCAGTGTCTTTATGGATTTCTTTATCGGACAAATAACAACTTAAAAATACTTTATATAGCATTCAAAGTATTCATGACTCTTCTTTGATGCTTCACTAAACATAAGTTTAAGTAAGCAAAAGTCATACTTTCATTCATACTGTAGATATGACACAATTCATGGAAAAGGTGGAGGTAGGTAATGCCTGTGTGTGTGTGTGGCTGATTATGTGACTTGTGTTTGTATTGCAGGGCATGTGTGGTTCTTGCTGGGCATTCTCAGTGACAGGAAACATTGAGGGCCAGTGGTTTGTGAAAACGGGTAAACTAGTGTCTCTCTCTGAGCAAGGTAAGCACAAGCATTGTAGGTATCATACACTTACCTGTACAACAGCACAGTTTCCATTTTCTCCATAACAGTTTTGAATTGATTGGTTCAATGTCCTATCACCCACAGAGCTGGTGGACTGTGATACTGTGGACCAGGCCTGTGGGGGCGGGCTTCCATCAAATGCATATGAAGCCATCGAGAAGCTGGGTGGTCTGGAGACAGAGACTGACTACAGCTACACCGGCAAGAAGCAGAGCTGTGACTTCACCACCGACAAAGTCACTGCCTACATCAACAGCTCCGTGGAGCTGTCCAAGGACGAGAACGGTGAGTGGGAGGAGAGGTGAAAGAGAGAGGGTAGGGTAGACAGATATAAAGACACGGATGATAGGTTGAAGGATTGGATGAAGATTGAACGATGCAGTACATATGGAGGAGGGTTGGCCATGTGTTAATCTTGGTTTCCTTCCCTTTTTATGTTTAGAAATTGCTGCTTGGCTGGCTGAGAATGGACCAGTATCTGTGGCCCTGAACGCCTTCGCAATGCAGGTAACCAGGGGTTGAATGGGTTCATGGAACAGAAACGGAACCTGGAATGAAAGTGATCCATACTGTTCCAGAACATAACCACTAATTTAAAAGCATGGGAGCGGTTAATAACGTTATTTTACGTTCCAGGCATTTTTTTCTAGTCCCACAACAAAACGCAACAAAGCGCCTATGCAAAGCCCTCACTCTGTCACTCAGAAACGTATTCCAGTGTCTGCCTGCAAGCTGAAAATCTTCACCTGTGTGCGTTTAGGCTACCTGTCCCTTTCCTCTTTTTGAAGCATAGGCTACTGTACTGACGTTACAGGCTTGATTCAGAAGATAGGGAGGGAGAGAGATTTTTAATTAGCTAGAGAAGAATGGATTTCATTTTTTCAATGCTAGTTAAGGATTCTATAGGCCTAGTGATCACGTTGGACTTATTAACTACAAAAAGGTATTTTTAATTCTCTGCACATACAAGCTTGTTAGCTAGCTAAATCAAGTTTGTTTTCTAGCTGGCTCAAAAGACGTTCAAAGTTCCTACATAGAAGCCACTTCTCCTAGGTATAATTCTGTGGACCTAATTCATGCAATGTATGTCATAACAAGATACTCAGCGCTTCAAGCCTCCTCAAACCTATCTCGCTCTCTCCCCAACTGCAAAGTTTCAGTCGCATCTTGTGCCATAGGCTACATTTGTCTGTCCATCACACATGTAAACAACTAGCTTGCCTGCTCTTTCCACACTGATTGGTGAAGTAATTTAATGAGTTAAATGTAAAAAAAAAAGAGGGAATAAAAGGAACAGAAAGGAACAATATAAACCAGTACTTTTTTAGGGTTTGAACCGGTTCAGAACTGTATTTTGCTGGTCGTAACAGTGGAACGAAAACAAAAAAAAGTGGTTCTGTCCAGAATGAAACGATTGGAAAATAATTTTGGTTCCAACCCCTGCAGGTAACACCACTGCCATATCTTTCTTCTTTTATTTTTTTACTTTTTGTGATATCCAATTAGGATCTTATCTCATCGCTGCAACTCCCCAACAGGTTCAAGAGAGACGAAGGTCAAGTCATGCGTCTTCCGAAACATGACCCACCTAACCACACTTCTTTACACCCGCCCGCTTAACACGGAAGCCAGCTGCACCAATGTGTTGCAGGAAACACAGTTCAACTGACGACCGAAGTCAGCCTGCAGGCACCCCGCCAGCCACAAGTAGTTGCTAGAGCGCAATGAGCTAAGTAAAGCCGCCCTGGCCAAACCCTCCCCTAACCCGGTCGATGCTGAGCCAATTGTGCGCCAGCCTAAGGGACTCCCGGTCACGTCCATTTGTGACATAGCCTGGGATCGAACCTGGGTCTCTAGTGGTGCCTCAAGTACAGCGACCGCTGCGTCACTCGGGAGGCCTGTCATATCTATCTTAATGCAACTGAAATTAGCATCACTAAAACACAACTGAACAATGAAGTGACTAGTATCTATCTTTCTAATCCCACCTGCTTTTCTCTCGTTGTTTGTCCTCAGTTTTACAGGAAGGGCGTGTCCCACCCTCTGAAGATCTTCTGCAACCCCTGGATGATTGACCATGCAGTGCTGCTCGTGGGCTACGGAGAACGTGAGACTGACTCTTAACTACTCATTTATCTTACATTAACCTAGCGTAATAACAACACTGTGATGAGTGTGTGTCTGGTTGTTTCTGTGTACAGGTCAAGGCAAACCTTTCTGGGCCATCAAAAACAGCTGGGGAGAGGACTATGGAGAACAGGTAACAGAAAGCTGTCACACTGAACCTCTATGACAAGGCATTATGCGTGCATTTGTGAAACAGTGTATTTGTTTACAATGCATGCATAATACCTAGTCATGCCTGAACTCTTGGAACATTTGACATGTGTATTCGTGTATTAATTGCCTGACATGTCCTGTTGTGTGTTCCTTCCCTCCAGGGTTACTACTACCTGTACAGAGGATCCAGGCTCTGTGGAATCAACAAGATGTGCTCATCTGCTATTGTGAACTAGGCGATATGACACACACACACGTGATCTGAATAATATTTTATTTCAATCTTCACCTGGGATAAAAAACAAACAAATCCTACACCCCCCCCCCCCAAACATATACACACACACTACCTACAAACTGACAGAACTGCAACGTTACTCATCCCCTACCCCCCCTAATTGTGTAGTCAGAACACTGCACAATGCACTGGAAGACCTGCTGACAGCTTACTTAAATAGGGGAAGCAGCATTTGTTCATACCCCATTCTTCTCTTTCAAAACAAACCAGCTCCGATGAAGCTATAGTTCTAAGGTAACACTGATCTTTTGTTGTGATTTTACTACTAGCCTTTAAGGATATTTTAATTGAATTGCTGTGTTTTAGGCAGAGGTCATTTCGGTCATCTCTTTACAATAACAGAGTCTAAATGATAAAGGGGATGTCATATATTTAGACTTCAGTCATGCTGTTTAGTGTCCGTTATGTTCCTCTGCATCTGACTACTCTGTGCGGATGCTCTAGTGTAGAATTAATGCTTGTGCATTTTTGCTAGACTTTTTGTCTGTTGTAACATGTTCTGTGCAATGCCACATAACGTCAATCTCTCCCCTCAGTTTAAAATTTACAACTTCACTGTGCAAGTACTTATAATGAATGGGTTTGCATGTTTTTATTTTATTTTAAAAGGATCATACATTGACTGATGTGTAGCCTATTAACTGTTAAATATTGCAGTGCTGTGTAACTAGACAAACTAAGGTTTAATAAAAAAAAGATCATATCCATTATTCATTGTAGAATGTAATTTCTGAAGTCAATATCCACCGTATGTTGGATGATTGATTGGAGAAACTATATCGTCACAAAAGCATGCGGTTCTTGAATACAGCCAAGCCCCGTACATGAAAACGACTAAAACTCCCAGAATGCAACTGGAGTAGAATCCCTACTTCACCAGTGCCTAAAAGGAAAGGAAGCACATGCGTTTACTGGCTGTTGGAAACTAATATTTGATATAACAGGTATTTTTCAAAGTTCACATGCCATCTGACAATCCAGAGTCTTTGACCTACAGTAAAGATACACATTTTTTGCAGTTCAGATTTACAAGGTATGTAGCAAGTGGCTCATTTTAAGTGTATGTGCGTGTTAACTCTAGTGAAAACTGCTCGTTAGCTAGCTAGCTACCAATGCTTATAATTACTACGTTAATAATATATTGTCTAATCTTCTATAATTTCACAATTTAACAGCAAGCATAATTCTGACAATTAGCCATTTGTGTTTGTACGATACCGGCATTTCTGCTTGACATAGCTAACGTTAGCTAGCTAACGTGGGACAGCTTGCCACTTACTTTGCCCAAACAAAACATACATTTGATGGAAACGTTAGCTAGCTAGCTGTCACACTAACGTCGTTAAGGGTTGACCTTTTGAAATGCTATGCTGTTGTCAGTGGGGATTTTAACATGTAAATCTTTGTGGGGCAAAAAAAAATGGGATGCATGCCAGCAAAACCACAACACTAAACCATACATAAATTACACTATGCCACTGCTACACCTGGCTATCAGCGGAAACCTCATTTAGTGCCCTTTGGCTGATTTTCTGTAACACATTTGGTTTCTACTGACAATTGAGATGTACAAACTAGGGTATAAGGAGACGACAAGCAGATAAGAGGCAATCATAGCCAGTATGGGGCAGCAGGTAGCCTAGTGGTTAGAGCGTTGAGCCAGTAACTGAAAGGTTGCTGGATGAAATCCCCGGGCTGACAAGGTACAAATCTGTCGTTCTGTCCCTGAACAGGCAGTTAACCCACTGTTCCTAGGCGTCATTGAAAACAAGGATTTGTTCTTAAACTGACTTGCCTAGTTAAATAAATGTAAATAAAAATGTCACAATAGACAGTCTGCTTAAACTAGTAAAACACAAACAATTGTACATTTTCATGTCTTTATTGAACACACCGTGTAAACATTCACAGTGCAGGGTGGAACAAGTATGGGAACCCTTGGATTTAATAACTGGTTGACCCTCCTTTGGCAGCAATAACACCAACCAAATGTTTTCTGTGGTTGTGGATCAGACCTGCAGAATGGTCAGAAGGAATTTTGGACCATTCCTCTTTACAAAACTGTTTCAGTTCAGCAATATATTCTTGGAATGTCTGGTGTGAACTGCTCTCTTGAGGTCATGCCACAGCATCTCAATTGGGTTGAGATCAGGACTCTGACTGGGCCACTCCAGAGGGTGTATTTTCTTCTCTTGAAGCCATTCTGTTGTGCTCCCTCCACCATACTTTACAGTTGATGAGGTTTCGATGTTGGTGTGCTGCGCCTATTTTTCTCCACACAGTGTTGTGTTCCTTCCAAACAACTTATCTGTAGTTTCATCTTTCCACAATATTTTTCCAGTAGCGCTGTGGAACATCCAGGTGCACTTTTGCAAACTTCAGAGGTGCAGCAATGTTGTGGCTTCAGCAGCAATGCAGTGGCTTCTCCTTTGGCCATGAACACCATTCTTATTTAGTGTTATGTATCGTATACTCGTCAGAGATGTTAGCATGTTCCAGAGGTTTCTGTAAGTCTTTAGCTGACACTAGGATTCTTCTTAACCTCATTGAGCATTCTGCACTGTGCTCTCTCTAGGGAGAGTACCAACAGTGCTGAACTTTCTCCATTTATAGACAATCTGTCTAACTGTACTGATGAACATCAAGGCTTTTAGATACTTTTGTAATCCTTTCCAGCTTTATGCAAGTCAACAATTCTTAATCTTGGGTCTACTGAGATCTCTTTTGTTCGAGGCATGGTTCACATCAGGCAATGCTTCTTGTGAATAGCAAACTCAAATTGTGAGTTTTTTTTATAGGGCAAGGCAGCTTTAACCAACATCTCCAATTTCTTCTCATTGATTGGACTCCAGGTTAGCTGACTCCAATTAGCTTTTGGAGAAGTCGTTAGCCTGGGGGTTCACAGACTTTCCCCAACCTACACTGTGAATGTTTAAATTATGTATTCAATATGGACAAGAAAATACAATTTGTGTTATTAGTTTAAGCACACGGTCTATTGTTGTAACTTAGATGAAGATCCGGTCAAATTTGATGACCAATTTATGCAGAAATCCAGGTAATTCCAAAAGGTTCACATACTTTTTCTTGCCACTGTACATTTTTTTTAATACATTGTTTGCAAACTGATATGTGACATGTATTAATGCCAAATAACATGCAAAATAGGCAAGCCCCCTCCACAATTTATTTATTTATTTTTGCTTAAAATATGGGGGTCAAAACAGGTGGGGTTGCCACTGCTCTGAATGATCGGTCACCACTGCCTGTTATGCATTAAGCAGCCTGTACTTCTCATTAGACGTTTGCTATCTAACTTATTCTGTCCCCCTGACATTCATAAAGAACAGTTGACTAACAACAGTGGTGATGAAAACTGATCTTTCCACAGCTGGCAAACTTCAACGATGTCACAGGCTACTAAACGCAAGCATGTTGTCAAGGAGCAGACACTCGACGACTACGTCACACCTACAGAGAACCAACAGATTGTGCGGGTTAGTATCTGTGCTGTCAGACATGACAGATGTTTTACTGAACACACACAACAAAGACTAGCCTAGATGTCTGCCATCCTGATTCGGACTCATTCAGCGACTACCAAACAGATAGGGTCAGTGGATGAAGCAAGAGGATGGGAACTTTTAAGTCTTTCTTCATGTAAGCTGACTGACACACACATCTCTGCTGCACCTGTAGTTAATTACCTGTTTTTGCATGCACGTTCTACCAGTTTCTTTGTCATACTAATCCCCTCTCTCTGTACCTGTCTCCGTGCAGGTTCTTGGTAGTCGTGGCAACAACCTGCACGAGGCTGTCACGGCCCAGGGGGAGAACTTCCTGATCAGCATGCCCCCAAAATTCCGCAAGAACCTCTGGATTAAGAGAGGTAACATGTCCCCTTATACTAGAGTGCATCCCAAATGGCACCATAATGCTGTTTTGCTTTTAAATATCTTATTTTAAAATATATAGGCCCATTATCTTTTCAATATACTTTGTGGTTTTAAATGTTTAAAGTCAAATAGAATTGTGAATTATAGATCACATTGAAACCAGGTCTCAGAACAGATCTACTGCTTCGATGTGCCCTATTTCTATGCTTCCCACTATTAAAGGTGCAATATGCGTAAATCGCTCAGCCACTTCCTGGCTAAAATTCTGAGATTTTGCCTAATTTCAGTTTGTGACAAAATGAGCACTAAGTGTAGATAATCATTGTACCATCTAACCGCTGTGAAATATCTTTCCAATAACCAAAAATATTAGATTTTCAGCTGTTTGAACCTGGTGTACAAAACCTAAAGTAAAAGATGCAAAAACTAAACAACAGTTTAAGTGACTGCTTTTTTTGCGTCTTTTACATTCGGTTTTGTTCAACAGCTTCAAACAAGCTGAGAATACAATATTTTTTTCTTATGGAAAATATATTTTTACAGCAGTTTTAGATGGTACAATGATTCTTCACACAATGGCTGCTTGTTTGTAGCATAAACTGAAATTAGGCGAACTTGTAAAAAAAATGTACAACTAGGAAATGGTGGAGCTACTTCTGAATATTGCACCTTTAAGTTTACAATGAGAATGTTTTTTTTGGTACCATTTGGACCATAGACATTAAAACCAGTAGATAGTGATAGCGCTGACGTCATCCATGTATTCCTATCGAAAACTTCTAATGAAACTGGAAGCATTTGAATCACGCTATATTAAGAATCATGCTGAAAATGGCCATAACTATGGTCGATGAAGTCATTTTCATTCTTCCTGAGCGCATCAACCCAACGCTGCTATTGACTTCGGCATCTATAACAGATACCACATGAATTCCGTGTGCATGAGGATGCGAGCCTCCTCGTAGCCTGCCAGTCTGTGATTGGTCTGTCAGCACGTGGTCCTGTGTGACGATAAATGTAGTCGTCAGAATGGATCACTATTTAATTAAATGCCTCGATTTGTAGTGAACTTGAAAATAATTTGCTGTGGCGATAGAACTAAAACACCTTTTAGAGCTGTAAACGGCTGTAATTTACGTTGGTTTTCTAGGACAGACCAGGGCTTTTGGCACTGCTAGTTCGTTATGCAGTAGCCGACCAGCAGAGATTGTGACTTTACGCCCCAGACCAGATACTGGGGGGCTTTGTTTGGAAATAGGCAGCCCGGAGTACCAGTGGCAGTCAAACACTAAAGCCGGCTGATTGTCCTGAATTTGAGTGGCTAGTTTGCATATGTTTTCTGCATACCTGTATGTCAGTGTGCTTTCTTTTGTGGTTCAACCACCTCAATGTCATAATGACAGAAACACTCTGGATTAGTTTCTACTGAACACAATGAAGGTCTTTGTGTTCCTCTCAGTATTGGTTTGTTATTGTAAACATGGCATTGCTCTCCCTCCCCCCTCCCAGGTGACTATGTGATTGTAGACCCTATAGAGGAGGGAGAGAAGGTGAGGGGAGAGATCAGCTTCATACTCTACAGAGACCACATTCAGCACCTGCAGAAACTCACACTCTGGTGAGTGCTCCTTGGACCCATAGTTCAGTATATACAGTTGAAGTTGGAAGTTTACATACACTTAGGTTTTTTTTTACCACTCCACAAATTTCTTGTTAACAAACTATAGTTTTGGCACATCAGTTAGGACATCTACTTTGTGCATATCACAAGTCATTTTTCCAACAATTGTTTAGACAGATTATTTCACTTATAATTCACTGTATCACAATTCCAGTGGGTCAGAAGTTTACATACACTAAGTTGACTGCCTTTAAACAGTTTGGAAAATACCAGAAAATTATGTCATGGCTTTAGCTTATCAGAAGCTTCTAATTGACATCATTTGAGTAAATTGGAGGTGTACCTGTGGATGTATTTCAGGGCCTACCTTCAAACTCAGTGCCTCTGTGCTTGACATCAAAATAAATCCAAGACTTCAGACCTACCTACACAAGTCTGGTTCATCCTTGGGAGCAATTTCCAAACGCCAGAAGGTACCACGTTCATCTGTACAAACAATAGTACGCAAGTATAAACACCATGGAACCACGCAGCCATCATACCGCTTAGGATGGAGATGCGTTCTGTCTTCTAGAGATGCATGTACTTTGGTGCAAAAAGTGAAAATCAATCCCAGAACAACAGCAAAGGACCTTGTGAAGATGCTGGAGGAAACGGGTACAAAAGTATCTATATCCAAAGTAAAACGAGTCCTATATCGACATAACCTGAAAGGCCGCTCAGCAAGGAAGAAGCCACTTCTCCAAAACCGCCATTAAAAAAAACAGACTACGGTTTGCAACTGCACATGGGGACGAAGATTGTACTTTTTGGAGAAATGTCCTTTGGTCTGATGAAACAAAATTAGAACCGTTTGGCCATAGTGACCATTGTTATGTTTGGAGGAAAAAGGGGCAGGCTTGCAAGCCGAAGAACACCATCCCACCCCAACCATGAAGCACGCGGGTGGCAGCATCAGGTTGTGGGGGTGCTTTGCTGCAGGAGGGTGGCATCATGAGGAAGGAAAATTATGTAGATGTATATATTGAAGCAACATCTCAAAACATCAGGAAGTTAAAGCTTGGTCACAAATGAGTCTTACAAGTGGACAATGACCCCGAACATACTTCCAAAGTTGTGGCAAAATGGCTTAAGGACAACAAAGTCTAGGTATTGGAGTGGCCATCACAAAGCCCTGACCTCAATCCTATAGAACATTTGTGAGCAGAACTGAAAAAGCGTGTGCGAGCAAGGAGACCTACAAACCTGACTCAGTTACACCAGCTCTGTCAGGAGGAATGGGACAAAATTCACCCAACTTATTGTGGGAAGCTTGTGGAAAGCTACCGAAACGTTTGACTCAAAGTAAACATTTAAAAGGCAATGCTACCAAACACTCAATTAGTATATGTAAACTTCTGACCCACTTGGAATGTAATGAGAAAGAAATAAAAGCTGAAATCATTCTCTGCTATTATTCTGACATTTCACACTCTTAAAATAGTGGTGATCCTAACTGACCTTACAGGGAACTTTTACTATGATTAAATGTCAGGAATTGTGAAAAACTGAGTTTAAATGTATTTGGCTAAGGTGTATGTAAACTTCCGACTTCAACTTTACATCCACGTATAGAAATAACATGCAGAAACGCATGTAGCCAGTAAACCCCATTTTAGTCAGCACTTCTATTACCTTGCCATAGTAACTACAAGGCCACCACATCCGACAAACATTTTTTTGCTGCTCTTGTGAAAATATGAAGAAATTATTTCAAATGATCTTAATCCCAACAGGATGTGGTAGGATGTTTTTTCTGACACACACACACAGAGACTCATATGTCACCTGTGAATGAGATGACAATTAAACAAAGGATCAATTATAACTGAATCAAGTGAGTTCTGCTGGCACTATTTTTCATCTTTTTGTGTGTCTTCTGTTAGGCCTGAGGCCTTCACAGACGAGCCCCCATCGGAAGAGAGAACAGATGCACCACAGCCCAGGGAGGGGAGAAGGGAGGAGAAGGTAGAGGATTGTGGGAGTGATCACAGTACTGACTCAGAGGATGACGAGAGCGATCTCTTTGTCAACACCAACCGCTGTAACGTCCACTACAGTGAGAGTGAGGAAGACAGTGAGGATGAGAAGGATGAAGAGGAGGATAAAGTGCAGAGCAGCTTTTAGTGGGGAAATCTTTACAAGAGACAGTACACTGCTGTGGACCATGTTTACACACTGCTGCTGAAGAATGAGTTGTGGATTATACTCTCCAGTCCCACCCCCATGAATCCAATCAAACAGAAAATCCTGCTATTTCACCATTTATTTGGTGGTTGAACTTAGCATCCCATGGACATAATAGGTTAGGTATATCATACTTCTACCACTTGTCCTAGAGAGGAACATTAGCATGCTTTGCTAAACTGCTAAAAAAAGAGGTTAATTGTGGAATTACTGAACTGGTCCATGACATTCCTGACTGAAGAGGTTGTCATAATTTATGTACATAATGATTGTGTAATAAAATCTTTGGTCTTTCATCAGAATTTTTTTAATAGTTTAATTAAACATTTGTCTGATTCAAAATTATATAATCAAAGATCAAAGTTTTGTTTAATGTTCAGAAAAACATTAAAGTGTCAGAGGGTTATCTGCACATTTATTTACTCATTAACCTGTTTCTAATACCCAAACCTCAGATAAATTGGCAATTATGCGCTGGCAGTGGTTAAATCAGTAAAATTGATTTATCTAAAAATGTTTGTTGCACCTCATAAATCTGACTTAAGCCCTTAATATATATATATTTTTTTCTCATAACTAGCCTCCGAGCCCAGAAACTGAGCATGAGAATTGATGCCCACAGCAAGGAACCAAAACCTGTTCAATAGGAGGCAGTTGAGCTATGTATGCAATGCACATGTATGTCCTTCAGTGACATTCATCACAGATGACTGTACCAATTAAGTCATTCTGGTTTATACTTCAATAAATACTTGTCGGCATTCAGTATTTCTCTCAAACCTAGGTCCACCTTTCTCACATTGTGGGGCCTTATTACAGGGCCATTCTCAGCTGGTAGCATACCTTTCTCCATCTATCATTTGAGTCGGTTTTAAAACAGCGAGTCTACTATTTCTCAAACGTAGCCTCGTTTTTTAATAAAAAAACACATTTGTTGGGTTTAAAGTAATAATTGGTACTGTTCGCCATTGTCAAGTGGCAGCACACCTTCTCGATAGTCAATCACCATATGTATGTTTTCTATAATAGGAAAGCCAGTCTGAATGCCTCACTATGAGAGGACGTTTCCTGGTGTACCCTGTTGTTCTCCCAGAAGGCCCTGCATCTTCCCCATTCTAAAATGGCAGCATACCTTCTCGACAGTCAATCACCTTCAGTTTAATAACAACTAGTCAGTGGTTACCTCAGTGTGGCGTGGAAGTTTCTGGCATACCCCAAGGGTATTTCAGAAGGTCCTGCAGGCTCTTCCCTATTCTCAAGTGGTAGCATTCCTTCTCCATCACCATCCATCCGTTGTCAGTTTTAAATCAGTCAGTGATTACCTCACTATAGAGCTGAATTTCCAGAACTATCCCATGGATCCGTCAGAAGTTCCTGTCCCTCGTTGTCTTTCACACTAAATGGATCTATCAGAAGTGTATTCTTTTTCTCCTTCTCCATTCTCAGGATGGTGTTGCTGCACTCTGTCTGGTTCGTCATTATCTCCGACCACAGCTTCATCACCTGAGCAGGGCTACGTTTGTGTACCAGTAAGATAGTGTGGTACGCACACTGCTCTACCCCCTCTTTCTTTTGGAAGTCGAAGGTGAGGAAGGCGGGGTGGTGGATGGGGTGGACCCCAAGCCTGTGGAGGCACATGCCCACGTAGACATCATCAATGGGGTACAGGTGAACTCTCCGGGAGATACGGTTGAGCCGCAGGGCCAGCTCCCCTGAGTACACCACCCCTCCCCCACCCCCGTACGGAGGGTACAGCCCCTTATAGAAACTTTCAGGAATAAAGTACTTAGTAGAGTTGACTCTGTTGGGGACAGCCGCTCGTATCACATCCCCTACCATGAATCCCTTCATACCCTCTGACCCGGGCCCCCCTGACTGGATCGTCTGCTCCCGGAGGTAGTCTAAGAGAGCAGGGGTCCGCAACAGGACGTCGTCGTCCCCTTTAAAGACGAAGCGTGCCAGGGGGAAGTGGGTGGAGAGCCAGTCCCACAGCAGTACGTCCTTCAGGGTGAGGTTAAAGAAGGAGTCGTGGAAGTCCCACTGGAGGATGTCCCCGTAGTGGCGGTTCTCCAGCTGCAGCAACTCACTGATGTCCACATGGGGTTCTACATGGTTCTTCCCCAGGAGGAAGACCCTCCGCACCACCCCGCCTTTCCCCGTCGCCCCTGCCACCCACCCTGCCCAGCCCCATGTCTGCCGGATGGCCTGGCGATTCTCAAAGTTCAGGCCCTGGGTCTTGATGGCCAGCAGTAGGAGAGGGCCCTGCCCCTTCTTTAACCCACGTCCACACAGTTTAGCAGGCTCAATGAGGACAGGGTAGTCCCTGAAGTGCATGGAGTACACAAACATCTGCATCTGCAGGGGCAGCTCCTGAAAATCATCCATTTGAGATGTCAAGTTCCCGATCTCAGAGAACCCTGCACTCAAGGTGGGAAGGGAAAGCCGCAAATAGTTTGCATTATTATTATTGGTATCAAGATGGTCATTGTGCTCTTTGCTGGATTTGGGATTCAGGATGGGATTGTAATGGTGGTCAATGGGTAGCTGGAGCCGGTTCCAGAGGGCCCCTCCGTGGGGCTTGGGGTCCCAGAAGGAGTTGGTGGGGTGTGGGGCCAGGTAGTCATTTCTGGTAAGCCCTGGTGCAATGAAGCTCTCTGGTAGAATTTGTAGGATAGGGGCAGAGCTGCTCAGGCCTGTACTGGTGGTCATACCATAACACACAGCCAGGGTGATGTACACACAGAGAGACCCTACCAGGACACAGGGAGCACAGCACAGGCACAGGAGCACCCGTCGCCACCGGCAATGGCATTGCGCCATTTAACTAGAAAAAAGGAAAGAGAGAGAGGTGGCAAGATACATTTGGAGAAGAGTGAAGAAGAAATGGGTAAGAGTTGTGAGGAGAGAGAGGGATGAATGATAAGGGGAGTGAGAGAGGATGGGAGGGGAGAGGTGGAGGATTTTATTGCAGTCTTTTGTCACTTAAGTCAATACAGCTGTATGACTAACTAAGAATAATTACTTCTGATTTTAAGTCATTTAGTATGGTTTTAAGTATGTAAAAACATGAAGTGTGATGTGTAGGCTTATTTAAATATAAAGTGGAAAACAAGGCAACAGTAAACATGTCTTCTCCCAAGAATGATGCAGCTGATTGCATTTAGGAATGTTAGCAGTGACTGGGCTTATTAGAAGACATCAGCTGTGTGATGAGTTGTGTGCTCCCGATTTCTTTTTCTTGCCAGGTCAAAATTCAGCTGATAAATAAACGACATAGCTCATGAACAGCTTCTGGAATCAATCTGTTTAAAAAAAAACTATATAGCACAGGCCTTGACTACAGAATAGCATTATTACAATATTCATTTTGTATTTAGCCAACAAGTGATTTAATAGTCATAAATACGATTTAATAGTCGTAAATAATAGTAATTTCTTGACAAGCAAGCAGCTCTACAGTGTAGGTCTATGTAAACATTTCTTTGCTAACAATGACATCACTGTGATATGAAAAAAGACGGAAAAGCTGGTGGAACACTTTTGAATGCGTGAGTTGATGAATTTATGAGCTTCCTGCTTCCGCTGAGACGGGTCTTGGTGAGAGTTCCCAGGATGTAGTCTAATCAGACGGGGCTCACTTCAAGTAAGGCAGAGGGAATGTTTTCGTATTTTTTTTGCTTAGAAACCGAATGCTGGTTGATATTAAGTGTGAAACGTCAGACGTCGTCAATGTTTTATATATATTTTTTCTGGTTTTGGAGTTTGATCATTTAGGCCTACTGGCCATATGACAGCTTGATTAACTGTCCCCGCGTTCTAGACAGATGTTGCCGGGACAGCGGGCAGCCCTGAACGTCGAGCTCTGCAGTCTCTTTAGCTAATCCACGCCCTGTGCTCCATGTCACCTGCCAAAGAAAAAACGCCACTTGATGATTATGGGCCTAGTTTTCCCTCTCGCTTCGCGTCTTCCTCTCTGGTGTGACTCACACATTTCAGTTAATTACAATAGCTTCTGCCTTGGCCAATTAATACTGTAATGAAACAGGCAGGGAGCAGGTCTCGAACCCCCTACTCCCTCCTTTCAAAGAGCGCGTCCTCGCTCACCAGCCAAGCACACGCACTGTCGTGGATGCGAGGTCCGATCACTTCTGACACCAATGTAATGAAACAGGCAGGGAGCAGGTCTCGAGCCCGAGGTCCGGCGCGCTATCGCGAAGCATGCTCGTGCGGCGATTTCCGCGCTTATAAACCCAGGGTCGTTACAATACAATTTTGAGTTTGGACATAATAAAGTTTGTAGGTGAAAACGACCTCAGTTGTTGATCCACATGCGCAGATCAAATACACAGTTGGAACGCCGATTAGGGTGTGTACACGTCCTAATAATTGGACAAATGACTCAGAAAACCATGTGTTTTAATCGGGGTGTGCTTACTTCGATGTTGACCTTACGCTGATTAAGATAAACATAGTAAAGTGTTTACATGACTATTGCATAATCTGCCTACTGTTATAATCAGTTAAAAATCCTAATTATTAGTGTACATGTAAACATACTCAAGTATTTGTAAATTACACCATAACCTACCTCGATTTATTATTTTGAAACGAACGTTTTCCCATATGGCTTTAAGCGTTCCTTTTCATATGCCCAATGTATCCATCGCGTGTGCCAATTGATATAAAAGTCGACCAAAACACAAATTATATAATCAAATAATACAAAAAAAATGAAAGGATATTTTCTTTGGTCTTCTCAGACGACCCTGAGACCTAATGGTCCCCTGAAGTGGCCTCCACCTTCACAAACGTTTGTTCGACAGCATGGCCGAAAATCAAGAACTTACCTATGCAGCAAAAAAGTTGCAGGTATATATATATATATATACGAAGGGCACACCCCCTCGACTCGTCAGAAATTAGAACAAGAGAGATGCCATACGTTTGTTACTGATGTTTATTAGTATAAAGTACCACTCCATTTCTTATATTTCCAGTTGAAAAACGATATTGGAAGTATAAATACACTTAAGGGTAAAACGATTATGTTTTCAGCAAAACTTTTTGTTTTAGATACAATGGCGAAATTCAAGGGTTTTGTAATTCAAGGAGTTGGTCTGATGGTGCACTCTGATGTCATCCTTGCAACAGAGGAGCAATGAAGGACAAAAGAGGAAAGGCCCAAGCCCCCACTTGTGCCATGTCAGAGGACACCTGGACCACCCATTGAGATGTGATAAATTAGGTTCTAGGGAGACAGGGGTGGATCTTTAAAATCTTTAAACAAATATTGTATTTCAATTTTGTATCTATTCCCTTCATTGTTGATACTAAACCTACCACAACTGACAGAAATGACAAAATAAAACGTTTCTACTATCTTCCAGAGATAACAATACTAATATTGTTAATACTATTTTAGAGGAAATGATAGTCTGAATAGTCACTGGCATGGCCACGTGAAGATGTTTTGGGGTGGGGGTGCTGTTGAGGATTTTTTTTGTCCCGCTCTGTTGACAAGGATTTTTCACCGCTGATATAGGAGTAATAAAGTGCACTAATTTGATTATTATTTTTATATATTTTTAAATATTAATAATAAAATAATAATATTAATTTAACAAAAAACAATTGCTTTTTTCAGGGGGTGGTGCAGCACTTCTCGCGGCTATGCTCACTGGCCACAATATAGCTAAATATACAGTTAATATCAGTTGAAAAGGCCATTGCCAGTTGTTAATTAAAGAAAAGGAGGACCGAGCCACGCCCCCATTCTCATCGACGGGGCTGTAGTGGAACAGGTTGAGAGCTTCAAGTTCCTTGGTGTCCACATCAACAACAAACTAAAATGGTCCAAACACACCAAGACAGTCCTGAAGAGGGCACGAGAAAGCCTATTCCCCCTCAGGAAACTAAAAAGATTTGGCTTGGGTCCAGAGATCCTCAAAAGATTCTACAGCTGCAACATTGAGACTGGTTGCATCACTGCCTGGTACGGCAATTGCTCGGCCTCTGACCGCAAGGCACTACAGAGGGTACTGCGTATGGCCCAGTACATCACTAGGGCTAAGCTGCCTGCCATCCAGGACATCTACACCAGGCGGTGTCAGAGGAAGGCCCTAAAAATTGTCAAAGACCCCAGCCACCCCAGTCATAGACTGTTCTCTCTACTACTGCATGGCAAGCAGTACCGGAGTGCCAAGTCTAGGACAAAAAGGCTTCTCAACAGTTTTCACCCCCAAGCCATAAGACTCTTGAACAGGTAATCAAATGGCTACCTGACTATTTGCATTGTGTGCCCCTCCCAAACCCTATTTTTACACTGCTGCTACTCTCTGTTTATCAAATATGCATAGTCACTTTAACTATACATTCATGTACATACTACCTCAATTGGGCCGACCAACCAGTGCTCCTGCACATTGGCTAACCGGGCTATCGGCATTGTGTCTCGCCACCCGCCACCTGCCACCCACCACCTTTTACGCTAATACTTTTATAGCCTCGCTACTGTATATGGCCTGTCTTTTTACTGTTGTTTTATTTCTTTACTTACATATTGTTCACCTAACACATTTTTTGCACTATTGGTTAGAGCCTGTAAGTAAGGAGTTCACGGTAAGGTCTACACCTGTTGTATTTGGCACATGTGACAAATCAACTTTGATTTGATTTGCAAACCACACACTTTGAACTGGGTAATACTTCTACGGTAGCCCACCCCAGACAAACACCAAGCTGGAAGAGAATACTATAAAAAGTAAATGTAAAAAAATATATATATACAGTGCCTTGCGAAAGTATTCGGCCCCCTTGAACTTTGCGACCTTTTGCCACATTTCAGGCTTCAAACATAAAGATATAGTATCTCGGACCTGCCTGGTGTGTTCCTTGTTCTTCATGATGCTCTCTGCGCTTTTAACGGACCTCTGAGACTATCACAGTGCAGGTGCATTTATACGGAGACTTGATTACACATAGGTGGATTGTATTTATCATCATTAGTCATTTAGGTCAACATTGGATCATTCAGAGATCCTCACTGAACTTCTGGAGAGTGTTTGCTGCACTGAAAGTAAAGGGGCTGAATAATTTTGCACGCCCATTTTTTCAGTTTTTGATTTGTTAAAAAAGTTTGAAATATCCAATAAATGTCGTTCCACTTCATGATTGTGTCCCACTTGTTGTTGATTCTTCACAAAAAAATACAGTTTTATATCTTTATGTTTGAAGCCTGAAATGTGGCAAAAGGTCGCAAAGTTCAAGGGGGCCGAATACTTTCGCAAGGCACTGTATATATTTTCCCAGTTTCACCTTGATCTAACACTAATCAATGACTCACTAATCAATGGTTTGTTATCAGCATTGTATCAGTGCTTTATCTGTGGAACATTGTGTTGTACATAGACAATCTTCCCAGGCATTTATTTTTAACTGTCTCTGACTGTTGAGGGTTTCAATGCCTGTCAGGTAGAACTGGAGTTACGAGATGTGCAAACACCTGCTCAACTGCATGCCCAAATCACTGCAATGTATGGAATGTTAAGCATTATGTCAAAGTGTGTGTTGCAACAACAAGGGCAGAAACAACCTTGACTAAACAGATTCCAGTTAGGGGGAGTGATGAGCTCTACAGCAGAGTCTCACAACTCAATCGCTGGTTGAAAACTGTTTTCTGCCCCTTACAAAAGTTAGAATTTGTAGATAATTGGCCCTCTTTCTGGGACTCACCCACAAACAGGACCAAGCCTGACCTGCTGAGGAGTGACGGACTCCATCCTAGCTGGAGGGGTGCTCTCATCTTATCTACCAACATAGACAGGGCTCTAACTCCTCTAACTCCACAATGAAATAGGGTGCAGGCCAGGCAGCAGGCTGTTAGCCAGCCTGCCAGCATAGTGGAGTCTGCCATTAGCACAGTCAGTGTAGTCAGCTCAGCTATCACCATTGAGACCGTGTCTGTGCCTCGACCTAGGTTGGGCAAAACTAAACATGGCGGTGTTCGCCTTAGCAATCTCACTAGGATAAAGACCACCTCCATTCCTGTCATTACTGAAAGAGATCATGATACCTCACATCTCAAAATAGGGCTACTTAATGTTAGATCCCTTACTTCAAAGGCAATTATAGTCAATGAACTAATCACTGATCATAATCTTGATGTGATTGGCCTGACTGAAACATGGCTTAAGCCTGATGAATTTACTGTTTTAAATGAGGCCTCACCTCCTGGCTACACTAGTGACCATATCCCCCGTGCATCCCGCAAAGGCGGAGGTGTTGCTAACATTTACGATAGCAAATTTCAATTTACAAAAAAAAATGACATTTTCGTCTTTTGAGCTTCTAGTCATGAAATCTATGCAGCCTACTCAATCACTTTTTATAGCTACTGTTTACAGGCCTCCTGGGCCATATACAGCGTTTCTCACTGAGTTCCCTGAATTCCTATCGGACCTTGTAGTCATAGCAGATAATATTCTAATCTTTGGTGACTTTAATATTCACATGGAAAAGTCCACAGACCCACTCCAAAAGGCTTTCGGAGCCATCATCGACTCAGTGGGTTTTGTCCAACATGTCTCTGGACCCACTCACTGTCACAGTCATACTCTGGACCTAGTTTTGTCCCATGGAATAAATGTGGTGGATCTTAATGTTTTTCCTCATAATCCTGGACTATCGGACCACCATTTTATTACGTTTGCAATTGCAACAAATAATCTGCTTAGACCCCAACCAAGGAACATCAAAAGTCGTGCTATAAATTCACAGACAACACAAAGATTCCTTGATGCCCTTCCAGACTCCCTCTGCCTACCCAAGGACGCCAGAGGACAAAAATCAGTTAACCACCTAACTGAGGATCTCAATTTAACCTTGCGCAATACCCTAGATGCAGTTGCACCCCTAAAAACTAAAAAAAATGTCTCATAAGAAACTAGCTCCCTGGTACACAGAAAATACCCGAGCTCTGAAGCAAGCTTCCAGAAAATTGGAACGGAAATGGCGCCACACCAAACTGGAAGTCTTCCGACTAGCTTGGAAGGACGGTACCGTGCAGTACCGTAGAGCCCTTACTGCTGCTCGATCATCCTATTTTTCTAACTTAATTGAGGAAAATAAGAACAATCCGAAATTCCTTTTTAATACTGTCGCAAAGCTAACTAAAAAGCAGCATTCCCCAAGAGAGGATGACTTTCACTTTAGCAGTGATAAATTCATGAACTTCTTTGAGGAAAAGATTATGATTATTAGAAAGCAAATTACGGACTCCTCTTTAAACCTGCGTATTCCTCCAAACCTCAGTTGTCCTGAGTCTGCACAACTCTGCCAGGACCTAGGATCAAGAGAGACGCTCAAGTGTTTTAGTACTATATCTCTTGACACAATGATGAAAATAATCATGGCCTCTAAACCTTCAAGCTGCATACTGGACCCTATTCCAACTAAACTACTGAAAGAGCTGCTTCCTGTGCTTGGCCCTCTTATGTTGAACATAATAAACGGCTCTCTATCCACTGGATGTGTACCAAACTCACTAAAAGTGGCAGTAATAAAGCCTCTCTTGAAAAAGCCAAACCTTGACCCAGAAAATATAAAAAACTATCGGCCTATATCGAATCTTCCATTCCTCTCAAAAATTTTAGAGAAGGCTGTTGCGCAGCAACTCACTGCCTTCCTGAAGACAAACAATGTATACGAAATGCTTCAGTCTGGTTTTAGACCCCATCATAGCACTGAGACGGCACTTGTGAAGGTGGTAAATGACATTTTAATGGCATCGGACCGAGGCTCTGCATCTGTCCTCGTGCTCCTAGACCTTAGTGCTGCTTTTGATACCATCGATCACCACATTCTTTTGGAGAGATTGGAAACCCAAATTGGTCTACACGGACATGTTCTGGCCTGGTTTAGATCTTATCTGTCGGAAAGATATCAGTTTGTCTCTGTGAATGGTTTGTCCTCTGACAAATCAACTGTAAATTTCGGTGTTCCTCAAGGTTCCGTTTTAGGACCACTATTGTTTTCACTATATATTTTACCTCTTGGGGATGTTATTCGAAAACATAATGTAAACTTTCACTGCTATGCGGATGACACACAGCTGTACATTTCAATGAAACATGGTGAAGCCCCAAAATTGCCCTCGCTAGAAGCATGTGTTTCAGACATAAGGAAGTGGATGGCTGCAAACTTTCTACTATTAAACTCGGACAAAACAGAGATGCTTGTTCTAGGTCCCAAGAAACAAAGAGATCTTCTGTTGAATCTGACAATTAATCTTAATGGTTGTACAGTCGTCTCAAATAAAACTGTGAAGGACCTCTGCTTTACTCTGGACCCTGATCTCTCTTTTGAAGAACATATCAAGACCATTTCGAGGACAGCTTTTTTCCATCTACGTAACATTGCAAAAATCAGAAACTTTCTGTCCAAAAATGATGCAGAAAAATTAATCCATGCTTTTGTCACTTCTAGGTTAGACTACTGCAATGCTCTATTTTCCGGCTACCCGGATAAAGCACTAAATAAACTTCAGTTAGTGCTAAATACGGCTGCTAGAATCCTGACTAGAACCAAAAAATTTGATCATATTACTCCAGTGCTAGCCTCTCTACACTGGCTTCCTGTCAAAGCAAGGGCTGATTTCAAGGTTTTACTGCTAACCTACAAAGCATTACATGGGCTTGCTCCTACCTATCTCTCTGATTTGGTCCTGCCGTACATACCTACACGTACGCTACGGTCACAAGACGCAGGCCTCCTAATTGTCCCTAGAATTTCTAAGCAAACAGCTGGAGGCAGGGCTTTCTCCTATAGAGCTCCATTTTTATGGAACGGTCTGCCTACCCATGTCAGAGACGCAAACTCGGTCTCAACCTTTAAGTCTTTACTGAAGACTCATCTCTTCAGTGGGTCATATGATTGAGTGTAGTCTGGCCCAGGAGTGGGAAGGTGAACGGAAAGGCTCTGGAGCAACGAACCGCCCTTGCTGTCTCTGCCTGGCCGGTTCCCCTCTTTCCACTGGGATTCTCTGCCTCTAACCCTATTACAGGGGCTGAGTCACTGGCTTGCTGGGGCTCTCTCATGCCGTCCCTGGAGGGGGTGCGTCACCTGAGTGGGTTGATTCACTGTTGTGGTCATCCTGTCTGGGTTGGCGCCCCCCCCCCCCTTGGGTTGTGCCGTGGCGGAGATCTTTGTGGGCTATACTCAGCCTTGTCTCAGGATGGTAAGTTGGTGGTTGAAGATATCCCTCTAGTGGTGTGGGGGCTGTGCTTTGGCAAAGTGGGTGGGGTTATATCCTTCCTGTTTGGCCCTGTCCGGGGGTGTCCTCGGATGGGGCCACAGTGTCTCCTGACCCCTCCTGTCTCAGCCTCCAGTATTTATGCTGCAGTAGTTTGTGTCGGGGGGCTGGGGTCAGTTTGTTATATCTGGAGTACTTCTCCTGTCCTATTCGGTGTCCTGTGTGAATCTAAGTGTGCGTTCTCTAATTCTCTCCTTCTCTCTTTCTTTCTCTCTCTCGGAGGACCTGAGCCCTAGGACCATGCCCCAGGACTACCTGACATGATGACTCCTTGCTGTCCCCAGTCCACCTGGCCATGCTGCTGTTCCAGTTTCAACTGACCTGAGCCCTAGGACCATGCCCCAGGACTACCTGACATGATGACTCCTTGCTGTCCCCAGTCCACCTGGCCATGCTGCTGCTCCAGTTTCAACTTCCACCTGACTGTGCTGCTGCTCCAGTTTCAACTGTTCTGCCTTATTATTATTCGACCATGCTGGTCATTTATGAACATTTGAACATCTTGGCCATGTTCTGTTATAATCTCCACCCGGCACAGCCAGAAGAGGACTGGCCACCCCACATAGCCTGGTTCCTCTCTAGGTTTCTTCCTAGGTATTGGCCTTTCTAGGGAGTTTTTCCTAGCCACCGTGCTTCTACACCTGCATTGCTTGCTGTTTGGGGTTTTAGGCTGGGTTTCTGTACAGCACTTTGAGATATCAGCTGATGTACGAAGGGCTATATAAATAAATTTGATTTGATTTGATTGAGACACAATTATGTCACTGCCCCAGCAGAAACCAAGATTGTACAGTGGGGCAAAAAAGTATTTAGTCAGCCACCAATTGTGCAAGTTCTCCCACTTAAAAAGATGAGAGAGGCCTGTAATTTTCATCATAGGTACACTTCAACTATGACAGACAAAATGAGAAAAAAAATCCAGAAAATCACATTGTAGGATTTTTTATGAATTTATTTGCAAATTATGGTGGAAAATAAGTATTTGGTCAATAACAAAAGTTTATCTCAATACTTTGTTATATACCCTTTGTTGGCAATGACAGAGGTCAAACGTTTTCTGTAAGTCTTCACAAGGTTTTCACACATTGTTGCTGGTATTTTGGCCCATTCCTCCATGCAGATCTCCTCTAGAGTAGTGATGTTTTGGGGCTGTTGCTGGGCAACACAGACGTTCAACTCCCTCTAAAGATTTTCTATGGGGTTGAGATCTGGAGACTGGCTAGGCCACTCCAGGACCTTGAAATGCTTCTTACGAAGCCACTCCTTCATTGCCCGGGCGGTGTGTTTGGGATCATTGTCATGCTGAAAGACCCAGCCACGTTTCATCTTCAATGCCCTTGCTGATGGTAGGCTTTGTTACTTTGGTCCCAGCTCTCTGCAGGTCATTCACTAGGCCCCCCCGTGTGGTTCTGGGATTTTTGCTCACCGTTCTTGTGATCATTTTGACCCCACGGGGTGAGATCTTGCGTGGAGTGGTCTTGTATGTCTTCCATTTCCTAATAATTGCTCCCACAGATAATTTTGCACGCCCAATTTTTCAGTTTTTGATTTGTTAAAAAAGTTTGAAATATCCAATAAATGTCATTCCACTTCATGATTGTGTCCCACTTGTTGTTGATTCTTCACAAAAAAATACAGTTTTATATCTTTATGTTTGAAGCCTGAAATGTGGCAAAAGGTCGCAAAGTTCAAGGGGGCCGAATACTTTCGCAAGGCACTGTATATATTTTCCCAGTTTCACCTTGATCTAACACTAATCAATGACTCACTAATCAATGGTTTGTTATCAGCATTGTATCAGTGCTTTATCTGTGGAACATTGTGTTGTACATAGACAATCTTCCCAGGCATTTATTTTTAACTGTCTCTGACTGTTGAGGGTTTCAATGCCTGTCAGGTAGAACTGGAGTTACGAGATGTGCAAACACCTGCTCAACTGCATGCCCAAATCACTGCAATGTATGGAATGTTAAGCATTATGTCAAAGTGTGTGTTGCAACAACAAGGGCAGAAACAACCTTGACTAAACAGATTGAGACACAGTTATGTCACTGCCCCAGCAGAAACCAAGATTGTACAGTGGGGCAAAAAAGTATTTAGTCAGCCACCAATTGTGCAGGTTCTCCCACTTAAAAAGATGAGAGAGGCCTGTAATTTTCATCATAGGTACACTTCAACTATGACAGACAAAATGAGAAAAAAAATCCAGAAAATCACATTGTAGGATTTTTTATGAATTTATTTGCAAATTATGGTGGAAAATAAGTATTTGGTCAATAACAAAAGTTTATCTCAATACTTTGTTATATACCCTTTGTTGGCAATGACAGAGGTCAAACGTTTTCTGTAAGTCTTCACAAGGTTTTCACACATTGTTGCTGGTATTTTGGCCCATTCCTCCATGCAGATCTCCTCTAGAGTAGTGATGTTTTGGGGCTGTTGCTGGGCAACACAGACGTTCAACTCCCTCTAAAGATTTTCTATGGGGTTGAGATCTGGAGACTGGCTAGGCCACTCCAGGACCTTGAAATGCTTCTTACGAAGCCACTCCTTCATTGCCCGGGCGGTGTGTTTGGGATCATTGTCATGCTGAAAGACCCAGCCACGTTTCATCTTCAATGCCCTTGCTGATGGTAGGCTTTGTTACTTTGGTCCCAGCTCTCTGCAGGTCATTCACTAGGCCCCCCCGTGTGGTTCTGGGATTTTTGCTCACCGTTCTTGTGATCATTTTGACCCCACGGGGTGAGATCTTGCGTGGAGTGGTCTTGTATGTCTTCCATTTCCTAATAATTGCTCCCACAGTTGATTTCTTCAAACCAAGCTGCTTACCTATTGCAGATTCAGTCTTCCCAGCCTGGTGCAGGTCTACAATTTGGTTTCTGGTGTCCTTTGACAGCTCTTTGGTCTTGGCCATAGTGGAGTTTGGAGTGTGACTGTTTGAGGCTGTGGACAGGTGTATTTTATACTGATAATAAGTTCAAACAGGTGCCATTAATACAGGTAACGAGTGGAGGACAGAGGAGCCTCTTAAAGAAGAAGTTACAGGTCTGTGAGAGCCAGAAATCTTGCTTGTTTGTAGGTGACCAAATACTTAATTTCCACCATAATTTGCTAATAAATTCATAAAAAATCCTACAATGTGATTTTCTGGATTTTTTTTTCTCATTTTGTCTGTCATAGTTGAAGTGTACCTATGACGAAAATTACAGGCCTCTCTCATCTTTTTAAGTGGGAGAACTTGCACAATTGGTGGCTGACTAAATACTTTTTTGCCCCACTGTATGTGTTCACTACAGTCCATTTGCTTTGAGAGATAAGTCCTCTCTGTGTATCAGGAATGAGGTGTGCTCCATACATCTGTATTCAGTATAAACAGAGTTGGTGGATCTTATTCAACAAGAAGATGAGACATCTGATGAATTCATCACGTGTGTCTACATTGACATTGACATGCTAGTCATTTAGCAGACTCTTATCCAGATCGACTTACAGTTAGTGCATTCATCTTTCTGTACAGCACTTTGAGATATCAGCTGATGTACGAAGGGCTATATAAATAAATTTGATTTGATCTTAAGAGGGCTCGGTGATACAACCACATACCACAGTACTGGGACATTTTGACTAGAGAACATTACCTCTCTCTTTGAGGCCGTTCAACCTGTCTGAGAAGTGTGTCTGAGTTTGGGCGTGAGGGTGTGAGATCACTACCATAATGTCTCCTAATTATGCACTTCATTTATCTATTTGATGCTTGTCATGAAATCAGTGGTGTAAAGTATTTAAGTAAAAATACTTTAAAGTACTACTTAGGTAGTATGACTTTAACTTTTCCTACACTACATTCGTAAATAAAATAATGTACTTTTTACTCCATACATTTTCATTGACACTCAAAAGTACATTTTGAATGCTTAGCAGGACAGTACAATGGTCCAATTCACGCTCTTATCAAGAGAACATCCCTGGTGATCCCTACTCCCTCTGATCTGGCAGACTCACTAAACACAAATGCTTAGTTTGTAAATGATGTCTGAGTGTTGGTGTGTGCCTGTGGCAATCCATCAATAAAAAGAAAGAAAGAAGATAACTGTGCCATCTGGTTTTCTTAATATAAGGAATTTGAAATTATTTATACTTTTACTTTTGATTCTTAAGTATATTTTGGCAATTGCATATACTTTTGATTCTTAAGTATATTTAAAACCCAATACTTTTAGACTTTTACTCAACAAGTGTTTTACTGGGTGACTTTTACTTGGGTCTTTTTTCTATAATTAAGGTATCTTTACTTTTACTTAAGTATGACAATTGGGTACTTTTTTCACCACTGCATCAAATCAAGATGACCATCTAAGTAACGGAGTTTAGCCTAGTAGAACGGTAGATCAGATGAATCATGCCAGCAATATTCCAGGCAATAAAAATCATACCTATCCGTAATCAGAGAATATCCACACTAAGGAAGGAACAACTTTGCGGGAAAAACCTGTTTGATCTATAAAAGGGAGGGAAAAGGGAAACTGGTTACGTGTGAGGATGCAATATACTTTGCTGGGGTAGAAAATATGAATCTGAAAAGGAAGAGATAAAACGTGAAAATATTGCCACCTAGTGGCTAGAAGTTTTCAAAGTCTATTTCGCTGGATTGACCCTTACCTGTCACACAGATGAATGGGATCAGCATAAAGCAGAAGAATTATTATCAGTTTGATAGACAATCATAAATTGGCAGATAAAACTAGCTTCTGACGTAAGATTGAGAATCCCCCCTACACATTGAGGGTCAATGAAGGAGGAGGCCTCTTCTTTGTGATAGAGAATGACAACACTTTCAAAATGGTAGGAATAAAGATTTATTTTCATATGAAGAGGTGGTTTGGATTTTTCTTTTTCTTTTTTACAAGTATGTTTTGATAAAACTTGCAAAAAACTTCTAGCATATTCCAAGAATGGAGACATGAGAAAAGGGGATTTATTGCTGAATGTTAAAATGAAGACACTTTTCACTGAGTGGAAAACGATTTGCTTGCTTCTTTTCCCATGCACCCAACTACCTGGACCGCTAGGACATGCAGGGGGCAGGGGGAGAAGAGAGGGAGAGGGGGCGTAAAGGAGATGAGGACAACTGCTGTAAAAACACTGTGTGTGTATGTGCCGTGTTGAAGGGTGTGTGTTGTGTTTAAGTGTGTGTGTGTGTGTGTGCGCGTGCATGCGTGTGTGTGTGTGTGTGTGCGTGCGTGAGAGAAAGAGAGAGTAAATGTGGAAGGTAGGAAATATTGGTTGCAAGGGAAGGAGGTAAGGGGGGATTTTACATTTGAACTACCACTAGAAGCACACTACCGTCACTGGCAGTATCCTACATTGCAATTCCCAGATTGAATACAGTGATACTAAGACAAACTAGCCAGAACTTTGGGCCATGAAAATAACATGTATATCTCTAAATGATATTCCACAATAATCCTCTGAATTCATCAAAGGAGTTGGTTGTCATTTTTTATATGGTACTTATTATAACATTTTTTTGTGATACATGCATCTCCTGTGAGACTCTACTGGTAAAGGGGCAAATTAAAATTTTCATTTAAAACCAACTCATGGGGACTCATGTATTTTACACAATGCCCTGTTTCTTTTAGGTAGAGGAGCGGGATGCTCTCTGTCCATTTAATCTCATAGTATTTCTGAGGTGCACCCTTTCTGAGGAATGCCTGTAACCCATAGCAGAGTGGACAAGCTGTTGTAATGTGTAAATCTAACATATCCCATGATAATAGATTATGTCATAATCTATGATGTCATTGGCAAGAGGGCGGGGTCGGACAGAGACAGACACATATCAGATCATTCAGTCAATATGACCAAGCAAGGTATACTTGTGTTAATAATAAAGGTATAGGAATGCAAAAAAGGATGCAATAATCGATAATACCATACCGTCTGTTGGCTATGATTAAAAAAAGACAAACCGAACAGACTCAAACACACTGCAGTGAGTCAGTCAACGTAGGAGAGACTTTAAAATGAACCTGTGTCACTTGTCACAGCACACAGCAAACCAGTGCCATCATCACTACGAGCCAATATCATCATCATCATCATCACAGAACAAACCTGTCTCATTACACTGTCATAGAACAATCATCCAAGAGCCTCAACATGAACTCCATATCAGCGGATTTTTGGCATTTTTAAAACCCACTTTTTTTTTTCAAGTTTCAAGAGTTTCCATAGCTCCATACTATATCACAGATGAAAACAGACAAGGAAGAGGGACATAATGGATCTGGCCTATGGACCATGGTGATTCTTGGGAAATGGAGTCTTTTTCTTGATGGGATGTGAAAGTCCTGAGACACAATGCGGCTTTAGTTAAGCTGCTGGCATAGGAATGGGGGAGGGCAGTCCATGTAGGCCAGAATCAGGCTGGATTTACTGGATTGGTAGGATTGGCAGCTCCCTGGCCAATGAATGCTCATGGATGGAGGTTTTACAGTGCAATGGAGCTTCTGGCAGCATGACGATTGGCCGGTTGAGTATGTCAGTTTAACAGTGACTACACCCTCATAGCTGAATGGACACTCATGTCTCCCTTGCTGTGACCAGACTACAACTCATCATGGAGTGCGTACACACCTGCATGCACACGCACACACACACCACAACCGTCACCTACACTCATTCCCATTTAAAAACCCTGAACACCTGTGCAGGTACCTTGGATCACCTGCATTCCTCTGAAACAATACACAGACGATGACAGGCGGACGGATGATGACATGAATGACTGATGTGAGTTAGTTGGAGCGACTCATCAAAAACTAGCGCTTCACTTCCTGTACCAGGACAAGACATCACATCCAGTTGCGTCTGTGATACATGTCCCCCGTGAAAAAACAACTGCGTGTGGATCATACTCATGTAAACATACACCGTTACACAGGGGTGACTCATATTGCATGATGCCAGAATCATATCACAGTTCAAACAGGGAGATCCTAAATCAGAGCAAGTCAAAGTAAAGAGGTCTATAAAATGAGGAGTCTGTATTAGAAAGGCTACAAAAACTCAACTGGACCTCTGGCTTCAGCACACAGCAAAAGGCACCACAATATTATTCTATTATCTAACTTGTGAAAAAATTGGCACGTAATCATTTTTTTCTCTCATAACGCTGTAAATCAAAAACTTTACATATAAATATTTTTCCCTATAAAAAAAGTCTTTGCTGTTAGCTAGTAGACAATTTTTGCTGAAATGAAAATAAATATTTCATTTATTTAGAATATCTGTCTGTTATACAAAATAAAAATATTTCTCCTAGGTGCAGGTCTCTACTCCACTGTTGTCTTTAGGTGGGTCAGGGGGGTCGGGGTCAGGGGTTAGAGGTCAGTGGTCAAGGCGGGCGGGTCTTAAAGGGGTGTGTTGTCATTTTTGGAGGAGCGCGACTGGGAGCTTTTACTGTGTCCGTTGCTGCGGGTGCTTGGCCGCCCCTGCGCCCGGTGAGTCCGTGTGTCGGCGGTCGGGGCAGGGGCGGTAGATGATCGGTACCCACGTTCACATGGCTCCATGTTCATGTTCTGCATACTGAGGAAAGGAGTGCTCTCTCCTTGCCCCTCCTCTTCCTCTTCCTCCTCCTCTGATTGGCTGAAGCTCTGAGAGCTGTTGTCCCGTAGGCCCATTGCACGCTGGGAGACATGTCCATTGAGGCGGTTCCGACGCGGGCGCCGGCGGCTCCTGATTGGTTCACGGGAGGAGGCGTACTCCTGCGTGGTCTCATAGGCCTCGTCGTCAGGGAGATGATAGGGGCTGGATGGAAGGCTGCCCGTGCTCTCTGTCAGGTAGGGTTGGCGAGGGCGACGGGGTTGCCGGTACAACCGTCCATCCTGCAGGGACAGAAGCAGAGAACGTCACACACAAGATACTCTAGTCTACAACTAACAACATCATACACTACTTACAACAACAAGGAAGTGGAAAATATGACTCATGAGTCACAGTTGTAAAATGGCCTGCTTTCTGCCATATGTGTAGTCGCTAGTGAGTGTACTGGCAGGGTCATGGTCACCTGGGGGCATCTCAGTAGGGGCTGGTCGTCATCCCGCTGGTAGTCTGCGGCGGCGGGCGGCAGGGCGAGGGCGTGGCCTGTGTTGGGGGATGTGATTTGGAAGGTGGGCACTTGGGGGGGCAGTGGGGGGTAGTGGAACTCAATGGGCGACAGACGGGCTGGTGTGGTCAACGCTGACACGTACCTGTGGGGAGGGGAGGGGGGAAACAGAGACACACACACACACAAAACTGTATTAAATCTAGTTCAGAGGCCCAAAACTGAGACAGTAGACAAGTAGTCATTCTGTAGTTTATACAAGTACACATCGTGGGCAAACATTCATACTAGTCATCCCACCTGTCACTGTGAGGTGAGTCTCTCAGAGAGTCGTAGGAGTCTCCATACTGCAGGCTGGCTCCCTCAGAACAGCCCCAGTAGGCGGCCCTCCGTGCCCGTGCCTCCATGCAGGTCGGGCTGCTGCATTTACTGGTGCCCACTGATGAGGAGAGCGCCCCCGACTGGCAGTCTGAGTTCATACTGTCTGTCCTCTCTATACTCCACGTCCGCTCCTCATGTCTGCGGGGAGAGGGGAGAGAGAGAAACAGAGATGGAAGTAAGTAACAAGAGGACTTGATGAAATTTCTGAGACACAGAAATGTCCTGATGTGTGTGTGCTTGTGTGTGTGTCTATGTGTGTGTGTGTCTATGTGTGTGTGTGCTTGTGTGTGTGTGTCTATGTGTGTGTGTGTGTGTGTCTATGTGTGTGTGTCTATGTGTGTGTATGCCACTACAGCACCTGGAGTTGTGGGAGACTGTAGATGAGTGGTGGGATCTGGTGGACATTCGGCTTCCTGCGTAGTTTACAGCTTCTTCTGGTCCATGCTGTATAATACTACACTCTGTGGTAGGAGCGTTCTTTGAGATGTACTGTGAAAGGAAGAGAGAGATATGCATTGTGGGAGCTGTATAGGTATGGGCGATATGGCAATCTGTCTCTCTCTCCCACGGCTGGCAGACAGTCCTGGCTCTAGACGTATGCTGTGTCGGCAGGCTTCCGGCCAAACTGGAATAAGAACGTGTTATAACACCCGTTACAATCAAAATAATTATGTTTCTGAGCCTGAGGTATCTTGTAGGCCCTGTACACACTCAGTTTGTACAACTGGTGTACAATGCATTTGACAAAACAATTGTGATCCAACGGAAGGTTTGTCTGCGCAAAAGTGTGGAGACACCACACCGCAAGTGTTTTTATGCAGACAAACTCTCTGTAGTATAACAGAAATAACCATTGTATCACAACCGTTGTGTCAAATGTGTTGTACATCAGTTGTACAACCTGAGTGTGTACGGGGCCGTAGTGACTCACGTCCACCATGGGGATCTCTTCAGCCCCTGGCCCAGGGTGGTTGGGACCGTTAGCCAGCATGCGGTTGGGCTGCTCCACACACTGGTTCTGGTTGACGTTCTGGTTCAGGTGGCCATGTATCTTCTTCCTCTGTTTCCTGTAGGACATACGCAAGAAAAAGTGTAATGTGTTTTTGTTCTAGAAGACATTGAGGAAGATAGTAGATAAGAACAGAAAAAGTGTAATGTGTTAGTGTTCTAGAAGACATTGAGGAAGATAGTAGATAAGAACAGAAAAAGTGTAATGTGTTAGTGTTCTAGAAGACATTGAGGAAGATAGTAGATAAGAACAGAAAAAGTGTAATGTGTTATTGTTCTAGAAGACATTGAGGAAGATAGTAGATAAGAACAGAAAAAGTTTATCAGAAAATGTATATAAATACAAACTACAGTTTGACAGGAATGCAGTCATTTTACAAATTCTGTTCTGTCTGTCATTGAAATATCTGGCTTCAAACATTAACACGTTTCAAGAATATATATAATTAGTTAGTAAAGCTCATCTAAGAAGTTTAAAAGCTTAATTTCCGACTGTGACATTGTAGCTGTGATCACTGGCAGTCAGTGAATGCCTCCTGGGCTCTGTGAGGAACTGGTTGAAATCATTTCAACCAGTTATGCCCGGCTGGGTGGACTCTGTACAGTACCAGTACGTACTTGGTTTTGCAGTATGCCACCACACAGACCATGCCCACTACCAACAGTGCCACACAGATGCCTGTGATGGTCAACACCCGCCGCTGGTACAGCTCCTCTGCCTCTGTGAACAAACCACACACACACACACACACACACACACACACACACACACACACACACACACACACACACACACACACACACACACACACACACACACACACACACACACACACACACACACACACACACACACACACACACACACACACACACACACACACGTGTGAGCGCTACTCTACGGAAATAATCAAACAAAAGCTAACTCAGCACCTCCTCTTTCCCTCCATACTCATCACTAACCTCTGACCTCTAACCTCCCTGAAATTAACCAATCGTCTTTCTCCTCCAGCTTAGTAGTGCTAACCTTAGACAAAACAAAAACTAACCATGATGGTACCAACCCTGTAGGCTAACAGTGGCTTAGCCACAACATAGACTGTTTCAGTCAGGGTGGTGCTTATATTTGTCCTGTTTCATACATGTACAAGTGTGTAACAGTTCAACAGTTCAACAATAGTAGACTCTTTTTTTTACTGGCAATGTTTGCTTCTGTAGGCTTACTGTATGTCAAGTTCAAACAATCTCTCAGAAACTAGGCCTCATCCTACATAGACCTATATGTTGCAATGTGTGGTTGGTCTGGATTCCTCCTCTGCTTTCCCTACGTGCACAAATGTACCACAATGTCTATGGAATGTATGTCAAAGAGGTCTAAGGACACATGCCTGTATGGTGGAATCAGATGATAATCATAAGAAAAAAAGCCTTTTAGAGCAAAAACACCACAATGGTTTGGGGATATTCATAAAACTCACCGCCAACTAAATAAACACCTTTAAATTGACCAGAGAATGCACAAATATAAAACACAGATAACTCACAATCCCCATATGTTATCAAGGGAAATATATTGTAGCTTTTGCATGAGAGTTATCATTATTTTTCAAGGTTAAATGTGGGTTTCTGATCTTTTTTTGTCAGTTAAAAAGTGTAGCTAGTGTGAATCTCTGTTGTCATGGTGAAGCTTTATGAAAACCTCCCTGTCAGGTGTTCTGATGGCATTTAAATGACCAATGAGCAGAAGGCTCGTTGTGGTGGAACATTGTCAGCAGATAAGTCACAATGACAGAGGAAAACAAACAGAACATGGGGAGAGGGGGAACGAAAGAAAGAAAGAGTGGACAAAGGAAGATGAAAGGTGGCGACGGCCAGATAGTGGAGGAAGATTGTCTGGGAAGGTGTGGGTGTGTGTGTGTGTGTGTGTGTGTGTGTGTGTGTGTGGGAGGTGGGGGGTCTAAAATGGGGTGGTGATGGGGGTTTTAGTGCTAAAGGTCGGGGAAGGGGTGCTGTATAGAGAGCCTTAGCCAAGCATTGTATGTGTGTCACAGAAGAGGGTACTGATAGGGGAAGGGATTGGTGGTTGGCTGCTACTGAAGGAGCTAGGTCACTATCACTTACAGGAGCCTCTGATTCAATGCCAATCAACTGGGTCATGGTAGACCTACCACAGCTGTCTGTCTTATGAGACACTGGCTATTTTCTCAGGTGTGGTGTTACTGATAACCATCAGCCAATTTCTGTCAAGTTTGTCTCTCTGACTCAAAAGTACACATTTTAAAATTAATTTAGCCTCAATCAGGTAAATATATTGTGCCTGCATTGTAATATCTTCTACTTATATGTTCCTCTCGGTCATCAACATGTCTGTGGCTTTGCTGTCTCCCTCTCTACAGTAATATTTTGGAGTGTACTAAAAAGCATAGTTTCTAGGTTTTCTATAACTGAGAGAGAGGGCTAGCATGCATGCAGAGGGACAAGTGTCTTTGGACCAGGTAGGTTAGCGGGCGAGTGACAGATCGACAGATCAGAGAAGAGCTATTGGTTCTAGAGAGATGGTAGTAGTAATGTGTGACTGTGAGAGGATCTTGGCAACTCTTAAAATTAATAATATACATTCAAATGAATAATTGTTCCATACCCATAAATTCAATTCCAAGATGCTCTGCCAACGCAGAAAGTTGGACACAATGAAAAGGAAAGAGAAAAAGTTTCAGATAGTGATCGTCTACATTGGAACATAGATATATAGATAGTAGATACTAAACCATGAGGTTAGTATGGAATCTTTCGGTGACATAACAATGGTGATTAGCAGGTGTCACGTCCAGTAACAGACAGACAACGCGGACAGCCGCGGCTCTGTGACCCCAGAAACAAAAGAAAAGGAAAGAAAGAAGCATAACTAATAAAAGAGAGAGGGAAGCAGGCAGGAGACATGCAGAGACAGAGACAGAGACAGAGACAGAGACAGAGACAGCCACTTCACTTACTGCCATATTTACTAGACCTCATTTCTGGGGTAAACATATTTTGTTTTGTGTGGATAAAATCAAAGAAAAAAGAAAGGAAAAAAGCAGTGTTACTTTCCAACGTAAAAACACAGTATTGTAGATGTTGGTTGGCACAGAAATGGGAACAGCTTTGTAGGTCGACAGATTAATGACAAGTTGTAATTGTGTCCTATTGTTTCTTGTGTTATATCACTTTATCGCTCTGACACCTTTCATCTGAAAGTATTATGATCAAATATGACAAAGGTGTTTTCTATCAGCACAGCATGAGCAATAGCACTAGTAAGATATGTAAGATATATATAGATATATACAATACTGTATGTACAGGTAACTGCCAAAATAATGGAAACAGTTGAGTAAATGAGGGATACAAAGTATATTAAAAGCAGGTGCTTCCCCACAGCTGTGGTTCCTGAGTTAATAAAGCAATTAACATCCCATCATGCTTAGGGTCATGTATAAAAAAATATTTTTGGCTACCATGGCTATGCTCCTATAGGATGACAATGCCCCCATCCACAGGGCACGAGTGGTCACTGAATGGTTTGATGAGCATGAAAATGATGTAAACCATACGCCATGGCCGTCCCAGTCACCAGATCTCAACCCAATTGAAGACTTATGGGAGATTCTGGAGCGGCGCCTGAGACAGCATTTTTCACCACCATCAACACAAGACACTTGTAGAATATATGCCAAGGTGCATTGAAACTATTCTGGCTTGTGGTGCCCAACTCCCTATTAAGACACTTTATGTTGGTGTTTCCTTTATTTTGTCAATTAACTGTATATTCATATTGTGCTCCAAGTCCCCATTAGCTGTTCTCTAGGCTTAAACCAACAATGACAAACCCGTTCATAGTGCTCTTCTCATCTATGTGGTCTACTAGTGGCAAGGAAACACTCACATACAGTACCAGTCAAACGTTTGGACACACCTACTCATTCAAGGGTTTTTCTTTATTTGTGCTATTTTCTACATTGTAGAATAATAGTGAAGACATCAAAACTATGAAATAACATATGGAATCATGTAGTAACCAAAAAAATGTTAAACAGAGATTAGATTCTTAGATTCTTCAAAGTAGCCACCCTTTGCCTTGATGGCAGCTTTGTACACTCTTGGCATTCTCTCAACCAGCTTCACCTGGAATGCTTTTCCAACAGTCTGAAGGAATTCCCACATATGCTGAGCACTTTTTGGCTGCTTTTCCTTCCCTCTGCGGTCCAACTCATCCCAAACCATCTTAATTGGGTTGAGGTCGGGTGATTGTGGAGGCCAGGTCATCTGATGCAGTACTTTCCTTCTTGGTCAAATAGCCCTTACACAGCCTGGTGGTGTGTTGAGTCATTGTCCTGTTGAAAAACAAATGATAGTCACACTTAGCGCAAACCAAATGGGATGGCGTATCGCTGCAGAATGCTGTGGTAGCCATGCTGGTTAAGTGTGCCTTGAATTCAAAATAAATCACAGACAGTGTCACCAGCAAAGCACCCCCACACCATCACACCTCCTCCGCCATGCTTCACGGTGGGAACCACACATGCGGAGATCATCCGTTCACCTACTCTGCGTCTCACAAAGACATGATGGTTGGAAACAAAAATCTCACATTTGGACTCCACCGGTCTAATGTCCATTGCTCGTGTTTCTTGGCCCAAGCAAGTCTTTTCTTCTTATTGCTGTCCTTTAGTAGTGGTTTCTTTGCAGCAATTCGACCATGAAGACCTGATTCACGCAGTCTCCTCTGAACAGTTGATGTTGAGATGTGTCTGTTACTTGAACTCTGTGAAGCATTTATTTGGCCTGCAGTTTTTGAGTCTGGTAACTCTAATGAACTTATCCTCTGCAGCAGAGGTAACTCTGGGTCTTCCTTTCCTGTGACAGTCCTCATGAGAGCCAGTTTCATCATAGCGCTTGATCTTTTTTGCGACTGAAATTTTCTGGATTGACTGACCTTCATGTCTTAAAGTAATCATGGACTGTCGTTTCTCTTTGATTATTTGAGCTGTTCTTGCCATAATATGAACTTGGTCTTTTACCAAATAGGGCTCTTTTCTGTATACCACCCCTACCTTGTCACAACACAACTGATTGGCTAAAATGCATCAAGAAGGAAAGAAATTCCACAAATTAATTTTTAACAAGCCACACCTGTTAATTGAAATTCATTCCAGGTGACTACCTCATGAAGCTGGTTGAGAGAATGCCAAGAGTGTGCAAATATGTCATCATGGCAAAGGGTGGCTACTTGGAAGAATTTGAAATATAAAATATTTTTTTATTTGTATAACACTTTTTTTTTACTGCACGATTCCATGTGTGTTATTTAATAGTTTCATGTCTTCACTACTTTCTACAATGTAGAAAATAGTCAAAACAAATAAAAAACCTTTAATGAGTAGATGTGTCCAAACTTTTGACCAGTACTGTAGTTACCTGAACATGGTAAACAGGACATTGATGGGGCAAACAAACCAAGCATTTTAATGATTTGAATATAAGAACTGGCTTAGGATGAGCTCTCTGGATGAAACATTATGACAATGGGTTATCAGTTGCCCATTTGCAGCAAAACTACTAGCTACTTCACTAACGTCTAGTCAGAACATCACAGATAACTACCGGTCTTCATATCAAGAATTGCATCAAGCCATCCAAGCTGCATATCAGGTGAACCCTGTATATTCCATTCAATGTATCATCATCCAATCTCTGCTGCAGCTTACTGTGTAGCATATGATCAGGAGGGCATGCATAGAGACCTATATGTTAACTCTGCTGTCTGTTTCTCTGCATGCACCTCTGTCCATTAATGATGGGTCTACTGGTTAAGTACCTCTGTGTAAAGAACCAGCACGATGGACAACAGAGGAAGGGATAGACACAAAGGCATGCACATACAGTGCCTTGCAAAAATATTCATCCCCTTGGCATTTTTACTATTTTGTTGCATTACAACCTGTAATATTTGGATTTCATGTAATGGACATACACAAAATAGTCCAAATTGGTGAAGTGAAATGAAAAACAATTAAAAAAGCAAAAGACGTATTCACCCCCTTTGCTATTAAACCCCTAAATAAGATCTGGTGCAACCAATTACCTTCAGAAGTCACATAATTAGTTAAATAAAGTCCACCTGTGTGCAATCTAAGTGTCACATGATCTGTCACATGATCTCAGTATATATACACCTGTTCTGAAAGGCCCCAGAGTTTGCAACACCACAAAGCAAGGGGCACCACCAAGCAAGCGGCACCATGAAGACCAAGGAGTTCTCCAAACAGGTCAGGGACAAAGTTGTGGAGAAGTACAGATTGGGTTCGGTTCGGTTTGGGTTATAAAAAAAATATCTGAAACTTTGAACATCCCACGGAGCACCATTAAATCCATTATTTAAAAAATTGAACGAATATGGCACCAGAACAAACCTGACAAGAGAGGGACCGCCCACCAAAACTCATGGACCAGGCAAGGAGGACATTAATCAGAGGCAACAAAGAGATCAAAGATAACCCTGAAGGAGCTGGAAAGCTCCACAGCGGAGATTGGAGTATCTGTCCATAGGACCACTTTAAGCCGTATTCTCCACTGAGCTGGGCTTTATGGAAGAGTGGCCAGGAAAAAGCCAGGGTGGCCAGGAAAAATGCTAAGTCTGGCGCAAACCCAACACCTCTTATCACCCCGAGAACACCATCCCCACAGTGAAGCATGGTGGTGGCAGCATCATGCTTTTGTTTTTCATCGGCAGGGACTGGGTAACTGGTCAGAACAGAAGGAATGATGGATGGCACTAAATACAGGGAAATTCTTGAGGGAAACCTCCCATATTGGAAAGCAACACTCGAGTGGTTTAAGGGGAAACATTTCCCCTTTCAATCGAATTGACGATCTGTGGTATGACTTAAAGATTGCTGTACACCAGCGGAATAATTATGCACGTTCAAGTTTTTTATATTTTTTTGTCATATTTCTTGTTTGTTTCACAATAAAAAATATTTTGCATCTTCAAAGTGTTAGGCATGTTGTGTAAATTAAATGATACAAACCCCCCCAAAAATCCATTTTAATTCCAGGTTGTAAGGCAACATAATAGGAAAAATACAAAGGGGGTTGAATACTTTCACAAGCCACTGTACACACTCACGCAGCCACGCAAGCGCACACACACACACACACACACACACACACACACACACACACACACACACACACACACACACACACACACACACACACACACACACACACACACACACACACAGGTAGGTATCACCCTCCAGAGCATGCAGCAGCGTCCCAATGAGGAAGGAAGACAGACAGACACAGACAGACAGACAGACAGACAGGAGGAAATGAACATACTGTAGAAACCTGCCATGACGGATTTTTGACAGCGATCACCTGTATAGTCATTTGGACACCTGATGGGGGAAACAAGCCACAGAAGGAGAAGAGGGAGGGAGGGAAAAGAGGAAGAGGGGGAGGGAAAGGAGGCGAAGGAGGAAGTACATATAAGGGAAAGGAGGGAGGGAGAGAGAGAGTAAGGGAGGTAGGGAGGTAGAGAGAAATGGAGGGAGGGAGAGAGCAAGAGCGGGAGCAAGGGAGCAAGGGAGGGAGGGTGGGAGGGAAGGAAGGAAGGAAGGAAGGAGAGAGCAAGAGAGAAAGGGAGGAAGAGAGCAAGAAATGGAGTGAGGGAGGGAAAGAGAAAGAAAGGGAGGGATGGATGGAGGGAAGGAAAAGGTTGGATGAAGGGAGAAGGAAAGTGAGACGAGGGAGGGAGGAAGAAAGGGAGGGAGGGCAGGAGAGAGCAAAAAAGGGAGGGAGGGAGGGAGGGAGGGAGGGAGGGAGGGAGGAAGGAAGGAAGGAAGGAAGGAAGGAAGGAAGGAAGGAAGGAAGGAAGGAAGGAAGGAAGGAAGGAAGGAAGGAAGGAAGGAAGGAAGGAAGGAAGATAGGGAGGGACACAAGAGAGCAGAGAACATGGAGTTAGAAACAGAGCACAGCCTAATAGTATTTGTCAGAGGTAGAGGGTAGAGCGTTATGCCATTGCTATGACATCATTAATATGGCGTCATCGCTTTGACATAATTGCACGCTATGACATCATTGCACGCTATGACATCATCACATGTGGAAGGCTGGAAGATGTGGACCTGCGGGAGGTGGAACAGGAGGAGTCGGAGCTAAAAGCATATCAGCAGAAACACCCACTACAGATTACTGATTGACAGGGTTTGTTTCCCAAGATACACTTTCAAAGAGTTTGGGCTTACAAAACTGCAAAGGCATAGTCTGCAAGGAAGCACCCCTTTGCTGAAGGACTCATAGACATCTAGGAGAGAAAGGTGGGGGATTGGAGTATACATGGGATGTCCAAGTTTTTACACTTACCGTACTGTAACTATAATGTAACTACACTGTAACTACAGTGTGTGAGTCCAGGCAGCATAATACTCCCTAACACATACATATGCTGATCCCTGATGCTCTAAAACGGCATTCAATTGAACTAGTCTCACAGGGTCTGAATATTCATAACATGCATAAAACTGTACAGGATATATTTTTCCCCTCATATAGTACCAAAGAGAAAACTTCACTGTGCATTCTGGATCAATTAAAGAAAGAACCTCTTCCTTGGAAGAGAAGAGCCCACTCAGCAATTTCCCATGCAGTTATAAATAGAGACACTGAGGCAGCATGCAAGCCCATGCTAGGACATCGCCTCTCTCTCTCTCTCTTCCTCTCACTATCTCCATCTCTCTATCTCATCCCCCCCTCTCTCTTTCTTCCCCTCTTTTTGTCAGCCCTGTGAACAAGACAAATAAAAAGGGAAACAGTCTCCACAGAGATATAAACATCTCTCTTTTCAAAAAAGCATTAATCTGAATGAAATAAAATGGCATTCCTTCATTTCTCTCTGATGCTAAAGAGGGAATGGGATTTGTCTGAGGGCTGCTAACCTCTAGCATACAATGCCAGTGCCACACCATAGCCTGCGCTAGTCTGCTTGGTTCATTCAGAACAGAGCTGATCCTTCTAAAAGGACCGACATCTAGGCTAAGAGAGAACACAACATAACTCTGTCTCTGTTTCTCTACTCTGTCACACATAACTCTAACTCTGTCCCTCTGCACACAACTCAGACACACAACTCAGGATCAGGAAGCACTATTTACAACCCCTAATTCACCGGCAACATGACTGGATACACGTCTACCTCCTACAGCCTGACAGAGTACAGTGTTCTGTGTAGGTTAGGGTATCAGCCAGCCAAGCACCCAAACACCTCAAGATATTTTGTTAGGCTGTCTGTCACAGTATGAAACGGAACAATTTTAGGCTGTCTGTCTGTGGGGCCTTGTTCACCTGGGAAAAGTACATGTCTTTCATCTCTAGTATTGCTTGTTTGCTAACACATTGTTAAACAGCATGCAGCCATTGGTACAACGAGCTGGAGATATATTAGAGGGATAGGGAAAGAGAGGGAGAGAGAGCAAGAGAAAGAAGGAGAAATGGATGGAGGGAAAGACACCTAGATGTCGAGAAGCGGACAGATCAGAGATGGAGGAAAGATGAATGTTTGTCGAGAGCAAGAGAAACAGGGGTGAAGGGAGAAGAAGAAGAATGAGTTTACAATCAACAGGGAAGCCTTTAATGTTGCACCCAGAGTAATCCTTGAGAGGATCATTTACAATGAACGTGATGACACTTGGCATTCTGTGTCTAGAGAAGGAGATTGGGTTAACAGGGTGAACAACACACAGCTGAAGCCACATAGTGACAGACACAGCAGGAGGACAGGACCAGTCACTTACTTGCATGACAGTTGGTTTATACCGTGTATGAAATAACAGTCTCCACCGTTCACACAGTACGACTTCTCTGTGTCGTTACAGCGCCGGGCGTGACTCGAGCCCGGAGACAGAGTAGTGGTCACTATGGAGGAGAGAGAGTAAGAGTAGGGGTCACTATGGAGGAGAGAGAGTAAGAGTAGGGGTCACTATGGAGGAGAGAGAGTAAGAGTAGGGGTCACTATGGAGGAGAGAGAGTAAGAGTAGGTGTCACTATGGAGGAGAGAGAGTAAGAGTAGTGGTCACTATGGAGGAGAGAGAGTAAGAGTAGGGGTCACTATGGAGGAGAGAGAGTAAGAGTAGTGGTCACTATGGAGGAGAGAGAGTAAGAGTAGGGGTCACTATGGAGGAGAGAGAGTAAGAGTAGGGGTCACTATGGAGGAGAGAGAGTAAGAGTAGTGGTCACTATGGAGGAGAGAGAGTAAGAGTAGGGGTCACTATGGAGGAGAGAGAGTAAGAGTAGGGGTCACTATGGAGGAGAGAGAGTAAGAGTAGGGGTCACTATGGAGGAGAGAGAGTAAGAGTAGTGGTCACTATGGAGGAGAGAGAGTAAGAGTAGGGGTCACTATGGAGGAGAGAGAGTAAAAGTAGGGGTCACTATGGAGGAGAGAGAGTAAGAGTAGTGGTCACTATGGAGGAGAGAGAGTAAGAGTAGGGGTCACTATGGAGGAGAGAGAGTAAGAGTAGGGGTCACTATGGAGGAGAGAGAGTAAGAGTAGTGGTCACTATGGAGGAGAGAGAGTAAGAGTAGTGGTCACTATGGAGGAGAGAGAGTAAGAGTAGTGGTCACTATGGAGGAGAGAGAGTAAGAGTAGGGGTCACTATGGAGGAGAGAGAGTAAGAGTAGTGGTCACTATGGAGGAGAGAGAGTAAGAGTAGGGGTCACTATGGAGGAGAGAGAGTAAGAGTAGTGGTCACCATGGAGGAGAGAGAGTAAGAGTAGGGGTCACTATGGAGGAGAGAGAGTAAGAGTAGGGGTCACTATGGAGGAGAGAGAGTAAGAGTAGTGGTCACTATGGAGGAGAGAGAGTAAGAGTAGGGGTCACTATGGAGGAGAGAGAGTAAAAGTAGGGGTCACTATGGAGGAGAGAGAGTAAGAGTAGTGGTCACTATGGAGGAGAGAGAGTAAGAGTAGTGGTCACTATGGAGGAGAGAGAATAAGAGTAGGGGTCACTATGGAGGAGAGAGAGTAAGAGTAGTGGTCACTATGGAGGAGAGAGAGTAAGAGTAGTGGTCACTATGGAGGAGAGAGAGTAAGAGTAGGGGTCACTATGGAGGAGAGAGAGTAAGAGTAGTGGTCACTATGGAGGAGAGAGAGTAAGAGTAGTGGTCACTATGGAGGAGAGAGAGTAAGAGTAGGGGTCACTATGGAGGAGAGAGAGTAAGAGTAGGGGTCACTATGGAGGAGAGAGAGTAAGAGTAGTGGTCACTATGGAGGACAGAGAGTAAGAGTAGTGGTCACTATGGAGGACAGAGAGTAAGAGTAGTGGTCACTATGGAGGAGAGAGAGTAAGAGTAGGGGTCACTATGGAGGAGAGAGAGTAAGAGTAGTGGTCACTATGGAGGACAGAGAGTAAGAGTAGTGGTCACTATGGAGGAGAGAGAGTAAGAGTAGTGGTCACTATGGAGGAGAGAGAGTAAGAGTAGTGGTCACTATGGAGGACAGAGAGTAAGAGTAGTGGTTACTATGGAGGAGAGAGAGTAAGAGTAGTGGTCACTATGGAGGAGAGAGAGTAAGAGTAGTGGTCACTATGGAGGAGAGAGAGTAAGAGTAGTGGTCACTATGGAGGAGAGAGAGTAAGAGTAGGGGTCACTATGGAGGAGAGAGAGTAAGAGTAGTGGTCACTATGGAGGAGAGAGAGTAAGAGTAGGGGTCACTATGGAGGAGAGAGAGTAAGAGTAGTGGTCACTATGGAGGACAGAGAGTAAGAGTAGTGGTCACTATGGAGGAGAGAGAGTAAGAGTAGTGGTCACTATGGAGGAGAGAGAGTAAGAGTAGTGGTCACTATGGAGGACAGAGAGTAAGAGTCGTGGTCACTATGGAGGAGAGAGAGTAAGAGTAGTGGTCACTATGGAGGAGAGAAAGTAAGAGTAGTGGTCACTATGGAGGAGAGAGAGTAAGAGTAGTGGTCACTATGGAGGAGAGAGAGTAAGAGTAGTGGTCACTATGGAGGAGAGAGAGTAAGAGTAGTGGTCAGCAAGGAAGAGGGGGAGTGTGGCGGTAACTAAGAAAGAGAAGGAAAGTGTAGAGGTAACTATGGAAGAAGGGTAATAAATGGTTACTAAGGAAGAAAGGGAAAGAATGTTGTGGTTACTAAGGAAGAGAGAAAGAGAATGTCTGGTCTTTACCAAAGAAGAGAGGAAGAGAATGTCTGGTTGTCAAAGAAAACAGAGCATGGTGGTTGTCAAGAAAAAAAAGTATGTGGTAGTTAATGAAGAAGGTGGAAAGATTGTGAACGTTATAGAATAGTAAGAACATCATACTGTAGATAGAGGATGGTGTGTCTGTGGACTCACGGCTCTGCACACTGATGCTGCTCGTAGTGCTCTCCTGGCCCAGCATGTTCTCAACCACACACGTGTAGTTCCCAGAATCCTCCAGCCTCGCTCGGTTGATCTGGACCTTGGAGTTTTTCCTTCAGAGAATGAGAGAGGAAGAGAGAAGGAGAGAGAGAGAGAAATGGAGTGAGAGAGAGAAGGAGAGAGAGAGAGAAATGATGTGATTAATTTGAGTCAAGATGAATGCTTGTTCAAAACAGAAACAGCAGTGTCTATAGTGTCTATTTTGGAGTGTCTTTGTTATGCGTTTGAATGTGTGACTGGAGGTTGCCTGGTCTCTGAGACTCACTTATTGGTCTTGATTTTGACATCTTTTCCCCTCTGGAGCTCTCGGCCATCTTTATACCATCGGAAGGAGGGGCTGGGGTTCCCTGACGCCTCACACTTCAGATACAGCCTCTCCCCCTCCATTAGAGACTGGCCCCTCATCGGCCGCAACTTAGGGGCCACAGCTAGAGAGAGAGAGAGACAAAGAGAGAGAGTGAGAGAGACGAGAGAGAGGGGGGTGGTGGGAGGGGTTACGGAGAAAGTATTTATTAGGATCCTCATAAACTACTCTTCCTGGGGTCCAAACAACATTAAAACAATTATTTCACAACAAAACACAAAAACAGCCTACATCATAAATATCACAATACATCATAGAAGACATTATTACATTATTACTCTAATATTACACATCTACAATATAAAGACCCCAGTACCACAATATCATAACATTATAGTGTGTGTGTGTGTGTGTAGAGTGCGTGTGTGTGTGTGTGTGTGTGCATGTGTGTGTGTTTGTGTGTGTGCCTCTTCACAGTCCGTAATGTGCCATGAGGTGTTGTTTCATCTGTTTTTTTAGATCTGATTTTACTGCTCGCTTGAGTTACTTGATGTGGAAAAGATTTCAGATCTAGCCATAGCACTGTAACATCCACTTTGAAGGTTTTGAATTATATTCACTGTGCACTGGATAGGAAGCTGCATTGTATATCTGTGTTCACAGACTTGTCAAAGGTGTTTGACACCGAGAACCACACCTTCTTGGTGCACAGACTGAATTGTGTTGGCATTACTGGTCATGATCTGGAGTGGTTTGTGAACTCGCTATCAGATCGAACCCAGTGTCTTAAGGCAGACGGTTGTAAGTCGTTTGTGCTCGGGTGTGCCTCAAGAATCAATTCTAGGTCCCCTGTAGTTTATTATTCATGTCAACAACATTGGGAGACATTTTCAGACAGCTGATGTAATTTTGTATGCAGATGACATTATTCTCTAGTCAAGTAACAGCAGTTTGACACTGTTCTCTAGTCAAGTAGAAGCAGTTTGACACTGTTCTCTAGTCAAGTAGAGGCAGTTTGACACTGTTCTCTATTCAAGTAGAAGCAGTTTGACACTGTTCTCTATTCAAGTGGCAGAAGTTTGACATTGTTCTCTATTCAAGTAGAAGCAGTTTGACTCTGTTCTCTATTCAAGTGGCAGCAGTTTGACACCGTTCTCTATTCAAGTGGCAGAAGTTTGACACTGTTCTCTAGTCAAGTAGCAGCAGTTTGACACTGTTCTCTATTCAAGTAACAGCAGTTTGACTCTGTTCTCTATTCAAGTAACAGCAGTTTGACTCTGTTCTCTAGTCAAGTAGCAGCAGTTTGACACTGTTCTCTAGTCAAGGGGCAGCAGTTTGACTCTGTTCTCTATTCAAGGGGCAGCAGTTTGACACTGTTCTCTAGTCAAGGGGCAGCAGTTTGACACTGTTCTCTATTCAAGGGGCAGCAGTTTGACACTGTTCTCTAGTCAAGGGGCAGCAGTTTGACACTGTTCTCTAGTCAAGTAGCAGCAGTTTGACACTGTTCTCTAGTCAAGGGGCAGCAGTTTGACACTGTTCTCTAGGTCAAGTAGCAGCAGTTTGACACTGTTCTCTATTCAAGTGGCAGCAGTTTGACACTGTTCTCTATTCAAGTGGCAGCAGTTTGACACTGTTCTCTAGTCAAGTAGCAGCAGTTTGACACTGTTCTCTAGTCAAGTAGCAGCAGTTTGACACTGTTCTCTAGTCAAGTAGAAGCAGTTTGAAACTGTTCTCTATTCAAGTGGCAGCAGTTTAACTCTGTTCTCTATTCAAGTGGCAGCAGTTTGACACTGTTCTCTAGTCAAGTAGCAGCAGTTTGACACTGTTCTCTATTCAAGTGGCAGCAGTTTAACTCTGTTCTCTATTCAAGTGGCAGCAGTTTGACACTGTTCTCTAGTCAAGTAGCAGCAGTTTGACACTGTTCTCTATTCAAGTAACAGCAGTTTGACTCTGTTCTCTATTCAAGTAACAGCAGTTTGACTCTGTTCTCTAGTCAAGTAGAAGCAGTTTGACACTGTTCTCTAGTCAAGGGGCAGCAGTTTGACTCTGTTCTCTAGTCAAGTAGAAGCAGTTTGACACTGTTCTCTAGTCAAGGGGCAGCAGTTTGACTCTGTTCTCTATTCAAGTAACAGCAGTTTGACTCTGTTCTCTAGTCAAGTAGAAGCAGTTTGACACTGTTCTCTAGTCAAGGGGCAGCAGTTTGACTCTGTTCTCTATTCAAGGGGCAGCAGTTTGACACTGTTCTCTATTCAAGGGGCAGCAGTTTAACTCTGTTCTCTATTCAAGTGGCAGCAGTTTGACACTGTTCTCTATTCAAGTAACAGCAGTTTGACTCTGTTCTCTATTCAAGTAACAGCAGTTTGACTCTGTTCTCTATTCAAGTAACAGCAGTTTGACTCTGTTCTCTAGTCAAGTAGCAGCAGTTTGACACTGTTCTCTAGTCAAGGGGCAGCAGTTTGACTCTGTTCTCTATTCAAGGGGCAGCAGTTTGACACTGTTCTCTAGTCAAGGGGCAGCAGTTTGACACTGTTCTCTATTCAAGGGGCAGCAGTTTGACACTGTTCTCTATTCAAGTAACAGCAGTTTGACTCTGTTCTCTATTCAAGTAGCAGCAGTTTGACACTGTTCTCTAGTCAAGGGGCAGAAGTTTGACTCTGTTCTCTATTCAAGGGGCAGCAGTTTGACACTGTTCTCTAGTCAAGGGGCAGCAGTTTGACACTGTTCTCTATTCAAGGGGCAGCAGTTTGACACTGTTCTCTAGTCAAGGGGCAGCAGTTTGACACTGTTCTCTAGTCAAGGGGCAGCAGTTTGACTCTGTTCTCTATTCAAGGGGCAGCAGTTTGACACTGTTCTCTATTCAAGGGGCAGCAGTTTGACACTGTTCTCTAGTCAAGGGGCAGCAGTTTGACACTGTTCTCTAGTCAAGGGGCAGCAGTTTGACTCTGTTCTCTATTCAAGGGGCAGCAGTTTGACACTGTTCTCCACTCAAGGTACTAAACGATATCATAACCGCCATCGATAAAAGACAGTACTGTGCAGCCGTCTTCATCGACCTTGCCAAGGCTTTCGACTCTGTCAATCACCATATTCTTATCGGCAGACTCAGTAGCCTCGGTTTTTCGGATGACTGCCTTGCCTGGTTCACCAATTACTTTGCAGACAGAGTTCAGTGTGTCAAATCGGAGGGCATGCTGTCCGGTCCTCTGGCAGTCTCTATGGGGGTGCCACAGGGTTCAATTCTCGGGCCGACTCTTTTCTCTGTGTATATCAATGATGTTGCTCTTGCTGCGGGCGATTCCCTGATCCACCTCTACGCAGACGACACCATTCTATATACTTTCGGCCCGTCTTTGGACACTGTGCTATCTAACCTCCAAACAAGCTTCAATGCCATACAACACACCCCTTCCGTGGCCTCCAACTGCTCTTAAACGCTAGTAAAACCAAATGCATGCTTTTCAACCGGTCGCTGCCTGCACCTGCATGCCCGACTAGCATCACCACCCTGGATGGTTCCGACCTAGAATATGTGGACGTCTATAAGTACCTAGGTGTCTGGCTAGACTGCAAACTCTCCTTCCAGACTCATATCAAACATCTCCAATCGAAAATCAAATCAAGAGTCGGCTTTCTATTCCGCAACAAAGCCTCCTTCACTCAAGCCGCCAAGCTTACCCTAGTAAAACTGACTATCCTACCGATCCTCGACTTCGGCGATGTCATCTACAAAATGGCTTCCAACACTCTACTCAGCAAACTGGATGCAGTCTATCACAGTGCCATCCGTTTTGTCACTAAAGCACCTTATACCACCCACCACTGCGACTTGTATGCTCTAGTCGGCTGGCCATCGCTACATATTCGTCGCCAGACCCACTGGCTAGGTAAAGCTCCGCCTTATCTCAGCTCACTGGTCACGATGGCAACACCCATCCGTAGCACGCGCTCCAGCAGGTGTATCTCACTGATCATCCCTAAAGCCAACACCTCATTTGGCCGCCTTTCGTTCCAGTACTCTGCTGCCTGTGACTGGAACGAATTGCAAAAATCGCTGAAGTTGGAGACTTTTATCTCCCTCACCAACTTCAAACATCAGCTATCTGAGCAGCTAACCGATCGCTGCAGCTGTACATAGTCTATTGGTAAATAGCCCACCCTTTTCACCTACCTCATCCCCATACTGTTTTTATTTATTTACTTTTCTGCTCTTCTGCACACCAATATCTCTACCTGTACATGACCATCTGATCATTTATCACTCCAGTGTTAATCTGCAAAATTGTAATTATTTGCCTACCTCCTCATGCCTTTTGCACACATTGTATATAGACCCCCCCTTTGTTTTCTACTGTGTTATTGACTTGTTAATTGTTTACTCCATGTGTAACTCTTTGTTGTATGCTCACACTGCTATGCTTTATCTTGGCCAGGTCGCAGTTGCAAATGAGAACTTGTTCTCAACTAGCCTACCTGGTTAAATAAAGGTGTTCTCAACTAGCCTACCTGGTTAAATAAAGGTGTTCTCAACTAGCCTACCTGGTTAAATAAAGGTGAAAAAATTATTAAAAATAAATAAAAAAAGTAGCAGCAGTTTGACACTGTTTTCTATTCAAGTAACAGCAGTTTGACACTGTTCTCTATTCAAGGGGCAGCAGTTTGACACTGTTCTCTATTCAAGGGGCAGCAGTTTGACACTGTTCTCTATTCAAGGGGCAGCAGTTTGACACTGTTCTCTATTCAAGGGGCAGCAGTTTGACACTGTTCTCTATTCAAGTAGCAGCAGTTTGACACTGTTCTCTATTCAAGGGGCAGCAGTTTGACACTGTTCTCTATTCAAGTAGCAGCAGTTTGACACTGTTCTCTATTCAAGGGGCAGCAGTTTGACACTGTTCTCTATTCAAGGGGCAGCAGTTTGACACTGTTCTCTAGTCAAGGGGCAGAAGTTTGACTCTGTTCTCTATTCAAGGGGCAGCAGTTTGACACTGTTCTCTATTCAAGTAGCAGCAGTTTGACTCTGTTCTCTATTCAAGGGGCAGCAGTTTGACACTGTTCTCTATTCAAGGGGCAGCAGTTTGACTCTGTTCTCTATTCAAGGGGCAGCAGTTTGACACTGTTCTCTATTCAAGGGGCAGCAGTTTGACACTGTTCTCTATTCAAGGGGCAGCAGTTTGACACTGTTCTCTATTCAAGGGGCAGCAGTTTGACACTGTTCTCTATTCAAGGGGCAGCAGTTTGACACTGTTCTCTATTCAAGGGGCAGCAGTTTGACACTGTTCTCTATTCAAGGGGCAGCAGTTTGACACTGTTCTCTATTCAAGGGGCAGCAGTTTGACTCTGTTCTCTATTCAAGTAACAGCAGTTTGACTCTGTTCTCTATTCAAGGGGCAGCAGTTTGACTCTGTTCTCTATTCAAGGGGCAGCAGTTTGACTCTGTTCTCTATTCAAGGGGCAGCAGTTTGACACTGTTCTCTATTCAAGGGGCAGCAGTTTGACACTGTTCTCTATTCAAGGGGCAGCAGTTTGACTCTGTTCTCTATTCAAGGGGCAGCAGTTTGACTCTGTTCTCTATTCAAGGGGCAGCAGTTTGACTCTGTTCTCTATTCAAGGGGCAGCAGTTTGACACTGTTCTCTATTCAAGGGGCAGCAGTTTGACACTGTTCTCTATTCAAGGGGCAGCAGTTTGACACTGTTCTCTATTCAAGGGGCAGCAGTTTGACACTGTTCTCTATTCAAGGGGCAGCAGTTTGACACTGTTCTCTATTCAAGGGGCAGCAGTTTGACTCTGTTCTCTATTCAAGGGGCAGCAGTTTGACACCGTTCTCTATTCAAGGGGCAGCAGTTTGACTCTGTTCTCTATTCAATGGGCAGCAGTTTGACTCTGTTCTCTATTCAAGGGGCAGCAGTTTGACTCTGTTCTCTATTCAAGGGGCAGCAGTTTGACTCTGTTCTCTATTCAAGGGGCAGCAGTTTGACACTGTTCTCTAGTCAAGGGGCAGCAGTTTGACACTGTTCTCTAGTCAAGGGGCAGCAGTTTGACTCTGTTCTCTAGTCAAGTAGCAGCAGTTTGACACTGTTCTCTATTCAAGTGGCAGCAGTTTGACACTGTTCTCTAGTCAAGTAGCAGTTGATTCGTTTTCCTGATTTGTGTTGAACTATGTTGATTCTATTTATCTGCAAGTCTCAAGCTCTACAGTACACTTAAGGCTCTTGACTCTGTGTATCATGCAGCCCTTCCTTTTGCCACCAATCAGAGACGTCTAACTCAACATTGTGATCTCTATAGTGCTATCAGGTGGACATCACTAGCAACATGCAGGCTCAAACACTGGTATGTTCTTATTTATAAGGCCATTTTATGAAAAGTGTAATTTTATTTATCCTCTCTTCTAGCTCAAAATGAAAACGCATACAGTATAAGCTCAGATCTCAATCTTGTTTTATGGTGGAAAATTTGAACCGAGCATGGGAAAAGATCATTTCATTACTCAGCCCTTAGGTCTTGGAATTCCCTCAAGTCAACCTAAACCTTGAGGAGTTCAAAGGACAAATAGAGATGTAGTTGTTTCTAGTTGTAACCTGGTGTCACTAATTTGAATTGCCTTATGTAAGGAAGCATGTTGTTTTACTTCACACACAAATCAAATTTGATTTGTCACATGCGCCAAATACAACAGGTATTACAGTGAAATGGTTACTTACAAGCCCTTAAACAACATTGCAGTTTTTCAGAAAAATAAGAGTTCAGAAAATATTTACTAAATAAACTAAAGTAAAAAAATATCCAGGGGGTACCGGTACCGAGTCAATGTGCAGGGGTACAGGTTAGTCAAGGTAATTGAGGTGATATGTAGATGTAGATAGGGGTAAAGTGATTATGCATAGATAATAAACCAGCGAGTAACAGCAGCGTAAAAAGGAGGGGGGTCAATGCAAATAGTTTGGAGGCCGAACAGTTGCCATACCAGCTCTCGATGGTGCAGCTGTAGAACGTTTTGAAGACCTGAGGACCCATGCCAAATCTTTTCAGTCTCCTGTTGTGCCCTCTTCACGACTGTCTTGGTGTGTTTGGACCATGATAGTTTGTTGGTGATGTGGACACCAAGGAACTTGAAGCTCTCAACCTGTCCACTACATCCCTGTCGATGAGAATGGGGGTGTGCTCGGCCCTCCTTTTGCTGTAGTCCACAATCATCTCCTTTGACTTGATTACGTTGAGGGAGAGGTTGTTGTCCTAGCATCACACTGCCAGGTCTCCGACCTTCTCCCTATAGGCTGTCTCATCGTCGTCGGTGATCAGGCCTACCACCGTTATGTCGTCTGCAAACCTAATGATGGTGTGGGAGTCATGCTTGGCCATGCAGTCATGGGTGAACAGGGAGTACAGAAGGGGACTAAGCATGTACCCCTGAGGCGCCCCCGTGTTGAGGATCAGCGTGGCAGATGTGATGTTGCCTACCCTAACCACCTGGGTGGCAGCCCATAAGGAAGTCCAGGATCCAGTTGCAGAGGGAGGTGTTTAGTCCTAGGGTTCTTAGCTTAGTGATGAGCTTTGAGGGCACTATGGTGTTCAATTCTGAGCTGTAGTCAATTAATTGTATTCTCACATAGGTGTTCCTTTTGTCCAGGTAGGAAAGGGCAGTGTGGAGTGCAATAGAGATTGCATCATCTACCAGGTACCTCCCCAAAGCCTTAAACACGGGCACCCTCATAGATATCATCCTAACCAACTTGCCCTCTAAATACACCTCTGCTGTCTTCAACCAAGATCTCAGCAATCACTGCCTCATTGCCTGCATCCGTAATGGGTCAGCGGTCAAACAACCTCCACTCATCACTGTCAAATGCTCCCTGAAACACTTCAGCGAGCAGGCCTTTCTAATCGACCTGGCCGGGGTATCCTGGAAGGATATTGATCTCATCCCGTCAGTAGAGGATGCCTGGGTATTTTTTTTAAATGCCTTCCTAACCATCTTAAATAAGCATGCCCCATTCAAGAAATTTAGAACCAGGAACAGATATAGCCCTTGGTTCTCCCCAGACCTGACTGCCCTTAACCAACATAAAAACATCCTATGGCGTTCTGCAATAGCATCGAACAGCCCCCGTGATATGCAGCTGTTCAGGGAAGCTAGAAACCATTATACACAGGCAGTTAGAAAAGCCAAGGCTTGCCTTTTCAAGCATAAATTTGCTTCCTGCAACACTAACTCAAAAAAGTTATGGGACACTGTAAAGTCCATGGAGAATAAGAACACCTCCTCCCAGCTGCCCACTGCACTGAAGATAGGAAACACTGTCACCACTGATAAATCCACCATAATTGAGAATTTCAATAAGCATTTTTCTACGGCTGGCCATGCTTTCCACCTGGCTACTCCTACCCCGGTCAACAGCACTGCACCCCCCACAGCAACTCGATAAGAAACATTACTGTGCAGCCATATTCATTGATCTGGCCAAGGCTTTCGACTCTGTCAATCACCACATCCTCATCGGCAGACACGACAGCCTTGGTTTCTCAAATGATTGCCTCGCCTGGTTCACCAACTACTTCTCTGATAGAGTTCAATGTGTCAAATCGGAGGGTCTGCTGTCCGGACCTCTTGCAGTCTCTATGGGGGTGCCACAGGGTTAAATTCTTGGACCGACTCTCTTCTCTGTATACATCAATGATGTCGCTCTTGCTGATGGTGAGTCTCTGATCCACCTCTACTCAGACGACACCATTCTGTATACTTCTGGCCCTTCTTTGGACACTGTGTTAACAACCCTCCAGGCAAGCTTCAATGCCATACAACTCTCCTTCCGTGGCCTCCAATTGCTCTTAAATACAAGTAAAACTAAATGCATGCTCTTCAACCGATCGCTACCTGCACCTGCCCGCCTGTCCAACATCACTACTCTGGACGGCTCTGACTTAGAATACGTGGACAACTACAAATACCTAGGTGTCTGGTTAGACTGTAAACTCTCCTTCCAGACCCACATCAAACATCTCCAATCCAAAGTGAAATCTAGAATTGGCTTCCTATTTCGCAACAAAGCATCCTTCACTCATGCTGCCAAACATACCCTTGTAAAACTGACCATCCTACCAATCCTCGACTTCGGCGATGTCATTTACAAAATAGCCTCCAATACCCTACTCAACAAATTGGATGCAGTCTATCACAGTGCAATCCGTTTTGTCACTAAAGCCCCATATACTACCCACCATTGCGACCTGTACACTCTCGTTGGCTGGCCCTCGCTTCATACTCGTCACCAAACCCACTGGCTCCATGTCATCTACAAGACCCTGCTAGGTAAAGTCCCCCCTTATCTCAGCTCGCTGGTCACCACAGCATCACCCACCTGTAGCACGCGCTCCAGCAGGTATATCTCTCTGGTCACCCCCAAAACCAATTATTTCTTTGGCCGCCTCTCCTTCCAGTTCTCTGCTGCCAATGACTGGAAAGAACTACAAAAATCTCTGAAACTGGAAACACTTATCTCCCTTACTAGCTTTAAGCATCAACTGTCAGAACAGCTCACAGATTACTGCACCTGTACATAGCCCACCTATAATTTAGCCCAAACAACTACCTCTTTCCCTACTGTATTTATTTTATTTATTTATTTTGCTCCTTTGCACCCCATTATTTGTATTTCTACTTTGCACATTCTTCCACTGCAAATCTACCATTCCAGTGTTTTACTTGCTATATTGTGTTTGCTTTGCCAACATGGCCCTTTTTTGCCTTTACCTCACTTATCTCACCTCATTTGCTCACATCGTATATAGACTTGTTTATACTGTATTATTGACTGTATGTTTGTTTTACTCCATGTGTAACTCTGTGTCGTTGTATGTGTCGAACTGCTTTGCTTTATCTTGGCCAGGTCGCAATTGTAAATGAGAACTTGTTCTCAACTTGCCTACCTGGTTAAATAAAGGTGAAAAAAAAAAAAATAAAAAAAAAAAATCTGTGGATCTGTTGGGGTGGTATGCGAATTGGAGTGGGTCTAGGGTTTCTGGGATGATGTTGTTGATGTGAGCCATGACCAGCCATTCACACTTCATGGCTACAGATGTGAGTGCCACGGGGCAGTAGTCATTTAGGCAGGTTACCTTGGTGTTCTTGGGCACAGGGATTATGTTGGTCTTTTGAAACATGTAGGTTTTACACACTCCGTCAGGTACAGGTTGAGAATGTCAGTGAAGACACTTGCAAGTTGATCAGCGCATGCTCTGAGTACACATCCTGGTAATCTGCCTGGCCCTGCGGCCTTGTTAATGTTGACCTGTTTAAAGGTCTTACTCACATCAGCTACGGAGAGCGTCGTCCGGAACAGCTACTGCACTCATGCATGCTTCAGTGTTGCTTGCCTCGAAGCGAGTATATAAATAATTTTGCTCATCTGGTGGGCTCATGTCACTGGGCAGTTTGCGGCTGGGCTTCCCTTTGTAGTCTGATATAGTTCAGGCCCTGCCACATCCGACAAACGTCGGAGACGATGTAGTAGGATTAAATCTCAGTCCTGTATTGACCCATTTTTGTTTGATGGTTCGTCGGAGGACATAGCATGATTTCTAAATAGTGTCCGGGTTAGAGTCCCGCTCCTTGAAAGCGGCAGCTCTACCTTTTAGCTCAGTACGGATGTTGCCTGTAATCCATGGCTTCTGGTTGGGGTATGTACGTACGATCACTGTGAGGATGACGTCATAGATGCACTTATTGATGAAGCTGGTGACTTATATGGTATAATCCTCAATGCCATCGGATGAATTCCAGAACATATTCCAGTCTGTACTAGCAAAACAGCCCTGTAGCGTAGCATCTGCGTCATCTGACTATTTCCGTATTGAGCGAGTCACTGTTACTTCCTGCTTTAGTTTGTGCTTATAAGCAGGAATCAGGAGGATATAATTATGGTCAGATTTGCCAAATGGAGGGCGAGGGAGAGCTTTGTATGCATATCTGTGTGTGGAGTAAAGGTGGTCTGGTAGAAATGAGGTAAAACGGATTTATGTTTCCCTGCATTAAAGTCCACGGCCACTAGGAGCTCTGCCTCTGGATGAGCATTTAGTTGTTTGCTTATGGCCTTATGCAGCTCGTTGAGTACGGTCTTAGTGCCAGCATCGGTTTGTGGTGGTAAATAGACAGCTATGAAAAATATAGATGAAAACTCTCTTGGTAAATAGTGTGGTCTACAGCTTATCGTGAGATACTCTACCTCAGGCGAGCAAAATCTTGAGACTTGCTTAATGTTAGATTCTGCGCACCAGCTGTTATTGACAAATAGACACAGACCGCCACTCCTTGTCTTACCGGAGGTAGCTGTTCTTGCCGATGCCACACACATGCCTGCACACACACACACATCCACTGTTTGTTTGCTGTTGTAATTGTGCTGTTGCCAGTGTCTTCTGTCTGTGTTGTCCATTTGGTTTTAGAGAGTTTCATTTTTTAACATTTTAATCCCAGTCTCCGTCCCACAGGAGGTCTTTTGCCTCTTGCAGGCCATCATTGTAAATAAGAATTTGTTAATTGACTTGCCTGGTTAAATTAAGGTACAAAATATTTTTGGGTCATGGCTCTTTGTAGTACTGTGTATTTCCCAGCATCTGTTCTGGACTTGGGGACTGTGAAGAGACCCCTGGTGGCATGTGTCATGGGGTATGTGAGCTGTGTGTTAGCTGTTTGAACAGACAGTTTGATGCTTTCAACATGTCAATAAATCTCACAAAAACAAGTAGTGATGCAGTCAATCTCTGTTCCGGGCCATTTGCCTATGTACTTCTTTGTGGCACTTGACCATATAACCATATATCAGTGGTCCTTGTGTGATAAAACTTGGGCCTGTAGGGCTTGTTTTGTTGATTGTGATGTCAAGAAAGCAGAGCAGCGCTTCATCACGGAGAAACCTCTCCCCAATCTTAGCTAACGTTGCATCAATATGTTTGACCATGTCAGTTTACTATCTAAGGCAGGAATCTCCAACCCTGTTCCTGGAGAGCTACAGTCCTGCAGGTATTCACTCCAACCCTAATCAGGCGCACCTTAATTCCAATAATTAGCTGGTTGATAAGATGATTCTGGATTCAATCTTACAATTGTGGTTGGAGTGAAAACCTACAGGAGTGTAGCTCTCCAGGAACAGGGTTGGAGAGCCCTGATCTAGAATTACACCATGCAGTTTAGTCACCTGAACTTGCTTAATTTACACATTATTCATTAGGGTTTACCAAATTTTTATTCCCAAACACAATGCTTTTAGTTTTTGATATATTGTAGACTTGATTATTACTTGCCACCCATTCTAAAACGGACTACAGCTCTATTTTAAGTGTGCAGTGATTTAAATTGCTGAGGTAGATGATGTGCATAATGTTGAGTCATCAGGGTACATAGACACACAGGCTTTACTCAATGCTAATGGTTGGTCATTAGTAGAAATAGAACAAATGAAGGGCTCAAACAGCTACCTTGAGGTATGCCAAACTCTACCTGGTTTATGTTAGAAGGGCTTCCATTAAAGAACAACCTCTGTGTTCTGTTAGATAGATAACTCTCCAACCACAATATGGCAGAGAATGTAAAGCCATAACACATACATTTCAGCAGCAGACAATGATTGATAATGTCAAAAGATGCTTTTGATGTCTAACAAAACAACTCCCACAATTTTCTTATTATCAACTTCTTTCAGCCAATCATCAGTCATTTGTGTCAGAGCCGAGAGATAGAGGGAAAAGTAAGAAGGCCTCAGGACTATTTCCCATTATGAACCATTTCAACATACATCTGTGTGTGTGTGTGTGTGTGCGTGTGCATGTGGAGAGAGAATGATTGCTATGGTAATTGAGCTTAATTTATTACCCAAAAGCCCCCCAGGTGAACCCTGACTCCAGTTGGCCTTGTGAGCTGGGCACTTGACCTTTTACTAATTGATTCTCTGTCCAAACCACCTCCGTTACAGAGTAAATCAATATTACTGTATATTACTGTATGTGACATCATATTCCATACTTTTCACATTTCTTTGTCTCATAAAAAAGATAGGGCCAAATTCTGAGGAGTTAAAGCTATTCTAGATAGCCTCTGCGGTAGAGCTTTGATATGGAGCTCTTTGTTTTCCAACCTCACTCTGCCATAAACTGGCACAGTGTGAATCTCTGGAGACCCTCGCTCTCTTCCCCTTAAAAAATATAACAGCCTGCAACACTGACATGAACCAGAGCAGAGGAGCACAAAGGAAATCCAAACAAAATCAGCAACATAGCGAGGGTCTTATATAGCTGCACACGCACAGGCATACACACACACACAGACGCGCACTCACGCACCTACTCACTCACTCACTCACTCACTCACTCACTCACTCACTCACTCACACTCACACACACACACACACACACACACACACACACACACACACACACACACACACACACACACACACACACACACACACACACGCACGCACGCACACACACACACACACACACGCACAGGCATGCACACACAGGCAGGGATACACATGCATGCACACACACAGCCACATGCACAAGCACAAAGACACGCACACATACGCACACTCAGCCCATTGATAGGTCAAGGTTGGATAATTGTGAAAAAAATCAAGAGCGAACCCTGCTGTTATAGTGCCCTCCTAATTGCATCACCATCTTGCCTGCACATCTCTCTCCATAATGATCCACTCTCTATACAACCCTCTTCACAATGATCCCCTCTCTCTCTATACAACCCTCTCCAGAATGATCCACTCTCTATACAACCCTCTTCACAATGATCCCCTCTCTCTCTATACAACCCTCTCCAGAATGATCCCCTCTCTCTCTATACAACCCTCTCCATAACGATCCCCTCTCTCTCTATACAACTCTCTCCACAATGATCCCCTCTCTCGCTATACTACCCTCTCCATAATGATCCCCTCTCTGTACAACCCTCTCCAGAATGAACCCCTCACGATACTACCCTCTTCATAATGATCCCCTCTCTATACTACTCCCTCCATAATGATAATCTCTCTCTCTGTACTACCCTCTCCTCAATGATCCCCTCACTCTCTATACTACCCTCTCCATAATGATCCCCTCTCTCTCTATACTACCCTCTCCATAATGATCCTTTCTCTCTCTATACTAACCTCTCCATAATGATCCTCTCTCTCTATACTACCCTCTCCATAATGATCCTCTCTCTCTATACTACCCTCTCCTTAATGATCCCCTCTTTCAATACTACCAGCTCCATAATGATCCCCTCTTTCAATACTACCCTCTCCATAATGATAATCTCTGTATAGCACCCTCTCCTTTATGATCCCCCTTCCTCAGTACTACCCTCTCCATAATGATCCTCTTTCTCTAACCTACCCTCTCCATAATATCACCCTCTCTCTCAATTCTAACCTCTCCATAATAATCCTCTCTAACTATACTACCTTCTCCATAATGATCCTCTCTCTCACTCTATACTACCCATTTCATAATGATCCTCTCTCTCTATACTGCTCTCTCCATAATGATCCTCTCTCTCTCTCTCTCTCTCTCTCTGTACTACCCTCTCCATAATCATCCCCTCTCTATACTCCTTTCCCCATAATGATCTTCTCTCTATACTACCCTCTCCAAAATGATCCCCTCTCTCTCTATACTACCGTGCCTAAGGAAGTGAAGGTAACCTGCCTAAATGATTACCGCTCCGAGGCACATGAAGTGCTTTGAAAGGCTGGTCATGGCTCACATCAACAGCATCCTCTCGGACACCCTAGACCCACTCCAATTCGCATACTGCCCCAACAGATCCACCAATGACGCAATCTCAATAGCACTCCGCACTGACCTTTCTCACCTGGACAAAAGGAACACCTATGTGAGAATGCTGTTCATTGACTACAGCTCAGCGTTCAACACCATAGTGCCCACGAAGCTCATCACTAAGCTAAGGACTCTGGGACTAAACACCTTCCTCTGCAACTGGATCCTGGCCTTCCTGACGGGCCGCCCCCAGATGGTAAGAGTAGGTAACAACACGTCTACCATGCTGATTCTTAATACTGGGGCCCCTCAGGGGTGTGTACTTAGCCCCCTCCTGTATTCCCTGTTCACCCACGACTGTGTGGACAAACACAACTCCAACACCATCATTAAGTTGGCTGACGACACAACAGTGGTAGGCCTGATCACCGACAACGATGAGATGGCCTTTAAGGAGGTCAGAGAACTGGCAGTGTGGTGCCAAGACAACAACCTTTCCCTCAATGTGAGCAAGACTAAGGAGCTGATCGTGACCTAGAGGAAAAGGTGGGTTATGTGAATTGGAGTGGGTCTGAACAGGCCCTCATTAACGTCAACAGGGCTGTAGTGGAGCGGGTCGAAAGTGTTTCAAGTTCTTTGGTGTCCACATCACCACCTAACTATCATGGTCCAAACATTAGGTTCTACAGCTGCACCATCGAGAGCATCCTGACCGGTTGCATCACTGCCTGGTATGGCAACTGCTTGACATCTGACCATAAGGAGCTACAGAGGGTAGTACGAACAGCCCAGTACATCACTGGGGCCAAGCTTCCTGCCATCCAGGACCTATATAATAGGCGGTGTCAGAGGAAAGCCCATAAAATTGTCAGACTCCAGTCACCCAAGTTATAGACTGTTTTCTCTGCTACCACACGAAAAGCGGTACCGGAGTGCCAAGTCTAGGACCAAGAGGCTCCTCAACAGCTTCTAACCACGAGCCATAAGACTGCTGAACAATTAATAAAATGGCCACCGAACTATTTACATTGACCCCTCCCCCATCCCTTTTCTACACTGCTGGTACTTGCTGTTTATTATCTATGCATAGTCACTTCACCCCTACCTACATGTACAAATGACCTCAACTAACCTGTACCCCTGCACACTGACTCGGTACCGGTGCCCCCTGTATTTAACCTCATTATTGTTATTGTTATTTTGTTACTTTTTCATGATTACTTTTTATTTTAGACTCCTTGGTAAATATTTTCTTAACTCTTCTAGAACTGCACTGTTGGTTAAGGGCTTGTTAGTCAGCATTTCACGGTAAAGTCTACACTTGTATTTGGCGCATATGACAAATAAAGATTGATTTGATTTGATAATGATCCCCTCTCTATACTAACCTCTCCATAATGATCCCCTCTCTATACTAACCTCTCCATAATCATCCCCTCTCTATACTAACCTCTCCATAATCATCCCCTCTCTATACTAACCTCTCCATAATGATCCCCTCTCTATACTAACCTCTCCATAATCATCCCCTCTCTATACTAACCTCTCCATAATCATCCCCTCTCTATACTAATCTCTCCATAATCATCCCCTCTCTATACTAACCTCTCCATAATCATCCCCTCTCTATACTAACCTCTCCATAATCATCCCCTCTCTATACTAACCTCTCCATAATCATCCCCTCTCTACACTAACCTCTCCATAATCATCCCCTCTCTATACTAACCTCTCCATAATCATCCCCTTTCTATACTAACCTCTCCATAATCATCCCCTCTCTATACTAACCTCTCCATAATCATCCCCTCTCTATACTAACCTCTCCATAATCATCCCCTCTCTATATAATACACTCTCCTTAAACTGAACATCTATCTCCTCTCCCCTTCTCTCTGACAATGAATCAAAGACATCTGGGCAATATTACATACACACACTTTACACACATGCACACGTACACACCTGGCACTGACACCATACATAATACACACACCACAGACACTGAGCAAGCCACAACAAGTTCAAGACCTCTAGCATATTACAAATGCATCTTGATTTTCCAGACCTGTGTGTATGTGTGTGTGTATGTGCGTGTTTGTGTGTGTGTGTGTGTGATGCTGAACTTTCTGAGCCAAGCCTTCTGTATCACTGAGTGATCTGAGGATTCCGCTGTTAGAACACTGGGGCTGTGCCCAGCCTGAATAGAACACAGTTGGACCAATCGCGCATGGTCAGTACTCCACTGGCCAATCAGACGTGACCAGCACTCACAGGCTTTCATCAAGGGGTCCTTCTCTCAAGGTCAGCTGACGCTAACACTGCCTCCCCTCTCCTCCCTTCACTCCACCCCATCTCCTCTCCCCCTCTGCTTCTGTCCCTTCAGAGAAAGGCATCAACAGAATTGATCAGATTTTTTGCTAAGCTTGATTCAATAACAGAGAGTGATATGAAAGCCAAATCAATTAGGGCTGTTAACAGGAGGGTGTGTGTCACAGCGCCAAGCCAACTCATGGTGAGGAACACAGCACATGGACATATGGAGGGAGGGGATCTATAGACCGGGGTGTGAAGGCGATACCACAGCACATTCATCAAATCTACATGTCCTGTGGGAAACAGAATGTCAGTGCTGTGTGATTGTTTGTGTGAATGTGTGAACATATGTGAGTGTTGCGTTCTGCATATGTATCTGTGTGTATGTGTGTGTCTGTCTGTGTGTGTGTGTTCATGTATGAAAGAGAGAAGCACTTCTATCTCAGTCTCAGATCGGTGTGATTTCTGCAGTGCAAAGCTGTCACCATGGAAACCAGAGGGAGAGGGAGAGAGAGAGGGAGAGAGAGGCAGAGGGAGAGCGAGGGAGGGAGGCAAGAGAAGGAGAGAGAGATGCGCATTTGCAGTCCTGCTCTTGAATGATACACTGGCAGAATAGGCCTGTAGATCTAGAGCACATAAAATAACTAACCTCTGTACAGACAGGAGCAAACCTGAGTGGATGAAGCCTGTAACCGTGTGTGAATGAGGGTGTGTGTTTGAGTGTGTGTGTGTGAGAGAAAGATTCATGTCATGAAGAATCCCGCTGGTTGAATCAATGTTGTTTCCACATAATTTCAACCCAAACGTAAGGGAATTTTGTCTTTTTTCACCCAACGTTTAACCTAAATCCAATGACATGGTGACATTTGTTGTTGATTTCAGTTTGAATTCATGTTATTTGATCAATCAATCAAATCAAAACTAGATGTTGAACTGACCTCTGTGCCCAGTGGAATGTGTCCCAGAATCCCTCAACGACATGTTCTCTCTCCCTCTCTCCTTTTCTCTCTGTCTCTCTCTCTCCCTCTCTCCTTTTCTCTCTGTCTCTCTCTCTCTGACACCAGAGTGCATGTCAATCTCTCCCTGTCTCCTTTTCTCTCTGTCTCTCTCTCTCTGACACCAGAGTGCATGTCAATCTCTCCCTGTCTCATTTTCTCTCTGTCTCTCTCTCTGACACCAGAGTGCATGTCAGTCTCCCCCTGTCACCTTTTCTCTCTGTCTCTCTCTCTCTGACACCAGAGTGCATGTCAGTCTCTCCCTGTCTCCCTTTCTCTCTGTCTCTCTCTCTGACACCAGAGTGCATGTCAGTCTGTCCCTGTCTCCTTTTCTCTCTGTCTCTCTCTCTCTGACACCAGAGTGCATGTCAGTCTGTCCCTGTCTCCTTTTCTCTCTGTCTCTCTCTCTCTCTGACACAAGAGTGCATGTCAGTCTGTCCCTGTCTCCTTTTCTCTCTGTCTCTCTCTCTCTGACACCAGAGTGCATGTCAGTCTGTCCCTGTCTCCTTTTCTCTCTGTCTCTCTCTCTCTGACACCAGAGTGCATGTCAGTCTGTCCCTGTCTCCTTTTCTCTCTGTCTCTCTCTCTCTGACACCAGAGTGCATGTCAGTCTGTCCCTGTCTCCTTTTCTCTCTGTCTCTCTCTCTCTGACACCAGAGTGCATGTCAGTCTGTCCCTGTCTCCTTTTCTCTCTGTCTCTCTCTCTCTGACACCAGAGTGCATGTCAGTCTGTCCCTGTCTCCTTTTCTCTCTGTCTCTCCCTCTCTGACACCAGAGTGCATGTCAGTCTGTCCCTGTCTCCTTTTCTCTCTGTCTCTTTCTGACACCAGAGTGCATGTCAGTATGTCCCTGTCTCCTTTTCTCTCTGTCTCTCCCTCTCTGACACCAGAGTGCATGTCAGTCTGTCCCTGTCTCCTTTTCTCTCTGTCTCTTTCTGACACCAGAGTGCATGTCAGTCTGTCCCTGTCTCCTTTTCTCTCTGTCTCTCTCTCTCTGACACCAGAGTGCATGTCAGTCTGTCCCTGTCTCCTTTTCTCTCTGTCTCTCTCTCTCTGACACCAGAGTGCATGTCAGTCTGTCCCTGTCTCCTTTTCTCTCTGTCTCTCTCTCTCTGACACCAGAGTGCATGTCAGTCTGTCCCTGTCTCCTTTTCTCTCTGTCTCTCTCTCTCTCTCTGACACCAGAGTGCATGTCAGTCTGTCCCTGTCTCCTTTTCTCTCTGTCTCTCTCTCTCTCTGACACCAGAGTGCATGTCAGTCTGTCCCTGTCTCCTTTTCTCTCTGTCTCTCTCTCTCTGACACCAGAGTGCATGTCAGTCTGTCCCTGTCTCCTTTTCTCTCTGTCTCTCTCTCTCTCTGACACCAGAGTGCATGTCAGTCTGTCCCTGTCTCCTTTTCTCTCTGTCTCTCCCTCTCTGACACCAGAGTGCATGTCAGTCTGTCCCTGTCTCCTTTTCTCTCTGTCTCTTTCTGACACCAGAGTGCATGTCAGTCTGTCCCTGTCTCCTTTTCTCTCTGTCTCTCTCTCTCTGACACCAGAGTGCATGTCAGTCTGTCCCTGTCTCCTTTTCTCTCTGTCTCTCTCTCTCTGACACCAGAGTGCATGTCAGTCTGTCCCTGTCTCATATATCCATTGCATTGCTTTTAGACGCACATTTAGAGGGAGTTACTCTCCAAGGTGGCATAGCAGTTCAGACGTCTTTTTTCCTCGTCTTGTCGTGTCCTGTATATATATATATTTACAACTTTTTTCACATACATTTTATTTTTATTTTCCATCAACTCATCTTCAAAACACTCTCCTGCAACCCGCCTCACCAATTTATATTTATAAAAAAGTATTATTTACCTCAAATCTGTGGTCCTCCAGGAGGCTAGCCAGAAACTCCAAGAAGCTAGCCTGAAACTAGCCAGAAGCTAGCCCAGAAGCTAGCCCAGAAGCTAATCCAGAAGCTAATCAGAAGCTAGTTCAGAAGCTAGTTAGATCCTTTACTGGCAAATCGTTAGTATTCAGCTAACCACGGTTTGTGGTCATCGGCTGTCCTTTGGCTCGAAAATCTATCGCCAGTTCTGTACGGCGCAGCGCGGCTCAGAACGGAACATACCGGACCAATTTTTCTCTCCATGTCCCTGGATTTCGACTGCTCTCTGGACATTCATACCCGGATCTCACAGCTAGCTAGCTGTTATCCGTGTGACTATCGGCCTTCGTCGATTCCGGAGCAAACATCAATTATTCCGGAGCTAGCCAGCGCCGTCAATCACTCCCGAGTTCCATCAATCACTCCTGGGCTGCAGTCACCTATCCGGACCCGTTTTACTGCCTACGCGGAGCCCCACCGGGCCTTCACAACTGGACTGCTGACGTTATCTACCCGAAGGAGATCCGGCTGGCTCCTCCGTCGCGACGTTACCTGAACGCCCATCTGCGGCCTGCTAACCGCTGTCTTACCGGCTGCTATCTGAATAGACAATCGGACAATTTATTTATTTTTATTATTATTATGTTTTCTTCTTGGGCCTCTATAACTATATCTATTGTTTTTATTTTTGTTGTTTTTGTTGTTTTTGTTGTTGTTGTGTGATTTGGATTAATCCCCTCTACCACACGGAACCCCACTAATCTACTGACGGAACGCAAGAGGTGGCTAATAACAGACCTCCATCCTATGCTAGCTTGCTACCGATGGCCTGGCTAGCTGTCTAAATCACCAACCAACCTCTCCACTCACTGGACCCTTTTGACCACTCGACTAAGCATGCCTCTCCTTAATGTCAGTATGTCTTGTCCATTGCTGTTCTGGTTAGTGTTTATTGGCTTATTTCACTGTAGAGCCTCTAGTCCTGCTCACTATACCTTATCCAACCTATTAGTTCCACCACCCACACATGCAATGAAATCTCCTGGTTTCAATGATGTTTCTAGAGACAATATCTCTCTCTTCATCACTCAATACATAGGTTTACCTCCACTGTATTCACATCCTACCATACATTTGTCTGTACATTATACCTTGATGCTATTTTATCGCCCCCAGAAACCTCCTTTTACTCTATGTTCCAGACGTTCTAGACGACCAATTCTCATAGCTTTTAGCCGTACCCTTATTCTACTCCTCCTATGTTCCTCTGGCGATGTAGAGGTGAATCCAGGCCCTGCAGTGCCTAGCTCCACTCCTATTCCCCAGGCGCTCTCTTTTGACGACTTCTGTAACCGTAATAGCCTTGGTTTCATGCATGTTAACAAGCCTCCTCCCTAAGTTTGTTCTATTCAATGCTTTAGCACACTCTGCCAACCCAGATGTTCTAGCTGTGTCTGAATCCTGGCTTAGGAAGACCACCAAAAATTCAGACATTTTAATTCCAAACTACAACATTTTCAGACAAGATAGAACTGCCAAAGGGGGCGGTGTTGCAATCTACTGCAAAGATAGCCTGCAGAGTTCTGTCCTACTATCCAGGTCTGTACCCAAACAATTTGAACTTCTACTTTTAAAAATCCACCTCTCTAAAAACAAGTCTCTCACCGTTGCCGCCTGCTATAGACCACCCTCTGCCCCCAGCTGTGCTCTGGACACCATATGTGAACTGATTGCCCCCCATCTATCTTCAGAGTTCGTGCTGCTAGGCGACCTAAACTGGAACATGCTTAACACCCCAGCCATCCTACAATCTAAACTTGATGCCCTCAATCTCACACAAATTATCAATGAACCTACCAGGTACCTCCCCAAAGCCTTAAACACGGGCACCCTCATAGATATCATCCTAACCAACTTCCCCTCTAAATACACCTCTGCTGTCTTCAACCAAGATCTCAGCGATCACTGCCTCATTGCCTGCATCCGTAATGGGTCAGCGGTCAAACGACCTCCACTCATCACTGTAAAACGCTCCCTGAAACACTTCTGCGAGCAGGCCTTTCTAATCGACCTGGCCGGGGTATCCTGGAAGGATATTGATCTCATCCCGTCAGTAGAGGATGCCTGGATATTTTTTTTAAATGCCTTACTAACCATCTTAAATAAACATGCCCCATTCAAGAAATGTAGAACCAGGAACAGATATAGCCCTTGGTTCTCCCCAGACCTGACTGCCCTTAACCAACACAAAAACATCCTATGGCGTTCTGCATTAGCATCGAACAGCCCCCGTGATATGCAGCTGTTCAGGGAAGCTAGAAACCATTATACACAGGCAGTTAGAAAAGCCAAGGCTAGCTTTTTCAAGCAGAAATTTGCTTCCTGCAACACTAACTCAAAAAAGTTCTGGGACACTGTAAAGTCCATGGAGAATAAGAACACCTCCTCCCAGCTGCCCACTGCACTGAAGATAGGAAACACTGTCACCACTGATAAATCCACCATAATTGAGAATTTCAATAAGCATTTTTCTACGGCTGGCCATGCTTTCCACCTGGCTACTCCTACCCCGGACAACAGCACTGCACCCCCAACAGCAACTCGCCCAAGCCTTCCCCATTTCTCCTTCTCCCAAATCCATTCAGCTGATGTTCTGAAAGAGCTGCAAAATCTGGACCCCTACAAATCAGCCGGGCTAGACAATCTGGACCCTTTCTTTCTAAAATTATCTGCCGAAATTGTTGCCACCCCTATTACTAGCCTGTTCAACCTCTCTTTCGTGTCATCTGAGATTCCCAAAGATTGGAAAGCAGCTGCGGTCATCCCCCTCTTCAAAGGGGGGGGACACTCTTGACCCAAACTGCTACAGACCTATATCTATCCTACCGGTTCAATTCTTGGACGGACTCTCTTCTCTGTATACATCAATGAGGTCGCTCTTGCTGCTGGTGAGTCCCTGATCCACCTCTACGCAGACGACACCATTCTGTATACTTCCGGCCCTTCTTTGGACACTGTGTTAACAACCCTCCAGGCAAGCTTCAATGCCATACAACTCTCCTTCCGTGGCCTCCAATTGCTCTTAAATACAAGTAAAACTAAATGCATGCTCTTCAACCGATCGCTACCTGCACCTACCCGCCTGTCCAACATCACTACTCTGGACGGCTCTGACTTAGAATACGTGGACAACTACAAATACTTAGGTGTCTGGTTAGACTGTAAACTCTCCTTCCAGACCCATATCAAACATCTCCAATCCAAAGTTAAATCTAGAATTGGCTTCCTATTTCGCAACAAAGCATCCTTCACACATGCTGCCAAACATACCCTTGTAAAACTGACCATCCTACCAATCCTCGACTTTGGCGATGTCATTTACAAAATAGCCTCCAATACCCTACTCAACAAATTGGATGCAGTCTATCACAGTGCAATCCGTTTTATCACCAAAGCCCCATATGCTACCCACCATTGCGACCTGTACGCTCTTGTTGGCTGGCCCTCGCTTCATACTCGACGCCAAACCCACTGGCTCCATGTCATCTACAAGACCCTGCTAGGTAAAGTCCCCCCTTATCTCAGCTCGCTGGTCACCATAGCATCTCCCACCTGTAGCACACGCTCCAGCAGGTATATCTCTCTAGTCACCCCCAAAACCAATTCTTTCTTTGGCCGCCTCTCCTTCCAGTTCTCTGCTGCCAATGACTGGAACGAACTACAAAAATCTCTGAAACTGGAAACACTTATCTCCCTCACTAGCTTTAAGCACCAACTGTCAGAGCAGCTCACAGATTACTGCACCTGTACATAGCCCACCTATAATTTAGCCCAAACAACTACCTCTTTCCCAACTGTATTTAATTTGTATTTATTTTGCTCCTTTGCACCCCATTATTTTTATTTCTACTTTGCACATTCTTCCATTGCAAAACTACCATTCCAGTGTTTTACTTGCTATATTGTATTTACTTTGCCACCATGGCCTTTTTTGCCTTTACCTCCCTTCTCACCTCATTTGCTCACATTGTATATAGACTTGTTTATACTGTATTATTGACTGTATGTTTGTTTTACTCCATGTGTAACTCTGTGTCGTTGTATCTGTCGAACTGCTTTGCTTTATCTTGGCCAGGTCGCAATTGTAAATGAGAACTTGTTCTCAACTTGCCTACCTGGTTAAATAAAGGTCAAATAAAATAAAATAAATAAAAAATAAACATTTGACATTTGAACCTCAAAGGTATCTCCTGTATACATGTAGACCTAATCAAATCTCTAAGCTCAATGTAGCCTGGGGAGAGCATGACTATTGAGGAGCACATGTCAGGGGGATCACACACACACACACACAAACACACACACTCCAAGCCTACAAGGATAGGCATGGCTATAATTACATGTGAGGACACTGAGGTCCTAATAATAATAAAAAAAATATTTTGTACACAATAAATACAGTCTATTATGGGTCAACATCTAAATATTGCTCCCAGTGTTGATAAAAGCTCAGAATGCTTATATTCTTTATCTGACTCATACCTGCCTCTTTGGGAACGAGTGGAATCATGAACAGTGGTTTGTTCCTTACAGTGCATTAGGAAAGTTTTCAGACCCCTTGACTTTTTCCACATACATTTTTGTTACCTTACAGCCATTTTCTAAAATTCATGAAATTGTTTTTTCCCCTCATCAATCTACACACAATACCCCATAATGACAAAGTAAAAACAGGACTTTTGAAATGTTTAGAAATGTATAAAAAATGTAAAACTGAAATATCACATTTACATAAGTATTCAGACCCTTCATCAGTACTATGTTGAAGCACCTTTGACAGCGATTACAGCCTCAAGTCTTCTTGGGTATGACGCTACAAGCTTGGCACACCTGTATTTGGGGAGTTTCACCCATTCTTCTCTGCATAGCCTCTCAAGCTCTGCACAGCTATTTTCAGGTCTCTCCAGAGATGTTCAATCAGGTTCAAGTCCGGGCTCTGGCTGGGCCACTCAAGGACATTCAGAGACTTGTCCCGAAGCCACTCCTGCATTGTCTTGGCTGTGTGCTTAGGGTCATTATCCTGTTGGAAGGTGAACCTTCGTCCCAGTCTGAGGTCCTGAGTGCTCTGGAGCATGTTTTCATCAAGGATCTCTCTGTACTTTTCTCCGTTCATCTTTCCCTCAATCCTGACTAGTCTCCCAGTCCCTGCCACTGAAAAACATCCCACAGCATGATTCTGCCACCACCATGCTTCACTGTAGGGGTGGTGCCAGGTTTCCTCCAGATGTGACGCTTGGCGTTCAGGTCAAAGAGTTCAATCTTGGTTTCATCAGACCAGATAATCTTGTTCCTCATGGTCTGAGAGTCCTGTAGGGGCCATTTGGCAAACTCCAAGCGGGCTGTCATGTGCCTTTTACCAAGGAGTGGCTTCCGTCTCGCCACTCTACCATAAAGGCCTGAATGGTGGAGTGCTGCAGAGATAGTTGTCCTTCTGGAAGGTTTTCCCATCTCCACAGAGGAACTCTGTCAGAGTGACCATAGGGTTCTTGGTCATCACTCTGACCAAGGCCTTTCTCCCCGATTGCTCAGTTTGGCCAGGCTGCCACCTCTAGGAAGAGTCTTGGTGGTTCCAAACTTCCTCCATTTAAGAATGATTGAGGCCACTGTGTTCTTGGGGACCTTCAATGCTGCATAAATGTTTTGGTACCCTTCCCCAAATCTGTGCCTCGACACAATTCTGTCTCAGAGCTCTACGGACAATTCCTTCGACCTCATAGCATGATTTCTGCTCTGACATGCACTGTCAACTGTGGGACCTTATATAGACAGGTGTGTGCCTTTCCCAATCATGTCCAATCAATTGATTTTACCACAGGTGGAATCAAATCAAGTTGTAGAAACATCTCAAGGACGATCAATGGAAACAGGAGCACCTGGGCTCAATTTCGAGTCTCATAGCAAAGGGTCTGAATATTTATGTAAATAAGGTATTTCTGTTTTTTATTTTTAATACATTTGCAAACATTTCTAAAAACCTGTTTTCGCTTTGTCATTATGGGGTATTGTGTGTAGACTGACGGAAAACATTCTTTTTAAAAATAAGGCAGTAACGTAACAAAATGTGGAAAAAGGGCCTGAATACTTTCTAAATGCACTATATGTTATCCTGCATCTCCTGGATTAGCTTTTTTAGAAGCACATTCACCACTCTCTCAAACGGCTAACACCGCCCTTTCGCGTCGCAGTCCGAGGGCCTGAGACGTGAAACAAGCTACCTCAGCTCGCAGTCGGCTTTTAAAGTGGAACTGACAGCGTTTTAACTACTTTGCTGATATGAAACAAACAGACAGTCATAATATCAGTAAAAAATATCAAATTCCCAGATTATGCTACAAAACAAACTTTATAAGAGGTTTTAAAAATAGGTTGTATTTGACTCAACATTCCATGACGTACATTAAGGCATTGTTGACAGAATAGATGGATGCAGTTCAATACATGATTAATATAATTCACCAATACATATCTTGGTAGACCAAAAACTATTGTTATCAGGTTGTAAATCACAGCTGGCCTGGTAAATTGCTTGCTGCCTCCATTCTGGATGCACTGTTTCAGTTTCAAAGACACGGTTTCAGTTTTGAAAAACAGACGAACGTAACTAAGGCTGGGAATATCAATACAATCAGACTAGCAAGGGTAATGATCACACGTCAGTCATAATGTGGCTAATAGTCTAGCATAAAAACATGTAGCCTAACGTTAGCTAGATAGCTAGCTGCTAGGAGGATGACATTTCATACAATTGGAGGAGTGGGTGAGGGCCCGACTTTTTCCCCTCACATAGTTTTTCGGTGGCAACACACAGCGAAAGATGCAGGTGTCATTTGGTTAGCTAGCAAGAACTTTAACAACTTTTATCCAGTTAGCATATCTCTTGCATTCGCACATTCACTCTCATATGAACAGCCTAACCAGCTCTGCTACGGCGAGTAAAATGGTCAGAGTGAGGTGTTCTTTAATTTGTATCTGGAAGTAGCTAGCTAGCAAGCTAGCCAACTTTAGCCAGTTAGCTTGTGTGCTTGGTTGGGACAAGCATGTATCGACAGGCAAGCTGCAGAAGGACTAGTCAGATACAATTCCCCATCAATGTTGACGGCTAACTAGCTGAAAAAGTTTGAGGGGGTTCATCTAATGTTCCTTCGTTAGATTTTAGTTCATCTTGCTCTGGCTAGCATTAGTTGTTGATATTGTTGTTGTTTATATGCATACTAAGGAAGAGAGAGCCTACATTGTCATGGTTGTTTGATCAATAGGACTGTAAAGTTCCCAAATGTAAGAAGACCCCGTGTTCTTTACATATTAGCAGAAATCCATTCAGGTGTATTTTGTGGCTTTTGGTGAATGGTGACAGACTCGTGTGGCAAACGGCTTGTTTGTATAAAGACCTACTGTAGCTCTGATTGGCTATAGCGCACCGGTCTGTGTAGACTCCGGCCTTGGACGAGATATACAGTATCAGTCAAAAGTTTGGACACACCTACTCATTCAAGGGTTTTTCTTGATTTTTACTATTTTCCACATTGTAGAATAATAGTGAAGACATCAAAACTATATGAAATAACATATATGGGATCATGTAGTGACCAAAAAAGGGTTAAACAAATATAATAGATTTTAGATTCTTCAAAGTAGCCACCCTTTGCCTTGATGACTGCTTTGCACACACTTGGCATTCTCTCAACCAGCTTCACCTGGAATGCTTTTCCAACAGTCTTGAAGGGGTTCCCACATATGCTGAGTACATGTTGGCTGCTTTTCCTTCACTCTGGGGTCCAACTTATCCCAAACCATCTCAATTGGGTTGAGGTCTGGTGATTGTGGAGGCCAGGTCATCTGATGCAGCACTCCATCACTCTCCTTCTTGGTCAAATAGCCCTTACACCGCCTAGAGGTGTGTTTTTTGTCATTGTCCTGTTGAAAAACACAAACCAGATGGGATGGTGTATCACTGCAGAATGCTGTGGTAGCCATGTTGGTTAAGTCTGCTTTGAATTCTAAACAAATCACTGACAGTGTCACCAGCAAAGCACCACCACACCATCACACCTTCTGCTCCATGATTCACGGTGGAACCACACATGCAGAGATAATTCACCTACGTTCTCCTACTCTGTGTCTCACAAAGGTTGGAACCAGAAATCTCAAATTTGGACTCATCAGACTAAAAGACAGATTTCCATCGGTCTAATGTCCACTGCTCACGTTTCTTGGCCCAAGCAAGTCTCTTCTCAAATCAAATCAAATCAAATGTTATTTGTCACATACACATGGTTAGTAGATGTTAATGCGAGTGTAGCGAAATGCTTGTGCTTCTAGTTCCGACAGCTTCTAGTTCTTAATGGTGTCCTTTAGTAGTGGTTTCTTTGCAGCTATTCGACCTCTGAACAGTTGATGTTGAGATGTGTCTGTTACATGTTTGGGCTGCAATCTCAGCTATTCGACCTCTGAACAGTTGATGTTGAGATGTGTCTGTTACATGTTTGGGCTGCAATCTCAGCTATTCGACCTCTGAACAGTTGATGTTGAGATGTGTCTGTTACATATTTGGGCTGCAATCTCAGCTATTCGACCTCTGAACAGTTGATGTTGAGATGTGTCTGTTACATATTTGGGCTGCAATCTGAGGTGCAGTTATTCTAAGAAACTTATCTTCTGCAGCAGAGGTAATTCTGGGTCTTCCGTTCCTGTGGAGGTCCTCATGAGAGAAAGTTTCATCATAGAGCTTGATGGTTTTTGCAACTGCACTTGAAGAAACTTTCAAAGTTCTTGACATTTTCCTGATTCACTGACCTTCATTTCTTAAAGTAATGATGGACTGTTGTTTATCTTTGCTTATTTGAGCTGTTCTTGCCATAATATGGATGGTCTTGGTCTTTTACCAAATAGGGCTATCTTCTGTATAAACACCCTACTTTGTCACAACACAACTGATTGGCTCAAATACATTAAGAAGGAAAGAATTTCTGCAAATGATCTTTTAACATGGCACACCTGTTAATTGAAGTGCATTCCAGGGTATTACCTCATGAAGCTGGTTGAGAGAATGCCAAGACTGTGCAAATCTGTCATCAAGGCAAATGGTGGCTACTTTCAAGAATGTCAAATATTGCCAAGTTGGTATGAAGAGATTTGGGAGACAGGCGCAGTAATGTGTAATAGTTTTTTTTATTCATCCCAAATTACGGTGTGCCATGTAAAGGCACGGGGACGAAGACCAAACAAACACGTAACAAAAACACATGGTTGAAACCCAAACAAAAGAGCGAGGAGTACACTGAATAGGTAACACATGCACACGATTATTAACACACGGGACGAGACCCGTAATCATCTACGCAATCCACAAGGGCATGAAAGCCCAAAACACACAGCACAGGTACTCACACGCACCAACGGACATTGTGAAAATAATCGACAGCCCAATGGAAACCAAAGGTGTCAGAGTCTAGGTGATGTGGGTAAGGCGGAGACATGCGCAGGACACAGAGATGAGTAATAATAGTAACTTTACTCAAAAATAATCTTCCAACGAGGAGAACGAAAATCCAGAATCACATAAACGAGACAACTGACAGAGCCTGGGCGCGAACCCAGAGTCTCCGGTGCCAGGACCGGCTGATAACCTAGTACACATTGAAAAGGAGATAGGTAGCCTCCTGGGTGGCGCAGTGGTTATTAAGGGCGCTGTACTGCAGAGCCAGCTGTGATAGACTCTGGGTTCGCGCCCAGGCTTTGTTGTAACCGTCCACGACCGGGAGGTCTGTGGGGCGACGCACAATTGGCCTAGCGTCGGTCGGGTTAGGGAGGGTTTGACCGGTAGGGATATCCTTGTTTCATCGTGCACCAGCGACTCCTGTGGCGGGCCGGGCACAGTGCGCGCTAACCAAGGTTGCCAGGTACACGGTGTTTCCTCCGACACATTGGTGCGGCTGGCTTCCGGGTTGGATGCGCGCTGTGTTAAGAAGCAGTGCGGCTTGGTTGGGTTGTGTATCGGAGGATGCATGACTTTCAACCTTCGTCTCTCCCGAGTGATGAGACAAGATAGTAGCTACTAAACAATTGGACACCACGAAATTGGGGAGAAAAAGGGGTAAAAAAAGAAAAAAAAGAAAAGGTATTAGGTTAGTGGAGGAGTGGCGGAGTGAGTTTTGGGCCATCTCTGCTCAGGGGATGAAAGCCGCCCACTCCCCCGGCCGGTCCTGGTAATAGGACCGCAGAAACCTACCCACATCCCAGTTAACTCTCTCCACCTGCCCGTTACTCTCGGGGTGAAAACCTGAGGTGATGCTGACCGAGACCCCCAGGCGTTCCATAAACGACCTCCAGATCCTAGATCTGGGGACCCCGATCAGAAACTATATCCTCAGGCACGCCGGAGTGCCGGATGACGTGGGTGAACAGGGCCTCCGCAGTCTGTAGAACCGTAGGGAGACCGGGCAAAGGAAGGAGGCGGCAGGACTTAGACAACCGATCCACAACAACCAGGATCGTGGTGTTTCCATGTGACGGAGGAAGATCCGTCACGAAATCCACCGATAGGTGTGACCACGGCCATTGTGGAACTGGTAGGGGTTGTAATTTCCCTCTAGGTGCCTTGCACTGAGCGCACACCGAGCAGGAGGAAACACAAAACCTCACGTCCTTAGCTAAAGTGGGCCACCAGTACTTCCCACTAAGACAGCGCACTGTCCGACCGATGCCAGGATGACCAGAGGAGGGTGACGTGTGAGCCCAACAGATCAAACGATCGCGGACATCAGGCGGAACGTGCAGACGCCCAACTGAACACTGGTTGGGAGTGGGCTCTGTACGTAACGCCCGCCCGCTCGATGTCCGTGTCCACCTCCCATACCACCGGTGCCACCAGGCAAGAAGCCGGAAGTATGGAAGTGGGATCCGTGGACCGCTCCTCTGTGTCATACATCCGGGACAGTGCGTCTGCCTTAGCGTTCTGGGAACCTGGTTTGTAGGAAAGGGTGAAAACAAAACGGGTGAAAAACATGGCCCACCTTGCCTGACGAGGGTTCAGTCTCCTCGCCGCCCAGATGTACTCCAGATTGCGGTGGTCAGTCCAAATGAGGAAAGGGTGTGTAGCCCCCTCAAGCCAATGCCTCCATGCCTTCAGAGCCTTGATAACAGCCAACAGCTCCCGATCACCCACATCATAGTTTCGCTCCCCCGGGCTGGGCTTCTTCTAAAAAAAAAGCACAGGGGCGGAGCTTTGGTGGCGTACCCGAGCGCTGAGACAGCACAGCTCCTATCCCAGCCTCGGACCCATCCACCTCTACTATAAATGCCAAAGAGGGATCGGGATGAGCCAGCACGGGAGCCGAGATAAACAGAGTCTTCAGGTGACCAAAAGCCCTGTCCGCCCCAGCTGACCACTGCAGTCGCACCGGTCCCCCCTTTAGCAAAGAGGTAATGGGAGCCGCTACCTGACCAAAGCCCCGGATAAACCTCCGGTAGTAGTTGGCAAACCATAAAAACTGCTGCACCTCCTTTACCATGGTTGGAGTCGGCCAATTACGCACGGCTGAAATGCAGTCATTCTCCATCTCCACCCCTGTCGCGGACAGGCGGTACCCTAGGAAGGAGATGGACTGTTGGAAGAACAGACATTTCTCAGCCTTGATGTACAGGTCATGCTCCAACAGTCAACCAAGCACCTTGCGCACCAGGTACACATGCTCAGGGCGTGTAGCGGAGTATATTAGAATGTCATCTATATACACCACTCCACCCTGCCCGTGCAGGTCCCTGAAAATCTTGTCTACAAAGGATTGAAAGACTGATGGAGCATTCATAAACCCGTACGGCATGACAAGCTACTCATAGTGGCCAGAGGTGGTACTAAATGCCATCTTCCACTCATCCCCCTCCTGGATACGCACCAGGTTGTAAGCGATCCTGAGATCCAATTTTGTGTAGAAGCGTGCCCTGTGCAATGACTCTGTCATACTGGCTATGAGAGGCAGCAGGTAACTGTACTTCACTGTGATCTGATTTATACCTTGATAGTCAAAACATGGGCATAAACCTCAATCCTTCTTCTTCACAAAAAAAAAACTTGAGGAGGCAGGTGAAGTGAAAGGCCGAATGTATCCTTGTCCCAGAGATTTGGAGACATATGTATCCATAGCCGCCGTCTCCTCCTGTGACAAAGGATACACGTGACTTCTGGGAAGTGCTGCGTCTACCATGAGATTTATCGCACAATCCCCCCGCTGATGGGGTGGTATTTGAGTCGCCTTCTTTTCACAGAAGGCGAGAGCCAAATCGGCATATTCAGGGGGGATGTGCATGGTGGAGACCTGGTTTTGACTCTCCACTGTAGTTGCACATATGGAAACACCTACACACCTCCCTGAGCACTGACGTGATCATCCCTTGAGAGCACCCTGTTTCCACTAAATAGTGGGGTCATGATCGGCCAACCAGGGACGCCCCAACACCACAGGAAACGCAGGTGAATCGATCAGAAAGAGACTAATTCTCTCCTTATGATCCCCCTGCATTATCATACATAGTGGAGATGTTACCTCCCTGATCAGTCCCGACCCTAAAGGACGACTATCTAAGGCATGTACAGGGAAGGGCACATCAACAGGAACAATAGGGATCCCTAATCTAATTGCAAATGAACAATCAATAAAGTTCCCAGCTGCACCTGAATCTACTAGCGCCTTATGCTGGGAATGCTGGGAAAACTCAGGAAATTCTATACATACACACAGGTGCGAAACAGGAAGCTCTGGGTGAGTTGGGTGCCTACTCACCTGGGATGATCCACCAGTGCCCTGCCTGCTGCCTCGACTCCCTGGAAAACCTCCCCAGCACCGACCAGCAGTGTGCCCTCTGCAGCCACAGCTGGTGCAGGGAATGCCCCCCCCCCTCCCCTCCGGTCCCCCTCATAGCAGCACCTCCTAGCTCCATCGGCGTCGGATCTGAGGTGCTGGGGGATGGAACTGACGGACCCCGATCCGGACGTCCGTAGGAGGCCAACAGGTTATCCAGCCTGTTGGATAAGTCCACCAGCTGGTCAAAGGTAAGGGTGGTGTCCCTGCAGGCTAGCTCTCTACGAACGTCCTCGCGTAGACCACACCTGTAGTGGTTGATCAGGGCCTGCTCATTCCATCCCGCGCTGGCGGCCAGAGTTCAAAAGTCCAGAGCGAATTCTTGTGCGCTCCTCATCCCCTGTCTGAGATGATACAAGCGTTCCCCCGCTCTCCCTTCAGGTGGATGATCGTAAACCGCGGTGGGTAAAATCCTCATAATTGTCCAACGTCGGTCCTTCCCTTCCCCGGACTGCGTTGGCCCATTCGAGTGCTCTACCAGTCAGACAGGAGATGAGGGCGTTTACCCTCTCGCGTCCCGAAGGAGCAGGGTGAACGGTTGCCAGGTAGAGCCCCAGCTGGAGTAGGAACCCCTGGCACCCGGACAGCGGTGTGGGTTGTTGTGGGAGCTGAGGTGATGATGATGGGGTTGCTGGAAAACCCCCTCTCTCCCATCGCTACATGGTTTGCAGCATGCGATCCATGGTTGTGCCGAGACTTTGCTACTTAGTCGCGTGCTGCTGGACGCGCTCCTCCATTGGTAGAGGAGGGTTGTATGCACCTGCTGACTCCATTGAAGGTGCGTGTTTCTGTCAGAGTCTAGGTGATGTGCGTAAGGCGGAGTCATGCGCAGGACTCAGAGATGTGTAATAATAGTAACTTTACTCAAAAAGAATCTTCCAACAAGGAGAACAAAAATCCAGAATCACATAAACGAGACAACTGACAACAATAAACACGCACAAAACCATGATGGCTCCAGCGGGTTAAATAGGGAAATCATTTAAACGTAATGGGAACCAGGTGTGTACAATACAGACAAAACAAATGGAAAAAGAATGTGTTATTTCAGAGTTTTGATGTCTTCACTATTATTCTACAATGTAGAAAATAGTAAAAATAAAGAAAAACCCTGGAATGAGTAGGTGTGTCCAAACGTTTGACTGGTAATGTATGTTTTTATTCGGTTTTATTTACTGCAGTCTCTATTAACTGTACAAATGCATGACCACTTTCCCACTCTACATTGCTATAGAATTTTGTCAAATTCCTTACTATACGTAAATCCCAAACATTCTACGAATTTATGAAAACGTGAAAATGATAGTATCTATCAGATCTTTTTTTTTAAATGTCAGATTTTTCCTGGGGGTGTATTTTATGTGATTTCATGTTGCTGAAATGCTGTCAGTTCCACTTTGAAACTGACACGCGACTCCATGTCTACAGACAACCCCCAAACAAACAAAAAATGACTTTTGGAGAATGAGTGCACAACTGGTAAATAGTCGCTTATAGATAGGCTATGTCAGTCAGTCAGGTGTCTCGATGCCGGCAGAAACGTATATTTCAGTAACGTTGAAGGTCTCTGGTTAGAATTACTTAGCCAGAAGGATGAAGTAAGATGCTAACGTTAAATGGAGCCTACCTCAGCAGGAGCAAAAAATATGCTTCGAAGTTCTCACAATAACTGTGCTTTACAGAGAGTAGGCTACTGAGTAGGCTAGTGATGTGGTGCTCAGTGGTGAGGCTGAGGCTTGCTGTAGTGCATGAAAGAGGAAGCAGAGGAAGAGGAGGACACATAGAGAGAGAGGAAACAAGCAGAGAGAGAGGTTAGTACAGTTGTTCCCAAACTTAGAAAATGTTGACTATTCTTAACAGACAAGTTAGGAACTTAAAGAAGATATGTTTCAATATGAACATCTCCACATGGTCTATCTTCCCTATAGGTCTACATTAAAATACAACCACTGTATGTTTCAATATGAACATCTCCACATGGTCTATCTTCCCTATAGGTCTACATTAAAATACAACCACTGTATGTTTCAATATGAACATCTCCACATGGTCTATCTTCCCTATAGGTCTACATTAAAATACAACCACTGTATGTTTCAATATGAACATCTCCACATGGTCTATCTTCCCTATAGGTCTACATTAAAATACAACCACTGTATGTTTCAATATGAACATCTCCACATGGTCTATCTTCCCTATAGGTCTACATTAAAATACAACCACTGTATGTTTCAATATGAACATCTCCACATGGTCTATCTTCCCTATAGGTCTACATTAAAATACAACCACTGTATGTTTCAATATGAACATCTCCACATGGTCTATCTTTCCTATAGGTCTACATTAAAATACAACCACTGTATGTTTCAATATGAACATCTCCACATGGTCTATCTTCCCTATAGGTCTACATTAAAATCTTATCAACATACAAACAATATAGTTCTAAAAATGTCACACGTTTTGGTTACGTCGCTGATGCTACATGTCAGTGTGAATCATTTCTCATATTTCCCTCCTTTCAGGGGTATAACATTGTAGAGCTAATTGGATATGTGTCTGTAGATGGACTGAGGTGAATGAATCTACAGCAGACAAGTTGATAATGGCTGGGGTAATTCTTGCTTGATTTTGCTGTTTTGTTCTTGCATAGAATCGCAGTAAATGATCTTCTGGACCTCACTACAACTCAAACCCTGGTTACAGTCCAGAGGATAAGCTACTGTACAAGATTCACTCACTCCTAATATGGAAAGCCTGTTGTGTGAGAAAGGAGAACAGGGAGTGTGGGAGTGAGGGAACGGAAAGTGGAGGAAGAGAGAAGGAGACAGATTTGGTCAGATATTGGGAAGGTAGGGAGAGGTGAGAGAGGGGGAGACAGAAATAGAGAGAGAAAGAGATTGATAGTATGTGTGTGAGAGAGAGGAAGGAATAGAGGATGTGTGTGAAAGAGAGAGGGGAGGATAGGTAGAAACAGGGGGATATGGAAGACGAGAGAGGGAGAGAGCGAAAGAGAGAGAGGAAAAGCGAGAGAGGATGAGCATAGTTAGTGATTAATAGTTGATGAAGCGCTTGCAGGCAGAGCGGTGGGGAAAAGCTATTCTCTCCCTCCTCTCCCTTCTCCCCCTCTCGCTCCGTCTTTCCCCCCTCCTGACAGGGTTCTGAGTCGTGTGCAAGCCATGCTACCACCTCTCCCTCCCCGACCACCTCTCCTCCTTCCATCTATCTACCTCTCTCTCTCTCTTACACTATCTCTCTAACCTCCACACCTCACTTTCTCTGTCACCTCTCACTCATTACTCCCTCCATCCCCCTCTATCACCTCTCCCCCTCTCTTTCATATTTCTCTATCCTCTCATTTCAGAGACACACTTCTCACTGCGGGGTTGTAAATCCTCTAAACCTGCATAACAGACAGTATTCTACTGATTAGAGGATTGAGGCATTGATTCCATACATCTTCTGTGAAGAGGTAGAGATTCCAAAAGAGAGAGGGAGAAAGAGAGATAGAGAAACAGAGAAAGATAATCTCCCATACTTCCTCGGAGAGAGAGAGAGCGAGAGACAGAGAAACACAGAGAAACAGAGTCAGAAAGGGGTGTGGCAACCATCCTTGAGCATGGGATGGATTGATGCCTGGCTGAGGAGGGGGACACGAAGGTACCTTGCCTTTACAAATACAATCATCTGCTCTTCTCATGGTCCTTCTAAAAAGCCTTGTGACTTGGTTCAGTTTGCACTAAGGGACAGGAAAGGATGAGTGCTGTTACATTATTCACAAACGCACTGGGAGGTCTGGAATGACGTCCACACACACACACACACACACACACACACACACACACACACACACACACACACACACACACACACACAAACACACAAACACACACACACACACACTCAAAGCTCAAAGCAGGAGCAGTGCTTGTACAGCTTACCTGAATGTGTCTGATACAACACACATCTGTAGCGGTAGCAGGTGGCTGATGGGAGAACCATGTTCACACCAATCCTGATAGGACTCTAATAGCCAGGTCATAGAAGTGATTATACCACATACATGCAGAACCTCAACACAGACCTCAGATAACCTCTAGGCATCTAGACACACACACACACACACACATGTGCTCAAGCACGTGCACACGCACAGTAACTGTAATCAAGGCACAGCAGAACAGTTTGATGTTTCTAGACCACAAATGACAGTAACACTGATCTGTATGTTGCAGACGTGAGTTGGTCATGGTCACGTGACTAGGTAGCCCCTCCTGCAATTTTCAAAACCAGTGTCTGCCCTCGGACCCAAGAGGGAATATCCTCTTGGTCTAACGGTCTAAGAAGTTGGTTGCTCCTGTGGGAGACCCAGGTTCATATCCCGCGTTCCTACGTGTTACATATACATCCTGCTTACAGAAGGACACACACTCAAACCTCAGTCAGTGTGCATAATTTATACAAGCCCCAGAACTCTCTGCTAAAGACAGCATGCTGAGGCATTTGCAGCAGAGCAGCAGTTCTGTGGTGTGTGTGAGGCCGTAGCTGAGATATAATGCTGCTCTATAGGGACAGAGAGAGAGAGACTTGTGTAGATAGTCAGAGCACTGGAGCCTGTCTCTCAGTACATCTGGGACTTTGCATAGATGAGGTTCCAGTGGTGAGTCGAGTCTGTCTGTGTCACTGTTGAGTCATGGAATTGTGGTCTTTGATGGCAGCATCTGAGTAGCAGATTACCTACAATACTGTCATCCCTCTCTCAGCAAGCAGAGTTGACACTAAACCAAATAACAAGTATAGCACTTCAGCTGCAGACAGGGAATGGTGCAACCATACAGAAACACACAGCTGACAGAGACAAACACTCCAAGCATCATGTTGTCTTCTCTCTATTATGAGCACTGATAGGTGAAAGTGGTGGATACGTTTCACCTGCATCACTTTCACCCATCAAGGCCTTTCAGATTAGTGGTCATGGGGGCATTGAGAACGAGTTGAGGAAAGATTGTTTATTTTCTCATCGTGGATTCTACTCAGAGGTCAGGCACACTATACACTGTCCATGGTGCTGAAATGTTGTCAGGAAGATCTAGGCCACTGTCTTACTCTTATCATGCATGACAACAAATAAAACAGACTGAGAATGGATGGATGCTATTCAGAGGTCAGAGAATATGAACTGTCCACGGTGCTGAAACATTGTGATGCCCCTGATCTTTAGTGAAGGGCCCTAAGGGACCAAATATCCACCACCTGATCTAACAGCACCGACCGGTTAGGACTAGCTGGTTGGTCTCCCTAATTCCTGTCACATGGTGTCAGTCTCCATGCTGTTTGAGAGCTAACTGACATCTGAATTAATACTGATGGCTATTTGAAATTAAACTGTGTCATATTCTGTCAGACTCACTCCATATTCTCTCTCTCGCTTTCTCTCACTCTCTCTTTCTCTCTCTCTAATATCTCGCCACCCCATTCTCAGACATGGAATATTTCACACACACACACACACACACACACACACACACACACACACACACACACACACACACACACACACACACACACACACACACACACACACACACACACACTCTGAGGCTTTTGTACAGCATCTATGCTCCATCTTTTGACTCCACATAGCCAAGCAGGCCAATATCTTACCAACATGCACACTATGGACGGTATATCATTTTCATATTGATGGATTGTCCATATCAGATCAAAGTGCTTTATACATGATAATCGTCTCACTCGTCACCAAGTATAGCCTATTCTACATCACTTTTACCTATATCCTAATGTACTACAGCCGCTAGGACATCTGTCTCACACATCCATGCATGGTCTTATGTCCTCGAAAAAAATGCACCGTCTTGTTTGTGTCACCAGGCATGGAGAGTTGAACCGTGTCAATCATCACCTATAAGCACTCACAAGGAGGCCGGAGACTCCTTATATCACCGGGGCATTAGCGTGCGGCCCTAAAGCGTCCAATAAAAGCTAAACTTACCGCAGTCCTCACACAACACGCTCTCCACATCCTTCTTCAGGTCCGTTCCGCTGGCGTCCAGCGGAGCAAACGATGCCTTGAATACTAAAGGCTCGCCTGTTGGGTCCATGAAAAATATATATCTGTGATTCTCCTCCACAGTGGTGCACGGGGCCTCGGAACTGAAGTCTCCGACAGTCACGAGCTGCTCCCGCTCGAGCCCGCCACTGTTCACGGGCCACACGTCCAGCACTTTGACATTTACACTGTAAGGCTCCCGAGAGACGTTTTCCGGTGAGGAGCGCACCTCGCCCTCGATGACCACGGCAGATCGATACGCCTGGTCCTGGAGGGAATTGAGACTCGGGGCGTAACAGGCAAAGGATACCCCGATGACCAGCATGGAGAAATGCACCGGATCAAGCCTCATGCCGTCGGCCGTGGCTCGGTTGCTGCAGTGCTGGGGCGGCTAAGGGGCGCGGATGACGGAGCGGGGTTGAAGTGGGAGACTGCGAATAGGCTCCGATAGCAGGGCAGAGCGGCAGACCTTGTATAAGTGTCCATGCCATCTGTGTCTGCCGCTTTCCCCATAAACTTTCAGATGGGGACACACGAGCCTAAGAACCGGAAACGGCCCGGTTCTGCATGGTTAAAAATGTGGTTGCTGCATTCTCCTTCAACACTATTTTTTTCTCCTGAAACGCAAACCAAGACTAGTAAATGATCCTCTACTCGAAACCAGAGGTTCTGCATGAAGCCTCTATAGTCAGTCTTCTCTCTCCAACAAATGTCATCGCATGGGTGGGCGCATTGCCTTTCTATAACGGAAAATTATTGTTAGATTCCGCGCACAGGAAAAAAAGAGCATAAATACACAGACAGACACACACAAGGTCGGGCTTCTTGATCCACCTTCAGAAGTGTAGAAAAATCGGATTCCTTTTCGGTAAAACGGAGACTACAGAATACAGCGGTTATCTGGTTATCCAGTTAGACGATGCAACAGCGCAATCCCTCCAGCCGCGTCCCTTGCACCCCTCAAACGCGAACGGCTTACGTGAGCAAACATCACCTGCTCGGCCACTGGCGTCGGCTGCCACTTCCTGCGCAAACACTAATGACCGGAGCCGCGCGCCCAACACACTGGCCCAACACCCCTCAGACCACTGACAACAGGTCAGAGAAACCGCCCGAAGTCAGAACCATGGACGACCATTATAGCAGCAGCATATGGTTCGGTTGCGGTTCAGTTTAAAATGATGGGATCAACCAAACCCAACACTTAGAAGAGTGCGTACTGAACTAGAGGGCTGGCTATTCAGAGAGACAAGGCTACACTGCGGCTAGTGCGATGACTAACGCTGCGAAAATGTCTCAATGGTTCCAGTAGTAGCCTATAGCACGACAACCTGTAAATTGGATACCTCTCTTTCTGTCTAATCTGACCAAACCACTGGTTACGATGCAGCTAGCGCCAAACAGGCAACCCTCACGGAACGATGCCCAACAACGGATTCACCTATTAGAAAGGCACTGGGTCCTGCGGGCATGTTCATGCAGGGCTGGAGATTTCTGCACCGAGAGAAAATGAATAATGTGTGTGGTGGTGGCCGAGTGGCTCAGCGTGTGGCCACATGTGAGAATATCGATTAGGCCAACCAGCATCGAAGTAATACGGAAGCCACATGTGCCAAAAATGATACTCCTTATCTTTGTACAGGATAGGTGGATGCCTTTATTAAAATATGTTGTTCTCTTCTCAAACCCTTAACAGTGTGACGAAAGCTTGCTCATACACAGCTTCACAGTGGTGGCTCACAAGTTATTCTCCTCCCTCTACCGTGCCATCCCTCCCTCATTCTCCTCCCCAATCAATCAATCACTTAATTAATTCAAGATTCCCCCGCTCGCCCGTTCAGAGCGCGAGCTAACCGTCCTTGCTTGGAGGTCAGAGAATTTGCGCTGAAACAGCGTCAGAATGATGTCGTTATCAGTCACTGGAAGATAACTGATTAATAAGGTGATTTCTGATCACACTAATGATATGTGACTCATTCTACCTCATCATCTTACAGTTCACATAATAGACTAAATATTATTTTAGTTATTCATACAAATATTTTTTCTTTTTGAAGCTCCATTTTTATTCTCAATCAAATCACTCCTTCAACACTTTCAAACATATGAGTCTATTCTCTCATGGAAAGACAAATAAACCTTTATCAGTTCATTCGACTTTTATATGTCATTTTATCCACCTTGCTGTATTATGTTTAAATGTAAGAGTGATTAACAAGAGACGACGTATATCAATAAAATACAGGTTTGTATGATCTGTCTCTGCTCGGTTTGACACATGGGTGGGCTAGTGTTTCATTCGAGGAATGTGCTAGATGCTACAGATGCAGGCAAAACACCCGTTTCTCTCATGACAGATGATGACCAGTGGAAGTATAGTATAGGCAATTCTGTGCAAGATTATGATTTCATATTACTAATAGGAGATACAAATGCGGGACATTATAATGATGCATAACACATTGTGAAGAGCTTCAATTTAGTTGCAACGTTACTGAATTATGTGCAGCTGCTACACAGCTTAGACGCAAACGTGTATCTCTTGAATACACCCCTCTCAGAACAGCATGTAATATGAACTACAGTAGCCTGCTTTCGTTTCCTTTCTAAAGCGTAGCGCTCTCGCGATATCGTCGGTGTGGTTGACAGGCAGTCGAGGTTGCAGCAGGCTGAGGGAGACGGTGGAAGGTAAGCAGGAGGCAGCATCATGGCGGACAGAGACAGTGGCAGTGACCACGGAGGGCTGGCCACAGGCCCCGGCTCCCTGCCTCCGGGCGCGATGGGCGCCGCGGCAAGACTGCAACACGACACGGAGGAGCTCGCGTCAAAGCGAGTCGACATCCAGAATAAGCGCTTCTACCTAGACGTGAAGCAGAATGCAAAAGGCCGCTTCCTAAAGATAGCCGAGGTCGGAGCTGGGGGAAATAAGAGCCGCCTCACTCTCTCTATGTCAGTGGCAGTGGAGTTCCGTGACTATCTCGGGGACTTCATCGAACATTACGCCCAGCTGGGCCCGAGCAACCCGGATATAGTGCAGGATGAGCCCCGGCGTGCCCTCAAGAGCGAATTTCTAGTGCGAGAGAATCGCAAATATTACATGGATCTGAAAGAGAACCAGAGGGGGCGGTTCCTAAGGATCCGTCAGACCGTTAATCGGGGGCCCGGATTGGGAAGTGCACAAGGCCAGACCATCGCGCTTCCAGCGCAGGGACTTATCGAGTTCCGTGACGCTTTGGCCAAACTCATCGATGATTACGGTGTAGACGAGGAACCAGCAGAACTACCCGAGGGCACTTCCTTGACTGTTGACAACAAACGCTTTTTCTTCGACGTGGGTTCTAACAAGTACGGAGTGTTCATGCGGGTCAGCGAGGTGAAGCCTACCTACCGGAACTCCATCACTGTTCCGTGCAAAGTGTGGTCCAAATTCGGCAACACGTTCTGTAAATATGCGGAGGAGATGAGAAAGATCCAGGAGCGGAGTAGAGAGAAACGGGCCTCCGAACTCCTACCGGAGGGCCAACATGGTGACGACGGGGACGATGATTGACGGATTACCGGCTTGAGCAGAAATAAATAACAACAAACAACAGACTTTATAATCAGACTTTTACTGTAAAATATAAAGAGAGAATTCCAAGGGAACCACCCCACACACAACCTTCACAGTCAGACTGGCAGTAGCCTACTGTCTCGTCGTTCATTGCTGGATGTCACCCACTTACCAACCATTTTAACAGTAAGCCGCTGCTATCAATAACTTGTTTGAACTGTAAAATATGAACTGTTTCCTACTTGATTTAAATGACAATGAACAGAGTGTTTATTGCTCTAACAAACAACCCGATTTTGCACACGTCCAAGCTATTTCGGAAAGGTTTCCAAAGTGCAAAACGAAAAAAAACGTAAATTGGAAATTACGAAGATCTCCATGTAAACCAACATTTGACATCAGCACAAAAAAAAAAAAAAATATATATATATATATATATGATAAATTACTTTAGCAAACCAATATCTGAAATCAGTTGTAGTTTATTAATATAAGGTACGCAGGAAATAAAAAGTAAAGCGCTATCTATTAACGTGTACTGCAGAATGCAACGCACAGACTGAAAAAAATAGACACTTCTGCCAATATGCGTAGGCCTAAATCTCTTTTAAAAAGGCATTTGGGAAAGTTATAGTGTTTAATTTGATCGAAAATGTAGTTATGAAACGCGTTTTTATCATGTCATAGGCCTACATTATGGAGTCTTTTATGAGAGCAGAGTCGATATTGGCCTAAACGGGATAGAAGCATCTTTACTATTGAATATCAACCCTTTTGCACCATGTCCATTCAAATTTGGAACAATGGTTAGATAAAAAATGTGCTAACTTAGATATACTAATTATGATTTTGTGAATCAGCTGTATTTAAATCCTAAAATGCCCACGTTTTCTGTGGGCAAGTTTTCTTTTTCGGGGGAGGGTGGGATGGGGCACAAAAAACAGATGCTCAACCGGTGATGGCAGCGCGAGACGCGTAAAAAGACGCATCAGCGCGCGGCTACATGCATGCTGAGCCGCGAGGGCGCATCCTCTCTGACGTCAGAACAACCTGGTGCCTTATACACTCCACTCGTTTACGTGCTTCACATTGTGGTCGATGTTAATGATATCTCTCTCGACCACTGTATGTTTTCATTTGTAAGTTCTATACTGTTTGCTGTATGGCTATTGGTCAACACTAACAAGCCAAACCAGAGAGGCCCTTTTCTGTAGCCTGTCTCCCTCCACAGGCAGGAGAGCAGAGAATGGCCCCTAGAACAGCAACAGCAGCAGCACTTCTAATGTGAGCATGGATAGTCATCAGAGATGTGGGGTTGTGTCTGTCCACCTCTTGCACCATGTAAAATGTAACTGGACGTATACAGTAGTCAGTCAGTGGGGATGAGATGGAGACGGATGATGGATGGATGCCCTAAGAGCCCCTTGTGAGGTTTTTCTGGATGTAGGCCAAAAGGCCAAGGCAGTATCTTTCTATGGTGCTACAGCTCCAATATAATCCAAACTAGACCGGGCTTGCTGGTCTAATTTGTCACAGCATTATTTGATTTCTCAACGTTACTCTCCACATGTTGTCAGAGCAGCAGTCTCCCCCTACACAGGGTGATGACAGACTGTGAGGACATTACTTTATAGTGTGCAATATTGTACGTGCCAATCATGGCATTGTATGTTGTATAGACAAAAAAAAAGACAAATATATATGTGATTGATATTTGAAAAGCATGAGTCTGAATTCTGCATTGTTATGGAAATGTGAAGTCTTTCTCTGCATTTAAGTGAAAAGGTTTCAAACTAGTGTGAGATTTCCCATCACTTTCATATACAGTAACCCCCACTGTGTTTCAGTGAGTGTTGGCAAGTTTCTGATGTTTCTCTTTCCACAGAATCGCTACAGTGACATAGCTTATCCCGCCCACAAATCAGAAAGCTTATCTCCTCATCTTCAGGTCAGTGTTAGAAGCACAGTCCTGCCCCTTCTGAGTGTCTTATAATTTAATAGAGTAGTATCATGAAACTTTTTAGTTTTACTGGGATAAATTCTTCCAAGTCAGAAGGAGAAAAGTTCAATGAAAATGACACGATGTCTACAAATTGATGTGGTGAGGGGGTTGCCCTGACGATGAAGTGACCAACCATTCTTCCTGGGGTGGTGACAGAATCATTTTGACAGTTACCCAGCATTCCTTGCTCTCAGTCCACCAGTAAACAATGCCATAGAGGATTTCTTTAAGCGTTGATTAACAATCAGCCAGCTAGGTTAACCATCAGTAGCTGGATTTAGAGCATCACAGGGTGGCTTGGATTAGTTTAGTAGATCTAAACCTACTGCACTGTACTGTACTGTACTGCCATCAGGCCGGCTGGCGTGATGTTGAGGACAGACTGAGCAGCAGTAGGTAGGCCTGCTATAATTCCACCAGCCATTTGGATTCGGTCAGAGTTACAACTGTAAGAAAGAGGCCTCGAGATGCATGGGTCCCTATGTGGGGCCCCATATAGGACCCCTATTAAATGTCCCTTTACTAGGCTAGCATTAAAGCTTCATGGGTTTCTCTCCTCTTTTGGAGAGAAACCCATGACACTGCCTAACACTGCCCCAGAATTTCAGAGGGATCTTTTACATAGCAGGTAAACTGTGGATTTGACTCTATGTTGTGCTCTACACATATAAAGAACATTTTCCAAGCCAGAATTCAGTCAAACCTCCAGTACCGCTGTGAAAGACCAAATGCTATTTCTACACAGTAAATGCTTGATTGAATGAATTCAGGCTTTAAATGCGAGACATTAAGCCTGGAAATTCAATACACCATTTTCACAACTCTCTTACTGGCCAGCCCTAGAGAGACGAAGGCTATAGTCAATCAGATCAAGTGTTAACTGGCGATAGCAAACACCCGCATAGCTGATGTTTTGGCGGTGTCCGAAGTGAAACTGCGTTGGAGCTGTCAAATCGGTGAGCAGCTGCTCTTGAGATCATTGTCATGAAGCCACACCCGTCCCACTCGCGTTAGAAGTTCAGAACGAGAAAGTGTAGGCTATATAGAAATAATGACGTTCAAATTGAAAATCATTTAACATTTAATGAGGATTTCTATCAGCTTAATTGAGCTGTAGATTACATCTCACATTCCAGTGTTTGAACTTGTAAATATGACTCCATGGGATTTCTCTTAATGCAACTTCATGCAGCCAATAGCAATGTGCGGTTTAGGTATGATGCCGGGAGCCACTTGTGGATTTGACAGCTCTAACGCGGTTCCACCTCCTACACGTCAATATATCAGCTATGTGGATGTCGGCTAAAGCGGATCTGATTTAATGGGGCCATAATTCTAACTCATTCAGCTCACGTTTTATGTTTGTATGCCTCGCTCTGTAAAACGCACATAAAAAATAAATTATAATTAAACAAAAGTGATTATTTTTTTGTCAGTTCACAAGGTGCTACTGGGTCCGTTCTGGTTCCAGAGTGGCATGGTTCTGTGTAATAGATTCTAGAACACTGCCTATTTTAAAGGATCAACACAGTGTTGGGTCAGAACCAACTGCCACGGTTTAGAGCTGATGATTTCGCCATGTTGCTCACATTGCAGTTAATCAATGGGGCACAAAATGGACGCCAGGTGTTTTTGTCCCATAATCAAAACCTGCAGTGGGTTGATTGTAACTGTGCAGCAGCATGGCTAGTTCAGTCCAGTGTAACATTGGTGGTGGTGCTGTTTGCATCAGAGAGAGATGTTTTAGAATTGATTAACTATTAGAGGTGCTTTGTTCTTCTTATTTGTACTAGTTCTTAATGGTGGGAATGTGTGTTTTGATCTAAACAACAGCTGCATGACCATGGTAACAACCTCTACCAGTCCCTTTAGAGGTGTGGTCTTCTGGAATCTCTCCCACTACAATTTCAACTTCCATTCATCCTACGAAGCTGTTTAAAGATCCACTAAATTGAGTTTCAGTGTTCTATTGTTGCTATGACGTTTCTCTGGTCCTTCAAGTTCAGACCAATCACTCACAGACAACGTCAATAATGGGAAAGGCCAATCACAATCTTGTTTGTGAAGCCAACAGTCACCTTGACCATTACTAGCTCAGCACACATTCTGTTTTGCACATACCAATGCAGAGTCCTTCATGTATGCAGACTGTATAGGCTACTGTTATTTACAGGGAAGAGACATTGGGAAAAGGATCTATAAAAGTCAATGGGGAGGAAGAGGGTCAATGCACAATGAACATATCCCATGTCACCGTATGGTCTAACTACCCTTTATCAACCCTATATGATATGTTGCACCTTTCAAAATATTTTATCTGTGGTGTGTGTGTGTGTATATGATGATCCTTGTTTCAGAAAAATATAACATATAAACAGGAAAAGCATATTGCTGTTTTTTTTATTTTGTATTTTATACTTACAGAAAGCATTGAATAAGATGGATAAATACTTGCACTTTAGATATATTAAGAAAATAAAAAATCTGCATATTATTTTTGATAGGGATCTCACATTCAGAGTATAAATTACTTTCCAGGCTTTGTGACATTGCTGGACAGAGATGTATCAAGTTCTTCTACTTATTGAAGTATATTTTGTCTGTGTTTCAGAAGGTTTACTAAAGTAAATTGCATGATAAAGTAGTGTTACACCAATATTGATATTTTTTAGTTGGTATAAAGGTCTGAAAACTGTGATGTACCATGTTTAACTTTTTCCCCATACATTCTAGAGTAGTTCTTACTGATTTATGGCCTTTCCTGACTACATGACGATGGTGCTTAATTTGGCTTTGAAAAATCTGCTCATCCTACATTTGACATCATCATAACTTGTATCTTACTGTACTTCATTACTTTGTTTATGTACTTTCACTACCTTATTAAATTTTAGTTGATGGCAAAACGTGTGCTGTTTTGTACGTTGTTGTTTTAATGTTGGAAAAGCCTTTTGTCGTCTGAAAATGACTAATTGCAATAAACAGGCATTCCTCATGCTCTTGTGTCTTTACAGAGTGTCTGACTAAAAGTTCCACAGAATTTTTAAAATTCATAATGGTCCAAATAACTTACGTTTAGAAGTACTGGTAGTGGCACCAATAGGCCTACCTGCTGGTGAAACCTGAAGTTCGCTAGAAGAGGAGTCAGGCACTTTTCAAGGTGCTGGTGATGGCGATATGCGACATTGGTGCTGTCCATTGCGCTGAAGTAGGCCTATTTGTGCCGTTTTGAGGACGTGTTGTTGATGCGGAAAGTTGGCGCTGTCAAAGGTGCTGAAGCATAGATACTGTTCACGTCGCATTGACAAGAACAGACGGGTTGGCTGACATCACGAAAATAAGGTGCACGCATCGATGGGGCCGGAATCCGTGCTTCGTTATGACTGAACGGTCAGATAGCTAGCAACAATGACAAGAGGCTGCCATGTAGGGACTCGTAGGTGGCTCTTTTCTGCTAGTTTTATCTTGTTCTTAATACCATGTCTTGTTTTGAGGTGTTTTGACTGATTTCATGTCAATGCTAATATGGCAACAACAACAAAAAATCACTAGCTAGCTAACCAACGACTGTTACGATCTATTTGAGAGACAATCAAATTGTATTTGTCACATGCTTCGTAAACAACAGGTGTAGACTAACAGTGACATGCTTACTTACGAGCCATTCCCAACAAAAATAGAAAAATAATAACACAAGGAATAATTACACAATGAGTAATGATAACTTGACTATATACACAGAGTACCAGTACCGAGTCGATGTGTCTGAGGTAGATGTGTAGATATAGGTTGGAGTAAAATTACTAGGCAACATGATAGATAATAAGCAGTAGCAGCAGTGTATATGATGAGTCAGAGTTTGTGCAAAAGGGGGTCAATGCAGATTGTCTAGGTAGCTATTTGGTTAACTATTTAGCAGCCTTATGGCTTGGGGGTAGAAGCTGTTAAGGGTTCTGTTGGTTCCAGACTTGGTGCATCGGTACCGCTTGCCGAGCGGTAGCAGAGAGAACAGTCTTTGACTTGCATGGCTGGACTTTTTTAGGGCCTTCCTCTGACACTGCCTGGTAAAGAAGTCCTTGATGGCAGGGAACTCGTCCCCGGTGACTACTGGACCGTATGCACTACCCTCTATAGCGTCTTGCAGTCGGATGCCAAGCAGTTGCCATACCAAGAGGTGGTGCAGCCAGTCAAGATGCTCTCAATGGTGCAGTTGTAGAACTTCTACCACCGTAATGTCGTCCGCAAACGTAATGATGGTGTTGGAGTCATGTGCAGGTGAACAGGGAGTACAGAAGGGGACTAAGCATGCACATCCTGAGGGGCCCCTGTGTTGAGGATCAGTGTGGTGGATGTGTTGTTGCCTACCCTTACCACCTGGGGCAGCCTGTCAGGAAATCCAGGATCCACTTGCAGAGTGAGGTGTTCAGTCCCAGGTACCTGAGCTTAGTGATGAGCTTGGAGGGCACTATGGTGTTGAACGCTCAGCTGTAGTCAATGAACAGCATTCTCAAATAGGTGTTCCTCTTGTCCAGGTAGGAAAGGGCAGTGTGGAGTGCAATAGAGATTGTGTAATCATTGGCTCTGTTCGGGCAGTATGTGAATTGGAGTGGGTCCAGGGTGTCTGGGATGATGGTGTTGATGTGAGCCATGACCAGCCTTTCATAGTATTTAATAGCTACAGGTGCAAGTGGTACCTTGACATGTGCTCATTGTGTCCAAGATGTGGACGCGATGTTTATTCCTGCTAAATTGCGAACTAGCTATGCTAAACATTTTCCACATCGTTATTTTCTCATCTGCGTTACATAAGGCAATATCTCTAGATAAAGAGCTGTATAATTGATAATAAAAACATTGACACCAATTTCTATTGTATATGAAAGGTGACTTTAGGAAGCACTGACTAAAATAACCAGTAAAAACTCCCTCCACTTTACACTGTCAAACAAAATAACAATATACAGTAACATTTCCAGTCTCCAAGCTTCCTTTGTTTAAATAAAAAACAACAAAAAATATTTATTTAAGACAGGACCAGCAAAGTAAAAAACCTTCTCACAATTCTATATTACAACAGCACTGCTCTGCCCTAAAACACTGGGGAAACAATGGTTAGTTAGCACAACAGCCAAAGTGACAAGGTCGGTCCTCAGAGTAAGAAAGACATAATGTATAAAATGTCAGTTCTGATTCCAAATTCCACTTCAGTCAACAGAACGAAGGATCTCTGATCCAGTCTCATCAAAAACACAGCATCTATAAAGCCTCTGTGTCTGTTCTGACCGTGCAAAGATTCCGTACCGCTTTAGTGTCGAGAAAGACATATGAATTAGGGACACTATCCCATCCGAAGTCCAGTCAGGAAAGGGGGAAGGAGAAAGAGAGGGGGATGAGTTTCAATGTTCCATTTAGAACAATGTAGTCCAGCAGAACCACAGCCCTCTTTCCTCCCTCCATCTTTCCATGGTTCCTTCCTGGAGAGACAGAGCTGGGTTAGTGTCCTCTCTCTGGTCTCCCACATGAATATGATTCTACACCACGTGTACAGCTATGTTCTGCTCAGCCACTTCCTCTACTTCCTGTTCTGCTGCTTTGTCTTTCAGTCTTTGATTGTAGTATCTGCACCCTGATGATTATATGACAGGAAGATGAGCCCGCTCCAACTCAGGGAGACGTCTTCTTCTGCATCAAAGCATTCCAACACAGAACACAGATCCTTTAATGTTAGACGTGCTTCCTTTCAACCTTAACCCAATGTCCATTGGCCAACCCTCAACCACACACACACACACACACACACACACACACACACACACACACACACACACACACACACACACACACACACACACACACACACACGCACTCAAAGCACTTTATCAAAATCTTCAACAAACCAACAGTACTGCTCATACTCTGTCAATGTCCTCCATCCCAGCTTCCACTCAGAGTAACAGCAGTACAGGTATCCACTCAGAGTAACAGCAGTACAGGTATCCACTCAGAGTAACAGCAGTACAGGTATCCACTCAGAGTAACAGCAGTACAGGTATCCACTCAGAGTAACAGCAGTACAGGTATTCACTCAGAGTAACAGCAGTACAGGTATCCACTCAGAGTAACAGCAGTACAGGTATTCACTCAGAGTAACAGCAGTACAGGTATCCACTCAGAGTAACAGCAGTACAGGTATTCACTCAGAGTAACAGCAGTACAGGTATTCACTCAGAGTAACAGCAGTACAGGTATCCACTCAGAGTAACAGCAGTACAGGTATTCACTCAGTAACAGCAGTACAGGTATCCACTCAGAGTAACAGCAGTACAGTTATCCACTCAGTAACAGCAGTACAGGTATCCACTCAGAGTAACAGCAGTACAGGTATCCACTCAGAGTAACAGCAGTACAGGTATCCACTCAGAGTAACAGCAGTACAGTTATCCACTCAGTAACAGCAGTACAGGTATCCACTCAGAGTAACAGCAGTACAGGTATTCACTCAGAGTAACAGCAGTACAGGTATCCACTCAGAGTAACAGCAGTACAGTTATCCACTCAGTAACAGCAGTACTAGTATCCACTCAGAGTAACAGCAGTACAGGTATCCACTCAGAGTAACAGCAGTACAGTTATCCACTCAGTAACAGCAGTACAGGTATCCACTCAGAGTAACAGCAGTACAGGTATTCACTCAGAGTAACAGCAGTACAGGTATCCACTCAGAGTAACAGCAGTACAGGTATCCACTCAGAGTAACAGCAGTACAGGTATTCACTCAGAGTAACAGCAGTACAGGTATTCACTCAGAGTAACAGCAGTACAGGTATCCACTCAGAGTAACAGCAGTACAGGTATCCACTCAGAGTAACAGCAGTACAGGTATTCACTCAGAGTAACAGCAGTACAGGTATTCACTCAGTAACAGCAGTACAGGTATCCACTCAGTAACAGCAGTACAGGTATCCACTCAGAGTAACAGCAGTACAGGTATTCACTCAGAGTAACACCAGTACAGGTATCCACTCAGAGTAACAGCAGTACAGGTATTCACTCAGTAACAGCAGTACAGGTATCCACTCAGAGTAACAGCAGTACAGGTATCCACTCAGAGTAACAGCAGTACAGGTATCCACTCAGAGTAACAGCAGTACAGGTATCCACTCAGTAACATAGAACAAGGGTTATAAAACATGCCACAGTGCTTTCATTCAGTCTGATATCATATATGAAGCTCAGGTTCAAGTGGAAGAAGAAATACATACTTATCAATAATAGTCTACACAGCAAGGAGTTGATCATCTTAACAGTTCTGAGAGTCTGGGTAAGTGTTGTTCATCATCATAAGGCTTCCATACAGTAGGTGTGTTACATAGGCCTGTTCAGATACACTGAGGAGAGTCTCCATGCTCTATGGTCCATAGTAACCTGTTGAAGGCTCACTATAAGGTGTGAGTTACTTCAAAGGTTTGGGGTCACTTAGAAATGTCATTGTTTTCCGTGAAAACATACATGAAATGAGTTGCAAAAAGAATAGGAAATATAGTCAAGACGTTGACAAGGTTATAAACAATGATTTTTAAATGAAATAATTGTGTCCATCAAACATTGCTTTCATCAAAGAATCCTCTATTTGCAGCAATTACAGCCTTGCAGAGCTTTGGCATTCTAGTTGTCAATTTGTTGAGGTAATCTGAAGAGATTTCACCCCATACTTCCTGAAGCACCTCTCACAAATTGGATTGGTTTGATGGGCGCTTCTTACATACCATACGGTCAAGCTGCTCCTACAACAGCTCAATAGGGTTGAAATCAAATGACCGTGCTGGCCGGCCACTCTATTATAGACAGAATACCAGCTGACTGCTTCTTCCCTAAATAATTATTGCATAGTTTGGAGCTGTTCTTTGGGTCATTGTCCTGTTGTAGGAGGAAATTGGCTCCAATTAAGCGCCGCCCACAGGGTATGGCATGGCGTTGCAAAATGGAGTGAAAGTCTTCCTTCATCAAGATCGCTTTTCCCCTGTACAAATATCCCACTTTACCACCACCAAAGCACCCCCAGACCATCACATTACCTCCACCTCTTTTCGATTTTTAAGCATCTCACGAATGTTCTTCTTTGTGATCCGAACACCTCAAACTTAGATTCGTCTGTCCATAACACTTTTTTCCAATCTTCCTCTGTCCAGTGTCTGTGTTCTTTTGCCCATCTTAATCTTGTATTTTTATTGGCCAGTCTGAGATATGTCTTTTTCTTTGCAACTCTTAACTGTTGATGTTGAGAGTTGTGCACCGAGGCCTCCCACTCCTCTTTCTACTGGTTAGAGCCAGTTTGTGCTGTTCTGTGAAGGGAGTAGTACACAGCGTTGTACGAGACCTTCAGTTTCTTGGCAATTTCTCGCATGGAATATCCTTCATTTCTCAGAACAAGAATAGACTGACGAGTTTCCAAAGAAAGGTCTTTGTTTCTGGTCATTTTGAGCCTGTAATTGAACCCACAAATGCTGATGCTCCAGATACTCAACTAGTCTAAAGGCGGCCAGTTTTATTGCTTCTTTAATCAGAACAACAGTTTTCAACTGTGCTAACATAATTGCAAAAGGGTTTTCTAATGCCTTTTAAAATGTTACACTGCGATTAGCTAACACAACGTGCCATTGGAATACACCTATGTAGATATTCCATTAAAAAAAATCTGTTTCCAGCTACAATAGTCATTTACAACATTAAAAATGCCTACACTGTATTTCTGATGAATTTGATGTTATTTTAATGGACAAAAAATTAGCTTCTCTTTCAAAAACAAGGACATTTCTAAGTGACCCCAAACTTTTGAACAGTAGTGTACATTTGACATTTTAGTCATTTAGCAGATGCTGTTATGCAGAGCGACTTACAGGAGCAATTGTGGGTTAAGTGCCTTGCTCTAGGGCACATTAACAGATTTTTCACTTAGCCTGCTCGGGATTCAAAACAGCGATGGTTACTGGCCCAAATCTCTTAACTGCTAGGCTACTTGTCGCCCTACTACTATGCTACTGTACCCCTCCACCCTGAAATCCACCATCCACCTCCTCAAACCAAAAAACTACACTCCACACTTCCTTTATGCCGGTAAGTCCTCTCTCCTCTTTCGTCCTTTTTTCCACATCTTCATGTTCTCCATTATAAGTGTTCTTATAAGCACTGCCAGAGACAATTAGCTGTTGGTTAAATAACACCATTAATACTGTATAGCTGGAACAATTATTACCGCTTTACTGTGCAATGAAATAGGAAGGAGGGAGGATTTGGGGGTCCAGTTCTCCGGCATTTAGAGGGGAGAGCCCTCTGGCTCAGAGGACAGAGTTACGGGGGGTGCATTATATTTTTTAGGGGGTTCTCCTCTCAACTCTGCTGGCCCGGGCCAGTGCGTCCAGAGGCCCTGCCATTGACATCGTGCTGGCTGATGGAAGGAGAGGACTGGGTCTTCCGGAGGTATCCCTCGCGCCCCCCTCGGCCCTCCCCAATCCCGCTCATCACGCTAGCCTCTATCTTCTCCAGGTCGTCTGTCTCTGCCCTCATCTTGGCCTGGAGCAGGTTGATATACGTCTCGTACCGACTCTTCTGCAATGGAGAGAGAAGGGGAATGAAGATGATGTGACTATAAATACGCATATATCACACATGGCTCATTTAACACACAGCTATTACACAATGCTCACTCTACAGAGAGAAAGAGGGTTCATGACAAATGATGGGGAAAAACACAGAGAAAGGGGATATAGGACATTGATCTCGTGATTCTGTCACAACCTTAACACAACAACAGCACATCTATTTCAGATATACCAGGACCTATGCACATAGAAACAGTTACACAGAGAGAGAGAGAAAGAGAGATGCAACCTTTCTCCCTTAAGATAAACTACACATATTATGCAAAGGGATGTAGGCCAAAGACCTGTAGCCTCTCTCCTTCTCACCTCATATATGAGGTAGTGCTCTTTGATTCGATACTCCTCCCACTCTCTGCTCTTGGGAGAAGGCGAGGGAGGGTTCTTCCTGTGCTCCTCCACCTCCACACTCATCTGCTTCAGCTTCCCCTCGTGGGACTGCAGCTGATCCTCCTGCACCAATCACAGCAACCCATCAAACAGCAGGCACCAGTAACAACCAATCACATAACACAATATATGTGGTTGTGTGTGAGAGAATGTGTGTTTGCGTGCACCTGGTTTAGCCGGGTAGAGGAGGAGGGCAGTAGAGGTCTACAGAACGTCTTCATGGAGCCAATGGCAGCAGGGAAGGCCGGGGCGGAGAACAGAGCTGCTACCAGGTTAATACGGAATATCCACGACATCATCTCCTCTTCACTCCTTCAAAGAAAGAAAGGACACAGATAGACAGACAGAAAGAAAGAAAGAGAGACATTTGTATGTGTCTGTATGTGTTCAGAAGGTAGAGCATGGCGCTTTCAGTGCCAGGATAACGTGTTCAATTCTAGAGACCACCCGTACGTAAAATATATGCATGGACAAAGCGTCTGCTAAATAGCATACATTATTATGAGAGAGAGTATGCCACAAGTTGCAACAAAATATCTAAAGGATAATAATATTTGGCTAATAATAACACCACATTTCTGTACATCATGAAAGTCAGTTATCATTGTGTGACAAAATAACCGAATGTGCATTAGAGGACATGTAGCTGGTTCCCATGAACAGGCCTCCCCTACAGGCCAGAGTAGCAGAGGACCTACGGTGCCTGCAGCAGGGACACTCTCCTGTCAGCAAGAGAGAACAGGCCTCCCCTACAGGCCAGAGTAGCAGAGGACCTACGGTGCCTGCAGCAGGAACACTCTCCAGTCAGAGGTCTTTAGTTTGAGGACGTTGGGTCTCTTGCTGTAGTCTGTAGCGCGGGTGGCTAATGCATGGTGGATACGCACAGCGTTCTTCAGGTCCCCCTCACACAGCTCTGCATCAGCCTTATACTCATCCTGTCAACAGGGGGAGACACACACATATAACGTCGTCAGAGAGCTCCTACTACTGTGTTTGTGTGTGTGTGTGGGAGAGAGAGAGTGACACACACGCAGCTGAGCTACCACTGCTGCATTCTACTGCAGTGGTAGAAGTCTGTTTCTATGGTAACGGAGAGGTATCTGGTACCTTCTGTAGATAAAGGATCATCCCCTTTAGAACCGCATAGAACTTCTTCCAGCCTCGTCGTCCTCGTGGGGCTAGAGAGAAGGAGAGGGAGAGGGAGAGGGAGGGACTAAACTGTTATTTCTAAACTAACTGAAGACTTATGCGTTAAGAAATTCCCTTCCAACCTAGCCTAAGCCCATCTATGAGTGTGTGTGTGTGCGCGCGCAAGTTTATACTCACTGCGTTTGCCGTCCATGTCTGCGTGGCTCTTGCGAGACAGGACACCATGTTTATAGGTGACAGCGTTGGGTAGGATGGGAATGGCGATGAAAGGGTTATTGCCATCCGTTACCCTGGCAACCCCCCTCTTCCCCCCTCCCTCATACTGCTCCTCCACCAGCTCCGATAGACTCTTCCTGAACTCCTCTTCCTCACTGCAATACATCAGACATCAGAAATAACATAGGACACACACGCACACACCTGAGAAGGGATACTCACATTGCCCATTCAAGTTTCTCGTTCTTTATTGAATTATACAGCACCTAAACAGGAAGTAAAGAAATCAAAATGGTGAGAGAAAAAAGTCCCATCTCATTGAACTGGATCAACTTCTGAGTAATACCAACATTGGAATCTGACCAAATATTACATTAGTAAGACAAAGCATTAGTAAGGAGCCTAGTTGAAGTGTTGTCATCAATATTGTCCTAGCATTGATTACTGTACCTTTAACAGGTCTTTAGGGAAGTCCTTGCCATCGTTTAGGCCATCCAGATTACTGATGAACTGCTGGCAAGACATCTTCTTCCCAATGTTCTGGACAAGAGAGACACATGTTGTTCTGGACAATGAAACAGAAGGCTGAATCCTAAATCACTCCCTTCCCTTTCCCACAACCCTCAGCCCTCCATTTGTGCATTCTTGCTCACCTCCGCCTTATGCATAAGTATCCCAAAGCTTAGGGAGTGAAAATTATTGAGGGTGTAGGGGCTAATTCCGATAACCACTTCGGCCAAAGCCAGCAAGGCTGCAGGCTTCAGAGCGAAGTGCTATCCCGACAAGCACCACAATATGTTTGGAGTTCACACAATTTAATCCAAAAATAATGATGTTTGGAGTTCGCACAATTTAATCCAAAATAATGATATGTTTGGAGACTGCACAATTTAATACAAACTAATGATATGATTGGAGTCTGCACAATTTAATCTAAAATAATGATATGTTTGGACTAAGCACAATTTAATCTAAAATAATGGAGAGGCAGGTCTAATTGTAAACCACATGCATTTGTTTGTCTGATTTCAAGAAATGACACACGTAACAGATGAAATAGCCTATACCTCAAATTAAATGTTTAACTGTTACTGAGGTTTATAACTTGTAAAACAACAGTTGATGGGTTTATTGATCCCCTCGCCACTCTCTGGAAGTCACCCTAGGAGTTTCGTCAGCAACATATGACAACCGAGGGCCCTCCAAGTGGGTCGGTAGGGGCGAGGGGGTGATTTGGGATTCACAGTCTTACTACCTACCGGTAAATGTAAATATTGACAAACTTTTCTTCAGACGTTTACTGTATTTTCTATAGTAGGTGGATCTTAACAAGGCTAGGAGAAACACTACTGTAAATGCAAATCGATGTGAATATGTTATGCAGTACTGTGAATAATTCCCCTGAATGACCACTAGGTGTCAGTGGTGTGCAGGTAGAGCATTAGCTATTCTCTTCCATGCATTATGCGGTTGATTGGTTACATTATGACCACAGATATACGGTACATGGAGAGACACAGAAGAGGTTAGTGCTAAAAGCCACTTACCACCTACGGAGCAGGACAGCCAGAGGTTACACAGAGGTCAGACAGAACGCAGGACAATAGAGGGAATGAGAGGAGAGGAGAAGAGAAGAAACGAAGGAGGTTGAGAGAGTAGGTTAGAAGCATGAGAGGATATGTTAGTAGACATATAAGAACAGAGAGTTAAATTGTGAGAGCGTGTGTTAAAGTAACTGGATAAGAGTTAGTATATAGTGCTGTGGTATTTAGTAGTAGGAGACAGAAAGACGGGACAAAAAGAGGGCAGAAAGTGGGTCAGAGGAGAACAGAGATGGAGATTGAGAGATTGAGCTGGAGGGTAACAGAGAGATAGTGAAATAGAAAGGTAGAAGAGAGACAGATATAGAGAGAGAGAGTGAGACAGAGAGGGAAGCTATTGTTGCTGTCGCACATCACTTCTAAACAGGTGTTGCCTGCCTTAAGGGGGGCTTTATTTTTATTCTCAAAGACAGACAAGCAAAATACATAAATACAATGAGCCGACGCGACAGTAGGTTTCTCTACGTCAATTGTGTCATGTTAGACAGGGTTTTGGCTCTACTCCTCAGGGATCTGCTGTATGTCAAATAGGATTGATGAGTATTTCTGGGGGCTCCTGCCTGTACATTGATTTCCATCTATCTTCACAGACTGTAGGTTTGATAACAGAGCTGTACATACGTGTCCATGTAGATCAGTGTTGAGCAGCATTAGGGCGCAGGTTAACGTATGGGCTCCGTCTGTTGGAAGAAGAAGAGAACATGTTTTTAAATGTTATCTAAATGTCATGGATGACTCAAATGGCATATTTTAACAGTAGGCTAAAAAATCATCTCAACAATACTCGGCAGTCTAAGGCACTGCATCGCAGTGCTAGAGGCATCATCAGTGCTGCTTGGCAGGGTCGTGTTTCGGAGAATACATGTCTCTCAACCTTCGCCTCTCCCGAGTCCATAGGGGAGTTGCAGCGATGGGACGAGACTGTAACTACCAATTGGATATCACAAAAAAGAGGTACAAAAATGTAAATAATAATAATCCACGTGACCGTTGAGTAAATCTCCTTTTATGCACTCTGGACATGCGTTAGTAGTACCCAACTCGTTAACGACCTTCACGTCACTAATGGCCTGGTACTCAGAGCTCTATTGTCCTTCAAACCACTCTGACATCAATGCAAACGCAAATAAAAATCACATCAAACAGTTATCATCATGCTTTTAAAAGCTCAGCTCACTGTGATGATCAATTTGAAGAAGGAAGTTCAACAACAGGTTGAAACTGAGTGGAAAACATGGTCCTTGTTTCAAAGCCAAACACAACAAAATGGGCAGCACTTTGTAAGGGGAGGATTAGTTAAAAACACCCATACACATACCGTGCATTCAGAAAGTATTCAGACCCCATTTTGTTACCTTACAGCCGTATTCTAAAATGGATGTAAATAATATAATCTCATCAATCTACATACAATATCCCACAATGACAAAGCAAAAACAGGTTGTTAGAATTTTTTGTAAATGTATAAAAAAACAAAATACCTTATTTACACAAGTATTCAGACCCTTTGATATGACACTCAAATTTGAGGTCAGCTGCATCCTGTTTCCATTGATCATCCTTGAGATGTTTTTACAACTTGATTGGAGTCCACCTGTGATAAATTCAATTGATTGGAGATGATTTGGAAAGGCACAAACCTGTCTACATGAGGTCCTATAGGTGACAGTGTATGTCAGAGCAAAAACCAAGCCATGAGGTCAAAGGAATTGTCCGAGACAGGATTGTGTCAAGGCACAGATCTGGGGAAGGGTACCAAAAAAATGTCTGCAGCATTGAAGGCCCCCAAGAACATAGTGGCCTCCATCATTCTTAAATGGAAGAAGTTTGGACTTGGCGAAGGTTCACAACGACCCTAAGCACACAGCCAAGACAACACAGTAGGGGCTTCGGGACAAGTCTCTGAATGGCCCAGCCAGAGCCCGGACTTCAACCCAATCAGACCTGAAAATAGCTGTGCAGCGATGCTCCCCATCCAACTTGAGAGGATCTGCAGAGAAGAATGGGAGAAACTCCCCAAATACAGATGTGCCAAGCTTGTAGCGTCATTCCCAAGAAGACTCGAGGCTGTAATTGCTGCCAAAGTTGCTTCAACAAAGTACTGAGTAAAGGGTCTGAATACTTATGGAAATGTCATATTTGTGTGTAGATTTAGGAGGAAAAAATATAATTGAATCAATTTTAGAATAAGGCTGTAATGTAACAAAATGTGGACAATGTCAAGAGGTCTGAATACTTTCCAATTGCACTGTATTAGAACTTATGAATACGCATAGACCGATATATGAGCCCAAGACTGGAAAAAACGCTGAATTAAAATAATGATTGTGCCATTATACAATACATAGCTTAATAGCCTACCTACCACATAATACGCATGATAGAAAAACATGTTTTTAAACATTGATTTAAGATGTCTTTGATACATAATTGGTCTAGCCTATACTCCACAATGTGGTAGGCTATGTATTGTATAATGGCACAATCATTATTTTAATTCAGCGGTTTTTCCAGTCTTGGGCTCATATATCGGTCTATGCGTATTCATAAGCTCTAATACAGTGCAATCGGAAAGTATTCAGACCTCTTGACATTGTCCACATTTTGTTACATTACAGCCTTATTCTAAAATGGATTCAATTGCCAAGGGGTCTGAATACTTCCGAATGCACTGTATACATTTATATTCCTGACTCTGACGTGGCTTGTTCTTATATTTCTTCATTCCTTTCTTTTTATTTTTGGGATTTGCCTGTATTTATTTAGCACTGTTGGAGCTAGAAACACAAGCATTCTGCTTGACCTGGGATAACATCTGCTAAATATGTGTATGCAACCAATAACATTTGATTTGATGAGTGACATATGATCACTTGAAGAGAGAACAGCTGTGCAGCCTGAGACAAGGCTTTTTATGTGACTTTCTCAAATCATCAATAGCCTGTAGTCGCATCATACAGACCATATGTTTGACATTCTAAGGTTTTTATCATTCACAACTAAAGTTGCCAAATAACTCAATCTAGCGTATAGGACCTGTTTCAAATGATCACTTTTACGGTCCACATAGCCACTTCATATGCACACATGCTCCGGAATGTGAAAAATATCCTTTCTATTTTGTTCAGTTAAGTTCAATTATATTCTTCATACTATAAAATAATGGCACCGGACTTATAAGCATATCTTGTCTGCTAAATGAACAAGCCTATAGCATGGAGCATAGCCAGATAACATACAGTATCTAGCCAGCTAAATGAACAAGCCTACAGCATGGAGCATAGCCAGATAACATACAGTATCTAGCCAGCTAAATTAACAAGCCTACAGCATGGAGCATAGCCAGATAACATACAGTATCTAGCCAGCTAAATGAACAACCTACAGCATGGAGCACAGCCAGATAACATACAGTATCTAGCCAGCTAAATGAACAAGCCTACAGCATGGAGCACAGCCAGATAACATACAGTATCTAGCCAGCTAAATGAACAAGCCTACAGCATGGAGCATAGCCAGATAACATACAGTATCTAGCCAGCTAAATTAACAAGCCTATAGCCTACAGCATGGAGCACAGCCAGATAACATACAGTATCTAGCCAGCTAAATGAACAACCTACAGCATGGAGCACAGCCAGATAACATACAGTATCTAGCCAGCTAAATGAACAAGCCTACAGCATGGAGCACAGCCAGATAACATACAGTATCTAGCCAGCTAAATGAACAAGCCTATAGCCTACAGCATGATAACATACAGTAGGCCAACTCATATTCTGTTCTACTGAAACACATCTTCATATCATAATGCTTCTTTCGGCCTGCCTAAAATAAATGATGGATTTATTGTGATGCTGCATCAGCGGCTTGTATGAGTGGAGGCCTGCTGGAGATGCTAAACGTGTTTATGTTAATTAACGGTCAATTACCCTGAGATCGGCAGTAATTTGCAAGACAATAACCGGCTGACAAAATGTCATGCCCGCCACAGCCCTATCCCCACCCTAACCACCACCCTAATTATAATCATCACCATCATCTTCTTCATCATCATCATCCCGTTTGGATCTGTCCTTGCCATCGGGGGCGAGGGCTGTGGGGTTGCAGACACAGAACCTCTTAGAGAAGTGGACCAGGATTCTCTCTCTCTCCTGGGTCTCACCCATCAGAGGAAAGGCTTTCAGGAAGTTCCTGAGAATTAGGTCAAAGACCAACGAGTGAGCAGGCAGTATTGTTTTCAGGCTAGAATACAAAGTGTATTTGTCCTCACAGTGATATAGGCTACAGGCTACAACCTTTTACAAGCTTCCTCACTTTGGTTCGGAAATCGTCAATGGCATTTTAAGACTAAGGCTACAGTAGATTAGTACAGTACATTGCACATTCATTCAGTGCAAACTCAGTGTAACTGTGGTTCACCACTCCCAATACAAACATGTTAATATACTTTAAATATCCGCATGCTGTGTTAAATACATGCATTCAAGACATCCCAAATCATGGTATACCAGGAGGTGACAGTTAACTGTATTGCAAAATAGAGACATACTACAGCTCTATACTCAGAGAAAGGCTGTTAGGCTAATATGTTGTAAACAGTAATGTGAGAATAGTGCTGACTGGTCTTACCTCAGGGCCTTGTCCAATGACAGGCCAGAGAAGTCAAAGAAGCTGAGGTACTCTGACGCCACCAGCTGGCTGAAGTCGTTACTGCAGGATGGACAGAGGGAAATGAAATGGGGGAGGGGAGAAAGAGGGGGGAAGAGAAGGGGGGATTGGGAGTGTGTGAGAGAGAGAGAGAGAGAGAGAGAGAGATGTGACATTTAAGATGATACAAAATACATATTAATACAATATAAACACTGTGAGACATATGCATGTGTATCAATATGGAACTGAATGACAGTGTGTGTGTGTGTTTGGACTTGTGTGTGTGGTTGGTCTTGTGTGTGTGTGTGGTTGGTTGGTCTTGTGTTTGTGCCTGAAACCCACTTCTTGCCCAGGTGGCGTGCCACGTCGCAGCGTCTGAAGCCCTCCAGGTAGAACAGACGCTTGGCCAGGCGTTTGGCGGCGTCGCAGTCGGCACGGCAACCGTTGGCCAGGGTTTCCGTGCTGCTTCTCTCCAGCTGCTCCAGGCCCCCCAGCTCCGACTCTGAGTCCGACAGCACGTCCGTGAGGAGGTTGGCATCACTGAAGAGGACACACACGACAGCCTTATTGAGTGTATAGTAGGGCACCTACCTGCCCCACAGAACAGTGCCCTAGTGTGAGCAACCTTCATATGAGTCTTCTACATAACCCTAGCATGATCACTGACAGTCATGATGATGAAAACATAGAATGTGAGGATATTTGGGAGCTATAAACTCCAATTTCAAGAACCTTTTCACTAGACAAACATAAACAGATAGATATGATAATAAATAAGAATGCGTGATATTCTATCAACATAAGATTGCTTTCTCTCATATAACCCTGATTCAATAATAAAAAATCCTCTGAAGACACAAAGATATCTTATCTGAAACATAGCCATTCCTACATCACTCTAACCAAAACACATAAAACCTCCTAAACAATCACTACTGAAATAGTACTAAATACAAATGTCACAGGCCTCAACCAGACCATGTGTCCCTATCATTTTGTGTGTCTATTTGACATAGTCAACTTTCTCTCTATAGATGATTAACATTTTTCTGCAGAATCTGATTAGAGCAATTGCGTTACTTCTTAAATTCAATACGCTGCGGCACGGTAATGTGTTGGTTGCCGTGGTCACGACGGGCGGAACCCGGTGTCCTGACAGGAGAGACGACGGGCGCAATTACCACCCCTCTCAAATTGATGTCTCCTCCATCACAATTACCCACAATCCTCACTGCAGCCAACACCGTGCCGAGAACACAGCACAAGCCTCTCACAAGGATGGAACCCCAAACTAGAATAGGTACTCATACCTCCCTCTGTACAAGGAAGATCTACTATTATTTATCTATCCTGAGACAAACAACTATTAACAAAATAACTGCCCTCCTTACATTCTATTCATCATTATTTTTTAAACATTTTTGTAATTTATCAGACTCTCTTATCAAGAGCGACTTACATTAGCAATTAGGGTGAAGTGCCTTGCTCAAGGGCACATTGACAGATTCTTCAACTAGTTGGCTTGGAGATTCGAACCAGCAACCTTTTGGTTACTTGTCCAAAGCGCTTAACCGCTAGGCTACAGTATATGCAGGCACAATTACAGCCCCTCTCAGTTTGATGTCTTTACATCACAATTACCCACAAACCTCACTTCAGACAGCGTGCCGTCAGCAAAAGCCAGAGTACCACAAGGATAGAATTATGCCCAAACCTGCCTCTAGTAACACATTGTCTTCCTCTATATCTAACAGATGCAGTCCCTATCCTTCTCCCTACAGTACACCATGCATAAGTCTTACCACATGTATATTCACAAAAAACATGGTACGTCCTGAATAATGAACAACATGACAGGCCGTGGGTCACAGCAATCCAGGGATCCCCCGTTTGCAAAGCCCCCCCCCCCCCCCCCAACACACACACACACACACACACACACACACACACACACACACACACACACACACACACACACAGAGTCCCAAATGGCACCCTATTCCCTATATAATGCACTACTTTTGAACAGGGCCAAAAACTAGTGCTCTATTTAGGGAATAGGTTGCCATTTGGGATGCAGCCCTGACTCACAGCCACTCAATGTGGATTCTGCTACTTTATCTTGAGCAAAGTGAAATGCACATGGACCTTACATTGTAACTCTGCAAATGCATTTGAGTAGATGTTGAGTAGATTTTCCCTTAAGTCCTGAATAGTCAGCCAATGTTTAATAGTGAAACTGTATGTGCCTGTGTGTGTGTTCCCAAACCCTGGCGCTGGGTATAGTTAGAGCATGAGGCTGCATGCCTGTGACTCACATGGTAATCTCTCTCTCCCAGTTGTGTTGGGTGCCATCCACCCCTGGGCCAGCAAGGGAGTGTCAGGTAAAGGGCACGAGGGGTGTGTGTGTGTGTGGATGTGTGTGTGTGGATAGGTGTGTAAGTGGGGGTCACACTCTATTTCCCAAATATTACAATTTTGGAATTACACATCCAGTATGAGTTAATGTGACTAAAGTCCAAAACACCTATTATGTGAGTAAATGGGTGTGTGTGTGTTATTTATGAGTAGTGTGTGTGTGTGTGTGTGTGTGTTTCATAACTGTGACAGATAATCTCCTGAGGCTTCACTGACATCCTCTGTGCAAGGATGTCTTGAGGGATTAACACCAAGGACTCTGGATCATGCATAACCTACTGCTCCCTCTGTCCCATTCTGTTATTCAAAACACAAACACTTCTAAAATAATAATTCACTGATGCTGCACTACACTATACAGCAGTGACAATAACTGATACAAGCATAGGAATTATAGTCACTGTAAAAAAATATATATTTGAAAGTTAACAGAGTAACTTGTTAGTTCCTAGGGGCATGTTGAACAACTTTGTTGCCAGTCTCCAATGAAAGTGAGCAACATGTGGCAAGATCAACAGAGATGGTTCATTGATCAGCATTACAAAACCGTTTAAACTGGCCAAAGTTCAAACCATACAGAAAAATAAGCTATTGTCAAAATTATCTCAACTATACTTAAAGTAGCATAATTTTCAAGTTGATTTATAACCGCTGTGTCAAACCGGAACGGCTCAATATGCTCATTAAAAATACAGCACACACTCTCGCACAATCTCATTCTGACTGAAAAAAACGTTAGAATAATTTTACTGTGATGGGAACCAGAGGAAAAGACTCACAGGAGATCGAGAAGAAAGTCGAAATGAACGTCATATTCCTCTTTCCACATTTTCTCTCATGCATTTGAGGATTGGAATCAGTGTCAAGGAACGCGCGACATCATCCAGCAGTGGTGGTCTGTAAAATCCGGCATTCGATCGATTGCGGTATTTACCCAAAGAGGCTTAAGCAATCCGATTTCGTCAGTCTTTTCCTACACAAACGGTACTCGAAGCCCCGCATGGTTATTACCAGGCTTAAGAGCACAGAATGATCTAACTACAGTGTGTGTAGCCTACTGCCGTTCCCCATTATGTGAATGGATGTGAGATATTTTTTCAATAAGGTTCTTGGAGGTCTCCCTCAAAAGTATGTGAGGGGCGGAGCGACAGAATCTACTGAATTATGTTCCTAAATCTTGTTAGTATACACTCCCTTTGATGATCATGCAGGTCTGTACATAGCCCATTAGGCTACTCCCTCACTGGTCGTTTCCCATAGGTTATGTTGTGATGCAAAGAAAAGCCTGTTTTTTTTTTACCTAAGGCTACATTTTGTTGTGTTACAGCCTGCATTTAAAATGGATTACATTGAGACTTTGTGTCACTGCCTACACGCAATACCCCATAATGACATCACAATACCCCTTAATGACATCACAATACCCCTTAATGACATCACAATACCCCATAATGTGAACGTGTAGTTATGTTTTTAGAAATGATTACAAATTAATATAAAATGAAAAGCTGAAATGTCTTGAGTCAACCCCTTTGTTATGGTAAGCCTAGATTAGTTCAGGAGTAAAAATATGCTCAACAAGTCACATAATAAGTTGCATAGACTCACTCTGTGTGCAATAATAGTGTTTAACATGATTTTTGAAGGACTGCCTCATCTCTGTACCCCACACATTCAATTATCTGTAAGGTCTCTTAGTCGAGCAGTGAATTTCAAACACAGATTCAACCACAAAGACCAGGGAGGTTTTCCAGTGCCTCTCAACGAAGGGTACCTATTGCTAGATGGGTAAAAAAAGTTCTTAATGACACTTTGGATGGTGTATCAATACACCCAGTCACTACAAAGATACAAGGTCCTTCCTAACTCAGTTGTCGGAAAGGAAGGAAACCGCTCAGGGATTTCACCATGAGACAGTTACAGAGTTTAATGGTTGTGATAGAAGAAAACTGAGGATGGATCAACAACATTGTAGTTACTCCACAATACTAACCTAAATGACAGAGTGAAAATAAAGAGGCCTGTACAGAATAAAAAATATTCCAAAACATGCTTGTTTGCAATAAGGCACTAAAGTAAAACTGCTAAAAATGTGGCAAAGAAATGACCTATGTCCTGAATACAAAGCGTTATGTTTGGGGCAAAGAGTAACAATCTTCATATTTTCAAGCATGGTGGTGGTTGCATCATGTTATGGGTACACTTGTCATCGTCAAGGACTCGAGTTTTTTTAAATAAAAAGAAACGGAATAGAGCTAAGCACAGGCACAATCCTAGAGGAAACCTGGTTCAGTCTGCTTTCCAACAGACACTGGGAGACGAATTCACCTTTCAGCAGGACAATAACCTAAAACACAAGGCCAAATATACACTGGAGTTGCTTACCAAGACGGCAGTGAATGTTCCTGAGTGGCCTAGTTACAGCTTTGACTAAATTGGCTTGAAAAACTATGGCAAGACAATGTCCGTCTAACAATAATTGACAGAGCTTGAAGAATTGTAAAAATAATATTGTGCAAATATTTTACAATCCAGGTGTACAAAGGAACAGGATGTTGTCATTACCATGGTGATGCAATTCACTGACAAGGATTCTAGTGAAGCCCTTGGTGTTACGAATCTCTTCGTCGTCTCAGGAGGAGTAGGAAGGATCGGACCAATATGCAGCGTGGTAAGTGTCCATGTTACTTTATTAGCACTGAACACACAAAACAAAATAACAAAGTGAATGGAAGAAACGAAACAGTTCTGTAAGGTGACGTACACTAAACAGAAAACAACCACCCACAAATCATAGTGGGAACACAGGCTACCTAAGTATGGCTCTCAATCAGAGACAACGATTGACAGCTGCCTCTGATTGGGAACCATACCAGGCCAAAAGCAGAAATACAAAACATAGAACAAAAACATAGAATGCCCACCCCAACTCACGCCCTGACCAAACTAAAACAGAGACATACAAAAGGAACTAAGGTCAGGACGTGACAGTACCCCCCCCCACCCCCCCCAAAGGTGCGGACTCCGGCCGCTAAACCTAACCCCATAGGGGAGGGTCTAGGTGGGCATCTGTCCGCGGTTCTGG